>NC_052311.1:19784175-20485425 GCF_016432855.1 Salvelinus namaycush | reverse complement strand
TCCTAAGTGGACAGTTTGATTTCATAGAAGTGTGATTGACTTGGAGTTACATTGTGTTGTTTAAGTGTTCCCTTTATTTTTTTGAGCAGTGTATTTCAGCTTTAATTTTCATTGTTTTTTATTCGTTTTTTCCTGTGAAGCACATTGTGTTGCATTTCATGTCTGACGTGTGCTGTATAAATAAGGCTTGATTTGATTTGATTTGGAATATAAATATACACTGAGTGAACAAAACACTAGGATCACCTGCTCTTTCCATGACATGGACTGACCAGGTGAATCCAGGTGAAAGCTATGATCCCTTATTGATGTAACTTGTTAAATTTACTTAAATCAATGTAGATGAAGGGGAGGAGACGGGTTAAAGAAGGATCTTTAAGCTTTGAGACAATTGAGACATGGATTGTGTATGTATACCATTCAGAGGGTGAATGGGCAAGACAAAATATTAAGTGCCTTTGAACAGGGTATGGTAGTAGGTGCCAGGCACACCAGTTTGAGTGTGTCAAGAACTGCAACGTTGCTGGGTTTTTCACGCTCAACAGTTTCCCGTGTGTATCAAGAATGGTCCACTACCCAAAGGACATCAAACCAACTTGACACAACTGAGGGAAGCATTGGAGTCAACATGGGCCAGCATCCCTGTGGAATGCTTTCGACACCTTGTAGAGTCCATACCCCAACGGATTGAGGATGTTCTGAGGGCAAAAGGGGGTACAACTCAATATTAGGAAGGTGTTCCTAATGTTTTGTACACTCAGTGTTTACTGTATGTACTGTAGATGATGATGTATATAGACATTATGGACAGTATATGAATAGAAAAGGTGTAGAAGTTATATAGGATGAGCCTTAACTAGAATACATATGAAGTGAGTAAAACATGATGTAAACATTATTAAATTGTCCTGCTTTCAATGACTACAGTGCCTTCAGAAAGTACTCACACCCCTTGACTTGTTCCACATTTTGTTCTGTTAAAGCATGAATTTAAAATGGATTCAATTGAGATTTGTTGTCAATGGCCTTCACACAATATCCCATAATGTCAAATAGGATTTTTTTTTAAACAAATTCATAAAAAATTAAAACCTGAGTCAATAAGTATTCAACCCCTTTGTTATGGCAAGCCTAAATAAGTTAAGGAGTAAAAATTAGCAGAACAAGTCACATAATAAGTTGTAAGGACTCACTCTGTGTGCAATAATAGTATTTAACATGATTTTTGAATGACTACCTCATCTCTGTACCCCACACATACAATTATATGTAAGGTCCCTCGACACCTATTGGTAGATGGGTCAAATAAAAAATACAGACATTGAATATCACTTTGAGCATGGTGTAGTTATTAATTACACTTTAGATGGTGTATCAATATGCCCAGTCACTACGACGATACAGGTGTCCTTCCTAACTTAGCTGCCGGAGAGGTAGAAAACAACTCAGGGATTTCACAATGAGGCCAATGGTGACTTTGAAGCAGTTACAGAGTTTAATGGCTGTGATTGGAGAAAACTGAGGGTTGGTCAACAACCTTGTAATTACTCCACAATACTAACCTAATTGACAGAGTGAAAAGAAGGAAGCCTGTACAGAATATGAAATATTCTAAAACTTGAATCCTGTTGCAAACAGGCACAGCAAAAAATGCAGCAAAGAAATGCACTTTATGTCTTGAATACATAGCTTTATGTTTGGAATCACTGAGTACCACTCTTCATATTTTCAAGCATGGTGGTGGACGCATCATGTTATGGGTATGCTTGTCATCGGCAAGGGAGTGTTTTAGGATAAAAAGAAACGTAATAGAGCTAAGCACAGGCTAAATCCTAGAGGACAACCTGGTTCAGTCTGCTTTCCAACAGACACTGGGAGACAAATTCATCTTTTAACAGGACAATAACCTAAAACACAAGGCAAAATATACACTGGAGTTGCTTACCAAGATGACATTGAATATTCCTGAGTGGCCTAGTTACAGTTAAATCTGCTTGAATATCTATGGCAAGACTTGAAAATGTCTATCTAGCAATTATCAACATCCAATTTGACAAAGCTTGAAGAATGTTTTAATTAATGTGCAAATACTGTACAATCTAGGTGTGCAAAGCTCTGAGAGAGTTACACAAAAGACTCACAGCTGTAATCGCTGCCAAAGGTGATTTTCACTCTCAAAATTACATTTTTTTTATAGAACGTCAATCTGATTGGGTGTGCCTGTCAGGGCATGGTTCCCCAGTGGGTGTGCCTCAGTCCACCCAGGCCCATCCATGTCTACACCCCTGATGCAAACAGTGCATGATGACAATTGTGTATCAGAAATAGCTTACTAACCAACACTTTGGATTAAACTTTTTCAATACCTGGTTTGCATACCCATTGTTGCCTTAGTTGGCATTTACTGGTAGATATCATAAGTTGAAATGTCTTTCCTACCCAGCAGGCTACCGATGTCATTCTTCTGCGAGCTGCTCCAAGCCAAAACCAGTCGAGAGCTGCGCACTCTTGCTGCCTGCAGATGATATTCCGCTGAAACGAGGCTATGTGTGCGGTGTGCATGTGAATATATTTCACATGCTTTGCAATTGTGTAGGCTACTTTGTGCATGATATCTCTATTGTACTACATAATGAATAAGTTGTATACCTCCACTACACTACTTTGATACGCATCAGTAGGGATTAAGAAGTGAGTATACACAATGCCCACTGAAAAATAAGTGTGTAGACGGTTTATACCTGCATATAGCCTCCACTACACCACTGGCCATTTGTGTTTACATAAAGTGCTCTCTCCTACACGCTGGTATTACGGTTGTTGTCCTTTCAGAATCATGAACCTGTCACACACTGAAGGCCTATAGGTTCGCCACTGTACTAACCTGTCACACACTGAAGGCCTATAGGTTCGCCACTCTACTAACCTATCACACACTGAAGGCCTATAGATTCACCACTGTGCAAACATGTCTATAGTAGATATAAAGGCTGTTAAGATACTGTATTAAGGGTTCAAGAAATATTTGACCTGGCGAAGGGGTTTTATGCGCTGACTGAATGGAAGCTAATTTGAGTTTTTTAGGAGTCCTCACTGTCCGAGACCGAGTACAAATGTATCTGACACAGAGACAAGACCAAGACACTCAACATGGGGTCCGTGACCGGTCTAGAGTACTACAACACTGCCTGGAGATAGAAGCTGTTTTTCAGTCTCTCTATCCCAGCTTTGATTTACCTGTACTGTCTCCGCCTTCTAGATGGTAGCGGGTTGAACAAGCCGTGGCTCAGGTGGCTGAGGTCCTTGATATATTTTAACATCATTGTTTTTTAACACAAAAAAACATTTGATTTATAAAATATTTAATCAGTCGTCTTCCTCAAATGAAGGGGATGATGACGCAATCTTTGTAAGAGGCAGGGAAACTGATTTAATTTTTCCTCAACTCGTGGCTCAGTCATTTCATTCAGGGTAAGTGGAGTTAGCCGTGAGTTAGCCTCTGAGTAGGTTAGTTCTGAAGGATTCGTTGACATAGAAATTTACCTGGCTAAAAAGTGAGCCACTTTCACATGACCAAAGATACCTCGCTACAGTGCATTCAGGAAGTATTCAGACCACTTCCCTTTTTCCACATTTTGTTACATTAGACTTATTCGGAAATGTATTAAATTAAACATTTTGCTCATCAATCTACATACAATACCCCATAATGACAAAGTGACAACAGATTTTTTGAAATGTATGCAAAAGTATTAAAAAGAAAAATCAGAAATACCTTATTTACATAAGTATTCAGACCCTTTCTTATAAGACTCGAAATTGAGCTCAGATGCATCCTGTTTCCATTGATCATCTTTAAGATGTTTCTACAACTTCATTGGAGTCCACCTGTGGTAAATTCAATTGATTGGACATGATTTGGAAAGACACACACCTATTTATATAAGGTCCCACATTTGACAGTGCATGTCAGAGCAAAAACCAAGCCATGAGCTGGACTCCCGAGTGGCACAGCGGTCTAAGGCATTGCATCTTGAGGTGTCACTACAGACACCCTGGTTAGAATCCTGGAGTCCCATAGGGCGGTGCACAATTGGCCCAGGGTTGTCTGGGTTTGGCCGGTGTAGTCCATCATTGTAAATAAGAATTTGTTCTTAACTGACTTGCCTAGTTAAATAAAGGTTAAATACATTTTTTTAAATTCTGAGGTTGAAGGAATTGTCCGTAGAGCTTCGAGACAGGATTGTGTCGAGGCACAGATCTGGGGAAGGGTACCAAAAAATGTCTGCAGCATTGAAGGCCCCCAAAAACACAGTGGCCTCTATCATTCTTAAATGGAAGAAGTTTGGAACCACCAAGACTCTTCCTAGAGCTGGCTGCCGGGCCAAACAGAGCAATCGGGGGAGAAGGTCCTTGGTCAGGGAGGTGACCAAGAACCTAATGGTCACTCTGACAGAGCTCCAGATTTCCTCTGTGGAGAACCTTCCAGAAGGACAACTATCACTGCAGCACTCCATCAATCAGGCCTTTATCGTAAAACATCAACCAGCTAGCTAGGTGTATAGATAGCTAGCTACTTAGCTAAACAATGGAAGGTGCACAATCCATGGCTACACAGCTAACCTTAGCGTGCGCTTTAAGATATCTTGACGTGCTAGAAAGTAATAGAAATAAGTTGAGAAGAAGTCACTAAACAAAGCGCGTTTTATTATTTTCTGAATTTATTTGTTTCTCCTGTCTTGAGTTCTATTTTGCGATCCCCAAAATGCCATCTGTATGACAAGATGTTCAGTCAGTAAATCAGGTCATCTCCATGGTAACCAGAGACTCTTTCTGCCATACATAGATGTGGTGAAGGAGTCAATGGAATGCAGACATGTAGAAGTTGTCAGTTTTCAGGTTTAGAAGTGACTGTTAAATGCCTACTCCCGTTCGTATAAACTGGTTAGCATAGCTAGCATACAGAAATCGGTGACGGTAATCAAATTTGTGTTTAACTGTAATGCAGTTGATTGGTAAGGATAACATGACCATGTGTTGGGGTTGACATCCATACAAGCATTATACTCAGATGTTTATCTGAACATAGTGTGAAATACGCATAAACAATAGCCTACATGTAGGCTAATTTTGCTGGGGGGCAATGACAAGACTCGGGATCTTTTCCCCATGGCCCTTTCCTCCACGTGTTTCCATGGCAACCCCATTGTTTTGGTTGAGATCGATTGACCTCTTTACCGCATCTACAGTATGCATTCAAACTACCCTAAAACCCCTTAAATTATGCCCTTACCTAAGGAAAATGTTTGAGGGGCTCTATGCAACACCCTTAAATTTCCTTAGGTAAGGGGAAATGATTTCTTCAGGGAAATCTTTAAAGGAAACACTTAAGATGTTTTATGCAAACGGACCCAGGCCCTTAGCACAATCGCTCTCCCTCTTCCTCTTGCTCTTTATCCCTCATTCTTTCTTTCTTTCTTTCTATCTTTATCTACCACCTTTATCTCTCCATCTCCTCCCCTCTCCTCTTCTACTATCAACATCTATCTCTCCATCTCTTCTCCTCTTCTACTATCAACATCTATCTCTCCATCTCTTCTCCTCTTCTACTATCAACATCTATCTCTCCATCTCTTCTCCCCTTCTACTATCAACATCTATCTCTCCATCTCTTCTCCTCTTCTACTATCAACATCTATCTCTCCATCTCTTCTCCCCTTCTACTATCAACATCTATCTCTCCATCTCCTCTCCTCTTCTACTATCAACATCTATCTCTCCATCTCTTCTCCTCTTCTACTATCAACATCTATCTCTACATCTCTTCTCCCCTTCTACTATCAACATCTATCTCTCCATCTCTTCTCCCCTTCTACTATCAACATATATCTCTCCATCTCTTCTCCTCTTCTACTATCAACATCTATCTCTCCATCTCTTCTCCCCTTCTACTATCAACATCTCTCTCCATCTCTTCTCCCCTTCTACTATCAACATATATCTCTCCATCTCTTCTCCCCTTCTACTATCAACATCTATCTCTCCATCTCTTCTCCTCTTCTACTATCAACATCTATCTCTCCATCTCTTCTCCCCTTCTACTATCAACATCTATCTCTCCATCTCTTCTCCCCTTCTACTATCAACATCTATCGCTCCATCTCTTCTCCCCTTCTACTATCAACATATATCTCTCCATCTCTTCTCCTCTTCTACTATCAACATCTATCTCTACATCTCTTCTCCCCTTCTACTATCAACATCTATCTCTCCATCTCTTCTCCCCTTCTACTATCAACATCTATCTCTCCATCTCTTCCCCCTTCTACTATCAACATCTATCTCCCCATCTCTTCTCCCCTTCTACTATCAACATCTATCTCTCCATCTCTTCTCCTCTTCTACTATCAACATCTATCTCTCCATCTCTTCTCCCCTTCTACTATCAACATCTATCTCTCCATCTCTTCTCCCCTTCTACTATCAACATCTATCTCTCCATCTCTTCTCCCCTTCTACTATCAACATCTATCTCTCCATCTCTTCTCCCCTTCTACTATCAACATCTATCTCTATCTCTCTCACTCTTTCCCTTACAGTCATACTCTCTCTCTGCCTCAGTAGACCAATTACGGCTAAGCTGATTCCGATTGCAACCTGCGATACACCTGAGGTACATGGTCAGGGGAGTTAGCGTGTAGCCGATCTGTTTTACATGTTATTGACAAGATGGAAGTATCATGGTCTTTTTATTACACCAATTTCATTCTTGGCCAATTTCCCCTTCGGCGGGTTAGTGGCAGTTCGCAATAGATTTTTTTTGTGTGGAATTGATCAGCGAACTACTTGAGCAATTTATTGGTCCCCTTGCATCTGTGATTAAGATCTGCATGCTACGTGCCCTTATCTATGTGTCCATCAATATTTTGCAAGACTGATTGTGGGATATTGGCACTCGTATTAAAAAAGGTTGCATTGTGTTCTATGTGAGCGTGGGTTGACTTCCCTGGGGGATTTTTTGTTGTTCTCTGGAACATTTTAAATCACGTCTGACCATAGCAATGTCATGTCTTAAGTCAATAAGAATACAGACATGCCTGTTAAATCTGACCAGAAATGACAACAGAATATTTGTTCACATGTCAACGTGGGCCCAAGTTTAATTCAAACTAATCCTTTCTCATTGGAAGCCGTTGTAATGTATGAGATTCATATTAGAGCAGTCAAAGGCCAAAACCACCATGACATCAGCGGTGCATTTTCTTTGGGAACTCAAGGCTAGGATAATTACAAAGAAGATAGTATAGGCAAACATCTGAGTACTTTTTAAATATACACTGCATTAGTTGGTAGGCAAGGGGGAGTGCAAGCAACCATGTAAGTCCTTATATGTGCCAGCTCTATTAAATTCAAACCACAGACTCATGTTTAGCTGGACTGTACTAGTAGCCTAGCCTACTGTCATGCTGCATCTTTTCCCTTTGGGTGTTGAGACACAGCTTGGATATGATAAGGATCAGGCGGAAAGCCATTCAACAAGCTCAAGAGCTATCCAGGAGTCATCCTTTTCATTTGGTTAATTTACAGGCAGCTTTTTATTATTCATTTGACTTAGAATAATGCTGGGTCAGTTGAAATACATGTTTTTTCCATTGAAGAAGTTTGTAGTAGTGAATTTCTAATCTTTCTCTCTCCCTGTTTCTCTCTCCCTACCTCTATCTCTTTCTCTCTCTTACTCTCTCTTTCTATTTCTCTCTCTCTCTTCTCCCTCCCTTTCCTCCTCGCTCAAATGTAGCGATGGTAAATTAAGCTGATTTCCAAGCCATTACTTTCTAACATATTAGCAGTACATAAACTGATTTGTTTCAAGATTTGTGGCCTTGGAAACACAATTTGACTCCAAATTTTATTACATGGCCACGGAGTGCCGGCCAGACATTACGTTAGGCGACAATCACATGTGGGTTTGAGGGCTGATGCAGAAAACGAGGCAGACCAGTTTCTCAGGCAGACGTACACTCCTGAGAAATCGACTTCACGTCCACATTACCAAAGCCTGCCACTGAAAGAGAGATTTTATGCTGAAAGACAGATTGATAGTGGACCATGTGGTGTCATCATGCATAGTCCAGTGTTTTGGGGTGGGAGATGGTATGAAAAATGTACAAATTCATGTCAACCTGGAATGGAATGTATTGACAGTAGTGATGTAGAGATTTGATTGGTGGAGGTGAGAAACATTTGCACAACGTTCTGCTTTGGGGTATTTTTAGTCCAATTGAACTATACTTTAATTGATTCCTCATGGTCTATGCTGGATTCGACTTTAATGACTAGAAACTGGGATACGAAAAATAATTGGATATGCCAAACTATTTATCCTACATGTCAGAAGAATTAAAGTGTTCTCGAAATAGACTTATAACACACTGTGTCGGGGGCTTAATATTAATGACACTGTGGAGCTGAATAGAGGGAGATGTATGATACAATGCCAAATAGTTCAATATCTCAACTCTTCTGATTTTGGTGCATGAGTATCAGTGGAGGCTGCTGAGGGGAGGACGGATCATAATAATGGCTGGAATGGAGTCAATGGAGTGGTATCAAACACATGGAAACCATGTCTTTGATGGGGTTGATACCACTCCATTGACTCCATTACAGACATTATTATGAGTCGTCCTGCCCTCAGCAGCCTCCACTGATGTAGTACAGGTGAGTGATAATTTAATCAGTGATAAATTATCTATAACAAATGTGTGCTATACACAGTGATCAGTCACCCCCTATACCCCCCACCCCACATAACAATCTAGTTATTGGGCTCACAGCAACAAGGCCTATAGAGAGAGAGAGAGAGGACTGTCCTGCTCTGGCACAACACAGTCAATGAAGCATTTACTAATGTAACATACATCAAATCATAAATAATTTAGGAAGAAAAAGGTAGATGTAGGCTATATCTAAATCCAACCAAGAAAACACTCACATGCATGTGACACAGGTTTTTACAAATTCCATTTGCAATGCAATGTTTATTATACCATATTCACAATTAATAGACTATGGAGTTGATTGATTAGTTCAGCAACTGATAGTCAATCCCATATTATTTGCCCTCTCTTTGGTTATATGGTGGCTGCATTAGGCTACACATTCATATAGTGGAATAACAAATACATCCATAAACATGAAAGGGAGAGGGTCATGTCTAAAAGTTTAGAGTATGCACAAGTAAAAAGTTGAAAAGTCTAACTGTACTGCTGTCGACAGCTGAATGTGTGCCAAGTAGATGATGTGCTCGTTAAGAATCAGGAGAGCGCACTTGGTCAGGTCACCTCCTTTCTCACATCACAGCCCCATCAGAAATTCTTTCAAGTGTCCTTCTGCGTCGCCAAAGATGACAACAGCGAATCGATAAGTGCTTGAAATGAAAAGAAGCCGTCGGTTTGCCCCCGAGGCAAAAGATTTCATAGCACCAGCAGCAAGCAGTCTTTACTGAACTTCATGCATTCTTTTGCACCTTTCTTCGTGAAAAAGAGAAGGCAGGCTCTCGTTTTTATTCTCCAGATGAAGGTAAGCGCGGTTATAGAACAACGTGACTCTCAAGACGCAGCCTTTTCCCCCTTCTGATATGACAGGCGGGGTTGGGCGTGATGTACCAAAGGGATGCATGCCAGGTTGATATATTTGATAACAGAGTTGGGGGATTTAGGAATCCTGCGGCCCACACGGAGATAAAATATAATGGGTGTATATAGGTCATCTTCAGAACATTTTGTGGCCTGATATTAAAATAAGGCGTCGCAGAACAGAAAATATAGTCCTATATCTGCATTACAGGCTACCTTGCGTGTGTCTTAATTCATAATAGCCTACGAATGTGCTTGTTATTTAACTAGGCTATAGACATGTGTTATGCCTATGATCGGACGCAGAGAAAATCAGGGATGCAACTCTCATAAATAAGGGTAATTGATTTCCTGTGTCCATAGATCTAATGCGATTGCCTTACACGCAAATGATAGCACCAGTATAATCATATCTTTACAATAGTTCATTAGACATGCACGTCGAATGCATAATTTACCCACAAGGCTATAAGGCCTACATGTTAGGAAGGTGTTTCAAATAGTATGCGTAATGGTATTCTGCGCGCATCATTAAATGAAAGGGGCAATGTGGGGGAAAACATAAGATATACAAGGCCTTTGTCGTGTGCATGTTTTGCTTCAGTGCCCCTTTGCCGCGAAATTCCCATGTGGTTGTGTGCATTAATTCCTTGTTAAATGAGAGTATGACTAAAAATGTGAAAGAAGGATTAGGCACGTGAAATGTACATCCGGTCTGCTTGGCTCATTTAAGATGTGAAAGGAATATCAGTCTGTATTTTAAGGATCTATAAAGTGCATTTGCATCCCAGCCAGCTGTTCGCTTCTGCAGAAAATATTCGATAAGTCTAACCCAAAACGTGTCAATTAAAATGTAGGCCTACTAACTAGATTTTCATAAATGTTTATCTCTGTTACACCAAAAATCTCACACAAAAATGTTTCACTTTAAACTGCCAAAAACTTTATGTAAATGTTTTCAATTAACATTTAAGACATGGTAATTTACACTGATACTGTAAATCTGTATCAAATGGCAGATATTTGTTTTATCATGATATGAACATTCACAACTCTCATATTTGCACCTGCCAACTAAATTCTAGTCTACTTTTATGATTTATTATTGTGATGCTGGTTAGTAAATGTAATCAATTCATGAATATATAGCTTTAGCGACTGGTTTCTGGTAAATTTCAACATGTATAAGACTCTCTTCCAGCAAATGTCTTGTAGCCTATGTGGGCTGCAAAGAAATGATTGACTTTGAAATAACAGTGATATAAATGAACATAGGCTTCAAATGCCCTAATCTTACTGAGAGATATAAATAGTAAAGGCTATTTTATACGGGAATTATAGAGTCAAGAAATATGTAGTCATTGCCAATTTGCTTATGCAAACATACACTGTGAATTAATTCCATATTTTATATATTATCTTAATTAATGAAGGCCTAAAAACAAGAAAATACAAAGGGTAACCTATTTGTTTTAATGAGGTTTTATGCAATGCTGTTACATTTCGTTTATTTTATTATTCATTGTGGTTGTGAATTGAGCGTTTCTAAGTTTATACTGTCTTTAACTACACATGCACGTCGGCGCAGATAAAGACACCCACTGAGGAACACACACTCACACAGACACACACCCACGCGCTCTGTCTCAAAACTCAAGAGAGAGAGAGAAAAATGCGCCACTTTGAGTGTCTGTCTGGGAAAAAAAGTTGTTAAGGTTGAGGACGATCCAAGAAGAGAATTATCTACTGAAGTGACAGCGCCTGCTTCACCATTTTTAATCGCACTGTTAGCTAGATGGTTATAAAATCGTATGTGGCATCAGTTTTTATCCAATAAGCGGGAAAGAAAATACATCTAAGTAGCTCTGAGACTTTTTCCTTCGGGAGGCAGACAGCAACTTTCATATTTTGGACCTGGAACTTCGCTGTCTCCGGTTCTTATCTGAAAGGTGATAAGCGGAACCATCGGTGTGGAATTTACCTCTTAACCAGACAAGAATAAAACAGGAAAGGACGAAAAGCGCTGGCGTCTTCGACCACTGGTAAGTGCTGAGGCTACACTTTGCGGAGATGTGAGTTAATGCAAGTGAAATAATTCGTTCCACCTTGGGTTAGCCTTTTCGGCGTAATCTGGGAAAGTCTGATGTGAATTTCATCAGCACCGCAGTAACATGAAGGGACATGATAAGTGAGTTCGTGGCAGGTTTCACCTTACAAGTCCGCCAGATGATAATGATGTATCGTTAGCACTGAATTGAACATGTAATGGACTGGACTTCATGGTCTTGCGCCTCTAATTAGCCTAATGCAAAAACACATGTTTTTGTTTTTTTATTTTTTTATTTTCCTAATGCAGACAGGCTGGACTGGGGTTGTTCGTGGTTTTGAAGGGAATTGTGCAAACTAAAGAAATAAAGAAGCATACATCGAACCTTCAAATATCGCTTCAGATTCAACAATTGGTTGTGGGCTAATGGACTGATTGCACATCAGTTGCGTTGCGTATATTGCTGTGATTGCATTCTTAATCTCAAACTGGCCATGTCTCCGATTAAAATAAATATAATATTGGCTATTTATATTATATGTCGATTAAAGTAAAACCCTCAAAATATTTTACACAAGTAAAAGACACATTAATGATGATATAGATAAATACTGATCATTTATGCGTATGACTAGGCTAACAATATAGACCGAATATTATGATTTAGGACAAAAATAATTAGACATTCATGGTGTCACAATACACACATTTATATTGACCTAATTATTATTATTATTATCAATATTTGTATAAGTGGTAATAATAGAGTAGGCCTAGTAGTAGTAGCAGTAGAAGTAGAAGTAGTAGTAGTACCAGTAGTAGTAGTAGTAGTACCAGTAGTAGTAATAGTAGTAGTAGTAGTAGGCCTAGTAGTAGTAGTAGTAGTAGTAGAACTACTAGTAGTAGGCCTTGTAGTAGGCCTAGTAGTAGTAGTAGATGCAGCAGTAGTAGTAGGCCTAGTAGTAGTAGTAGTTGTTGTTGTAGTAGTAATAGCAGTAGTAGTAGTAGTAGTAGTAGCAGTAGTAGTAGCAGTAGTAGGAGTAGTAGTAATAGTAGGATCAGTGGTAATAGTAGCAGCAGCAGTAGTAGTAGCAGAAGTAATCGTAGTAGTAGTTGCAGCAACAGTAGTAGTAGAAGTAGCAGTAGTAATAATAGTAGTAGTAGTTGTTGTAGTAGGTCTTGTAGTACTACTAGGCCTAGTAGTAGTAGTACTAGGCCTAGTAGTAGTAGTAGGCCTAGTAGTAGTACAATGGTTATCATAATGAGAGACTTGCAAAGTATGGTATAGTATGTATTAACTATGCTTGTAAGTTAAATTGGAGTTAAAATAAACTTCTACAAACAGGTACATTTACCTCCTAATCGTGCAATATTAATTGAATTATTACTTCTTTTTTTTAAGTAACGTGAATCCAATTAATATGATCAATTGAACTTCTAACATTTCCCACACAGGCCTATGTGCATACAAGGCTACTGCTCCTTTTTATATGTGACTTCTTTGAAACGGCTATTCCCCGTCAATGTCATTTCCAAATCAGTTGTAAAGAGAAGGGGCTAAGGGGAGCCTGCTGAAATATGAATGAATTCGTATTTCTGCCGCTGATTAGATAACACGAGGGATTTGCAATAACCTTACACCTTGCAACCTGACACCCCATCTTTCATTTTACGGCGGAATACACGAGAACCTGCTCCACTCAAACCAGGGTTAGCAGGTACACGCCATGGGAAAACTAACCTCCAATTTCTCACCCTTTTGAATAGAATCACAGATGTATGCTATAAAGCAGGTGAGGCGAGTAGCAGATCCGTGCTGCGCAGGCGGGTCCAGAGAGAAAAATAATGAAGGGGAAAAACGGTTAACAGCATGATTGCATGCAAATTTCCCATCTTAAATTATCATAAGCAAACAGTCGGAAGTCTGGTCTAATAAAATCCCATCTGTGTTACTTCATATCGAGTTAGTATAGAGCTGCGATAATGAATTTTGTAATATCCCACCGACAGACATCTCAATCAGCCATTAATCCCGTGATTTTACTGCGGATTCACTCAACTTCCAGCGCCCCAAACTGCTGCATGCTGCCTGGCACAATTTACACCAACCCCGTCACAGAGCTCCGTTGCACTGCTTTTCTGTGGGACTGCATGGGCCTCACATTTGAAGAGCAGTTTATGTAATGGGGCCTATTCAAATGTTGGATATTTGAGGAAACTTGAAAATTGTGTATAGTGTCATATATTAACAATTATGAAAACATATAGGTGAAAATTGTGTTAGGTCCTGTACTACAATTTATTGAGTGTAAATGAATAATAATTGTGTGATTTTTTTGGAGCACACAAGGTAGTGTGTAATCGATGCAACATTTTCAGCATTCTCATAATACATCCAGTCCCTCTCTTTTCCAGAAGCCGTTCCTCTAATTGCGACAATGGACTCCCACTGCCGCAAACTTGCATCAACTTGTGCACAAATAGGTGAGTATCTATGTGTAACTCTTGACGCACCATCACCACACTTCAACGTGACATCCTTTTCGCCCACTGCAGAAAACAGATGCTGAGATTATAGCAGCATAATTTCGCGTTTTGTTTCCGTTGCATAGCAGGAAATACGATGCATTTCTCTTCTTTAATTGTCACTTTTTGTTACATAGGCCTACTTCTTCGTTCCCAAAATATCAGAGACCAGTCTAGGCCTTTAGTCCAGTTAATATGTAAAAAGTGGTTTTATACTGTCTTAGAGTGGCACCTGGTGGCTGGGTATGGATGTGCAGTAGCGGGCGACTGGGAAAGGCCTAAGCATAAATTCTATCTTCATACACCCAGCTTTTGTTAAATGTGCCAGAGGTTACAAATTACACGCAATACTATATATGGACTACTTTTCTTTGTTGTCATGTTGTCTGTTTTCTTCATTTGACGTATTAAGTAGTCTAATAGCCGACCCTTGGCCTATGAATGACAGGCTACTTAATTTTATGTATTAAATTAGCCTATAAGGAACTCTTATTTTTATGAGACTCCCATTGAAACTTACAGTAGCTGTAATTGATATTGCACTCGTGTGGAAATCCATGCTGTATTAATGTATCTTACACCAAGTTGTGGCCCATATCAGTTAGCCTATGCCAAAATATGATGACGCATTTTAAATGCATACACAGAAATATGCACATAAACAAAAACTGCTATTGTCCGTATGAGTATAAACTGCATTAACGAAAAATACCGTTTATTTCGTCTGGGCCATGTCAATAATGTTGGAGTGGATTTAATTGATTGTGTTTTCAGGGAATGACATAAAACGAATATTGTTTAAGTGCTAAACGAATTACCAGTTTGTCAACTCTTAATTTATCTCATTTTATTTTCGTTCATGCTGTATTGGATCTAATCAAGTGACAAAGCACGCATCATCCCGTGAGCCTACTTTGCTCCATAGCAGCAACTTGTGCAAGGACGGCGTTGTGATCACTCATTGATTAACAATAATAAGATAAATAGAAAACATAATTATTTGAGGTAATGCAATGATGAGCCAACGAGGCTTGCAAATGTAGGCACCGGAGTGAAGAGACACTCGAGCGACCTGATTATTGGGATCCCCTTTCAACTGTTTTACACCAGCCTTAATATATGCAGGTCTTGATAGATTGACTCCAGGGAAAACTAAATGTATAATGAAAGCTTATTCGTGAGGAGGAATATACTAATGGGGGAATCTGATGTCCCCTTAATCTTATGTAAAAAGCCTTGTCGTCTCCCTTATATTGACTGAATTACTAATTAATGGCCCTCTATGGCGTATCGCGCGCGGTAATCCGCGGAAGAGAGATAAAGCATTCTGAAGGTAAAAAAGAAGAGGAAACCGATAATCCACTGCAAATCTAGTATTACTTTCAGAAAATAATTGAGCAATCACTTGCTTGCATAGCCTACACAAAACCTTTGGACTGTTATGCCATTTACATGTTTTTCTTTTGAATTTTTTTTTTTTTTAAATTGCCTATTAAAAAACAAATCAGTCAACATAAATCAATTCTCAGAATCCTCGCCAACACGCAGAATGCAGGTGAATGCTTTAGGCCTATGTCATATTCAAATAAAATGGGTCACCACTTAGATCATGAAGCATTAGACCCCAAATGAATCGCATATCAGGGAGATTTAAACAAATAAAATCCACCTGATATGCATGACAGGGGCGCACGGATAGGCATTCCCGAGAATCCTCAAATAAACTGAAGAAATAAATGATGAACGGAAGACATGCAGGCTAAATTCACATCTTCAGTCAAGGATTGCATATATTATCGGCCAGCTACATATGTACGTCTACATATGTACGTACCTACAGTGGGGTGGCCAAACACACAGCACGAAATAATTTTTTATAAGGAGGGAGGATGGAGGAATAATCATACCCTTGGTTTCGACAGCTCTCGCTGCCTTCCTCCATGGTCCGCGGGCGGCTCTCCCACAAGAGTGCAAATAAGGTGTATATCAAGGGCTTTCACGGGATTAGCTCAATAACGTATTAGTAGCCCATATCCTGATATCTACGAGAATGGGGTGAAAAGACGCGTGATGGCTAAATATTCAGCAGTTTACATCCCGGCCTATTGCCTTATCAAGAATGCATGCAACAATTTTATTTTTTTATCAACTCAAATTATGAAGAATTTGTGTGATATTATTATTATTATTTGTATTATTATTAATTAATAATATCAATGCATTCATAAATAATACTATATTATCAATTAATATATTATCTGACTTGTGGGGACTGACAACGTTTTCTTCCAAATTATTGTGTATAGTGTTGCATGAATGAAGATTTTAATGCTGTTTGCATTTACAATGCTAACACAAAGACCTAAGGGGAAGTATAGTGGTCACATGTAACTGCTGTCAAAAGCCTGCTTAGAGAATATCCTCCAAGCATAGGCCATTTATCTGCTAGGATACTGGACATATGTTTACTTTATTTTTACGCGTCATGATCTTGAGGGAATTAGCGAAAATGCAATGGGAAATCAGCTCTAAGTCATTAAAAGTCCTTATACCAAATTCTTATGCAAATGAGAGTCTTATCAGATTAAAAACCACTACAAGTCGACTCCCTGAGAACCGCTGAGAGGTCCAAACGTACAGGATATCGGCTAAGGACCGAGATAAACTGCGTCATTTTGACGAGCTAGAATGAAATGGTTACTTATTGCCTAAACCAAGGCCATTTAACTTTTACCCAATTGGTGACAAATTAGGATAAATGTGTGACTAGATTGTGTCACTTTACTTCTGATGTGGTTGATTTTGCTGGTCATCATTTATCTGGTAGGCCCGAATTGGGCAACAACTTGAAAGTGACAACATCAGTTCAGTGAACTGGGCCCTGCATGGGGTCAGCGCATCACCATATCCCCATCATAGACATACTGTAGCGTTGCTCTTGTGCGCCTTGCTTAGAGATAGATGACTGTTAATGGAAAGGTCAGTTCATCAGGTAATCTTTATTGCTTCGTTTCTTCAATGGGAAGAAGATAAGATTAGCAAGAACACAATGAATAGGCCAATTGTTACCAAATAAATACATCATGCTGTTCGTTTGACTTGCTTTTTAGATATGATTGCCTTAGTTGGGTTAGTGTTCAATTCTGCAAAACGGGCATTCGGTTCGTCTTGGGTAGGCTACACTACACGGTGCATCCCGTCTCTCTTTACATGCTTTTTTAAAAAGAAAAATAAGCACGGTACTGTACCCCGCTTAAACACATTGGCAGACGTCTCTTATTTCTCCGCGCACGGGTTGGCTGGGCAAACCGTCATGTCCACTTTGACGGCCTGTCAAAAAAATGGGAGGGCTCTCGGTGACGTCAAAGGTGTATGAGAGAGTCACAGTGGGACAGCCAGAGCACAGCGAACAGCTGAAATGAAGAGTGAGCGGCGTAGTGTGCCTAGCCTCTGGATCTAATATCACCTACCTGCCCTTGTCACTCTGGTACTCCGCACAGCTTGCAGTATCAGCCCGAGATACATATTTGCTCTTCCTTCAATCAAAACGCCGTTGCATTTTCATCCAACGCGAATAATGCTGGGTTTCTTCTAAATACATTTTAAGCCGTTTAAACAACTTTTTTTTAAACATTAATTTGCCAGAGGAGACGTGTTGCTGTGAATCTTAACACCACTGATTCCCCCTTTTCTCTATCCGTCGGAGGTCTCTCTTTTTTTGCTTGCACTGAGGGAACTTAATCCGCCTCTGACAGCGAGTTTTGCGCGCTATCCTATTCATATGAACTCTATGAAGGATCCATTGAATTTGGACCATCATCACCACCACCACCTAACCGGGACTAAACTCTCCTCCACGCACCACACGGCACTAGCAATGGCCTCTAGTCTGCAGCCGTTGCAGCGGTCTGTGGACTCCAAACACCGGTTAGAGGTGCACACAGTATCAGACACCTCCAGTCCGGAGTCCGTAGGTAAGAATCATCCCGTGGTGCAGACTACTGTCAGCACATGGCTTTTTGAGGATGGATGGCCGTTTTTCTGATGATAGGAAACAAGATGTCTCCCTACAGCCTCTCTCAACAAAAACAGTTTGAGATCGAGGACGTTATTAGTTTATGTATGCAAATAGTCTGGGTATTGGAAATATCAGACAGAGGATCACTCTCTTTTTGACTATGCAGATATTGTGATTGCGCCAGTAATTGATTTATTTGTGTCCTATAAGTGTCAGGGAACGTGACGCTGTGTTACTTTCATAACCACCTTTGACTCCGGTGAAGTTATATATATTTTTCTCTTAATGTTTCATGTCTTCGCGCATATTTTTGTAAGTGTAATAATTGTAATAAAACATTTACATTAAAAAAAAATGTAAACCTATATTCGATTAATTACAAAATCTATAAACGTTTTTAAATACAATTTGTATAGTATTACCATTGTGCATACTGACATTGTTTTGAAGTCACGTTGTAGGCTTTTTAACTCATTTTCATGTAGCCTACATGCTTCAAATAAGGAATCGTTACATTATTAGTAGTTTAACCATGAGAGTAACATTTCATCCAAAGGTTTTAAAATGGGTTCCAATTTGATGAGGATACCTCTTATAATACCACCCAGGACAGGCTACTTCACGCCTGTGACCGACCAGACAGTGACTCATGTAGTATTTTGTTTACTGTTTCAACAGAGAAAGACTCAAAGGGCCAGAGCAAAACTGACGACTCTTCAGATGATCCTTCTAAAAAGAAGCGACAGCGGCGACAGAGGACTCACTTCACAAGCCAGCAGCTACAGGAACTGGAGGCCACGTTCCAGAGGAATCGCTATCCGGACATGTCTACAAGAGAGGAGATAGCCGTGTGGACCAACCTCACAGAGGCCCGCGTCAGGGTAAGGCCCTTGAGAAAAAACGAACACCATTTATGTGTATAATTTCGGGTTATTTGTGCCACTCGTATATGGAGTCGAGGCAAGGGTGTCAATTATTACGCAGGGAATTTAGGCACGCATAATTACTCACCTCCAGAACATGTTGTCTTAGGGAAATAAAGTTGCATTCACAATATCCTTGGTAAATAATTGGCTGCCTAAAAACAAATACTCAGACTGGCTATTCTTTGCAATGATATGACTCAGTTATAATGTCAAAAAATAGTAAAATACCATACATTAGATGGCTACGCCTATAATGCATTGTTATTTAGAAAATCTATAATGATAGGTCATCCACCTACTTTACTCATATATTTTTCCCTGTACAACAGTACGATTTTACTGTCAATATCTCTGCAGTGGATAAAATAGAAATTGATTAAATATAGCAATTTCACACATTTACTATATTTAGGCTATAATATCACAGTTTTGTTAGATATCTGACATTGCTGATAACTAGATAATTAGGTTGTTATTAGTTGTTTTAGAGAAACAAAGCATAATTACAGGCTAATTAACTTGTTAGCTGTTAGGACTATTGACATTAATGGGTGACAGATACCAATCTTGTTACTATGTTCGTGTGAATGAGGTGCAAAGCTTGTATTTTGCGTTTGTCATTCTCGTGTTGTATAACTAAAGCCACTAACGTGTTTGTCTCTGCCTGTGGAGGAATACACATCTTCAGAGAGTTAGGAACGATGGATGTGTATTGGGATTCTGTTGGAATCAACCCAGATTGCTCTGCATGAGAGAAAGTGACTCAATTAGGCCTGGTAGAGTTGCAATCCGACATACTATTGTTATCACAAATAGCGTTGCGCTTTTCAAGCAATACTCGTTTTTTGGGGGGATTATGTAAATTAATTAAACGTTTGAGAATAACTCGTTATACATTTTTGGCATAGCCTGTGTTAACAATAATAATAATTGAGTTGTATATTTATATTATTTTGCCAAGCCTGTGTTAACAACAATAATAATTGAGGTGTATATTTAAATTATTTTGCAAATTGGTAAGGTCGAGATTTGTCATTTGTGAGAAATTAATTTAATTGATTTACAGTTGTATGTCTGATTTTGATTTAAGACACACCTGAAGGCCACACATGAATACCACATCTGGTTCCTTGCAGACCAATTAGACTACCCATCAATTACATTTTTGTGAATTGCACAGGATAGCCAACAAGTCCAAATATTCTTATGTTGGCCTGTTGGCTATAAAATAAAGCACATGGGGCCGCCTTCATATTGCATTAATAGCCTATTATTAAATTCTGAACTCATATTTGTCTTTGTCATAGGTGTGGTTCAAGAACCGGCGAGCAAAATGGAGGAAAAGGGAAAGAAACCAGCAAGCCGAGCTATGCAAGAACGGCTTCGGTCCTCAGTTCAATGGACTTATGCAGCCCTATGAAGACATGTACCCCAGCTACACATACAACAACTGGGCCGCCAAAGGGCTAACTTCGGCCTCCTTGTCCACCAAAAGCTTCCCTTTTTTCAATTCCATGAACGTCAACCCTTTGTCATCGCAGACGATGTTCTCCCCGCCCAACTCCATCTCTTCAATGAGCATGACCTCCAGTATGGTGCCGTCCTCGGTTACTGGCGTGCCCGGTTCGAGCCTCAACAGCCTCAATAATTTAAACAACCTTAGCAACCCCTCTCTGAATTCGGGAGTTCCCACGCCAACCTGCCCGTACGCCCCGCCGACCCCTCCTTATGTGTACAGGGACACTTGTAACTCCAGTCTGGCAAGCCTGAGACTGAAAGCCAAGCAGCACTCGAGTTTTGGATACACCAGTGTTCAGAATCCAGGCTCAAATCTGAGCGCGTGCCAGTACGCCGTGGATAGACCAGTGTAATACCTGAGAATTTCACGAGCCCCAGTCAGAGGAACGAGAGACTACTTCTTTTTTTTTCAGAAGGGCACTAGAATACTAAACCACCGAAACCCGCGATGGAGTTTCAAACTTAAACGGAAGTAATTAGGCTTTTTTTTCAATCCTAATTAGTATTTTGTTCTACATCGGCGAGTGGAGAATGTATGATACTTTACTTTCCACGCTTGTTTATTTTGAGGTTTCTAATTTTGGACGTTAATTGACTGAAAGGTTGTATATATATCGAAATATCATCTCCAGTTTATTGAGGCGAATGCTGTTGCTCTCCAGTTTTCTCAAGGTTAAATTTAACAAAGCATGTGAAAACCCTAAAGGAATAATGTTTTGCTTGCAAACAAGGGAATGTACATACTAAACGCACCAGTTGTGTGTTTCTAACATATTATAAATTTATTATTAAATGTCTGTGTGAATATCGATTTAGAGTAGCAATCTTGCGTATAAAAAGACGCATCAAATGTTCCTGCGAAATTAAATTGTTTTTGCTCTGTGTATACTATTTAGTACGGAATTTTGTTTCGTTTTTTTTCAACAAAAAAATAAATAAACTATTGTGTTTTATTTAATGGAAGTAAATATATTGTTCAAAACGTTTTGTTGAGGATTTTTGTGCTGATCCAAGTGTTAGTGTGAGTTTTGTCGAGTCTATAGTGCAGGGAATGACTGTGTCTATCGGGGTTCGATTATACTAGCTACTAGGCCTACTAATCTAAAGCGAAAACAATGGCCCTCTCCAATACACATATGAATCGAGACGCAGGGAGATGCACGGGTGGAGAGGGCGAGATGCCCCGCCAGATTAACTGCTGAATACATGTCTGCTTTTTAGCCAAGGACCCGGAGTGATCACTGGTGCTTGAAATAACACTGGAATCAACAAACTGGAATTGGACCACACAACAAAGGCCCGAGCTCATTACCTTCTGACACATAATAATCACGAGTGCTATATATAGCCAAACAATGAGCAGCACTGGACGTGTAAGATGCGCCTCTTGATGCAGTGGAAAGTGATTATAGATTTACATAACATTCTATATCACAAAACATTACCATAATCAATAATACCAATACAATGTTAGCATCTTGTTTTTATTTTGACTTGTGCAATGTTCTACGAATCTCTCATAAACACAACGATTAACTATTGCAAAACTATTCTCTAGCCTATTGAGAGATTGGCTATATGACAGGCCTATGGCGTCGTGTTCTGGGCGTAGATGTTCATATTGTAAATATTTTCACTTTTGCAATATTTGTTGTGCAGATCTACAACAATCTGTATTTTCAATAAGATAACAACACCAATCATAATATCAATAACAATTGGCTAACAATGACTACGATAATAACAATGTTATACTTGGCTGAATAGTACATTAAACATTTTTAAATGTGGCCTACTATTTTTTCCAGAGAGCCCATGCACCTTCTTTTACGCATTGTGTTGACATGTTCGATCCGGCATTGTAGTTTTGTCTAGACAGTCCTGTTTACAATGTGGTCCGTTATCAAATGCACCAGTGCGTTTATAGAAAATCAAAACAACTACAAGGCACCGAGAAAATATAATTCACAAGTTTGAACAAACAAAGACAGGTATGTAGCTCGGGGACGGAGGCGGCTGGGACTTGTGATCTGATGTCAGCGCAGAGCTCGAGATCATTGTAGAGCGCTGATGAAAAATGGAAGAGTTAGCACTGTTGGCCACATTGGCTAACAAGAAAAATCCAGCCTTCAGCAGATGTCGAGGGAAATAGCCTTCCATTCGAAATCAAATGCACTGTGCAGGGGGGTTTATTTGGCCTAGAGGGATTATTTCATATTTTCAGGTGAGCCCTTGTTCATTTGATAATGTGTTATTCATTATGCTCATACAATGTTTGAAAGAATAATTGACCTAATTTACTTGTGCTGTTGCGAAAGTCAATCACTATTTTATTAGCCCATATTAATGCGCGTTGAGGCTCATCAAATATAACATGACATGAAAGAAATATTGGTCTGATTTTTTTTTGCCCTTATAGCAGCATCCACCAGCTGGAGCACCTAGGCTACACCAAACAAACCTTTTCCATAAAAACAGCCCCCCTAAAAATGTTTCCTAAAGACCTGGAGGCAGTACATTTTCAATTTCAGATCCGCTCGAGTTTGATGGAGTCGGTAACATGAAGCAATAATAGGCTGACAAGGATAAGTCTTGCAGCCTGGCGAATATGCAGTCTGTGTCTCAATACACATCACAATCAACATTTGGGCACAGAGGGCCTGAAGAGACACGTCTTCAGGGAGACATCTCACTCGCCCAGAAACCGCCCAAGACTCCAGACCTCTCCTTCTGTTAAGCATGGACTACCCGGTAAGAAATATATTTCAATCTTTTCAATAAATTACAAAAATATAACAGGGTTGACAGACTTATATTTTGGTAATTGACCACAAGTGGTTTGCTCAAACATTTTTTATTTGTAACCGAATTATTTCACGTTTTTGAATTTAAAATTATGCAAAATGCTTTTAGCTTTTCAAATTTAGGAAGGAAATCTATTTGACCAGGTTTATTTTGTTGCAGCTCAATTTTACCTCCTGCAAAACGAACGTCCTTAATAATATTAAAAACGCTTCGGTTTGATAGCTGTCATTATTGAGATTCATTTTAAAGCGATGTAAACAACCATTCAAAAGTAAACTCAACTCCTTGTTTCATGAAGTCAATGTTATTTCAAGAGCTTATCCTCCACTATGCTGGGCCTTCTTCGCTAATAGCCTAATCATTTTGTATTAATTTCACCTTTATTTAACCAGGTAGGCTAGTTGAGAACAAGTTCTCATTTACAACTACGACCTGGCCAAGCTAAAGCAAAGCAGTGCGACACAAACAACAACACAGAGTTACACATGGAATAAACAAGCGTACAGTCAAACCTCACAGTTTATTAGGCTACCACAAACCACCAATAAGACTAATAACTACTTCGACTTTAGAGAATAAGCAACGCTTTGTTACCTTTTTGAAGATGTGTTACCCTTTTGCAGGTTTTTTCGCTTGGTTGTTTTATTTCCGTTGTGATTGTAGCTTACTCTTTACAGAAATAGAAATATCACGAAACATAATGTGAATGCTGATTCAATCCGTTGTCTAATTTAGTCACCTCATGTTGGGGTTCTTATGATAAGGAAAAGTTACAGAAAATGCAGACCCTATCACCTCTATCCCACCCCTGGGAATTCAAATTAAGCAAGTGAGAGCACACATCCGTGCATGACTCGTTACTTCTAATCTAAATAATTAACAAGCTCTCAATATTCATGTCATGGTGTGCCAAACATGTGAGACATTTTGCCAATATGGTGTCTATTTGTTGTCCAATTACACACACCAATTACATGCAACTCCGATCTTCTGAAAGCTATTTTCCAACGACTTTGTTATGCACGTCAACTTGTTTAGGTCTTTCTGTTCTGTGCAAAATGTGCTCGACATGCCCTTGCAATTTTTTATTTCAGATACACGGGTGCACAAGTTGAAAAAAATGCATGAGCAATTTCCTATTCAAATAATTTTGTATTCAAATATCAACCAAATCAGGCATAGATTTGGTCATCTTAGTGGGTTATTATATATAATACATCTTAGTGGGTTATTATATATAATACATGAAAAATCTTAAGCAAATAGAAAATTCATTTTTTCAAAATGGAAATGTATTTTTTCATGTGGGCGCCAAGCGGTTATGGCGGGCGATTATTCAATAGAATCATGGAGTTTCTTCTCGTTTGAACTAGGAACGGGGTGAATTAGGTCTTAACTATCGAAACAACTATTTATATATTCATCCTTTGTTTTTGCCAATGTGTCAAGTTGATTTACAGTATTTCAAAAGCTACCAATTTATTAACACTTTCAACACTGTTGCATTGTAGGCTAGCTTGTCAATGGCGGAATTGACGACATTATTTGAGAAGAATATGCCTACTTTTTTGTCAGATTCAACATTCTCATGATTGGCTAGCAATAAACAAATAACTATTGAGCAGGCCTACATTAGAGGTGTTGCCTAAACGCAAATCCCATTCAGCCCGAGAAATGTACACCTCTTCCTTTTGATGTGTTGATTTCATTATGCATGACAAGGCAAATTGGTATTGTCATAATCAGTGAAATATCAAAGAGAATGGCAAGCCCTCTTGAATTGGCTGGATAGTAGGAATACACATTGAATAATCTCAGACAAACTCGTTCATGCTTATCAATTCCAATTATTCGCCTCTCACACACACAAGCACAATAATCCACACACATACACATTGGCCATACCACTCTGGGTCAGTGGGGGGCTTCTGACCAATCATAGCATAGGGGTCGCTGCTAGAGGTCAGATGAGCTGACCTCACACATTCCCCCCCCCTCCCCCCCCCCCCCCCCCCCCCCCCCCCCCCACACACACACTCACAAGGAGGCCCTCCATAACAAGATGAAATACAATTATTCCCTCTCAGACAAAGATGTCTTCCATAGCTAAGTGTATACATCACCTGGTCTTTGTTTGTATGAATAAAGAAAACATTCAAAAAAATACCTATACATGTTACATGGTAGTTGCATAGACAGTGTAATTACAGTGTGGGAACACATTTTTGCATAAAACATCTGTTATACCTGTTTGTGGTAAATAATTGTACATTACACAAGTAAGAACCTTACAATAAAGGGGTTCTAAAGTCACTTGTTGTGTGTGTGTGTATGTTTGCATGTGTGCACACCTATGTGTGTGTGTGCACCTGTGTATGCCTGTGTGTGTATATGCTTGTGCTGTGAAGCCTGGGAGCATGCAAGTGTGTGTGACTCGGACAGCTCTAGCTCCTCTCGTCCCGTTTCCGTGGGCTGCTAGCTGGCCGGCCGGCTGGAGCGTGTGAAAGCAGATAACCAGGGCAAATTTCATGACTCACACACTTCCTGCTCTGTGAAGTTATATTAAAGGATGCAGAAAAAAACTATCTGATGTTTTGTCTCCAAATCGATTGCTACACATTGAGCATGTTGGCTTCACCCTTGAGTGTGTTCAAAGGATCGGTACCATGGCCCTAATGTGCCTTGAATATAAAAATAATATGATTCGAGGATGGGTTCAGTAGATAAATAAACAGTCTTGTGTTTTCTAACAGTCTTGCCTTCAACCATGTGGTGTTAAATTGACTATTCAGTTTTCTAGTAGTCTTCTAGAAATGTATTGGAATGGGAGGTAATAGCCTATTAGAAATGTGCACTATGTGTCTTTTGGGTGACATGGGACCATGTATCAAGCGTCTCAGAGCAGGAGTGCCTTATGACCACAATGAATACAATTACATGGACAGGGGGGAACTGATCCTAGATCAGCTCTCCTACTTGAGACCAGCCAGGTCACCCGTGATACAAGTCAGTATTCGATGTCCATCCATGTCTGAGGATGTCGGGAGATGACGTGGAAACAGGCCACTAGGGGTAACAGTGAGCACTGTTACCTTCAAGTAGGTTTCGGTTTTGCGGGTGTGTTGTAGGCGGGAATGGGCGGGAATGGAGGATGGGCAGATGAAGCCTATCCCCTACCTTAACCATTCTAAGTGAATGCCTAACCTTATACATTTGGAGTTAAAGCCTGAACTTAACCCTAACCTTGTGTTTTTCTTCTGTCAGTGTGATGTTCTGTAGTTGCTGTACGACCTGTGATCCATTTCACTGGGGGGAAAACAGTCAGAAAGCCTTATTTAACATGTCATAGGAATGTTTTAACATCTGCTGTACATAGTAAGACCAAACAAATAGGAATCATACCATATTTAAGCAACTCAGATGAGCAGAAAAAGGATAACATTCGTTTATTGGTGGTGGATGGGACGAGTTATGCCTTTACAGCACAGGAGGTTGGTGGCACCTTAATTGGGGAGAACGGGCTCGTGATATTAACTGCCATTCCATTTGCTTCGTTCTGGCCATTATTATGAGCCGTCCTTCCTAAGCAGCCTTCTGTGCTTCACAGCGTGAGGGGTTTTTAAACCCAAAATACACTAATTCATTATCATTTATTGAATATGCCATACGTCTGTTGTGTCTCTGTTGGCTGCCCTATATAGACACATTATAAGCACATTCATAGTGCCTTTTGAGGTATGCCTAAAAAAAAGATCTCAAACACAGAGCCATATTATCCACTAATCACCCCATCTACTGCAACTACCAATATCTTTCACTTCATGTCCCTTCATGTTAACCTGAATCTCCCCCTCATGTGAGTCATCATGTTCAGACACCTTTAGTTTACACTGTAAGTCTGCCGTCTGGCCAAACAGCGTCAATCGCTTCTCAATGTTTTCCTTTCTGCCGTCACCTCCTATAACATTCTAAATGGCTATTACCTCTACCCCCTACTGTCAGCCACCCAGAGTCTCTGACAACTATTCTGATACAGAACATACTTTCATGCTGGTTAAAATGTTACCTTATGTAGGAGGATACATTTCCTAAAAGGCACTTTTTATAGCAAAAAATATATAAAATAAATATATACAATGGCAAGAAAAAGTATGTGAACCCTTTGGAAATACCTGGATTTCTGCATAAAATTTGATCTGATCTTCATCTAGGTCACAACAATAGACAAACACAGTCTGCTTAAACTAATAACACACAAACAATTATACATTTTCATGTCTTTATTGAACACACAGTGTAAACATTCACAGTGCAGGATGGAAAAAGTATGTGAACCCTTGGATTTAATAACTGGTTGACCCTCCTTTGGCAGCAATAACCTCAACCAAATGTTTTCTGTAGTTGCAGATCAGACCTGCACAACGGTCAGGAGGAATTTTTGACCATTCCTCTTTACAAAACTGTTTCAGTTCGGCGATATTCTTGGGATGTCTGGTGTGAACTGCTCTCTTGAGGTCATGCCACAGCATCTCAATCGGGTTGAGGTCAGGACTGACTGGGCCACTCCAGAAGGCATATTTTCTTCTGTTGAAGCCATTCTGTTGTTGGTTTACTTCTGTGTTTTGGGTCGTTGTCCTGTTGCATCACCCAACTTCTGTTGAGCTTCAATTGGCAGACAGATAGCCTAACATTCTCCTACAAAATGTCATGATAAACTTGGGAATGAATTTTTCCGGCGATGATAGAAAGCTGTCCAGGCCCTGAAGCAGCAAAGCAGCCCCAAACCATGATGCTCCCTCCACCGTACTTTATAGTTGGGATGAGGTTTTGATGTTGGCGTGATGTGCCTTTTTTTCTCCACACATAGTGTTGTGTGTTCCTTCCAAACAACTCAACTCTAGTTTCATCTGTCCACAGATTCAGGTGCACTTTTGCAAACTTCAGATGTGTGGCAATTTTTTGGGGGACAGCAGTGGATTCTTCCGTGGTGTCCTCCCATGAACACCATTTTTGTTTAGTGTTTTACGTATCATAGACTTGTAGACTCTTTAGCTTACACGCTAGGATTCTTCTTAACCTCATTGAGCATTCTGCGCTGTCCTCTTGCAGTCGTCTTTGCAGAACAGCCACTCCTAGGGAGAGTAGCAACAGTGCTGAACTTTCTCCATTTATAGACAATTTGTCCTACTGTGGACTGATGGACATCAAGGATTTTAGAGATACTTTTGTAACCCTTTCCAGCTTTATGCAAGTCAACAATTCTTAATCTTGGGTCTTCTGAGATCTCTTTTGTTCGAGGCATGGTTCACATCAGGCAATGCTTCTTGTGAATAGCAAACTCAAATTTTGTGAGTGTTTTTTATAGGGCAAGGCAGCTCTAACCAACATCTCCAATCTCGTCTCATTGATTGGACTCCAGGTTAGCTGACTCCTGACTCCAATTTGCTTTTGGAGAAGTCATTAGCCTAGGGGTTTCCCAACCTACACTGGGAATGTTTAAATGATGTATTCAATATAGACAAGAAAAATACAATTATTTGTGTGTTATTAGTTTAAGCACACTATGTTTGTCTATTGTTGTGACTTAGATGAAGATCAGATCACATTTTATGACCAATTTATGCAGAAATCCAGGTAATTCCAAAGGGTTCACATACTTTTTCTTGCCCCTGTGTATACTGTACACTACCGTTCAAAAGTTTGGGGTCACTTAGAAATGTCCTTGTTTTTGAAAGAAAAGCAAATTTTTTGTCCATTAAAATAACATCAAATTGATCAGAAATACAATTTAGACATTGTTAATGTTGTAAATGACTATTGTAGCTGGAAATGGCTGATTTTTAATGGAATATCTACATAGGCGTACAGTGGCCCATCATAAACTTTGATGAAAGATACATGTTTTACATAGAATTAAAGATACACTTGTTCTTAATGCAACCGCTGTGTCAGATTTAAAAAAAACTTTACGTAAAAAGCACACCATGCAATAATCTGAGACGGCGCTCAAAAATAACAACATTTCTCCGCCATGTTGGAGTCAACAGAAATACGAAATTACATCATAAATATTCCCTTACCTTTGATCATCTTCATCAGAATGCACTCCCAGGAATCCTAGTTCCACAATCAATCGTTGTTTTGTTCGATAATGTCCATTACTTATGTCTAAGTAGCTACTTTTGCTAGCATGTTTAGTGCACATGTCCAAATGCTCGCGCAGATGCAGGCGAACTCGGACGAAAACTTCAAAAAGTTATATAACAGGTCGAATAAACTGGTCAAACTAAGTAGAGAATCAATCTTCAGGATGTTGTTATCATAACTATCCAATAACGTTCCAACCGGAGAATTCCTTTGTGTCTCTAGAAGTTATGGAAAGCAAGACGATATCGTTTGGAACGCGCGTGACCAGGAACTGGCATTCTGCCAGACCAATGACTGAAACACCTCCCATCCGGCCCCACATCACACTAGATGCTTCATTCCACGTTCTACAGATTGTTGACATCTAGTGGAAGGCATAGGAAGTGCAAACAGATCCATATCGTACAGGGAATTGAATAGGCGATGAGTTGAACATTGACCAGTCTCAGAATTCTCACTTCCTGTTTGGATTTTTTCTCAGGTTTTTGCCTGCCATATGAGTTCTGTTATACTCACAGACATCATTCAAATAGTTTTAGAAACTTCAGAGTGTTTTATATCCAATAGTAATAATAATATGAATATATTAGCATCTGGGACAGAGTAGGAGGCAGTTCACTATGGGCACACAATTCATCCAAAAGTGAAAATGCTGCCCCCTATCATAAAGAAGTTAAAGAAGCAATAAAACTGGCCTTCTTTAGACTAGTTGAGAGTATCTGGAGCATCAGCATTTGTGGGTTTGATTACAGGCTCAAAATGACCAGAAACAAATAACTTTCTTCTGAAACTTGTCAGTCTATTCTTGTTCTGAGAAATGAAGGCTATTCCATGCGAGGAATTGCCAAGAAACTGAAGATCTCATACAACGCTGTATATAGTGGTTCCTCATTTAAAAGTTGCGAGCTTACACCGTGGGACTTCGAGGTACCCAGCGTCAAGGCTTCATTACTCCAGACCACCACAAGATGGAGTACACTCATTATGCATTTGGGTCCCAAGGTTTTTAATATGACCAATCATATCGAGTGGTTCCAACAACGAATTTGACGCGAGCCACATTTGTTAGGTTCTGAAATAATGTTCATACCAATCTACGAACCTCAGCTATCACGAGATGTCAACCGTCTTTAGAAACTTGTTTGAGGCTTCTACTGTAAAGGGGGGCTGAATGAGAGGGGAATGAGTCAGAGGTCTGCCAGCAGCCACGAGCTGGTCATGCGCATTCAGATGAGAGGTAGCTCCCGTTCCATTTGCTTTTTCTGAAGACAAAGGAATTCTCCAGTTGGAACATTATTGAAGATTTATGTTAAAAACATCCTAAAGATTGATTCTATACGTCGTTTGACATGTTTCTACGGACTGTAACGGAACTCTTTGACATTTCGTCTGAACGCGCTTCGTGAGTTTTGATTTGTTTACCAAACGCGCTAACAAAAGTAGCTATTTGGACATAAATGATGGACATTATCGAACAAATCAAACATTTATTGTGGAACTGGGATTCCTGGGAGTGCATTCTGATGAAGATCATCAAAGGTAAGTGCATATTTATAATGTTATTTCTGACTTCTGTTGACTGCACAATATGGCGGATATCTTTTTGTCTTGTTTGGGCTCTGAGCGCCGACCTCAGATTATTGCATGGTTTGCTTTTTCCGTAAAGCTTTTTTGAAATCTGACACAGCGGTTGCATTAAGGAGAAGTGGATCTAAAATTCAATTTGTAACACTTGTATCTTTGATCAACGTTTATTATGAGTATTTCTGGAAATTGATGTTGCTCTCTGCAAAATCACCGGATGTTTTTGGAACTACTGAACATAACGCGCCAATGTATACTGAGATTTTTTTAGATAAATATGAACTTTACCGAACAAAACATACATGTATTGTGTAACATGATGTCATATGAGTGTCATCTGATGAAGATCATCAAAGGTTAGTGGTTAATTTTATCTCTATTTCTGCTTTTTGTGACAGTTTTTCTGTGATTTGGCGGTGACCTAACATAATCGTTTGTGGTGCTTTCGCTGTAAAGCCTTTTTGAAATCGGACACTGTGGTGGGATTAACAACAAGATTACCTTTAAAATGGTATAAGATAATTGTATGTTTGAGGAATTTTAATTATGAGATTTCTGTTGTTTGAATTTGGCGCCCTGCACTTTCACTGGCTGTTGTCATATCGATCCCGCAGCCATAAGAAGTTTTAAGCAACTGTAAAAAAATAAATAAAAATAATACATAATATATATATATATATACAGTATATATATACTGTATATACTTTATATATACAAAAGTTTGGGGTCACTTAGAAATGTCCTTGTTTTCCATGAAAACATACATGAAATTAGTTATAAAAGGAATAGGAAATATAGTCAAGACGTTGACAAGGTTATAAATAATGATTTTTAATTGAAATAATAATTGTGTCCTTCAAAGAATCCTCCATTTGCAGCAATTACAAGCTTGCAGAACTTTGGCATTCTAGTTGTGAATTTGTTGAGGTAATCTGAAGAGATTTCACCCCATGCTTCCTGAAGCACCTCCCACAAATTGGATTGGCTTGATGGGCACTTCCTACGTACCATACGGTCAAGCTGCTCCCACAACAGCTCAATAGGGTTGAGATCCGGTGACTGTGCTGGCCACTCCATTATAGACAGAATTCCAGCTGACTGCTTCTTCCCTAAATAGTTATTGCATAGTTTGGAGCTGTGCTTTGGGTCATTGTCCTGTTGTAGGAGGAAATTGGCTCCAATTATGCACCATCCACATGCTATGGCATGGCGTTGCAAAATGGAGTGATAGCCTTCCTTCTTCAAGATCCCTTTTACCCTGTACAAATATCCCACTTTACCACCACCAAAGCACCCCCAGACCATCACATTGCCTCCACCATGCTTGACAGATGGCGTCAAGCACTCCTCCAGTATCTTTTCCTTTTTTCTGCATCTCACAAATGTTCTTTGTGATCCGAACACCTCAAACCTAGATTTGTCTGTCCATAACACTTTTTTCCAATATTCCTCTGTCCAGTGTCTGTGATCTTTTGCCCATCTTAATCTTTTCTTTTTATTGGCCAGTCTGAGATATGTATTTTCCTTTGCAAGTCTGCCTAGAAGGCCAGCATCCCAGAGTCACCTCTTTACTGTTGACGTTGAGACTGGTGTTTTGCGGGTACTATTTAATGAAGCTGCCAGTTGAGGACATGTTAGGCATCTGTTTTTCAAACTACACACTCTAATGTACTTGTCCTCTTGCTCAGTTGTGTACCGGGACCTCCCACTCCTTTTTCTATTCTGGTTAGAGCCAGTTTGTGCTGTTCTGTGAAGGGAGTAGTACACAGCGTTGTACGAGATCTTAACCCTTGTATGAGATCTTAACCCTTAAGATGTCAACTGCTAATTTTCAGATTTACACCACATAGTCCAGTGAAATGGCTGTGTTTATCTGTTGCTGCCAAGTCAGGATTTCCCTGGGGGTTAGCCTTGCAATAACCAAGTGGTGAGACACATAGCCCTCTATATTTAAATGTTTCAGGTACACCCCGATAGGTATCTGCGTCACATACAGTATCTTCTATTGACATCATCTTCTATTGTTTGTCCTCATGTCTCTGTTTTTCAGCATAAAGTACTCCATAGCCACTTAGTGTGGACACCAGGTGAGACCACACACACACAATAACAGTCTCTCTCCTTCACTTCATCCCTCTCCCCCTTCTCCCTAAATCCTCTAGGTTATATCAGCTGTTTTGGTAAACCCTCCCGCATCTGAACTGGCTGACACAGAGGGCACAGCATGATCATAGGTGAGAGGTCACTTGGTCGGGCCAAAGGGAAGTATTGTTAAAGAGATGCTTTACATTGAAATACAGATAGAGATTTAGTAGTCCCAGAGTTAATGATCCAAGGTCAGTTTTGCATTTCACCTCCTGATGATTATGATGACTGACCGTGTTAGAATAAAAAAACAAGGCTTGATCATGCTCTCTCTATCCATCTGTCTCTCGTCTGCAGATATGTTTTGATGTGAGAGAGGAAGCCAGTCCCGTCATCGCCACCTCACCCACTCTTAACTTCTTATGGCTGCAGCCCGAGGCCGCCCACAATATGACAACAGCCAGCTCAAGTGCAGGGCGCGAAATTCAAAAGATATTTTTTTTTTAATATTTAACTTTCACACATTAACAAGTCCAATACAGCAAATGAAAGGTACACATCTTGTGAATCCAGCCAACATGTCCGATTTTTAAAATGTTTTACAGCGAAAACAGCACGTATATTTATGTTAGCTCACCACCAAATACAAAAAGGACAGACATTTTTCACAGCACAGGTAGCATGCACAAAGCCAACCTAACTAACCAAGAACCAACCAAACTAACCAACAAACAACTTCATCAGATGACAGTCTTATAACATGTTATTCAATAAATCTATGTTTTGTTCGAAAAATTTGCATATTTCAGGTATAAATCATAGTTTACATTGCAGCTACAATCAGAAATTGCACCGAAAGCAGACAGAATAATTACAAACACCAACGCCAAATACCTAAATACTCATCATAAAACATTTCTGAAAAATACATAGTGTACAGCAAATGAAAGACAGGCATCTTGTGATTCCAGCCAATATTTCCGATTTATTAAGTGTTTTACAGCAAAAACACAATATAGCGTTATATTAGCTTACCACAATAGCCAAAAACACAAGCCATTTCCCAGCAGTAAAAGTTAGCGTTCGTAACAAACCAGTAAAAGATATATCATTTTTGACTAACCTTGATATTCTTCATCAGATGACAGTCCTATAACATCAGGTTATACATACACTTATGTTTTGTTCGAAAATGTGCATATTTAGAGCTGAAATCAATGGTTATACATTGTGCTAACTTAGCTACTTTTTCCCACAACGTCCGGATTTTTTTCTGACACACATATTCTGACCAAATAGCTATTCATAAACATAACTAAAAAATACATGTTGTATAGGAAATGATAGATCCACTAGTGCTTAATGCAATCGCCGTGTTAGAATTCTAAAAAATTACTTAATTTCGACATACAGCTTCGGTATAGCTAGAGTACCCAAAAGCTGGGCGCCGACGACTAGTTCACATGTACGACAGATATATGAAATAGCATCATAAAATGTTTCCTACTTTTGCTGATCTTCCATCAGAATGTTGTACAAGGTGTCCTTTGTCAAGAACAATCGTTGTTTGGATTTAGAACGGCCTCTTTCCCTCTCGATTTAGCAAGCACACTAGCCAAGTGGCACGAATCTCTCCATGTCAACAAACGGAAGAGAACGGAACACGGCAAAACTCCCGAAAAAATTTCAATAATCTGATTAAACTATATTGAAAAAACATACATTACGATGATATGGTCACATGTATCAAATAAAATCAAAGCCGGAGATAGTAGTCGCCTATAACGACAGCTTTTCAAAAGGCAAATCCAGGTCCCTCTTCGCGCCTTCCTGAAAACAGGAAATGGGGGACACGTCATTCCAGGAGCTGTAATTCGAGTCCAGATCAAGTTACACAGTCCATTTCTTCTCTCACTCCTTATCGACATCAGGTGGAAGACGTATGAAGTGCATCTAAACTAATAAATAACAAGGACTTTAATAGGCAGCCCCTAGAACAGAGCCTCAATTTCAGACTTTCCACTTCCTGTCAGGAAGTTTGCTGCAAAATGAGTTCTGTTTTACTCACAGATATAATTCAAACGGTTTTAGAAACTAGAGAGTGTTTTCTATCCAATAGTAATAATAATATGCATATTGTACGAGCAAGAATTGAGTACGAGGCCGTTTGAAATGGGCACCTTTTATCTGGCTACTCAATACTGCCCCTGCAGCCCAAACAGGTTAACCTCTCTTGGGTAGGGGGCAGTATTTTCACGTCTGGATGAAAAGCGTGCCCAGAGTAAACTGCCTGCTACTCAGGCCCAGATGCTAGGATATGCATATTATTAGTAGATTTGGATAGAAAACACTCTGAAGTTTCTACTCGGGGCACCTTATTCATCCAAGCTACTCAATACTGCCCCCAGCCATAAGAAGTTAAAACAAGTCATTTTTGGCAATGCTTGAGTTTGCCTTTAATGTTATTCATGTCAATTAAATGGTGAGAGAAATGACAAGACAACCCAAATACAGCCCTCATTTCAGCTGAGACACTCAGACACAATCACTTCACTGTCTTGAGGCACCTAGAAGCTAACCTAGGTACTGCTTTAAAAAAAAAGCAATCTTACCTAGATTGATAGTCTAGTATTGAAATAATGAAGGTAAAATTACTTATTTTGATCTCGCTTACCCATAAAATTAATCAATATATTTAGTCTTGTATAAAGATATTCTGACTTGTATCAAGCCTTTTTTAGGTTAAAATAAGGTAAATTGTCTGCCAATGCAGTAAGATAATTTATCTGGGTAAGACATCAAGTCAGTGCATTGTAATGGTATATGACATTTTTTGCAGTCTTGAGGTTAGCAGGTATTGAGTGTCTATATGGCCCAATTCCAAACCAAAAACTTGTTCCCTTGCAGATCTGCAAATAACTAAATCATTGTCATCATCAGAAAATAGACCATGTCAACAAAAAGACCTACCCAGATCTTTACGATCAGAAGAACATGGGTAATCAACAAGGAGATAGGGTAGAGACCAATGGATAGTATTGGAACCCAGAAGCGACTTATTGGCTCAAGCTATATGTCACAGATGGTAGAATCTCAGGAAGTTGATCTAGGAAATACACTGAGGAATATTGATCTGTGGTAACATTATCTATGCCTGATCTCCACAGGATGTCCACTTCCACTGGGGGCTGCAGTGAGACAAAGCTACTGGGATCTCCTATAGGACCTACGGTCTTCTGACAGACACCTGCTACAGTACCAGGGAGAACCATGGCACCACGGTCCTCGGCTCTACCTCTATTCATCTAGATTCTACACTAGAGTGTGGTTCATGCTCATACTGCAGTGGAACATGATGCCCAGTAATACTGCATGACCAATCTAATCATATTGAAAATAGTTTGTTTCAGTTGAAGTTTCATTCTACTGTACCAGTGTTCATTATATGCAGTTGCTAAAATGTATATGGTTCGTCTTGACAAGATGCAAGCAATGATTATTACATTGTTATTCACAAAGATGATTATTGTCTCAATAAATAAAGATGTCCATAAAACATGTTGGGATTAAAAAGGTTTAAACTGTTCCCATAAGTGACAGGGTGTTTATATTGCTTTTCACTACTCTGTAATTCAGATAATATCCAACACTACCAAATAACTGTTCAGATAAAGTAAATATTGAAGCGACTTTAAAGTACTTTAAAGTATTTAAGATATGCTTAATTTAGCCTGGAGATTGCACTTTTGGGACTATATATTCCATTAGTTCCATTGTAAACATAATCAAGTGCATGTCAAGTATTTGATGTATGACTTGACCCAGGTCTGGAGCATTCTGCGACAACCAACCCATGTCTCAGTTACCTTACTTTATTACAGAGCTTTAACAACAGCAGGAAGACAAGACATGCCTCATTTGATGAGCATTAAAAAGAGTTCAACATCTGACAAACATTAAAGGGATAGTTGATCTTCTCACAAACATTAAAGGGATAGTTAATCTTCTCACAAACAAAACACAGTTCAACCTTCACAACATTATCACATAGGCCTGGACTACTTTGCAGGATAGAGCTTGTACATTGGTTTGAGGCGGCTGAAAGGTCATTTTTGTGGTGCAACAAGTGGTATTGAATTGACACCCTATAGTTTCTCACTCAGCAATACTAAACCATGAATAGCAGTCTCTCCTAAACTGGCCAGTTTGACATGACTCCCTTCAATTGTTTGCTGTGAAATTGCACACCGGTGAAAGGGCCACGCACGGGTATATGTGCCGGGCAGGTTGAGATAACAAGCGTGCATTGCATTACTTTTTATGTCCATACAACCATTAGCAGTTACCTGGCCATCTCCAACCTCCCTCCCTTTGCCAATTATAATATTTAATAAGGAAGGCACGTCCGAACCCGCTCTCACAATACACTCCGGTGAAAAGCAATCTGCTGCATGCTCCCATAATGGGAGTCCAATTCCAACATCGCTGCTCATTACCAGGCGCAGTGGGAAATCCACTGTGTGCGACGCGGTAATCCCGGCTGGAAGGCGCCACGATCATTAATGGAATGGACAGAACGGTAAGGCAAGACACACAAGGGATTGGATGGATGGAAGATGGATGTGACTCCCAACACATAACCACAGATCAAATGTGTTGGTGTTCTCTGCGGGAGAATATGACGTGGAGCCTCTGAAACTGCCTAACAAATATGTTTTCTCTTGACGTGTAGGCAGGCTGCCACTGAGGTCTACTATATCCTTTAACATGAACATGTTCCTTCCTGAATCAAGTGTGTTGCTGACCTTTTGCTGGACTTGACTTCTTCCTTTCAGCTCCTATGGTGGAGTAAATGGCCTCAGCGGTCGCATCTTCAGCTAACTCTGGTCTGGACGGTTTTCTCCTGCCTTCATCTCTTCCGCATTCATCCTTTTCCATGACTTCACCAACCTTACTTTTTCTGGACCTGTGAATACATTTTGGGACAAATATGTCCATTCCTAATAGGACTGTATGCTCAAAAAAAGGGTAGCTCCACACAACCCCAGTCCTCGAGGAGCATGCTCAGTGTGTTGATGCACACATCTAGCCAGAAGAGGGCAGCAAATTTAGTCAAAACAATTGAGAAGTTGGTATGTTCATGACAAGTTAAATGAGCTTTGGTGTTCAGGTCATTGGAAAATGTTTCAGTTAACTGCTTGAAATGAATTAAACCACTATTATCATCAATAATTTGCATTATACACTCTTTGTAAACATTGTAACATGACAACTTCTGTATGTTCATGTTAAAACTATTTTATCTACAATTAGTCACAATAGTGTGCTGCCTATGGTCACAGAAAAGGTTGCATCGGTTGGACCTGCATTTTGGCATTGTATCTGGTATCCTTCAGGTTACTGAAGCAGAAAGGTCAGGCAAAATGTATTTTATCCTCACTAACCCAATTATATTGCCACTTTCCCACAGCACAACCCTGTGACAGCTACTGATATATTTTGGTTGAAGCGCTCCCGCTAGAAATGATCACGGTTGTTTACCTTTTTCAATCACACATATCACCAATTCTCATTCTTATTTAAAATGTCCCCCTTATTTCTAAAATGTAACTTGGAGTAGAGTTATTGAGATAGAGTTGGTTGTATAAAAGAGTATAGAAGGGGAAACCATGTCATGAATCCTGATTGTCGAGGTGAGTGAATAGTTCTGTTCCTTGAAGTTCACTGCTAATAGATCACCAGCAGACGGCAATCTACTGGAACAAACTAATGACTGTACGGAACATGCAGACAAACTGTATACCTCTCATTCATTGTCTTGAAGACACACAGACGTGTCTACTCCTAAACAATAGTGCGATTGTGCTTGTATAATGTTGCCATCATGCAATTGAACAAACCCTACTGTTGTGTGCCCTCAAATGTGGTGTCTGGATCAAATAAGGTTACTAAACTTAAATTCAATAGGCTAGGCACACAGAAAAGGAGCACTGCTCACCACTCAAAGCGTTCTGAAACGCTTTTGTTACATACGTCTATTGGAGGGAACGCAACACCCCGCTACATCTCAACTCCCCGTGGAGTGAAAAGGTATGTGATCGTAGGTGCGGGGAAGGACGACAGAGAAAAATACAGTTTACAGGGAATTTATTTATTCCTTAACACGGTAAAGTGGGGAAAAGGGGCTGGACGGAACCAAAGCAAAGAAAGTAAAAATTAAACAGTCCCCTCTCCTACCTTCCCACTACTTACCTAACCTTTAGCACCACCTGGCGCACTAACCAAAATACAGGGGGTGGTCCGCCCAGGTCTTGCCTAGTGTGCATAGACGGATGCATAACTACTACGAGTTATGTATGCCCGCAGGCCTCTTGCCTAAACACTCCAAGTGTGCGTTCCCCTTTCCCCCCAGGAACAAATGAAACAGAATAATTACTAACGCTTTAAGTGAACAATTTCAATAATTAAAAACACTAAGTCCTATTGGCATACACATACCTCTGAAGGAGCAGCTACAAACTAACATCAACAAACCTTTCACTAACCAACACAGGACATTAAAAGAAGCTCTCTTCCCTGGGGCAGGAACACTGGCTTTTATCAAGCTGGAGAAGGAGTTGGTAATTGCAGAGACAGCTGTATCCCCTGAGGAGAGGGAGGTGTCAGTGCTCCAATCTGCGATTGGGCTGACAAATCAGCTGCTTAGAATCCAGGAAGCCATATCCTGAAATACACACATACAAACCCACAACAACACAGAAACTGGGGAACATAACAGCTTTCTATGGAGAGCCGGATGGAATTCACACTGGGTTGGGAATTGCTTAGCTTTGCAGGGCTTCCACAATTGCGGGGTCTAATCAAAAAGTACACATAGAACACCCATTTGGATGCCGTGAAGTTCACACTGTCCTGCAGGATTTCCAAAAGCAACCCCACTGAGCTAGTTAAGAGCTACCCCATCAATCCGTCCAGACCTAGTTAATGTGAACCGCAGAGTTCATGTGAACCGCATATTTAATGTGAACAGCATAGTTACTGTGAACCTCATAGTTAATGGCACCACAGAAGGTTTTGTAAAATGTGTATTTTTCATGAAAGGGTGCAAGATGGAAGTGGATATTCAATTGGAGTTCTACTTCAATTCGGGTGCTCTGCTGCGCCTCGGAGTCAGATCCCTGGATTCCTGTGTCAAGGTTTATGGTGTGGTTAATTTCCTTAGAAATGCATTGTTGGTTTTGGTACCTTCTGTAACTGCATGTGGAAATGGTTTATGTATATGACAACTTTAAAGGATTCAACAGCCAATGGCTGCTTATTGGAGCAATTATAAATGCATAAAGAGCAAAAATGCAACACAAACGTGCTATTGTAGAGTGTCAAAGATTTGTTTATAATTCACAGGCCGTGGCTCCCTATAAGAGCCTTTTCTGAAAGAGAATCATAATTGAAAGCACTTTCAAGTCCTGGACTAGGCTTAAAGTCCCAATGCAACCGTTTTCATATAAAATAGTGTCTGTGTGACAATAATGCGGTAGTAGATTTCCTCTTGGAACTATAGGGGGTGCTGTTCCGCATTAGCATATTTGGGTCTCCAAATTAAACTGCCTCGTGCTAAATTCTTGATCGTACAATATGCATATTATTGTTATTATTGGATAGAAAACACTTTATAGTTTCTATAGCCGTTGGAATTTTGTCTCTGAGTGGTACAGAACAATATCTACAGCACTTTTCATGACAGGGGTCAGATTTCAGAAATGTTTACCTCTGATCTGGAGTCTGTTTTTAAGGCGACAGTGAATGCTATGAAGAAACCGACACTGCCTACGTCTTCCTCTGGGTGTCTGTACGTCATCACGTTTTGAATGGAATCGATTGCACAATCCCAGCCCATATAAAACCACAAAACGTGGGAGTACACTCTCTTTTGTTCGCGCGTCACAAGCGGGATGGACATCGGACTTGCCTCATTCCAAATCGTTGTTTAACCAGTAATATTTCTCTGGTCATGTTTTTACTCGTTATAGTTGTTAAAAACATCATAATGTAGTTAATTTGAACCGTTTTATAGCAATTTATATCCGTTTAGTGCGATTCTGAGGAATTTCTTTGTCGTGCACTTTTTAGCTTTGGGAACGTTTCGGGGGTCTCGGTCGTTGGTAGTGGACATTTCGAAGGACAGAGGACATCTATCGACCAAAAGAAATTTATAACATAGAAAGGATACATTGCCCAAGAATCTGATGGAAGAACAGCTCAAAGTAAGCAATATTTAATATGATAAATCGTTGTTCTGTCGAAATATTTTAAACGCATATTTCGCCATTTTGTTTGGTATAGCTTCACTTGGCGAACCCTGTATTGAAAAGTAAGGATAATTTTAAAAATGTAAGTCAGCGGTTGCATTAAGAACTAATTTGTCTTTCGATTCCTGTCAACTCTGTATTTTTTAGTCAAGTATATGATTAGCTTTCGATTAAACTAGATCACTCTGAAAGCTGACGTCCCTCATTTTGATGCTTGAGTTGTGACTATTTCCATTGTATAACCACGGTTTTGTATGGCTAAATATGCACATTTTCGAACAAACTGTATATGTATGTTGTAAAATGATGTTACAGGAGTGTCATCGGAAGAATTCTGAGAAGGTTAGTGAAAAAATTAATATATTTTGGCGATGATAACGTTATAGCTCCCTTTGCCTTGAATTCATGCTCTACTAACGTTTGCACATGTGGTATGCTAACTTATCGATTTATTGTGTTTTCGCTGAAAAACGCTTAGAAAATCTGAAATATGGTCTGAAATCACAAGAACTGTGTCTTTCCATTGCTATGCTTTGTCTATTTTTATGAAATGTTTTATGATGAGTAAATTGGTCATACACGTTGCTCTATCTAGTAATTCTAGTCGATTTGTGATGGTCGGTGCAATTGTAAACTGTGATTTCTACCTGAAATATGCACTTTTTTCTAACAACACCTATCCTATACCATAAATATGTTATCAGACTGTCATCTGATGAGTTTTTTTCTTGGTTTGTGGCTATCAATATCTTAGTTTAGCCGAATTGGTGATAGCTAGTGGTGGAGAGAGAAAATGGTGGACAAAGAAAGATGGTGTATTTTGCTAACGTGGTTAGCTAATAGATTTACATATTGTGTCTTCCCTGTAAAACATTTTAAAAAACAGAAATGATGGGTTTATTCACAAGATCTGTATCTTTCATCTGGTGTCTTGGACTTGTGATTTAATGATATTTAGATGCTACTATTTACTTGTGAAGCTATGCTAGCGATGCTAATCAGTGTGGGGGGGGGTGGGGGGTGATCCCGGATACGGGGTTGAGAGGCGGTAAAAGTTAAAATGGGCAAAAATAACTTGTTAGCAAAACATTTTTTCTTAAGAAAGAATTTTGCTCAGACTGTCTGGGAGTGGTCTGAGAGGGGAGGGGAAAACTTAAAACTAACTGTTATTGGCAGAGAGGTTTGGACCTCTCTTTGTTATTGGTCTATTAACCCATTTACTGCATGGTGATGTCACCAGGCAAGCCAAAACTCCCGCCCATGAAAACCTGCTGATTAGAAGATCCTGTGTAGATTATATTTTCACCCAGAAACTACACTACATGGCCAAATGTATGTGGACACCCCTTCAAATTAGTGGATGTGGCTATTTCAGCCACACCAGTTGCTGACAGGTGTATAAAATCGAGCACACAGACATGCAATCTTCATAGACAAACATTGGCAGTAGAATGGCCCGTACTGAAGAGCTCAGTGACTTTCAACTTGGCACCGTCGTAGGATGCCAACTTTCCAACAAGCCAGTTCGTCAAATGTCTGCCCTACTAGAGCTGCCCCGGTCAACTGTAAGTGAAGTGAAAACGTCTATGAGCAACAACGACTCAGCCACAAAGTGGTAGGCCACACAAACTCACTGATTGGGACCGCCGAGTGCTGAAGCGCGTTGTGCGTAAAAATCTTCATTCCGCGGTTGCAGTACTCACTAACGAGTTCCAAACTGCCTCTGGAAGCAACGTCAGCTCAAGAACTGTTCGTTGGGAGCTTCATGAAATGGGTTTCCATGACCGAGCAGCCGCACACAAACATAAGATCACCATGTGCAATGCCAAGTGTCGGCTTGAGTGGTGTAAAGCTCGCCGCCATTTGACTCTGGAGCAGTGGAAACGCGTTCTAAAGGAGTGATTAATCATGCTTCACCATCTGGCAGTAAGAAGGACAAATCTGGGTTTGGCGGATGCCAGGAAAAAAAACTCTACCTGTCCCAATGCATGGTGCCAACTGTAAAGTTTGGTGGAGGAGGAATAATGGTCTGGGGCTGTTTTTCATGGTTCGGGCTCGGCCCCTTAGTTCCAGTGAAGGGAAATCTTAACGCTACAGCGTCCAATGACATTCTAGACGATTCTGTGTTTCCAACTTTGTGGCAACAGTTTGGAGAAGGCCTTTTCCTGTTTCAGCATGGCAATGCTCCTGTGCACAAAGCGAGGTCCATACATAAATGGTTTGTCGAGATCGGTGTGGAAGAACTTAACTGGCCTGCACAGAGCCCTGACCTCAACCCAGTCGAACACCTTTGGGATGAATTGGAATGCCGACTGCGAGCCAGTCCTAATCGCCCAACATCAGTGCCCAACCTCACTAATGCTCTTGTGGCTGAATGGAAGCAAGGCCCTGCAGCAATGTTCCAACATCTAGTGGAAAGCCTTCCCAGAAGAGTGGAAGCTGTTATAGTAGGAAATGGAGGACCGACTCCATATTAATGCCCATGATTTTGGAATGAGATGTTCAACATACTTTTGGCCATGTAGTGTATTTAAGTGATAATGCCTGAGAAGCCGGTGTTTGGAGGATATATTGGCACGGGTGTTGTTAGGCCCGAGACTTACATTTTTCTGTACATCCGGGAGACGATTCTACAAGTAGATAACACCTATCACATCTATTCTCTCTGACTCTCTCCACATATGAGTGCTGTGTAATCTTGAATCTCTGACTTTCAATTTATACCTCAGTTTGAGTATGACATCATCAGTTCTGCACGGTCTCTATACAATTCCACCTCAGTGCCACCTCAAGGATCCACAAAGAGGTGCCCAGTACAAACAAATGCAAGGGCATAACAAACACACAGTATGTAGATTCCCCTATGGTCCACTTAAGCATCTGTAGAGTGTCAGGTAGCCTAGCGGTTAGGAGTGTTGGGCCAGTAACTGAAATGTTGCTGGTTCGAATCCCCGAGCTGACTAAATCTGCTGATGTGCTATTCACTCTGGATAAGAGTGTCTGCTAAATGGTTCACGTCATGAGCAGAGGGGGAAAGCAATACATTAAGTGTTTATGTAACTTCACATTATTCATTTTCTCCTTCCTTCTCTTTTGCTGAGAAGGCAAGGGGCCTTTCTCTGTTTCTCTTTACCCTCTCTCTCTCCCGCTCTCTCTCCACATCCGCTCATCTCTCTCTGTTTCTAGCGCTCTCTTGCCCTTTCTTGATATCAGAAAATAACTGAATACATTCATGTGAGCTGATGTTAGCTGATGTCTCCCTGTACATCCTCTCTCGCTCTGTCTCTCACACCCAGATGAATTTCCTATCTCCCAGAGTACCTTTGAGGGTTCTCCTACCCCAGCTGTGCAGAATAAGGCCCAGATGCCTGGCATGCCTGACCAGAGAAGCTGGATACTCCCTCGAGGCAAAGGCCACAAAAACAAGTGGACACACACACACACACACACACACACACACACACACACACACACACACACACACACACACACACACACACACACACACACACACACACACACACACACACAATGCAGACCAAACCAGTTCATCCTCCCCTGGACAATGAACACAACTTCATTCCTTTTTGATCCTCCTGTTGAGTTGTCCCTGAAGCTTGATCGGCAGGTAGCCTAGTGGTTAGAGCATTGGGCCAGTAACCAAAAAGTTGCTAGATCAAATCCCTGAACTGACAGGGTAAACATCTGTTGTTCTGCCCCTGAACAAGGCAGTTAACCCACTGTTCCTAGGCCGTCATTGTAAATAAGAATTTGTTCTTAACTGACTTGCCTAGTTAAATAAAAATGTGGAGGGCTCCTTAATGTAATGAGCTCAGGCACTGACAGTCAGAGGGTCATCTAGCCTTGTGGGCGTCCTTAATGTAATGAGCTCAGGCACTGACAGTCAGAGGGTCATCTAGCTTTGTGGGGGTCCTTAATGTAATGAGCTCAGGCACTGACAGTCAGAGGGTCATCTAGCTTTGTAGGGTGTCCTTAACGTAATGAGCTCAGTCACAGACAGGCAGAGGGTCATCTAGCTTTGTCGGGGGTCCTTAATGTAATGAGCTCAGGCACTGACAGTCAGAGGGTCATCTAGCTTTGTGGGGGGTCCTTAATGTAATGAGCTCAGGCACTGACAGGCAGGTCATCTAGCTTTGTGGGGGGGTCCTTAATGTAATGAGCTCAGGCACTGACAGGCAGAGGGTTATCATCTAGCTTTGTGGGGGGTCCTTAATGTAATAAGGTATGTTAATCTAGGCTGTATCACATCCGGCCGTGATTGGGAGTCCCATAGGGCGTTGCACAATTGGCCCAGCATTGTCCGGGTTTGGCCGGGGTAGGCTGTCATTGTAAATAAGAATTTGTTCTTAACGGACTTTCCTAGTTTAATAAAGGTTACATTTAGGGTCTGTGGGGTATCCTTAATGTAATGAGCCCAGGCACTGACAGGCAGAGGGTCATATAGCTTTGTGGGGGGTCCTTAATGTAATGGTACACATTATACACTGAAACAGTCATCACTTTTATGCAGCCATGCAGTCATAACTGCTTTGATTGAGTTTCTTTTCACAGTTACAGGAAGGTGCATCAGTACACCACCCTGAATCCAGGACTCCTTACGACTCACAGAACTGTGTTAGACCACAGAGTTAAAGCATAGGGACTAGCTCAGGGAGCTAATGCAAGTCTTCAGGTCTCAGGCGAGGTTACTCATCAGGCGAGCTTGGTTTATCGTACCTCCTCCGTTACACAGACACGATTGGTAACTCTCAAAATGCATACTACCGTGCTTCGAGCACGCAAATTGGAACACAGGAGGGTCGGAGTATGAGTCCAAAGAAAAGTATGGGAAACTGAGCACGGAGGGAACTTCTCAAATGTGTACTCCATTTGTATATATTTAGAAGCATGCATCGATACATGCTTCAATTGAAAGTATGTTCAGAAATATGATGCTACCACGTAAAAAAACGACGCAAAATGTTTTCAAATCAACGTCGGACACTATTTAAGCTAAATCTAGAGAAAATACACTCCGACTTCAGAATGAAATGTTGCCTATATTATCTTGATACGTTAATGTAAGAAATTGTAATAGAGACTGGAAACTAGTAATAACAACATTTCAACATAAGCCATGTTTTATACAAAATACACATACTCCTCATTTCTCTTGGACATATGCTGGACTTATTAAGACACCAACTACAGACACACACAATTCCCCTCCCCCATGATAACCATAGACACACAACACAAGGTTGGAGCTCAAGACAAAGAACTATCTCAGGAACCAATGGAACGTTGACACCAGGCCTGTTAAGGACTACCCAAGACCCAGATCGACCAATCGGAAGGCCAGACTTCCAGATCAACCTACTTTGCTTGTTGTCTATATAAAACTGTACAACTGCTTAAACTACCTCTTTCCGGACGATTTCATACGAATCAGACAGAAAGAGCCGTGCCGCACGCTTTGACTAATATCTTTACACTTGAATAAATCTGCCTTATTATAAAATTATACACCTCGTCCTATGTCTCTTCTTGTTCTCCTGTCTCCAGTAAAACGTTTTATCAACAGAAACTTGGTAGCAGAGGATGGTTAAGACATCTTTGAATTCGGCCCAATAGAAAATTGATCGGACAGGAGACGAGAGGGAGAAAGATTCCAGAGGAGAGGTGACCTTTTCGAGGAAAATTGCGATTCAACGCACCCAGGAAACTGATCAGAGAGCTCGAAATTAAAAGGTGAGCAGATGCCTGTTTAATCAAAATCTGTATATTGTATTATAGCCAATATCTAAATTATGATCAGGAGTACTTGGGTGAGTGTGAATTGTGTTAAATTTATGTGTAGAATCTAAGGCATTGTGTAAAGATATTTGCGAAGTATAAAATCAAGTCGTATTAGTAATCTGGAACTAGTTGAATTGTTCTTCAACTAGGAGTATCGGGGATAAATCTAAGCTTGATGAAATGTGATCTGTTCAAGTCGTATTAGTAATCTGGAACTAGTTGAATTGTTCTTCAACTAGGAGTATCGGGGATAAATCTAAGCTTGATGAAGTGTTGAAATGTAATGTAGTCTGTTCAAGTCGAATTAGTAATCTGGGGTTAGTGGACATGGCACCCCACTAGGAGCATCGGTGATAAATCTAAGCTTGGCGTATTGGGATTCAAGTTGCATTAGTAATCTGGGACTAGTCGAAATATTCTTCAACTAGGAGCATCGGTGATAAATCTAAGCTTGAAATAGGAGTAATGGTATTTAAACCTGAAACTCTCCAAATTAATGTGAGTGATTGAACGTTCCACGAGGCCGATTGCTACTAATTAGCCATATGCTGAGTTGAGGCTGTGTTGAAATGACCGCCGAGTCTACTGTGAAGCAGTTATTTTCTCTTGGGAAGTTGACCTGATTTTTCCCTCTCGTGCTGTTGGTAAATCCTTTAGGGTTAGAATTAATTTGACAATTATTTTAGAAGCGCTAGAATATACTAGTATATTGTCCCCAAAGGAAATTTCTGAAATGTTTTGGCAAAGTATTTAATTGATCGAAAAAGTTCAAATTAATCGAAAAAGTTAAAAGCAATAATAATTTTCGAATAAAAGATCTTATAATTGCCATTCCAATTATAACAGGAGCGCTTGAATTCATTAGTATATTGTTCCCAAAGGAAACTTCTGAAATATTTTGCCAAAGTATTTAATTAATTGAATAAGCGAAAAGCAATAATATTTTTTTTAATATAAGTACCTAAAACTGTCATTCCAATTATATCAGGAGCGCGTGAATATATTCGTATATTGTTTCAAAAAGATATAGCTGAAATATTGTTGGAAAACGAAAATAATTCATCAAATACACGGCAATAAAATTCTTTGTCCACGCGGGTCGGACACGAGACTGGGGGGGGTTAGAGAAAAAAAAATACATCGCTGGTTTCGATCAGTGACGGGCTAAAGTATACAAAGATAATAATAGACCCAGACATAGCTTAACGACAAAATGACCACGACTATCGTCCCCAAACACAAATTCAACGAATATTTAGATCAGAGAATGAAAGACAGAGCAGGCGGGAGATTACATTACAAACCCGTTAAAAGAATTTGGGAAGAAGTGAGGCTGAAATGGACGCAAGCCGGTTTCCTTAGTGGAGTCGCCCCATCAAAAGGGCAACTCCTCACTATGGAGAAAGAATTGGAGGAAGCAGTGAAGCAAGGGATAGAATGTGAAGTTGAGAAGAATAAGAGTCACTTATTTAAGAAGGAAGGAACAAAGCATAGGGAAAAAGCGGAGGCAGAACTAAAAATAGGCATGTGGGCGATTGAAGAAATGAGGAGAGCACTCCCTTACAGGAAACCTGATACGATGGGGGTGGTCACTGGAGCACCAACTGACACCAAAGAGGGCAGGCCCAACAATAATGACGCCCCACCTACCACCACAGCAGCCCCATCGGCCCCAACCCATCTCAGGGGCACTGTGGGGTTAATGGCACTTCCCCAGGCTCAGTTCAACTCCCATGTGCATCACCACATCACCCAATACAATAAGGATAAGGGAGGGGCTGAAACACAAGTCCAGTCCCTACAGGTACAACTTTTGAAACTGCAACTGAAAGAGGCTCAGAAGGGGGAGAAACCCAAGAAACAGATGGTGGCTGTAGACCAACAAGAAATCTCACAAATTATTGAAAAAACTGTTTCCCAAATGATACAGCAACAACAACTACCCATCTTCACCCAGCAGGGACCACCTATACACCCACCCCAGGAGCAGCCATTCCAACTGCCGTATGCCTACCCGCTTCAGCCATACCCTTCGTCGGAACCACCACTACAACCCTACTACCCACTACCACAATCAAACCATTCACCCACATGGGGACAGCCCCAGAGGTACTCTGGATCTTATGGAAGAAACAGGGGGGGGAGAGAAGAGTGTTGATGTATCACTCCTCCAAATTGGACCACATCGAAGTAGGACAAACCACATGTTCCAGGTATGAAACTGAGACCTGACCTGGGGAACGAACCACTCACCAACCCGGACCTATGGTTATACACAGATGGATGCTGCTATAGAGGAGAGGAAGGGAACATAGCAGCATACGCAGTGGTGCAGCAGCTCCCGGATAGATCACATGTGACTTTGGAATCTGCCATCATCACACAACCCGCATCAGCCCAATTAGCTGAAATCATAGGTTTGACACAAGCTCTGGAAAGAGCTGAAGGAAAGACTGTAAACATCTACACCGACTCAGCGTATGCTCATGGAGCAGTCCATACTGATGGACCACAATGGGTTAGACGCAACTTCACCACCACAGGAAACCTGCCAATCAAACACAAGACACAGATGGAAAAACTGATTAAATCAGTCTCACTACCTAAGAAGGTGGCCATTATGAAGTGTAAAGGACATCAACAACTGAAAAACAGAGTCAGCGAGGGAAATGATGAAGCTGACAAAGCAGCCAAGAAGGCTGGTGGATACACCCCGAGACAAATGATACTTCAGATCCAACCAGCTCGGACTGAGCTCACAAAGCAACACATAAAAGAACTCCAGGCCACAGCAGGACCCTATGAACACTCAGTATGGGGACAGAAAAGGGGCCACCAAGGGACCTGATGAACTGTGGAGATGCCATGATGACAGACTAGTGGCCCCAGCAAACCTATGTCCAGAACTAATACGAGAAGCTCATGGGCCCACACACGAAGGCAAACTAAAGACTTTACAGAAGGTGTCCCACATCTGGTGGCACCCCCACATGAAAGACATGACAGATTTGTTTTGTGACGAGTGTAGCATTTGTGGTAGCCACAATCCAAAGAAACCATATCAAACGCCCATGGGTTCATACCCAGTCCCAAATGCTTGTTTTCAGGACATCAGCATAGATTACACAGATATGGGGCAAGACAATGTGACAAATGGGAAAAGGTACCTGTTAGTTATGGTAGACAGGTTCTCTAAATGGGTTGAGGCAATACCAACAGCAAGGGAGGATGCAAAATCGGTCATTAAGTGGCTGCAAACCGAACTCATACTAAGGTATGGAGTTCCAAGGCAAATTTGATCCGACAAACGGGTCCCGTTTCAGTAACCAACACCTGAGACAGGTGGAGGAAAGATTGGGTATTGTGCACAAGTTTGGGTTAGTGTACAGGCCACAATCTCATAAGTCTCGTGGAACGCGCCAATCAAAGGTATGTGCAGGTTTGAAGTGGATTTGGGTTAAAGTCCTGCCCCTGGCGTTGCTGGCCATGATAGCCTCTCCAGGTGCAGGCACCCATCTCTCTCCTCATGAGACAATGGCTGGAGGAGTCATGCTGGGTTCACCAAGGGAGGGAGGTCATATGCCCGCCCTTGATGTACAACAAATTGTAATGTCTGATAATTGACGGAACTTTCTGCAGCTCTCTCCACACAGATTCACAAGGTCCAATGGGGAAGCTGACGGGAGATCCGGCACCACTGAAGGAAAAATTGGTGACTGGGTGGGGTGAAAGTCCACAAGAGAAAGTGGCTAGAACCCAGGTGGACTGGACTGTACGAAGTGAGGGAGGTTACTTCACACTCAGTCCAGGTCAAAGGTAAATCAGGCGCACCTTGGCACCACCTCACACATTGCACTCCAGCCCCAATCCCTTCTAGAACACTGACAGAAGTCAGAGCTGATTTAAACAGCTTAAATTCGATTCCAAATGAAGACATTCCTGACTCAGGTGATGCGGCATCAAACTCCGCCTCCCCTGATAAAGGAACCTCGCCCAGTTAGAGGGATATTTCTCCCTCCCTGGGCAAGGCTAGGGATATCTGGCCCCTTATTTGTGATATTCCTACTGATATTTGGGGTGTCCCTGGGCACTTTCACATGGTTAATAGAATAACTATAACCGGATCCCCATGGATGTATGTCACGGACACTCTAGTCTAACTAGGTAATAATAGATTAAAAAATAAAAAAATTAAAATTTAGAAAACAATAGTTAAAATAAGAAACTAATATGGCTCAAATTGAGAAGGTTGAATAAGAGTGGGTGGAGAGCTGTGCAGAGAATGGACAGAAGATGGCAGTATTGCAGCACCCAACGGTTTCCCAGCCGACGGGGAGCCTGGTTGAATGCTGGTGACATAATTTTGTTTTTTGGAGTAAACATTAAGGTTAAGGGTTTCCGTGTTCCCAGAGATAAGATATCTTAAAAGAATACACTCATATTGGAATAGGAGTTTTACTTTCTGAGTTTTATTTAGGCAAGGGACTTTGAGAAGATAAAGGGTTCTTTTGGTATGTATAGATATGGTATGGAACACGAATGTAGGTGTAACCTTTTGACCTATTTTCTGTTTTCATTGCATTTTCCGGCGACTTGATCACTCGCGGGGAAATGTAGTGAGAATAATGAGATTGTGTCATTTGGGATACTAGTTTTGAGGTAAATTGATTATAATAGAGTTTATAACTCTTGACCATAAGGTAAGCATTTGTATTGGCCATTAGAAGATAGAGATAGGTTAATTAAGGTTATGTAAGGACTTTAGAGATTGACACTATAAGACCTGTTGTTATTTTTAAATCCATGCAGATAAAGTCAAAACAGTGAGACACTTAGTTAATATTGTAAAGGAACACATAGTTGTTATTGACTATTATTAGAAAAAGGCAGACAGATGGGTCTACCCCGCACTGTTGAGACCTTGAAGGTTTGAGAGCAGAGTGGGGAGGGTGGACCAGGAAATGAGCAAGGTAGGCTGTGAAATAAGATAGGAGAGAAAGGGGTTAACATATATAAGCAGCACAGATACATTTCAAAGTAGATAAGTCACTTCACAGAGAATTGGAAAAGAATAGATATGAATATACGCCCAAGGGAGAATTGGATATGCGGCGAATAAAAGGGACGTTCTTATAATATGATGTACTAAGTCATTATTTAGAGTAGGTAAGGTTGATACCTGGCCAGAGCCAGGTATCAAACGAAGGAGGGTACATTGTGGTCTAGGAAAGGATGGGGCCTATTGGATAATAAACTTATTTAAAATTAAAAATTTCTAGTTAACCAAACCTGTATGTCCAAGAGTTTATGCATTGCAGGTGAATTAAGGGAGAAGGTGAATCACTCGACCTGGGGGCATATCGCACTTGGAGGGTGAGACACACTGACACTGCCGAATGATCACAGAGTTAAGGAGAAGAACCGTTGCTAATAGAGCTCGGGGATCAACTCCTTAATGAAGAATCCCTGACCCCGACCTCTCAACACTGTGTACGTTCATAGAAGTGAAAGTGTTGTTTGATCTCTGGCTGATGATGTGTTCACTGGGAGAGGGTGGGGTTTTACAGGACTGCTTGTAGTCCTGAGCTGTCTGATTAGGATACGATGGGGATGTTACCATCGCGGTGCTGCCAGAACCACCACCAGTTCCAACGGACCAGGGTTCAGCCGGCCTCCTCCACCACTTCAAGACCAAGTCCCACGCCATCACCTAAGCTCTCCAATCTGGTACAGATAATAAATATAAAAGACATCTCAGATAGTGAACATTTGGGGACTGAAACTGGTTATGAGGAAAGGGAGAATATGTGGTTGGCCTACAAAACACTTAATAGAAAGGACTGTGTCGTATGTGGACATGCCAGACCTATTCTGGCTGCTCACCCATTTGTCCTAAGTAATGGGGAAGGTTGGATGTGCATATTGGAAAGTTCAAGCCAAATTCAACCCTGTGTAAAACTCTGAGTCTTGTGTTCCCAGAGGTCCCTCCCCAGAAGGTACCGTGGGGAGTTAAGGCATATGGGGGATATAACAGCTGTATCACTGGTACAGGTAGAGGTATAGACTATGGAAGGCTCCCTACTACTACCTGCATCACTAATACCACTATTAACTAGAGGTGTTGCTGATGTATGGTGGATGTGTGGACCTGCCAGGCGGTTGACCCCATTTTGAAAGGAAATTGTCGTTGCTCATGTGTTTTGGCCAGTCTGATACCACCATTGCCTATTATTGAGGTTATAGCTAATCAACTTCTGGGAGCTACACATGACACAGAGGCTTGGGACCAACCCAGGAGACGGCAGAACCGTGACGCTCCTTGGTCCGAGGGTACAGATAACATGCACACCAACCTGTTGGGGGTCCCAATAGGGGTCCCCCACGAATTCCAGACATTAAACAGGAATGATGGCCTGTGGCATCTGATGCCCATCATTGGCCCAGCTATTGTTGATGCTAAAACAAAAGGTCTGGATCAATTATATCTAATATAATTAATGATGATTTGTTAAACACACCCACAAAGGACTTACAGGGATGGCTGAACAATTGGATGCTACCTCTCAAACCAGTAGACACAATAGACTAACACTGGACATAAGTCTGGCCAACCAGGGAGGTGTATGTAAAAAGATTGTAGAACAGTGTTGCACGTTTGTTCCTAACAATACTAGTCCGGATGGGAGCATTTCAAAAGCTCTGAGTGGGTTGGCAAGGTTATCAGTGGAGATGAAGGGTCTTGCAGGTGTGGAGGAGAGTGGACTGTTCCCCTGGCTGGGTGGTTGTTTTGGTAAGTACACTGCAATGATGATTACTGGATTTCTGACAATAGTTGTTGTTTTTCATTTCTGTATTGCCTGTATCATACCTTGTTTGAAGAAGTTTGTTACAGATGTGTAAGGGGCCTCTGGTATGATGTCGTTGCTTGATGCTCCAGTTGGAGAGGCTGATACGAAAACAAGCTTCCGCAGGAAAGTGGGCTTGACAGAGGAGGACCCTTGGTTTTCTGTAGTTGATGTTGTTGAATGAATAAAAAGTGATGTTTGTCCTCCCTGTTGTGAAGGTTTGAAGTTCCCGGGTGGCGACGAGCCCACCTGGTACAGGTTGTATAGAGGGATGGACCTGAGGGTTTAACATATTCTCGTTTTTTGGTTTACTAATGTGTGGTTGGCCACTCCAGGTGTAGTTATTGGAGTGGTCTCCTTTTTGGTCCTTGCTCATTTACGACTCAACTTACATTGATGCTATTGGTGTCCCTAGGGGGTGCCAGATGAATATAAACTGGTGGACCAAGTGACAGCTGGGTTTGAATCTTCTGTCTGTTGGTGGTGAACAGTTAGTAAAAATGTGGACAGAATTAACTACATTCATTTTAATGTCCAGAAACTGGGCAATTGGACTCAACAAGGCTTCGAGGCGGTCCATGGACAATTGGCAGCTACGTCCCTGATGGCATTTCAAAATAGAATCGCGGTTGATATGTTATTGGCTAAACGGGGGGGGGTCTGTGCAATGTTTGGTGAACAGTGTTGTACTTTCATTCCCAATAACACAGCTACGGTTGGGAGTCTGACTGTAGCATTGGAGGGACTTCGTACCCTTAATGGTAAGATGAAACAGCATTCTGGAGTGGACACTTCTATGTGGGACTCATGGATGGATGCTTTTGGTAAATATAAGACGCTGGTTTCCTCTATCCTAGTATCAATTTCCGTTTTTGCGGGCATTCTTGTACTTTGTGGATGCTGTTGCATTCCATGTGCGCGCACGCTTGCTAGCCGTGTTATAACTGCCGCCATAGACCCTAATCAGGAAAGGGCCCAAATGTTCCCATTGCTTGATGATGGGGAAGCTGGACCTGTCTATCTATTTGAGGACTAAGATACTTTTATGTCACGTCTCTTGTGAGACGTGAAGAGAGGGAATTAAAATTTGTCTTCTGACAAATTTTATCCCATAGCTTTGTCTTTTTATACTTTTATGTCACGTCTCTTGTGAGACGTGAAGAGAGGGAATTAAAATTTGTCTTCTGACAAATTTTAGCCCATAGCTTTGTCTTTTTTATACTTTTATGTCACGTCTCTTGTGAGACGTGAAGAGAGGGATTTGTAAGAAATTGTAATAGAGACTGGAAACTAGTAATAACAACATTTCAACATAAGCCATGTTTTATACAAAATACACATACTCCTCATTTCTCTTGGACATATGCTGGACTTATTAAGACACCAACTACAGACACACACAATTCCCCTCCCCCATGATAACCATAGACACACAACACAAGGTTGGAGCTCAAGACAAAGAACTATCTCAGGAACCAATGGAACGTTGACACCAGGCCTGTTAAGGACTACCCAAGACCCAGATCGACCAATCGGAAGGCCAGACTTCCAGATCAACCTACTTTGCTTGTTGTCTATATAAAACTGTACAACTGCTTAAACTACCTCTTTCCGGACGATTTCATACGAATCAGACAGAAAGAGCCGTGCCGCACGCTTTGACTAATATCTTTACACTTGAATAAATCTGCCTTATTATAAAATTATACACCTCGTCCTATGTCTCTTCTTGTTCTCCTGTCTCCAGTAAAACGTTTTATCAACATTAATAAATACATGCTGTGTTAATTTTGGAACGCTTACCTGCCTACGTACCGTAGATCGCAAGCCCATAATAAGTCAATAGGGGTAACTGGCTAGCTACTACTAATAGCTAGCCCACATTTTCTTTTACATCTACCTTGCATAACATTACTTTAAGGTCATTTTTGTCTGTTTAACTAGCTGGCTAGGTAGATCATTATGATTCACATATCTAGCTGATAATTATGAAGTAAAACATTTGCTTTGTGTAAACCTTGTTGCCATTGTCTTGGCTGGAAGAAGGTTCAGTGAATGGGGAGGTAATACAGTAGGAAGAGTGCGAGTGCTTCTCAAATGTAATGTTTTATGCGTTCTCCACACTCTCGACCTTAGAAGAACATACTCAAGAGAACGTAATCGGAGAATGCACTCAGAGCATGAACGTGTGGAGCACGGTTGTATGCATATTGAGAAACACCCGATGACTCAATATGTGCAGACAGAAATATTACCACATTATCACACACTGAGGATGACAGTATTTCTACATCAGGTGATATAACCTACCCCTTTCAAATCTAGGGCAAGGTTGTGGGAGTCCACTCCATATTGGATAACAGAATGTGTGTGTGTGGCGATCTGCCACCTGCTGTCTTGAGAAACACCACTCTTTGATTGCAATAGTTGAGATAATTTCAGATAAGAACAGCCTACTGTAAACATATTCAGGTGCAAACTGATGGAGCAATTCACAATGATACTGCAACCAGCAACCTTCCACACCCTACCACCCAGCTAATAAGCCCTAACTCTAACTAAGTTTGCGAATTTGGGGGACATCCAGGAGCAGAAAAGAACCAGCAGCTTATAATGCCTTATGAATTAGTGTTAAAATGCCCTGTATGAGATTATCCACATAATGACTTGGGAATCCATGCAGGAGTTCCGTATTCAGGTTTTGGCCCTTAAGGCAGAGTTACATGTATGTGTGTAAGGTGGAATGACACTATATCACTTAATGAGCATTAGTGGTGTAAAGTGCTTAAGTAAAAATACTTTAAAATACAACTTAAGTAGTTTTTATGGGTGTCTGTACTTTACTATTTATATTTTTGACAACTTTTACTTATACTTCACTTCATTCCTAAAGAAAATAATGTACTTTTTTATTCCATCCATTTCCCTGACAGCCAAAAGTACTTGTTACATTTTAAATGCTTAGCAGGAAGAGAACATTCACAAACTTATTACAGCCAGTACATTTTTACTTTTGCTTAATAGAAGGAATTTGAAATGATTTATACTTTTACTTTTGACACTTAAGTATATTTTGGCAATTATATTTACTTTTGATACTTAAGAATATTTAAAACCAAATACTTTTATACTTTTACTGAAGTAGTATTTTACTGGGTCACAATCACTTTTACTTGAGTCATTTTCTGTTAAGGTATCTTTACCTTTATTCAAGTATGACAATTAGGTACTTTTTCCACCACTGACAAGCATGTGCATTTAATGTAACTCCTTAAATATGTAACTGCCTTAAATATGGAACTCCTTCATGGTCTCTGAAGTCGTTACACCCCTGTAAAGCATTTCATTCAGGGCATTATAATACTGCTTCATAAGGCATTACAAGTTGAAAACCTTGCAAACCTGAAAACGGAACTCCTGCATGGATTCTGATGTCGTTACCCACCTGTGGAGCATTTAATGTAGTGCATTATAACATCCACAGAGCATTATGGCCAGACTGAATAACACCTTAGGAAGCAGTGTTATAATTGACTGGCTGTAATGCTCTGTGGATATTGCAATGTATGTATGTTTATGTGCAGTGTTATCAGCACATGTTATACATAGCTTATAAGGCATTAGGAATGTGCTCTAATGCAGTATGAAGATGGTATTCATAGGGAGTATTACCAAATGATTATGCACTACTATAACGAAAGGAAACCTGAATTCATGTGAAAACTTATTTTTGCTGCATATTTCCCAATAGGCAGTAAGCACGTTTCCCAATAGGCTGTATGTAGTAAGCATTTGCAGTGTCAGTGATGACATAAGCCTTATGCCCCGTACACACCGTGACGTATTTCATTACACCTTAAATCATCTTCACAGAGTCTTGCCCGCTACTGAATAGACAAGTGTAGTGTTTCTAACACAAGTTGGAGGAGAGTCTTTCATCAAAGATAGCATTATTTTGGGAGTTTGTAAAATATGACATTTTCATTCAAGACAGGGGAAAAATATTGTTTCAGGTGATAATAAAACATGTTTTGTTTAGTTACTTTTTCTTCAACTTGTTTCTCTAACTTTGTAGCAAGTCAAGCTAGCTTGCAGATCAGCTAGCTAGCTAGCTAAACGCTAGGCAAGGTTGAAGATACCACTCTAGCTAGCGACCTCCACCCCACCTAATAATTATCATAAAAAACAAACGTAATTACCAACACTGACTTAAATGGGATGCAACAGTCATATAATTTCATAGGATTAACAGCCAATGTGTATTATTTAACATTACTATTAAAATAGTACTAACTTAGGATACTAGGGTGTAACTAGTCCCCCCTAAGAACAATGTTTAATTCCTGACACAAAAAAACAAAGTTTGGATGGTTTGGATGGCATCTGGATGAAGGTCATGCTTAGGTGAATACACATTTTTTTAAATGATTTAACCAGGCAAGTCAGTTAAGAACAAATTCTTATTTACAATGACGGCCTACCGGGGAACAGTGGGTTAACTGCCCTGTTCAGGGGCAGAACAACAGATTTTTACCTTGTCAGCTCGGGAATTGGATCCAGCAACCTTTCAGTTACTGGCCCAATGCATGGGGGTGCCAGTTACCCAGGTAGAAGATTATGGCATAGGGTTTCATACAAGTGTGTTAAAATCCATTGAATCACTTTTATTTAGAATTATTTGTAAGTAATACTTAAAAGCTAAGTGTAGTTGTCTTATTTTTATTATTTAAATTAAATATGTGAGGGAAAGGGTGTAGCACATGTCACCATTAATATCTGCACTATGAGGAGATTTGATGTAAAGTCCCTCTTTTTACTCAACTGCACATTTGTTTTGTTCTTTCCTTGTTGATCCTTTTCCATACAATCTATTATGTACAATTCCACTAAATATTATTTGAATAATGCAACATGTTCAATCCCAGCCGTCTTTAAAATGACATTCAGGAGCAAAAGGTTTTCAATAGATGTTTTTAATTCATTAAAAAACATATATTATTTGGAATATAATATTGGAATGGAATATAACTAATAACTTTAAATAACTTTGGAATATAACATTTAATAACAATAATTTAACTAATTAATTCTGTGTAACATTGATGTGGAAACTCTCTTATGCTCTGCTATTGCATGATTCCAATTTGTACATAGGTCACAAATAATGCTATCCCCAGTCAAATTGGAGCACAACTCATAGGCCCACCTCCTGCAATGCTCAAACCTAATCCAGTCCCCACCTGTGACTGAAAACGGGGAGATATGCCAATTTAAAAGCTCTCTCTTAAAAACATAGCTAGCTATCTAGCTATATGACATAATGTGCTGTGTACAATAACTAAAAGGCAATAAAGTAAGATTAACTGCAAAACTATCAGTCATTTACAACTGAAATTAAGTTACGTTATCCTTTTAATGTATTTTACCTCAGACGATCTAGTAGTAAGGTTGCTAGCTACCACTCCTAGCAGTTTATGCTAACTAGTTAGCTGGCAAGCATCTCAATAGGGGGTGCTGTTTGCACTTTGTAATAATTTCGTTCCCAAATTAAACTGCCTCGTACTCAATTCTTGCTCGTACAATATGCATATTATTATTACTATTGGATAGAAAACACTCTCTAGTTTCTAAAACCGTTTGAATTATATCTGTGAGTAAAACAGAACTCGAGTTGGAGCAATTTTCCTATGAGGAAGTGAGAAATCTGAAATCTGCAGGCTGTTCTGAGGTCGGTTTATTAATTTGCATGTATTCTATTGGTTGAGATGCACTGCATACGCCTTCCCCTGGATGTCAGCAAATAGTGCGAATTGGAATGGAGTTGCTAGGCAGATCTGAGGCCTTATATACCTCCCGGGTGGCGCAGTGGTCTAGGGCACTGCATCGCAGTGCTAGCTGCGCCACCAGAGTCTCTGGGTTCGCGCCCAGGCTCTGTCGCAGCCGGCCGCAACCGGGAGGTCCGTGGGGCGACGCACAATTGGCATAGCGTCGTCCGGGTTAGGGAGGGTTTGGCCGGTAGGGATATCCTTGTCTCAGTATGTAAAATGTAATAAAATGTATGCACTCTACTGTAAGTCGCTCTGGATAAGAGCGTCTGCTAAATGACTTAAATGTAATGTAAATGTTATAAATGGGCTGGCAACGTGGTGTACTCTCTTTTTTCCCTTCGCCATGACGCAAGACAGACCTCAGGATGGCGTTCTAGAAAGCTCCCGTTATAGCCCTTAGATATATCCGGCTCTGATTTTATTCGATATAGGTGTTAAAGACATCATAATGTTGTTATTTTAAACAGAGTTATATCAGTTTATATCAGTATATTGCGATTTTCGGGTATTTATTTGTGCTGCGTTCTAGGGAGTTGGGCACGTCTGGCCCACATGGCTAATGTTTACTGCTAATTCCAAAGTTGAAGGCGACAATCTACAACCGAGCAACGATTCTTTTGGAAAAAGGACAACTTGCCCAAGATTCTGATGGGAGCTCATCAAAAAGTAAGAACTATTTATGATGTTAATTCGTTGTTCTGTTGAAAAATGTAAAACTCATATTCCGCCATTAATTTCGGTGCGGTCTCGCTTTAACGCACGCTGTATGTCGTAGTAACGTTAATTTTAAAAATCTAACACTGCGATTGCATTAAGAACTAATGTATCTTTCATTTGCTGTCCAACCTGTATTTTTTAGTCAAGTTTAGGATTAGTTACTGATTAGATTAGGTGCCTCTCCCAAGATTTCTCCCGACATATTGTTGGCAGCTTGGCTACTATTCTCATTGTATAACCACGATTTGTGCCGCTAAATATGCACATTTTCGAACAAACTCTATATGTATTGTGTAATATGATGTTATAGGACTGTCATCTGAAGAAGTTTGAGAAGGTTAGTGAAAAAATTAATATCTTTTGCTGGTTTATTCGTTATCGCTATTGTTGGCTTGAATCAATGCTGTTGTGTGGTTGGCTATTGTAGTAAGCTAATATAATGCTATATTGTGTTTTCGCTGTAAAACACTTAAAAAATCTGAAATATTGTCTGGATTCACAAGATCTTTGTCTTTCATTTGCTGTACGTTGTGTATTTTTCAGAAATGTTTTATGATGAGTATTTAGGTAATTCACGTTGGTCTCTGTAGTTATTCTAGTTGCTTTGGTGAGAGTTGTGATGGTGGCTGCAATGGTAAACTATGATTTATACCTGAAATATGCACATTTTTCTAACAAAACATATGCTATACAATAAATATGTTATCAGACTGTCATCTGATGAAGTTGTTTCTTGGTTAGTGGCTATTTATATCTTTATTTGGTCGAAATTGTGATAGCTACCTATGCAGGAAAAAAATGGTGGAAAAAAAAAGTTGTGTCTTTTGCTATCGTGGTTAGCTAATAGATTTACATATTGTGTCTTCCCTGTAAAACATTTTAAAAATCAGAAATGATGGCTGGATTCACAAGATGTGTATCTTTCATCTGGTGTCTTGGACTTGTGATTTAATGATATTTAGATGCTAGTATTTACTTGTGACGCTATGCTAGGCTATGCTAGTCAGCTTTTTTACTGATGGGGGTGCTCCCGGATCCGGGATTGTGTGCAAGTAGAAGTTAATGCTAGAGAAGTTGCTAGCTAGCAAGTTAGCATAAACTAGCGCTAACTGTGCTAGTCATTGTCTAAATGACAGGTAGAAACATTCATAACCGTAAAAGGGTAACTAGCCCCCAAAACACTCATCCAACATTATTTAAAAGTTATCTAAATGTTTCTCTGTAAACAAGAGGATTATTTATCTTAAGGCTTGTACATTTAAAAAACAATTCTAGATCTAACTTCATTGGAGAATATCTACAACTTTTTCAAATTTTCAATTTTTAAAATAAATTTAGCACAAAATAGTTTTGTTGAAATATGTCTAAAAGTTGTGAAGACAGGATTTTTGTTGTTGTTGAGCCAGAGCAGTGACAGTCAGAGAAAGTATTTGGTAACTACCCAAACGGGCTACCCAACGGGCTAGTTACCCCCTAACGTTAGTACCCTATAAGAATGGGTAATTGTTTAAAGTTGCTAGCTATCCCATAAAGCCATCACCAAAAACCACACATTTTCATATTTTTCTGTGGTTGGTCAGTTCCTGTTCTTCAACGGACTCTGGCTGGACTGAAGATGATGCCAAATTTGGAAAAATTAAGTGTGCGGCGTCCTTCTTGCAGCAGAGCCTTCAACCGCACGGGGGCGTTGCGATTCTACTTCGTTGTGTACGTCCTCATTTAAATGAATGACATCCTGCGCAATTTAACGGGGTTCCTATGGTTAAGGTGAACGAGGCATCACAGTGACAATCTACTTGCAAAACAAACTGGCATCTCAGGCTTTAGGACCGTGAATCCACCTCCTTGGCGGAGAGGGCCTATGCCGGTTCGAGCTGTCATATAGTCGGACGTTCGCGTTCAGTTTGATAGTTTTTGGCAGTGGCAAGAGCGATGCAAGACAAGGAGTGTAGATGAGATAGAGAGATAAAGAGGAAACCAGTTAAATATAACACATAATCAGAATATAACTTTGTATCCGTTTACAGGAAAGCGCACAGTGAACATGTCGGTGTTGGCGCTACAAGAGTACGAATTTGAGAGACAGTTCAACGAGGACGAAGCCATACGATGGATGCAAGAAAACTGGTAGATATAGTCTATGAAATATCATATTGATGTGGGGAGGATTGTTTGTGTATATCTGACACAATTTCCTCATAATCTTATTAATAGAAACAGGAAATGAATGAATAAGAATAGCATATTCTGCATGCTGCTAACGTTAAGCTTGCAAATAGCGTATGTTGTGGTCTGCTTAGGCTTTCCTATAATCACATCTTTCTCATAAAGCAGCTAGAGGATCATCCGCACACAGATAGTAGCCTACCCTATTCACAACATATGCAGGCCTGGCTGTGAATTAGTTACAATGAATCAAGAAAGTGCCCATTGGTGAATAGCCTACCAACTGAACCTATCACTCTATTATTAGGCTACATCTCGTTACAATTTCCTTGCCTTCTGATGTGACTTTCAGTGATTTGCGTATGTAGAATGTTTATTTTAGGCATCAGATTCCAGGTATTCAAGGTGATGCGGCGCTACTGTTATCTGTCTGCTGACCAGATAATTCCATCCTCTTACATTTACCGCTGCCCAATAGCCCTGTATTACACCCGTACGCTATGAATGAAATAAATCCCACATGCCGAGAGTTGACATAGGTAGACCTTTCGTTTATTAGCATACTATTTTATCTAGACCGTTGCGCTCCAAAAACTGATTACATTTAGACCTACAATACGCACAATACCGGTTTGGAGTCTGTAGTCTCGTTTTTCTGGCCAAACAGACAGAATAACTAAACAAACGTGTTCATTCATTGACACAGAGCGCATCAGTGCCCGTGGCAATAACCTTCCTAGCCTATATGTCTAAGGTGCTAACCATTACAAACACATTCCTAAAGAAAAGATGACCAAATTATAGGCAAACACTCAAAATAACATCACTGCCTGGATAGGCTATATGTTCATGTTCTGGCTAAACCCTTAACATAGACATATGCTCACCAAAGACAGGGTAAGACGAAGCCATACGATGGATGCAATATCGCACCATGCGATATCGCACCACAGACAGAATAAATAGCAAACTAACAAAACTTGGCTTGGTAATGCCTATTGATGCCGGATGATGCAGGTGATGAGCACAGCCATAATCAGGTTATGCTCAGGTTATGCTCCATCTGCAATCACACCCTACTAATTCCTGTAAGTTTCTAAGAAATAAATCACCATTATGGTTTTTTAAATCATTTTTTATAATGGACTGTTATCCATGACCATCAGTGTCTAATTAGTCTCCTGAGTTTACCATTGTAATAGCCTATGGGAGGTTACCACTTATGCATTGGTTATTAACTGACTTAAATAATGATTCAAGTATTTATACCTGTTGAAAAACCTTCAATAGATAGGTAAAAATCTCATTTGTAATGCAACAGCAGCCTACTCTAATGCCACATGCTGGTTTATGGGTAGGCTACAGAACTAGGAAATAGCAAAAAGAAGTGTGGTAATTTGTAATAGTAGAAACATTTATGTTGCAATTAAACACTTCTTTAAAAAGGGACACTTTGTAGAAGTCCAAATGTGTTCCTTTTCAGAATCAAGCGTGTGGAAACATTGTGCAGGAGCTGCCCATAAGTTGGTGCTACCAACTGACCAATAGAAATGATCTTATGATGTCTGCTGACAGAGTGCTAGCCAATCACATCGCAGCTGATGATCTGTGCCCACTCTTCTGGGCAGTGTTTGCACTGCAGCAGGGATGTCTGCTCTGACAAGACCATATCGCATGGTTCTGAGAGGAAATAACTACTGCACAAATGCATGAGTGGTTAGTCATATTCACCCAAATTGACATTACACAATAGGTGTATGAACATGTTACATGTTTTGAGAGATATGTTATAGAGTAGTCAACTTAGTTGTAAATAGGTGCAGCCCTTCAGCATAAACTCCTAAAGAGAAAAATCATCATTGAATGTTAACCAACCTGTTTCTTTCTCTGCCGCACAGATACAATAACAATGCATTGCTTCATGGGTGATTTTCTGGCACATTTCAACTGCCTTTAACCTTTGGGGCCCTATTCAATGAAACAAAATACCATAATGGCACTTTCTGATGCATGTACTAATCAAAACAACACTTTCAAACTCCACAGCATTGTAATTGAAGCATGTGTCCTCACTATGCAGGTGACCTCCCTCTCTCTCTCATCACATTTCTTGAATGGGCTACTGTATTTTGAGGCCTACCAAACACCAATGGGAAATAGAGGAAAGTTTTAATGGTCGGCTGCTGCAGTCTATTGACTACTGTGTGATGAAATAGTTGCAGGGACGGCCTCTGTAGCTGCCAGTACTAACAAACTCAGAGGAAGTGCACCTTAGTCCAGCGAGGACAAAACCCCTGGGGAAAGTGAGGACAGATGATAAGCTCTTTTGGGAACGACTGCAAAGAATCAAGCTTACGCAAACCTTGCCTCATTGTTATAACAAGGCTGGCTCTTTGCTATAGGGGTGTTCAATCCAAACGGGAGAAAAATGTCATGGTTGACTCAGCATGTCTGGAAATGTTATCTGATCTTCAAATCACTGCTTCGGCTTCAGGGGGCAGTGTGCAGTGTGCTTAACTTGAAAAACAGCATATAGCTACCCTCACATAACTGCTAATTAAACTACCCTCACTTGCCATTAGCTCCTGCAAATAGCCTCCCCCTCAGGACAAATGTTTTTGGTTGAGACTCTGTGAACTTGTAAAATCTCCCACTGGGCACACCATGTCATTTCAAGGTGGATAATTGGGTCATATTTGGTTGCGATGTTGATCAATGAGATTACAATCACTCAAATGGGAATACAATGTCAGATATTTTGTTTATTTACACAACAGATTGTGATATCACTGTGCTTCATCTAATAGCACAACCACATGACCTGGATTGCAGTTGAGATTATATTAAAAGTACATGGTGCAAGTGATCAATAGCGTTCAAGATTCTGCGCAGATTATTACAGCAATTGTGAAGATCTCCACAGACCTGCGACAACCTATGCATGCTATCTTGAACATGCACACTTTATATGATTAGATAAGAATACCTTTATAGGTACAGTAACCTCAATGTGGCCATGGATGTGTTTCTCATTTTAAGGTTGAATGTCACATTCATTTGTAAGAGCCTTAATTTAAGGCTGTTTTCTGTATTACAAAAGTAGTATTGAATTGTATTTGTTGACAATGCAACCAAATATCAACATTTAAAGGAGATGTATCCACTGCTTGCATAGTTCCACCTGAGCCACTGGCTTCATCCCATTCTTTAACTTGTATTTGTGGTTGAGTTCTAATTTATTTTCTTCTATTTATTTTTTATTTGGTGGGGGTGGGGGGGGGGGGGGGGGGGGGGGTGTAGATCAGCTTTAATATTGTAAATAGATTGTGGCTTCTATCAATGTTATTGGTTGAGAGAATGCCAAGAATGTGCAAAGCTGTCATTAAGGCAAAGGGTGGCTACTTTGAAGAATCTCAAATATAAAATATAATTGGATTAGTTTAACACTTTTGTGGTTACTACATCATTCCATATGTGTTATTTCATAGTTTTGATGTCTTCACTATTATTCTACAATGTAGAAAATAGTAAAAATGAAGAAAAACCCTTGATTGAGTTGGTGTGTCCAAACTTTTGACTGGTACTGTATATTTAATTTTTTAAATATTTTCCTTCTTTATTATTTTCCCCTAACCCTACCACCCCTCCCCTGAATTGGAGTAAACTAATGGGACAACAATACTTATGCTTTCACTTCCAGCTTATACATACTACACACATTTCACGGACAGTATATTTTACATTAGTTATATTTTGTTTGTTTTTAGTCCCACCCGTCAGCTAAGCTCAACCCCTCCCATCTATCTCTGAAGACCATACAGTCTAGCTGCCATATATTTTCCCACTCAACATATCATTTGTTAAAGGGATTCTTTGGAATTTTGGTAATGAGGCCATTTACAGCGCATTTGGAAAGTATTCAGACCCCTTGACTTTTTCCACATTTTGTTACATTACAGCCTTATTTTAAAATTGATTGAATTGTTTCCCCCCTCATCAATCTACACGCAATTCCCCATAATGACAAAGGAAAAACAGGGATTCCGTTTTTTTTGCAAATTTATAAAAAATATAAAACTGAAATATCACATTTACATAAGTATTCAGACTCTTTACTCGGTACTTTGTTGAAGCATCTTTGGGAGCAATTACAGATTTGAGTCTTCTACATCTGCATTGCTTGCTGTTTGGGGTTTTAGGCTGAGTTTCTGTACAGCACCTTGTGACATCGGCTGATGTAAACAGGGCTTTATAAATACATTTGATTGATTCTTGGGTATGACGCTACAAGCTTGACACACCTGTATTTGGGGATTTATGTCCATTCTTATCTGCAGATTCTCTCAACCTCTGTCAGGTTGGATGGCTAGCGTCACTGCACAGCTATTTTCAGGTCTCTCCAGTGATGTTCGATCGCGTTCAAGTCCAGGCTCTGGCTGGGCCACTCAAGGATATTCTGAGACTTGTCCCGAAGCCACTTCGAAGCCACTGTTGTCTTGGCTGTGTACTTAAGGTCATTGTCCTGCTGGAAGGTGAACATTCCACCCAGTCTGAGGTCCTGAGCACTCTGGAGCAGGTTTTCATCAAGGATCTCTCTGTACTTTGCTCCGTTCATCTGTCCCTGGATCCTGACTAGTCTCCCAGTCCCTGCCGCTGAAAAACATCCCCACAGCAGGATGCTGCCACCCCCATGCTTCAACGTAGAAATGGTACCAGGTTTCCTCCAGATGTGACACTTGGCTATTCAGGCCAAAGAGTTCAATCTTGGTTTCATCAGACCAGAGAATCTTGTTTCTCATTATCTGAGAGTCCTTTAGGTGCCTTTTGGCAAACTCCAAGCAATCTGTCATTTGCCTTTTACTGAGGAGTGGCTTCCGTCTGGCCACGCTAACATAAAGGCCTGATTGGTGGAGTGCTGCTGAGATGGTTGTCCTCCTGGAAGGTTCTGTGCCTTTCCAAATCATGTCCAATCAATTGAATTTACCACAGGTGGACTCCAATCAAGTTGTAAAAACACTCCAAGGATGATCAATAGAAACAGGATGCACCTGAGCTCAATTTCAAGTCTCATAGCAAAGGGTCTGAATACTTATATAAATAAGGTATTTCTGTTTTTAATGTTTAATACATTTGCAAACATTTAGAAAAACCTGTTTTAGCTTATTATGGGATATTGTGCTAGATTGATGTCAATGTTTTATTTAATCCATTTTAATCCATTTTAGAATAAAGCTGTAACATAACAAAATGTAGAAAAAGGGAAGGGGTCTGAATACTTTCCCGAAGGCACTGTATATACTTCCCCAGAGTCAGATGAACTAAAGGATACCATTTTTATGTCTGTGTCCATTATGAAGGAGGTTAGAGGTAGTTTTGTGCATCAATGCTAACTAGCATTAGGAAGTCTGTGGATATTTACTAGGATGCTAGAGACAAAAATTATATCTACTAGTTCATCTGACTCCGGGGAAGTAGATAAAGGCCCTCATTGTCAAAGTCCCAAAGTATCCCTTTAACTTGTGGACAAGTTAATAGGCTATTTATTGTATTTCAGAAGTGATTTCAAAAGTAATATTGAATTATGTTTGGTTGTCAACACAACCAAATATCATCATTTTAAAGGGGATTTATTTTCTGCTTGGACAGTTCCATCTGTGCCACTGACTTAGTCTGTCTTTAATTCCAGTTTTTCTACAAATTAATAATTGATATGTTGGAATCACGTCTCCATCTCAACCAACAATCGAAGTTAAAGAATAGGATCAAATCAAAAGTTAAATGCACTTTAAATCAAATTTGATTTGATTTAGTCCGATTCTTTAACTTAGATTTTTGATTGAGATGGAGACGTGAATCCAACTTATGAATGTTATACAGTAAATAACAGTAAGTAACATTCAACTTTAAAATGAGTAACACATTCATGGCCACATTTTGAGGTTTGAAGCCAACCAGAGCTTAAATCCCTAGACCTATAGTATTGTCTATTTTAATTGAATTCTGGGTTGAATTGGAACAATAGCTGTTGATGACCTAAAATAGTATCATTTATGATATATGAGTGATAAAGTATTGTCCCATTTCATTTGCTCTGATAAACCTACCCTTTGGAATGACTTGGATAACAACCGTGAATCTATTTAGTTTTTAAGAGGAGATCTCTCAACAAACATTCTCATAATAGCACATTGTAATAGTGACAAATACCATAACTAAGCAGGACAGGGCTTGGTTAAAACCCTGGATGAGTGACCAAATGGTAGCTGTAGATAGATCAATTCTCCAGTAGGTGTTGCCCAGCCTATAGTTTTTTTTTCTGATAGTGGATATAATGATCTGACGTTGTTTTAATAAAGATACAAATTTTACGTATTATCTATGTTGAAATTTGGTTACCATGATGACATAATTCTGTGGTTAAAATGTCAACCTTAAAACAACAGTTTACTTTGACTTATATTGACAAATGATGTTGAAACAAACAAAGAATCTCAGTCCTGGGCACATACAGCATTTTGGCAACAGACACTTGTTCTTTTGGAGTTAGTCAACAAAGTGGCAATGTGACATTTTGATGATGGTTTGACATTAAACAGATTCATTCACAAGGTCACTTTGAGATCACCGTTCAGTGGCAATAGAATGCACGATGTGGCTATAACTGAAAATAATTGTACTTTCAAATGTCTCGATATTTTGAGGTTTATAAAGAGGACGCTGTTTGTTCTCTGTGTGGTCTTAAGTATAAACCTGATGAGACATTGCCCAGTGAGAGAAGAAAAAAATACCAAGGGACTATTTTTGCTCAGCATAGCGTTATTAACTATCACATTCCCTCCAGGCTCAAACCCTATAGCACCAGAGCACCCTCTTCTAGAGGTTGGAACTGGTTCAAGGAACAGAACCGAAAACTGAAAAATAACAAAATTTTTAAAGGAACAGAATCAGAACCGGGAATGAAAGTGATTTACAGTATACTGTTCCGGAACAGAACCGTTATTTTAAACCAGTTAATAACATTATTTTATTTCTGGGCATTTTTTTCCCAGTCCCACAAAAGATGAAAAAAAGTGCCTATGCAAAGCCCTCTCTCTGTCAAAAAAAGAAGCCCTCTCTCCATCCAAAAAATGGAATAGAAAAAAACATATCATAATTTATATTTCGTGTGTCTGTGTTTCATAATTTTCCTTCAATTTGCAAGAGGCTGAATGTATCTTACCGGAGAAAGCATCCAAGCGAGCGAAATAGCTCCCCTCTGTCTCTGTATGTGTAGGCCATCTATCTGATGCTGTCTGGTCAAAAAGAGTATGACATTGTTGCATTAAATGAGCCAGTGAGCATTTGGCCTCCCTTGATCATTTTGAAAATAAAATAATAGCCAATCAGCATTGAGCTTAACTTAGTGAGCTCAACTGTGAATTGTCCTGGCACACATAAAAAAGTGTCAAGGGAAGCCAGTTTGGATTTGGCTTCACTCCTATCACATCACATTGCGAGAAATATGTCAGAAACAACTTGAATTGTTGCATCTCGTTGTATTGTTGTCCTCCGGTGGCTAGCTAGCTAGCTTGAATTGTCCCTTTCCTAAAATAGCCATGGATGGAGATAGGGATTTGGACTTTTACTTAATTCTCCGTACTGGCCAGTGATTATAATGGTGATTCTGATCCAACCATAAATTCATACATTGTGCCTCTGGACTGAGAGGATGGAAGTTCAAATTAAATCAAATTACATTTTATTTGTCACATATGCCTAATACCGTGAAATTCTTACTTACAAGCCCTTAACAAACAATGCAGTTTTAAGAAAAATAAGAGTGAAGAAAATATTTACTAAATAAACGAAAGTAAAAACATAAAGTAACAATAACGAGGCTATATACAGGGGGTACCGGTACCGAGTCAATTTACGGGGGTATAGGTTTGTCAGGTTAGTCGAGGTAATTGAAGTAATATGTACAGTTGAAGTCGGAAGTTTACATACACTTAGGTTGGAGTCATTAAAACTCGTTTTTCAACCACTCCACAAATTTCTTGTTAACAAACAATAGTTTTGGCAAGTCGGTTAGGACATCTACTTTGTGCATGACACAAGTAATTTTTCCAACAATTGTTTACAGACAGATTATTTCACTTATAATTCACTGTATGACAATTCCAGTGGGTCAGAAGTTTACATACACTAAGTTGACTGTGCCTTTAAAACAGCTTGGAAAATTCCTGAAAATTATTTCATGGCTTTAGAAGCTTCTGATAGGCAAATTGACATCATTTGAGTCAATTGTATGTGTACCTGTGGATGTATTTCAAGGCCTACCTTCAAACTCAGTGCCTCTTTGCTTGACATCATGGGAAAATCTGAAGAAATCAGCCAAAACCTCAGAAAAAAATTGTAGACCTCCACAAGTCTGGTTCATCCTTGGGAGCAATTTCCAAACACCTGAAGGTACCACATTCATCTGTACAAACAATAGTACGCAAGTATAAACACCATGGGACCACGTAGCCGTCATACCGCTCAGGAAGGAGACACGTTCTGTCTCCTAGAGATGAACGTACTTTGGTGTGAAAAGTGCAAATCATGTCCTCTGGTCTGATGAAACAAAAATAGAACTATTTGGCCATAATGACCATCGTTATGTTTGGAGGAAAAAGGGGGAGGCTTGCAAGCCGAAGAACACCATCCCAACCGTGAAGCTCGCGGGTGGCAGCATCATGTTGTGGGGGTGCTTTGCTGCAGGAGAGACTGGTGCACTTCACAAAATCAGAAGGCATCATGAGGCAGGAAAATTATGTGGATATATTGAAGCAACATCTCAAGACATCAGTCAGGAAGTTAAAGTTTGGGTCTTCCAAATGGACAATGACACCAAGCATACTTCCAAAGTTGTGGCAAAATGGCTTAAGGACAACAAAGTCAAGGTATTGGAGTGGCCATCACAAAGCTCTGACCTCAATCCTATAGAAAATGTGTGGGCAGAACTGAAATAGCGTGTGCGAGCAAGGAGCAAACCTGACTCAGCTACACCAGCTCTGTCAGGAGGAATGGGCCAAAATTCACCCAACTTATTGTGGGAAGCTTGTGGAAGGCTACCTGAAACGTTTGACCCAAGTTAAACAATTGAAAGGCAATGCTACCAAATACTAATTGAGTGTATGTAAACTTCTGACCCACTGGGAATGTGATGAAATAAATTCAAGCTGAAATAAATCATTCTCCCTACTATTATTCTGACATTTCACATTCTTAAAATAAAGTGGTGATCTAACTGACCTGAGACAGGCAATTTTTACTAGGATTGAATGTCAGGAATTGTCAGGAATTGTGAAAAACTGAGTTTAAATGTATTTGGCTAAGGTGCATGTAAACTTCCGACTTCAACTGTACGTATAGGTAGGGGTAAAGTGAATATGCATAGATAATTATCAGCGAGTGGCAGCAGCGTAAATAAATAATAAATGGGAGGGGGGGTCAATGCAAATAGTCCAGGTAGCCATTTGATTAGCATTCTTATGTCTTGGGGTAGAAGCTGTTAAGAAGCCTTTTGGACCTAGACTTGGCTCTATGGTACCGCTTGCCGTTCGGTAGCAGAGAGAACAGTCTATGACTAGGGTGGCATGAGTCTTTGGCAATTTTTAAGGCCTTCCAGTCAGGATTCTCTCGATGGTGCAGCTGTAGAACTTTTTGAAGATCTGAGGACCCATGCCAAATCTTTTCAGTCTCCTGAGGAGAAATAGGCGTTGTCCTATCTGCTTCACAACTGTCTTGGTGTGTTTGGACCATGATAGTTTGTTGGTGATGTGGACACCAAGGAACTTGAAGCTCTAAACCTGCTCCACCACAGACCCGGCGATGAGAATGGGGGCATGCTCGGCCCTCCTTTTCCTGTAGTCCACAATCATCTCCTTTGTCTTGATCACATTGTCAGGTTGTTGTCCTGACACCACACTGCCAGGTCTCATCGTTGTTGGTGATCAGGCCTACCACCGATGTGTCGTCTGCAAACTTAATGTTGGTGTTGAAGTCATGCTTGGCCACACAGTTGTGGGTGAACAGGGAGTACAGGAGGGCCTAACCACGCACCCCTAAGGGGCTCCCATGTTGTGTTGTTGCCTACCCTTACCACCTGGGGGCGGTCCGTCAGGAAGTCCAGGATCCAGTTGCAGTGGGAGGTGTTTAGTCCCAGGGTCCTTAGCTTAGTGATGAGCTTTGAGGGCATTATGGTGTTGAATGCTGAGCTGTAGTCAATGAACAGCATTCTCACGTAGGTGTTCCTTTTGTCCAGGTGGGAAAGGGCAGTGTGGAGTGCAATAGAGATTGTGTCATCCGTGGATCTGTTGGGGCGGTATGCGAATTGGAGTGGGTCTAGAGTTTCTGGGATAATGGTGTTGATGTGAGCCATGACCAGTCTTTCAATATGTAACTAGCTAACGTTTCCCATGAAAGGAAGTAAAGGCTAGCGAGCAAGCATTTTGTCCAGGTAGCCTAGGACAACAAAAAATAAAAATGTCTACTGTATGACAGTCATAGACCTTTTAGGCAACACGAAAGAGAGAAGGATGGCATTGGCGTTTCTCTACCTGTAGGGTGAGACACCATGTTTTTTTCTATTTGCACAAACGAACGCACACACACACACACACACACACACACACACACACACACACACACACACACACACACACACACACACACACACACACACACACACACACACACACACACACACACACACACACACAGACAGACAGACAGACACAAATCAGAACAATGGACAGCCACATCATAGTTAGCTTACGTTGATTGGACTAAATTGTTTTTGGGTTATCTTTTAGCTGTCACTGTATTAGACTAAGCATAGGTGATTTGATGATGTTGAAATGTGGAAATGGTGCTGGAATAGTGGAGGCAGCTCCACTGGTTCTGTTTTAAAAGTTATTTAGTGGTCCGAAAATGTCGGAAACATTAACTTGCTTGACCATGCTATAGGTCATGTAACTGTTTGTTACATGCAATATGCTTTGCGGACTTCACTGGACAGTGGTTGCTCTGCAGTATTGTGAACAAAGGTGTGGTTTAATTTAGTGTCTTCTTATTGTCTCAGCCTTTGTCCTATATATCGCAGTGTCAAGACATATGAACTAACAGGTTATAGAGCAAACAACACAATTATCACAACACAAGTTTTAATATGGCTTTTTTTTCTGGCTTGCCTCCCCCCGGGATTTTACCCATGCACTGCTACTGGTTAGGGATACATAGTTATCACAGTTGACATTGGATTTATTGACTACAAAAATGTAAGACGGGTTTTTAATTCAGGTGCTGCTCTGACCACACAAGCTTGTTAGTTAGCTAGCTATCTCTGGTCCAACGTTAAGTAAACTCTTAAGTTGAAAGACATTCAAAGTTCCTCCGTAGAAGCCGCTCCTCCGTAGATATAATGCTGTGGGCCTAATTCCAATGATGCATGTCATAACAAGATGCCCAGTGCTTCAAGCCAAGCCTCCTCCTCCACCCTCACTCGCTCTCTCCCCACCCGCAAAATTTCAGTTGCCTCTTGTCTTTCTGTCATGCATGTAAACATCTCACTGATCTATAGCTCGCCTTCTCCATTGCAAGCTGCTCTATCCGCACTGCATGATTGGTGAAGTAATTTAATGTTGAGTTAAATGTTTAAAAAAAAAAATCCTAACTTGTTAAGATTAGCACAGATTTTCTCAGGGGAACCCACATGGGGCCCTGTCCCCAAGTTTGGGAACTACTGTAATAACCTCTCTCTCTCTCTCTCTCTCTCTCTCTCTCTCTCTCTCTCTCTCTCTCTCTCTCTCTCTCTCTACTTGCTTCCTCTCTCTCTTTGTCTCCTCTGCTTCCTCCTGAATGTATTGCAGCCTGCCTCAGCCTCGCCAGGTATTATGAGAACCTAGTAGCCTATTTTTTACTCCTGTTGAGGTAGACTCCGTTTAATGTTAGCTTCTTACTTCATCCTAGCTGGCTAATACATAGCCGGTGCACTTCAACGTTACTGCAATATAAGTTTCTGCCGAAAGCTAGCCACCTGACTGACTGCCACATCTCTAAGCGACTATTTACCAGTTGTGCACTCGTTCTCCGAGAGCCGTTTTTGTTTGTTTGGTGGATGTCTATAGACACGGCAGGAGTCGCAGGACGGTTTTAAAATTGCATTTTGTCCGGCATCTTGCAAATACACTGTCAGAAGCTTCTCTGGTTGCTTGCTTGAACCGACTCCGTGCTAGGGTAGTTAATTTCATGTCTATGGCCCTCGGCCTGTGCCGCGAGAGGGTGGAGTTAGCCGTTTGAGAGAGTGGTGAATGTGCTGCTAAAGGTAAATCCGGGGGAGGCAGGCGAACATAACAAACACACCACTATTCTTGATTCCACTCATTCGCAAAGAGGCAGGCTGTAACGGTCGTCTTGTGGTGAATGAGCGGACCAAGGCGCAGCGGGTGATGAAGACATAATGAATATTTATTAACAGAACGACGAAACACGAAAACTCTTAAACAAACTACAAAACAAATAAACGACGTAGACTGACCTAAAACATGAGAACTTACAAATACACGAAGAACGCACGAACAGGTACAGACTACAAACAAACGCTACAGTCCCGTGTGGTACGAACATACATACAGACACGGAAGACAATCACCCACAAACAAACAGTGAGAACAGCCTACCTTAATATGGTTCTCAATCAGAGGAAACGTCAAACACCTGCCTCTAATTGAGAACCATATCAGGCAACACATTAAACCCAACATAGAAACACAATACATAGAATGCCCACCCCAACTCACGCCCTGACCAACTAAACACATACAAAAACAAGAGAAAACAGGTCAGGAACGTGACACAGGCGCAACTCGAAAGCGTTCTGAGCTGATTGACGCTGGGAGCAATATTTAGATGTTGATCTATATATTTTTTTATGATTGTGTACAAAATATATATTTGTATTATAAAAATAAAAAAAATACAAATTAGAAAAAATTACAGAGGTCCAGACCTCGGTGTCCTCGTATGTAGTTACGGCCTTGGCCCCTGTGTGTGTGTAGGCCCCTGTGTGTGTGTAGGCCCCTGTGTGTGTGTATGCCCCTGTGTGTGTGCATGTGTGTGCTTGTGTAAGCAAGAGTGTAAGTATGAGTGTATGGCTCTGTGCCAGCAAGTGTCCAAACAACACACAGATCAGTCCATAATGTTGTCTACTTACAGTACAGCTGGCTGGTCTCAATGTCCGACACTGTGGCTGCCTGACACTGAAGTACACATATATTCCATTTACCTGCTGAGTCATTCCCAGTCAATCCCCCCACAGACGTCACCATTGCTCAGAGTCAGTGATGGTTGCTCAGGTTGTGTAGTGTATTCAGTCGTTGAAACCCTCAGTGGACTTCCAAGCAATCGGACACCATCCTCTTGGGTGACTGCATGTCATTGTAGGATCAGTTGTTTCATGCAATTCTGAAGGAAGAGCTGTAGACCTCTACAAAACGTGATGGGATAGATACCATGTTAGCTTACTGTGTGGACATACAATGAGAATACAAAACATTAAGAACACCTGCTCTTTCCATGACATTGACAGACCAGGTGAATCCAGGTAAAAGCTATGATCCCTTATTGATGCCACTTGTTAAATTCACTTCAATCAATGTAGATGAAGGGGAGGAGACAGGTTAAAGAAGGATTTTTAGGCCTTGAGACAATTGAGACATGGATTGTGTGTGTGCCATTCAGAGAGTGAATGGGCAAGACAAAATATTTAAGTGCCTTTGAACCGGGTATGGTAGTAGGTGGCAGGCGCACCGGTTTCTGTCAAGAACTGCAAAGCACATTGCTTATCTATCCATTTGTTTCAGACCTACAGCAGTTCCTAGGGTTAGTCTTTGGACAATACCCAGTATTATCTTGCCATCACATTCGAACATCCTAAGGAACCTTCCTCTCCCCTCACTAGCTAATACTACATCGTCACTGATTGTGACTTTCTGACAAAGGTTACAATGTTCCTTTCGCAAAGGTTAGGCCAGCTAGCTGGTCCCCAATGAGTTATGGTATCGACTACTGGGAGGGATATTTTACATGCTGCTTTTCCCAGAAAGATAGGATGCGATGATGGTGATTGCTGCTGACTGCATCGACCCAGAGCCTACCTCTGGCTTGATGTTGTCACCCAGCAGTTCATCTGGATGGAGGATACAGAGAGGGAGATGTGGGGTGACTTTGCCATCTTGTCAAAGTGTCAGCTGAGAGTCAGGATGCAGACAGAGGAAAGAGCAGTCATTTCATTGTATTTCATCAAACAGCTTTTGCAGAGGCAGATATTCATTTTAAACCTGCCAGTGTATCAAATGAAATGTGTTTTTGCATTTGCTCAAGTGGCCATGAGGTCAAATATACATCTAATTTGCACTGCTCACCTTGCATCTTTTTATTCGCTAATGATCTACACTTGGAAAAATGCAATAGGTCTCATTCAAACCTTCTAAAGCTTTCATTCTCTTCCTACTATAAATAAACCAGCCACTCACCATTACACTTTAATCCCTTAACAAGCTGAAACGATTATCTGCCAGAGCCAAACAAAAGAATTTGCCTAGTTGTACAGTTATTATCAGCTCAACTGAAATAGGCAGTGTAACTAACAGTGTACATTTTAATGTATCATTATCGAACTCATTCTTCCCATTGAATACACTGGCGTAAATTTTTTAAACTGTATCATAACACTAGCGCCAGAGGCAACACTTTTTTAGTGTTAGGCATTGTATGATGTAACAATTATGTTTCTTGCTGTATGTCCAGTTCTAGACTTATAGTTCTCTGTTCACCACTGAATTAGACTCCCGAGTCAAGGCCACCAGATGCATCAAACTCTTTGCATTCCGGCGGAAGTCATTCATTGTCAATGGAGCCGTCTGCAGCTCTACATTGGGGGTGCCGTACTAGGCGGCGCTGAGTTCTGTATGGTGCATGTGTTCAATATTATCAACTCGTGCGTTGCTTTACCGTGCAGTGGTACAAACGGAGGTACACACAGACTCCAACTAGCTAGCTTTTAGTGAGTTGAAAAGAGAAGCATGTGTGCATCAAGCACGGCAAATGCGGGATAGACATCCAGCAAAACAAAACGCATATGCATCTGGTGGACAGCGGGCATCAGGGTGGTTCTTACCGGACTGTCTAATCTGTTATATCCAGGGCTTATTTATATCTTGGCCTTATGTAGCACTCTGTTACAGAACCAAAAGTTTGGTGTACCTCAAGGGTATGCCTTGACGCCACAACTGATTCCACTGCTACTGTGCAACCTACAAACAACCAAAGCAAGCCAAAGGACAAGGCCATTCATCCTGAACTGAGTTGCTTTACTGCGAAGGCAGCTCTCAGACCGAACACACACACACTCATCCTTATAGTCAGTGTTACGTAAGGGGTGAAATCTCCTGCTCCAGCTAATACAGATCCAAGTTACACATCAGGTTAGCCAGCAGCTTTGACCAACACAGCTAGGGGAAGGGAAAGGGCCACAAGTGTGACTAGCCTAGTTATTGTGAACTGCTAACACTAGGTTAGCCCAACCATTAGAAGGTGCATGCAGATCTAGCCATCACTATTGAAAGACTCCTTTTGTATTAGAAAAGTTGAGTCAAATAGTGCCTGCCATGGTCCAGTATCATGATCAGGTGGGATTTAAGCCTTCAGGTAAGATTTGTTTAGAGATCTGTCCACACATTCCCTATCTAATCTCTCTCTGAAATAGGCCACTTACACTGTTAAATATTTACAGAGCGAGATACCTATTGCAATGATTTTTCAAACAAGCCCTAAATCAGGGGACATATTATTCCAAAAATAAATCCATACAGGTACAATATTGTGAAATCCTACATTATGATTATAACCAGGCTCAGTCATTAGTTCTGTGACCTCCTTCATATTAAATATAATATTTATAGCTCAAGCCACTAGCTAGCTCTGTTTGGCAGGATGACCTGATACATTGTGCAGACATAGGAGGGAATGAGATCCCCCGGCAGGCCGCCACTGCTTTGCTCGCTCTATCAGAAAGCATTAGATCAGCCCCTAATGTTTGCTTAGCTCCAGCAGAGGCTCTGGTACAGACTCGGCCACCGCCCAGCAAGTCTCACTCAGCGATAAGGGAATGCATGGGAGGTGGCTTGCTCTCCACGAATGCTGATGATGACTGGCAAAATGGAGCAGTCTGCAGTTCTGTTGGATAGCTCTCAGGGATGTGAGAGGTACAATATAATAATGAAGAAAAAGGGCTACAACTCCATTTTAAAGCATAGGAAAATTTCAGGAAATATGTCCCAAATATGTCCCCACTCATGGTTTTGTTTGAAGCCTCAATGTTCGACCTTTGCTGTATGTGACGTTTACTATTTTCACAGTGATTATTCATTTGGAATCACTGTTAGGCTGTGCTTTAAACTGCCGTTGAAGCTGAGGTGAATTGTAAAGGTATTTTGAACAAATCTCAGCTGGAAGAATAAAGTAAGGTTTCAGAACGGGCAGAGATGTAGATGAAGGGGAGGAGACGGGTTAAAGAAGGATTTTTAGGCCTTGAGACAATTGAGACATGGATTGTGTATGTGTGCCATTCAGAGAGTGAATGGGCAAGACAGTGTGAGAAGTCTCTTCTGATTGCACTACTGTACTTGCAACAGTAGTACTCCTTCCTCTGATACATTGTGCCATCGTCATTAGTCAGCATACATAGTGTAGACTTTCCTGTTAGGGTTTTCCAAATAGCATTGCATTTACATTTTAGCAGACACTCAGTGCTGGGGTTTCTGACTCCAAACTGAGTTTTCATCTAAATATATCCTGTCTCAGGTCGCTTTGTGGTTCATTATTGTTGGATGGGAGTAAAGAACAAATAAATCAGATGTGAAGAAATGAGTCCAGTGCCAAGAGTCTAATGTCTTGGAGTTGATTGAAGTGCTGTGTATAAATCTTGTTTCAGGTGAAGATAAATATCTTGGATTAGTCCAGCATCTCTGATGCCGTCATTCAGAGACGATTGCATATCTCTGACTATAACCCTCCCTGACAGAGCTTCTCTTTTAAAAGTCGCTTCGAGGCACAGATCTAGGATTATTTTATACTCTGCCAATCATGACCTTAACTATTAAAGAGCTACTGAACTCCCCGATTCGCTCGTTTGTTTTTCTGTTTCGACACTAAAATATCTGTTTCTGACTCATATTGATGCCACATAGGCTGTTTTCAAATGGTTTCATTGCTTTTTAAAGGCAGTCGGTCTTTAACATGCAAAACTGACCATAGCTCAGCATCTAGGTGATGACCTCTGACCCCTAGACCTAGGTATAGAGAGGCAGCAAGAGACACTTTCAGCCCCCAGCCCCTAACCGAAGCTCCGACGTGAATGCTCTTGCCACATGCAGGTACTACGAGGCGCGGAGGCATGATGTGAATTCACACTGACGTCTCAAATTAATTTCCATTCCTGGAGGCATTGCTTAGCCACAGCTGGCCCGATTGAGCAAGGAGAGAGACAGCCCTCGAACCCATTTGTCAACTTTGACCATGCCCCAGGTTTTCTCTGACCTTAGTGGGTTTTAGTCCATGTTATTGTACCTCATTCAGACTGTACTCTGTAGGGCTTTACACACTACTGAGACAAACCAAGCTGAACCAAACCAAGCTTTACTGTGCTGACCTGGTTGAGCAGCCACCATAGTTGCTGAGAACTGTGCTGAATAGGACCACGTGAAAAGATCACAACCAGCACAGTTTGGTTTGGGTTCAATGGTGTGAACAAGGTACTTGGTCCTCTACTTCCTAGTATCTACGTCTCTGAAGCTTCAACTGTACTGTTCTGAGGAATCTGTTTATCATTGTGACCTTTAACCTTTTTGGCTGTGAAGACTGTCTGAGCGATGTGGGCTTGTTGCTCGTCTGGAATTCGCTCTGCCTCACTATAAGGTGCTTACTCTGACTCTCTCCATTCTTCACCCTTGTTTATTTTCTTTGAAACAAGGATGTCATTCTGCGCTCTGAACTGTGCTATCATTGTGTGACAGCAGCTTCTTTGGATTTTCACTGCACTGCTTTGTCCTTTGTTCAATCAGTTATCAAGCCTGCAAGCAAACACACTAGCCATTTGATTATTTGCATTTTGAACAAAGGGGATACTCGTTGTCAACAACAGTAATGTTCTTTCAGGATATTGTTCTTGGTGAGGTTGTTCAGAAGTGTCAGCTCTGGTCAACACAAGCTAGTGAGTTTCCCTATAGGAAGTTAGGATCTATTACGTTTCTATAATGTTAGATTTACTTTGTTTGCAGACCCTTTTTTGAAGATTTCTTCCGTTTCTTCAAGGCAAATATTCTGAGCAAAAATATAAACGCAACATGTAAAGTGTTGGTCACATGTTTCATGAGCTGAAATAAAATATCCCAGAAAGTTTCCATACCCACAAAAAGCTTATTTCTCGCAAATTCTGTACACAAATTTGTTTACGTCCCTATTAGTGAGCATTTCTCCTTTGCCAAGATAATCCATCCACCTGAAAGGTGTGGCATATCAATAAGCTGATTAAACAGCATGATCATGACACAGGTAGACCTTGTGCTGGGGACAATTAAAGGCCACGCTAAAATGTGCAGTTTTGTCACAAAACAAATGCCACAGATGTCTCAAGTTTTTAGGGAGCGTGCAATTGGCATGCTGACTACAGGAATGTCTACCAGAGCTGTTACCAAATATTTGAATGTTAATTTCTCTACCATAAGCCACCTCCAACGTCGTTTAGGAGAATTTGGCAATACGTCCAACCGGCCTCATAACCGCAGACCACGTGTAACCACGCCAGCCCAGGATCTCCACATCCGGCTTCTTCGGGATCGTCTGAGACCAGCCACCTGGACAGCTGATGAAACTGAGCAGTGTTTCTGTCTGTAATAAAGCTCTTTTGTGGGGAAAAACATATTCTGATTGGCTAGGCCTGGCTCCCCAGTGGGTGGGCCTGGCTCCCCAGAGGTTGGGTCTATGCCCTCCCAGGCCAACCCAGGGCTGCGTCCCTGCCCAGTCATGTGAAATCCATAGATTAGGGACTAATTTATTTATTTCAATTGACTGATTTCCTTATATGAACTGTAACTCAGTTAAATCATTGATATTGTTGCATGTTGCATATTTATTTCAGTAGATCTAACCAGAATCAGATATAGTACCCAAATGTAAACTTCCCTACTTCCAATATGCTAGGTACCTCTGGTTCAGGGAAAGATGATAGGGGCTATGTGGGGTGAAGTGCCTTGACACTTCAAAGGGGGCATGATCTTGCTTAGCCCTATATTGCTTCTGAGAATTAGGTCTTAAACAGTTTTATAAGGATGGCCAGGGCAAAGTAGGTGGAGGTATGAATGGGATTTTAGGTAATATTCCTGCATTGCGATGACAAATTAGAAGACAACTCCATTCTGGCCAGGGGAAATGGCAGAGAGGCTGAGAGGCAAAGCCTATGCTCTCATAGAGTTATAAAACTCAAGCATAATGACAAGCCACATTTTCTTCCTCAATATATCATCATTACCCTAAATAAGCTCTCCTTTTGCCTCTCTTCAGCCATTTTTCACAGGGAAGCAACGTAAAAAAAAAATGCCCCTCCTGGTTTTAAGTTCTTGTAGACCCACCTAGTCAGCTGAAAAGAGCAAGAAATAGTGCCGTTGTCACCATATGAAGCTGAGGTTGCAGAATGGAGAAGGGGAGTTATCTTTAGGGTTTTGGGTATAACATATGGGAGCCCAAATTCTGGGTACCTCTTGGTTTATAGTTAACATCACTTTGTTATATATAGTAATGTATTGCATAAGCTGCATCATCAGCCACCCAAATGTGATTGATTAGACCTCAAGTCTCGTTCTGAGCCCACTGGGACCAAACAAAAACTTTGAAACATCACTTTATTTTGGGCCTCTCAGCATCCAACCCCTCAGATGATAATGCTGAGCACTTCAGTATGTAGCTCATTAGATCTGAACTGGCCAGACGGTGTATCAGCTGGTGATCAGTGTGGAAGTAATGGAGTAGTCTGCTCCAAAATCAAAGTTTGTCAGAAGCTTTTGTATCACCCCAAAAGTGATCTAATGTTGTGCTGCTGTATATTTTATACTGTGTACTTTATACTGTATATTTTAGGCCATCTGTTCTTACACTATTTTACGCTCGTAAGTGCTGATTATGTTCACCAAACTCCATCCTTCCTATACAGGAAGAAGTCCTTCCTCTTCTCAGCCCTCTATGCTGCCTGCATTCTAGGCGGCCGCCATGTAATGAAACAGAGGGAGAAATTTAATCTGAGGAAACCGCTGGTGTTATGGTCCCTCACCCTCGCAGTGTTCAGGTAAGAGGGCAGACATTTACAACACTGGTCCAGTCAATGCACATACTGTAAGCATCTTGTGGCCTTAGGTATCTTAAAGGAACAGTCAGGATAGTTTGGAATAAAGAAGTCATGCTGCCAGTTTTCAGAATTACACACTCAAACAACGATGCTGCACAAACATTGCTGTGGCAGGAGAGACTGGAGAGAGACTGTATACCGGAGTCCTGGGGCTTCACTTACACCATTCTCTCTCTCTCGCTCTCTCCCTTCTCTTTCTCTTTCTTTCTTGTCCAGTATATTTGGTGCTGTTCGCACTGGAAGCTACATGACATACATTCTGATGACTAAAGGGCTCAAGCAGTCAGTGTGTGATCAGAGCTTCTACAACGGGCCTGTCAGCAAGTTTTGGGCCTACGCCTTTGTGCTCAGTAAAGCACCAGAATTGGGTAAGTTGACTGTTATTATTTCTACTACTGCTACTACTACTACTACTGCTACTACTACTGCTGCTGCTGCTGCTACTACTGCTGCTGCTACTACTATTACTACTGCTGCTGCTACTAATACTACTACTACTAACACTGCTACTACTACTACTACTAACACAGCTACTACTGCTGCTACTACTGCTACTACTACTATTACTACTACTACTGCTGCTGCTACTACTATTACTATTGCTGCTGCTACTGCTGCTGCTACTACTACTGCTTCTACTGCTGCTACTACTACTGTTGCTACTGCTACTACTACTGCTGCTACTACTACTTCTACTACTACTACTAATACTACTACTATTACTACTAACACAGCTACTACTGCTACTACTGCTGCTACTACTGCTACTACTACTATTACGACTATTATTACTACTACTACTGCTGCTACTGCTACTACTACTATCCTTATCTATAATACATCAATATGTTTTACATGTGCCTTTTTCTGTCCATAGTGTCCATTGTGGTTAGAAAGGTTTATGAGACTGTGGCATTGGCCATATAGTATGTTGAGATAATACCCATAAAATATCTCTGCTCCCATTGGCTGAAAGAATCCACCCGAGGATCGGCACACGGATCTTTAGGCATGAATCTGTCTTTTCTGTCCTCCAATGACCTCAGAGACATGCGTGTCATCTCACCCCAACCGGTCCTAGTTTTAGTGACCTTTCCCTCGTACCCAGAGTCTGGCCTTTTTGTGTCTGGGAATCCATTTTCTGCCTGTTTGGCCCTTTTGTTATTGCCCAGTCCTGCCGTCACTGGGGCTCCACACCCTGTCAGTTCTGAGTACGATGCCCAGAGCAAGAGCCCCCTCTCAGGGGCACAGGGAGGGGGATAGAAGCCCCTACCCCTTGCCTGGCTCTGGCTTTCGGGTTGGGTGGAGTACAAACCTGCTGGCCCAAGCACTGATCGCTGTCACAGAGGCATATGGGAGAGAGAGAGAGTTAGAGAGAGAGAGTTAGAGAGCGAGAGAGATTTTAGAGAGAGTTAGAGAGATAGAGAGAGAGTTAGAGAGAAAGACTGAGAGAGAGAATGATGCTGTACAAACACACTCTCACACACAGACTGAATCCTCTGGTAGTGTTCCACTATCGAGCAGTGGGTTCACCAATTAGTCAGGTATGGTATGATAAGAGGTAAGGTCACCTTGAATGCATTGCATGTATATGTTAGGTGGTTTTTCTGTATAACCTGTAGCTGAGACGTCTGATGTAAGTGTACCCTGTGGGCCCAATTTCACAGACCAAAGCTGGAAAATGTTCCCAAAGCTTTTAAACAGATACACCCTGGAGACTGCTCTGCTTTAAAACAGATAGACCCTGGAGACTGCTCTGCTTTTAAACAGATACACCCTGGAGACTGCTCTGCTTTTAAACAGATACACTCTGGAGACTGCTCTGCTCACGCATATTGTTATTGTATGTTGACACCTACAGCATAACAATTCTGAGAACCCACAGCGCATGTATCTGTGATTACATTTTATTAAACATGAGCACTGAAAATATTTATTTGGGTCCTCACTTTGTCTTATCGCTCCTAAATGTTGCCATCATGATCTTTTAACATTGATTTACCAAGAACATGAGGTTATTAGAAGAGGACGCTTAAATAACACTTAATGCTAGTAATAAGTGTTACCTGAAATTGATGACTTGCTATGTAAAGGTGCGCGCTTTGGTTCCTTTCCATTTGTAACTCTCTCTCTCTCTCTCTCTCTCTCTCTCTCTCTCTCTCTCTCTCTCTCTCTCTCTCTCTCTCTCTCTCTCTCTCTCTCTCTCTCTCTCTCTCTCTCTCTCTCTCTCTCTCCACACCCACCATGCAGGTGACACCCTGTTCATTGTGCTGCGGAAGCAGAAGCTCATCTTCCTCCACTGGTACCATCACATCACTGTTCTGCTCTACTCCTGGTACTCCTACAAGGACATGGTGGCTGGTGGCGGCTGGTTCATGACCATGAACTACCTGGTCCACTCCGTCATGTACTCTTACTACGCACTGAGGGCGGCCGGCTTCAAGGTCTCAAGGAATTTTGCCATGTTCATCACACTCACGCAGATCACCCAGATGCTGGTTGGCTGCGTGGTGAACTACCTGGTGTACTCGTGGATGCAGCAGGGTCAGGAGTGCCCGTCTCACGTGCAGAACATTGTGTGGTCCTCGCTTATGTACCTCAGCTACTTTGTGCTCTTCTGCCAGTTCTTCCACGAGGCCTACATTGACAAGACCAAGAAGGCCGCCGCAGCTAAAGCAGAAGCCGCTGCCGCAGCCGCCAGGAAGACCCAGTAGACGCGTTTTTAGAGGGAAAGAAAGAAGGGAGACTGATGGACACGAAACGCGAGGACTGAGGAGATGGGGAGAATTATCGGCAAATGGATGGATGAATGATTTGACGGATGGGTGGAGGAATGAAAGAGGGAGGTTGGGAGGGGGGGGGGGGGGGTAGAACACGAGGGAACAAAAGGTGGGACTGCTGTCCATTTGTGCTTGATCATACTACTAACGCGCAGATGTAAAATCCTTCACTTTGACGGAGGTGCCATCTCTAGAGAGCTGCACTGAGGAAGGAGCACTACCTACCAAGGCGACAAACAGTCAGTGTGTCCTTTACCTGATGTTTCTTTGGCTCCCACTTGATTCTCCATATTAATGGAACAGTTAATTTTTTACCTGATAAAGGAAGTACATCTACTTGAAAAGGTGTTACTTGATAAATAGGAAATGTATTGGTACTTATGAAGAATGCGGGGACTTAAATGTACGATTGAAACCATCTAGGTGTTTTTTGTCATTTCTTCATTGTCCTTTGCTTTTCAGTTTTTTGTTGAATCGTTTTAGACACTGGGAGTGTGTGAGAGGTAGACTTTTGTGTGACTTTTGTGTGCCGATGAAGCAAATGACACTGTAACGTCTGTACCCATCATTGCAACACAATATTTTTCTCAGGTTTTAGGTTTCCCTCAATTTTTTCATATTATATGCATATCATCTTGATAAAGATCTTGATAAAGGTCAGATATGGGCTTAAACGATGCCAAAAGGCATCAAAGGGGAAGGTTGCTTTGTTACATACAAACATCTGATCTGAAGGCTCATTGGAGAAAATTTATATTGTGACCACACTGATTCAATGTGTGGCATGATGGGAAACGGAGTCTGACAGTGATCTGTTCACCTGCCAGTAATGACCTCACAAAGTCGCAGACCACATTTGAAAGCGAGACGCTATACATTTCCAAAGACTTTAATGAAAGAAACGGTAACAGAAAAATGCCTCAAGACCAGTGGACATCGAAGTGTATTGAATTTAAAACATATTTATGTTTAAAAAAAAAACATGCAATTGTCAAAATTCAATGTTATAACTTTAAGTAACCTGTATCTTTTAATGGTGTCTGTCATGTTATTGTGCATTCACACTGTATCAATGTAAATCATTGTTGCTAAAGAACCAAGAGTGCAAACAAGGAGTGTTATTACGCCTACAGTGTCATGTCTGCTTATTTTAATCTCAGCAACGACTGTCTTGGCATTGGCATCACATATACCATTCACTTCATATCAATTAGTCATTGTGGTTTAGTTGTATTTTAGTAAAGGTGAAGAGTACAAATCAAGGGGAAATCATGCCTCAGCCCTTAGCAGCTTGTATTTCATTGGAGTTTATTCACAGTGTGCAGAGAAGGTGTGTGTGTGTGTGCATGCACATGTGTGTGAGAGCTGCATGTGTATGAGAGTGTGAGAAAGAGAGCTTTCACCTCATCTGTTTTGCATAAAATCTTAAAGGTCCAATGCAGCCGTTTTTATCCTCATATCGCATCATTTCTGGGTAACAATTAAGTACCTTACTGTGATTGTTTTACATTAAAATGGTCAAAATTAAACTAAAATAGCTTCTTAGTAAAGAGCAATTTCTCAAGCAAGAATTTTGCTAGGACTGTCTGAAAACTAGCTGTTATTGGCAGAGAGGTTTGGTACTCTCTTATTAGTCTATTAACAAATTGCATTATCATAATTTTCTCAATTACAGTATTATTCCAACCTCATAGTGTGGCAATATATATAGAACACAGGGAAATCATGTTTTTGACTGCACTGGGCCTTTAGCCAAGAGCTAAACTGGTTAAGTTGCATACCTGGAGCATGGTCTGACCAAACAATTGCAGAGATTCCACCTGCTAGTTTATGCTGAGAATCCAAAGCCCCAACATCATAATAGATCATGGTTCTAGTGTCTGTTAGATACTGAAAACAGCTTCACACACAGCTACACTACATACAGAACATACCTTGAAACATGCATCATAGGTACAAAACAAATGAGGTTGTTTCAAGTTTAGACTGAACTAAATTACCTAAGGTTAAGAAAACGTTGTTAATCACATGCAGAAGTTAACTGCATCTCACAAATGTCAATGGAAGTAATTGAAAACATGCATTATTCTATAACAAAATAAACATGTAATTATATCCTAAGTGAGAACACTTCATTGCTCATTACAGCTGAAGAGAATGAAAACACTCAATGGCAACAAGCATATCTGTCTGCACTGGTGTCACAAGCAACAATCAGGTACTGTATAGGTGCCATAACACTGTAACCTTTGGCCATCACATGTACAGTATGAACCCTGCTATTGGTTTAATTATAGTCACATATGTATCAACCCTGCTATTGGTTCAATTATAGTCACATGTGTATCAACCCTGCTATTGGTTCAATTATAGTCACATGTGAATCAACCCTGCAATTATGGTCAGTAGCTGTAGGTGGGTGATAAGCAGTCATACCATACATGTGGAATTAGGCTGCTATCATCATAGAGATTAAGATAAGCAAATTCATGTCAGATAAGCTCAATATCCTTTCTATTCCGCCATATCTCTGGTGTTATCATAAACACTACATTTTAGAGAGTTGGTCAGTGTTGAGATAAGGGTATTGTGTGTGTGTGTGTGTGTGTGTGTCCTTGTGTGTACAGGTGTGCATTTCTGACACTCCTACAGTATCATACAGTGCAGCCTTTTCATATATAGGCCTACTCTGCATAAGACTACTACACATTGGCTTAATTTGATTGGGGAGAAGGATCAAGTAAGGTGAGGAATATGAAACCATAACAATTCAATCAAGTCAATGTATGTTCAGCCAGACTGCTCAATGTATACTTACGCTTGTCTAACAAATGGTTAAACATTGCACCAATGCAAGTTCCCCAACCCCCACAATGTCAAGTGATTCAAGCTCATACACATCATGAAACCGATTAACCATTTTGAGCCCTGTCACACTACCCTCATTAAATATTCACAATGAGGCTCTGGAGGGGAGGGGGGGGGGGGTGCATCTTCAACATAGCAATAACTGGAACAGAATATTACTTAAATATGTAGGACTATGGACAATTATGGAAGATATAAAGACTGGATATAAGACAACATTTCATCAAATTAAATGCAGTAGATGTGAAAAAGTGAGTACTTGTCGAGCATGTCGAGCAATTCCATTTAAAATACGAAATCTAAAGGAAAAGATTTAGGCTAAAAGACCAGCATAGGAGAAAGAAAGAAATGGGACTTGACAAAGTTATGAACTGCGTTAGAATGAATTCACCATTTCACCCGAGATACATTAGAAATGGATTACATTACTGATACTGTGAACATGAGGAGAGACCAATAATGTAGACTGAACAAAAATATGAACGCAACATGCAACAATTTCAAAGATTTTACTGAGTTAGTTCATATAAGGAAATCAGCCAATTTAAATAAATAAATTAGGCCTTAATCTATGAATTTCACATGACTGGGCAGGGGCGCAGCCATGGGTGGGCCCAGGAGGGCATAGGCCCCCCCCTATGAAGACATACCCACCCACTGGGGAGCCAGGCCCAGCCAATACGAGTGAGTTTTTCCCCACAAAAGGACTTTATTACAAATATATTCCTCAATTTCATCAACTGTCTGGGTGGCTGGTCTCAGACGAGCCCACAGGTGAAGAAGCCGGATGTGGAGGTCCTGGGCTGGCGTGGTTACGCGTGGTCTGCGGTTGTGAGGCCGGTTGAACGTACTGCCAAATTCTCTAAAACGATGTTGGAGGCAGCTTATGGTAGAGAAACAAACATTAAATTCTCTGGCAACAGCTCTGGTGGACATTCCTGCAGTCAGCATGCCAATCGGACATTCCCTCATAACTTGAGACATCTGTGGCATTGTGTTGTGACAAAACTGCACATTGTGTTGTGACAAAACTAACTTTTATTGTCCCCAGCACAAGGCACACCTTTGTAATGATCATGCTGCTTAATCAAATTATATGCCACACCTGTCAAGTAGTTGGATTATCTTGGCAAAGGAGAAATGCTCACTAACAAAAACAACATTTGTGCACAAAATTTGAGAGAAATAAGCTTTTTGTGCATATGGAACATTTCTAGCATCATTTAATATTTATTTCACTGAGTACTGCCCCTATATATAGGACTTTCCACCCCCACCTGAGGATATGGATGCCTGATGAAGACCTAAGGGTCAAAACTTTGTTATAAATAAAATCACCTGGGAGCATAAGCAGCAGTGTGCAGCATTTTCCTTTCTGTTTTTCATTATTTATTTCAGCTTATGAAACATGGGACCAACAATTTACATGGTGTGTTTATATTTGTCTTCAGTGTTTATATAACCCTGGATTGCTCATGGTATGTATTGCCCAATGAGAGGCTTTAAAGTCACTGGCGGCCAAATTGGTACTCCCCAGTTGGAGCATTCCCCATAGGAATGAATGGAATTCTACAGTATTTCAATTTAATGTTTCAATTTAATGTTTCAAGGACAAAATGTATTTAAGTATGTTTGTTGTTGTAGTGGGGACAGTAACATTAGTAATATCTTTAAAAAATACTTTAAAGTTCCAATGCAGCTGTTTTTTTTATCTCAATATCAAATCATTTCTGGCTAACAATTCAGTATCTTACTGTGATTGTTTTCAATTAAATTGATCAAAAATAAACAAAAATAGCTTATTTTTTAATTATTATTATTCTTTTTGGTATTGTTATTATTTTCCCCTAACCCCACCACCCCTCCCCTAATTGGAGTAAACTAATGGACAACAACACTTAGGCTCCTACTTCCAGCTTATACATACTATATACATTTTACAAGAACAGTATATTTTACATTAGTTATCTTTTGTTTGTTTTTAGCCCCATCCTTCAGCTACGCTTTGTGATTTCTATTTGCCATATTTTTTTTGTACATTTGTTGTACATTTTCTCTGTCTTCCCTTTGCAGTATTGAGAATGGAATGTCTGAGTGTTATAAGAGAGAGAGACTTTGCAGTACTTTAACATCAAAAGATTGAACATACCCCCAGGGGTACGCGCAATGCCGTCGGGGGTACGCCAAATAAAAATGTGATTCACATTTTTTTTTAAATAAATGCAGTCACCCTTTAATTTATAAGTCCAAAAATTGATGTAGCAATTGCAGTTTGCCCCTTTCATGAATATGTTTTGATATTTATTTTTATTTAACATTTTTATGTTTAGTTTACATAATATAATAAATATTATAACTGTTCATTATGACAGGGGTACGTGCAATGCTTTTGGGGGTACGCTAACTAAAAATGTGATTCACATAAAAACAATTGAAACAAAGATTTTGCTTTATATATTTTTTCTTCACATTTATATACAGTCAATTTATATTTTCCAACGGGGCTATACATTTGGGTGAGGTTTTTTTCTTGCCTGAGTAGCCTAGTTTCACTGCCAAAAATAAAATTAAACCATCTAGTGTTCGGCAAAATAACAACACAATGTCAAATTCAGGTAGCCTAGTCAAATAATTAACATCCAATCACATTAACCGTTACTCTCTCACGGGAATTCCACTAACGGTCCGGATGTAGCCACTGATGGCGCAAAAGCCATGACAGGGAGATATAGTGGAGTGGTAATGTGCGTGCAAGCAGTTGCTCTCGACGTCACTTGGGTACACTGCAGCATCCACCGAGAGGCTCTTGCTGCCAAGGGAATGCCTGACAGCTTGAAAGACATTTTGGACACTATGGTTAACTTTGTTAAAGCAAGGCCCCTGAACCCTTGTGTATTTTCTGCACTTTGCAATGATATGGGCAGCGACCATGTAACGCTTTTACAACATACAGAAGTGCGCTGGTTATCAAGGGGCAATGTATTGACACGTTTTTTTAAATTGAGAGATGAGCTTAAAGTTTTCTTTACTGACCATAATTTTCACTTGTCTGACCTTGCATGATGATGAGTTTCTCACACGACTGGCCTATCTGGGTGATGTTTTTTCTCCCCTGAATGATCTGAATCTAGGATTACAGGGACTCTCCACAACTATATTCAATGTGCGGGACAAAATTGAGGACATGATTAAGAAGTTGGAGCTCTTCTCTGTCTGCATTAATAAGGACAACACACAGATCTTTCCATCATTGTATGATTTTTTGTGTGCAAATTAATTTAAGCTTACGGACAATGTCAAATGTGATATAGTGAAGCACTCGAGTGAGTTGGGTGCGCAATTACACAGATACTTTCCCGAAACGGTTGACACAAGCTGGATTCATCATCCCTTTCCTGCCCTGCCTCCAGTCCACTTACAGATATCTGAACAAGAGAGACTCATCGAAATTGCAACAAGCAGTTCTGTGAAAATTGAATTGAATCAGATGCCACTGCCAGATTTCTGGATTGGGCTGCGCTCAGAGTATCCTGCCTTGGCAAATCGCACTGTTAAGACACTGATGCCCTTTGCAACCACGTACAGTATGTGAGTAGATTCTAGGCCCTCACTAGCATGAAAACTAAATACAGGCACAGACTGTGTGTGGAAAATGATTTAAGACTGAGACACTCTCCAATACAACCCAACATTGCAGAGTTATGTGCATCCTTTCAATCACACCCTTCTCATTAACCTGTGGTGAGTTATTCACAATTTTCGATGAACAATTAAGGTTTTATATGTAAGATGGTGAAATAAAGAGCAAAATTATTGATTATTATTATATTATTATTTGTGCCCTGGTCCTATAAGAGCTCTTGGTCACTTCCCACGAGCTGGGTTGTGTCAGAAACTCACACTCATTCTTATGTTTAATAAATATGTTGTATGTGTGTGGCAGGCTTACAATAATGGCAAAAAACAACATTTGAGAGTGCGCTGACCCTGGTGCTAGAGGGGGTATGGAGCTGGAGGTTGAATGTTTGAAGGGGTACAGGACTATAAAATGTTTGGGAACCACTGCTCTATACCATGCTGCTGTACTTACAGCACTGCAGCACTTATAGCACTACAGTAACATTTCATTTCACACTGAAAGAAGTCTTGCACCCTAACCATTCACATCATGTTTTTGCAGAATTGCTAGACGACCCATCAATGGAGGAAGAAACCGGCTGTTCACAGCAGAGCAGGAACAACACATAGTGAATACGGTCATTTCAAACAACAGCATACGTTTATGACTTCTGCAACACCACATCATCACTGACAACATAAACATTCAGTAACATAAATAGGGTGAGTTTATCCGCACTTGGCCGTCTCCTGAAACGCCATCAGATTCGTATGAAGCAGCTCAACGGAGTACCATTTGAGCCAAATTCTGACAGAGTGAAACAACTGCGGTATGAATACGTACAAGTAAGCTATACTATCCTGTCATTGGTACTGTATTCCCGTGTATTGTGCTACATATTGACTGCTCTATGTCTATTCATACTGTCATACAATAATGTTTTGTCTGGTCTGTTTCAGAGAGTTATGGAACTAGATGCTGCTGCAGAGCATCATGATTTTGTCTACGCTGACGAGGTCGGCTTTAACCTAGCCAAAACAAGACGCAGGGGAAGAAACCTCATAGGACACCGCGCCATCGTCAATGTCCCTGGAGAGCGTGGTGGTAACATCACAATGAGTGCAGCCATTAGTCAGAACGGTGTCCTTCATCAACATGCCACTCTCGGTCCTTATAATACTGCCCACATTATCACCTTCCTTGACACCCTGCATAATATCCTCATTCCCATTGACCAGAGGAATGGGCCAGAGCAGTCCAGGTTTGTTGTCATCTGGGACAACGTGAGTTTCCCACCGGGCTGCTGTGGTCCGCAATTGGTTCATTGACCATCCGCAAGTTGATGCTCAACCTACCACCATATTCTCCATTTCTAAACCCAATAGAAGAGATCTTTTCTGCGTGGCGTTGGAAGGTGTACGATCGCCAACCCCACCAATGCATACCCCTTCTCCAGGCGACGGAGGAGGCCTGTGGTGACACAGACGAGGGGGCATGCCAGGGCTGGATACTCCCCTCCAGATGTTACTTCCCCCGCTGAGAGAACATCGCTTGTGATGTTGATGAGGTGCTGTGGCCAGACCCAAATAGGAGACAGGATGCACCCTAATTGTTTTTCTCTTTATCGTAACAAGCCTATTTGTTTATCATCTACTGTATGTGTTTTGTCTGTTACTGTTCATCCTGAAATCTGGATGAAAATACAATGTTTTGAGAAAGAAATATATTTAATTTCCCCCCCCTTGCCTTTCTGTTTATAGTGTAAATATATACTGATATGCATACATACTGTATATATTTGTGCACATACATGTACGTGTGAGTGCTATGACAAACTGCCGTGGACTCCACTGCGCACTGAATATGCAAAAGACACAAGATAGTAGTGTTTTACATTTGTCACATCCGTGTGTAGTTGGCGTGTATAAGAGCTAATCATTTGATGGTTTGTGTGTAGAGTTTTGACGCAAAAACACAATTTTGAGAAGAGTTTAAATAGTTTTGAATTAAGCGTTTGGTTTTGCGAGAATTGTGTGACGTTTTGCATGTTGTGTCTGTGTTTTGGGGTTTTGTGAGTAGAGTCCAGAGAAAAGGAGCCGTAGTTTCAGAAATCATGTGTAAGTAATTGTCAAAAACAATTACTGGGTCCCGTGTGGCTCAGTTGGTAGAGCATGGCGCTTGCAACGCCAGGGTTGTGGGTTCAATTCCCACGGGGGGACCAGGGTTCAATTCCCACGGGGGGACCAGGATGAGTATGTATGAACTTTCCAATTTGTAAGTCGCTCTGGATAAGAGTGTCTGCTAAATGACTTAAATGTAAAATGTAAAAACTGTAAATGTGAATGTGTGACTCAGCAGTGGATTGTCCCTAGTGGTGGAATAGAGCTGACTCAGAGCAAGAACTATTGTCAAGGTTTATTCAGTCCTCTATCGCCATCTTCTGGACAAAAGATGCTTACAACTCAGATTTAGGTGACAATCTACTTCATGGCCTGGAGCACTGCATACTTCACTGACATTTTAATCTCTGTTACAGCACTCCTATCATATTTTATGATCAATCTCTTCCTCTGATTCTGCATCTGTTGGATTTATGTGCGTTTATGTACATATTTTCAAAAATAGCAAACGTACATTTAACCATAGTTGGAAATGTTATCATATATTTAGTCAGTTTACTTCTCTTGGATAGATTAAGTTGCTTGATATTCTGTGAATATATGCTTCTTTGCACTATGGAACCACCACTTGAAGACATACTGCTGCAGAAAGACTGATATAGGTGACCAGCGTACCATCTTGCATGGCTTAGCCCTTGGTATGGGTAAACACAGTTCACATCATCAATCCCTCTTCCCCTCCATCTCTATCGGACTTCCTCTACCACCTCTAACCTCTCGACAACTCAATCAAGGGAGCAACAAGTCACTCACTCACTCAGCTTTTGGGCACAAGTGTTCATGCCAAAATACAGTAAATAAACATTATCCCCCATTCTTTCTAAATCTGCCCAAAGGCTTGCAAAACAGACCTAAAGTGCCCAGTTTAGACGCCAGGGGGACAAAGAAGTGACCTGAAGGATCAGGGTAAAGCCTTTGAGTGGACAGCTAATACTGTGTTTAGCCACTCTCATCTGTGGACCTAGCAGAGTGAAGAGACGATGGCCATCTTGAGCCAACTGCTTCCATCTACCACATGACTGGGAAATTAGGGGGTAAGAATAAGATACAGTAATCTTTTTTCTGGGAAGGTAAGGTGTTGTTGTTTTCTCTCTCTGTCTGTCGTTCTCGCTCTCTTGCTTTTTCTCTTACTCTCCCCGTCTCGCTCTCCTCTTTCTCTCCTCTCCCTCTCCCACTCTCGTTGTTGCTCTCTCTATCTTTCTCTCTCCCTCCCTCTCTTTCTCCTTCCCTCTCTCTCTGTCTCTCTCTCCCTCTCTCCCCCTGTCTCTCCCTCCCTCTCTCTTTCCCCCTCCCCCGTCTCTCTCCCGCTCCCTCCGTTTCTCCCTCGCTCTCTGTGTCTCTCCCTCCCTCTCTCTCCCTCCCTCTCTCTCTCTCCCTCCCTCTCTCTGTCTCTCCCTTATCTCGCTCTCTCTCTCCCTCTCTGTCTCTCCCTCCCTCTCTGTCGCTCCCTTCCTCTCTCAGGTGGATAATCTCCTCATCCCTTGATCCCTCATTTTAAATTCCCAACAGCTGAAGCGAAAATGGGACTGGACACACACACTAAATGAAGTAGTAGCAGTAGTAGTCTTAGTAGTAGTAATGGCAGTAGTAGTAGTAGTAGCAGTGGTATCAGTAGTATCAGTAGTAGCAACAGCAGTAGCAGTAGAAGCAGTATTTGTAGTAATAGTAGTAGTAGTAGTAGTATTAGTAGCAGTAGTAATAGTAGTAGTAGCAGCAGTAGCAGCAGTAGTATCAGTAGTAGTAGTAGCAGTATTTGGAGTAGTAGTAGTATCAGTAATAGTAGCAGCATTAGTAGTAGCATTAGTAGTAGTAGTAGCATTAGTAGTAGTAGCAGTATTAGTAGTAGTAGCAGTATTAGTAGTAGTAGCAGCATTAGTAGTAGTAGTAGCAGCATTAGTAGTAGTAGCAGTTGGAGTAGTAGTAGCAGTAGTATCAGTAGTAGTAGTAGTAGTAGTAGTAAAAGCAGTATCAGTATTAGCAGTAGTAGTAGCAGTAGTAATAGTATCAGCAGTAGTAGTAGCAGTAGCAGTAGCAGTAGTAGCAGTAGAAGTAGTAGTAGCATTAGTAGTAGAAGTAGAAGCAGTAGTAATAGTATTAGTAGTCATAGTAGTAGTCATAGCAGTATTAGTAGTAGTATTATTATTATTTAGTAGTCGTAGTAGTAGTAGTAGTGGTAGTAGCAGTAGCAGCATCACTGGTAGTAGTAGTAGTAGCAGCAGCAGTAGTGGTAGTAGTAGTAGTAGCAGTATCAGTAGTAGTAGTGGCAGCATCAGTGGTAGTAGTAGTAGCAGTAGTAGTATAAGTAGCAGGAGTAGCAGTGTTAGTAGTAGTTGTAGTTGTAGCAGTATTAGTAGTAGTAGCAGCAGTAGCATCAGTAGTAGTAGTAGAAGCCGTAGTAGTAGACATAGCAGTATTATTATTATTATTATAAGTAGTAGTATTTAGTAGTAGAAGTAGTAGTAGTAGCAGTAGCAGTAGTAGCAGCAGCAGCAGTAGTGGTAGTAGTATTAGTAGCAGTATCAGTAGTAGTAGTGGCAGCATCAGTGGTAGTAGTAGTAGCAGTAGTAGTATAAGTAGTAGGAGTAGCAGTGTTAGTAGTAGTTGTAGTTGTAGCAGTATTAGTAGTAGTAGCAGCAGTAGCATCAGTAGTAGTAGTAGAAGCCGTAGTAGTAGACATAGCAGTATTATTATTATTATTATTAGTAGTAGTATTTAGTAGTAGAAGTAGTAGTAGTAGCAGTAGCAGTAGTAGCAGCAGCAGCAGTAGTGGTAGTAGTATTAGTAGCAGTATCAGTAGTAGTAGTGGCAGCATCAGTGGTAGTAGTAGCAGCAGTAGTAGAAGTAGTAGCAGCATTATTAGTAGTAGCAGTAGTAGTAACAGTAGTAGTAGCATTAGTAGTAAAATTAGTAGTAGTAGTAGTAGCAGTAGTAGTAGTAGCAGTAGTGGTGGTCATATTAGTTGTCATAGCACTATTAGTAGTGTTAGTAGTAGTAGTAGTAGTAGTAGTAGCAGCAGTAGTAGTAGTAGTAGCAGTAGTAGTAGTAGTAGCAGTAGCAGAAGTAGTAATAGTAGTAGTAGCAGTAGTAGTAGTAGTAGCAGTAGCAGAAGTAGTAACAGTAGTAGTAGCAGTAGCAGAAGTAGTAATAGTAGCAGTAGTAGTAGTAGTAGTAGCCCTTGGTAATGGTAAACACAGTTCACATCATCAATCCCTCTGCCCCTCCCTCTCTATTGGACTCCCTCTACCCTCTTGTAGAGGGAGTAGTAGTAGTAGTAGTAGCAGTAGCAGAAGTAGTAATAGTAGTAGTAGCAGTAGCAGAAGTAGTAGTAGTAATAGTAGTTGTAGCAGTAGTAGTAGTCATATTAGTTGTCAGCGGTATTAGTAGTAGTAGCAGTAGTAGTAGCATTAGTAGTAAAATTAGTAGTAGCAGTAGTAGTAGTAGCAGTAGTAGTAGTAGCAGTAGTGGTGGTCATATTAGTTGTCATAGCACTATTAGTAGTGGTAGTAGTAGTAGTAGTAGTAGTAGCAGCAGTAGTAGTAGTAGTAGTAGTAGCAGCAGTAGTAGTAGTAGTAGCAGTAGTAGTAGTAGTAGCAGTAGCAGAAGTAGTAATAGTAGTAGTAGCAGTAGTAGTAGTAGTAGCAGTAGCAGAAGTAGTAACAGTAGTAGTAGCAGTAGCAGAAGTAGTAATAGTAGCAGTAGTAGTAGTAGTAGTAGCCCTTGGTAATGGTAAACACAGTTCACATCATCAATCCCTCTGCCCCTCCCTCTCTATTGGACTCCCTCTACCCTCTTGTAGAGGGAGTAGTAGTAGTAGTAGTAGCAGTAGCAGAAGTAGTAATAGTAGTAGTAGCAGTAGCAGAAGTAGTAGTAGTAATAGTAGTTGTAGCAGTAGTAGTAGTAGTAGTCATATTAGTTGTCAGCGGTATTAGTAGTAGTAGCAGTAGTAGTAGCATTAGTAGTAAAATTAGTAGTAGCAGTAGTAGTAGTAGCAGTAGTAGTAGTAGCAGTAGTGGTGGTCATATTAGTTGTCATAGCACTATTAGTAGTGGTAGTAGTAGTAGTAGTAGTAGTAGCAGCAGTAGTAGTAGTAGTAGTAGTAGTAGCAGTAGTAGTAGTAGTAGCAGTAGCAGAAGTAGTAATAGTAGTAGTAGCAGTAGTAGTAGTAGCAGTAGCAGAAGTAGTAATAGTAATAGTAGCAGTAGTAGTAGTAGTAGTAGCCCTTGGTAATGGTAAACACAGTTCACATCATCAATCCCTCTGCCCCTCCCTCTCTATTGGACTCCCTCTACCCACTTGTAGAGGGAGTAGTAGTAGTAGTAGTAGTAGTAGCAGCAGTAGTAGTAGTAGTAGTAGCAGCAGTAGTAGTAGTAGCAGTAGCAGAAGTAGTAATAGTAGTAGTAGCAGTAGTAGTAGTAGCAGTAGCAGAAGTAGTAATAGTAATAGTAGCAGTAGTAGTAGTAGTAGTAGCCCTTGGTAATGGTAAACACAGTTCACATCATCAATCCCTCTGCCCCTCCCTCTCTATTGGACTCCCTCTACCCTCTTGTAGAGGGAGTAGTAGTAGTAGTAGCAGTAGTAGTAGTAGTACCAGTATTTGTAACAGTAGTAGTAGTCATATTAGTTGTCAGCAGTATTAGTAGTAGTAGCAGTAGTAGCAGTAGTAGCTGTAGTACTAGTAGCGGTAGTAGCGGTAGTAGTAGTAGTAGTAGCAGTAGTAGCAGTAGTAGCAGTAGCATTTGTAGCAGTAGCAGTAGCAGTAATTGTAGCTCAACACAGGTCATGTATTCATTAGATTAAATATGTATCCCTCATGGTCAAACAACTAGCACCTCATCATCAAACAAATACAATTTCTTTAAACACAAAAGTTTAGATGGTGAGTATATAAAAACATCCTTGAAAATGAGAGGTTAACATTGTGAGAGAAAATGCCTTTTACTTACCATTGACTCTATTGCCCCTAATACAAAATAAATTGACACGGGTCCAATTTCATCTTTATTTCACGGCCGATCTACCACTATTTTAGAGTAGAGGGCTAAAAAGGCTACAATGGAGGGCAATATATAGATGTGTTCCCTTGCCAGGAAATCAATATCGATGTGGCCTCTAATAGTTTTTGAAGGAAAGTATTTTGTTTTCCCCTATCAGCTCGAAACAAAGAAGCGACGGTGGCCCTCCATTAACCACCCCCAGTGAGGCTTGAGAGAAAGGCGGGTGCATCGGGCACCAAAGTTGCCAGAGTGTTACAGATAGAATCATTTGGTCCCTTGACGGGAAAGCATCAACAGTCTTTACCTGGGTGAGGTGAGAGGCAGGGAAAGAGAGAGAAGGATATTGCCAGACGGGCAGGCAGGCAGGCAGGCAGGCAGGCAGGCAGGCAGGCAGGCAGGCAGGCAGGCAGACAGACAGACAGACAGACAGACAGACAGACAGACAGACAGACAGACAGACAGACAGACATACAGACAGACAGACAGACAGACAGACAGACAGACAGACAGACAGACAGACAGACAGACAGACAGACAGACAGACAGACAGACAGACAGACAGATAGATAGAGAGAGAGAGACAAGCAGACAGACAAACAGAGAGATGATCTGTTATTCTTGAATTGTAGCCAGAGAGGCTCATGCAATCCATGAGGTATTCCATGAAATAATCACCAAAAGCCTTTCTTGAAAAGGTTATTTAGAAGTTTCACAATGACTGTTCAAAGAAGTCACTGCCATTGGTTCTCTCCTCGTTGTTAGCTCTTCTTACTGCTAGAGGCATTAGTCTGATAAGGGTCATCTCCCCCCAAGGCTTTTGAACTATTCTTCTTTTAACATCTTTTAACATCTTACTCTTAGCCATAGTTGGAGTGCTTGTGGTATGATCTTGAGATGCTGGTACATGCTTTTCCTTTTTAAAGAACTAAGGTCAGGTAGTATGGTTGTTTTCATTGATTATTGACTACTGACTTTGTATTACATTTTTTTTTAAATTTGCACTGAGACAAACCCATATCACACTTGGATTGAAATTGTATTTTCTGGTACTGTTGAAAAGATATCCGTCTCTCCATCAGACAATTTTTTATGGATATAAGTATTTGATCACCCACAAAAATACACAAGCACTGACCCATATGTACGCTTTAACAGGTCAGTCCAGTTAAATGGAGAATGTGTATGATGAACAACAAAAATACAGCAAAACAGAATAGAAAAGGAAACCAGTTGTTATCAAGTTCTTGAAGAAGATCACACTCACTGTCAATAACTTGACCAGGTATAGACAAAGTCATATTGAAAGAGTGAAAAAGCAGAAATCAGTAGCATAACAAGTCTCCACTTTCCTTCTCTACTATTAGTAGCGTTCTACACCAGTACTCACAGATAGTGTGTCTCTATGGTTACGTACCAAATGGCACGGTCTACAAAGTGCTCCCTACATAGCCCTATGGGCCCTGGTCTAAAGTAGTGCACTACATAGGAAATGGGGTGCTATTTGGGATGCATTCTCTTTCTTCTTTTTTTATTCAGACACCCCCAGCATCTCCAATGGAACCTTCCAGACAAAACAATGTTGTTTTCAACCAGCATCAAGGAAAAGTGACAATAAACAAATATCCTAGTTGAAACCCCAGTGGACTGAAGGACAGGCAAATGTTAGGGGTAAAGATTCGTTTCCACTCATAGGCATACCTAAATATAGAGTATAGCGCTATAAACATCAAAGCAAGACAGAATCTGAAGCAACCCAAGGGTTCTCCTAGCCTGGAATCCACACTGAATATCATTCTGTTTCAATATTGTTTCAGCGATTGAAGCAGCTCCAATAGAAGAGTATCTGTCCTGGAGAACAAATAATCAGTTTTGATTCCATGCTAGCAATCTCCAGGTTCCAGAGTGTGTTCTTTGGTTCTCGTTTGGTGGGTTTGGGGGCTGTGTCACGGTGGGGGCGGGCTGAGGGTCATCCAGGAAGATGAGGTTGTCGATGGACTTGAGGTGGTTGGCCCCCTTCTTGTTGGTCTCCATGGTAGCTGATCCACAGGAGCACTCGTTCCTTCCCTTGAGTCTGGGGAGAGTCCCCGCCTCCTCTGACACAAAGCTTTCACGTGGACAATCAAAGCCTCCCGAGTGGCGCAGCAGTCTATAAGGCACTGCATCGCCCGGGTCTAAGGCACTACAGACCCGGGTTCAATCCCGGCTGTATCACAACCGGCTGTGATCGGGAGTCCCATAGATGGCGCACAATTGGCCCAGCATCGTCTGGGTTACGGGAGGGTTTGGCTGGGGGGCTTTACAAGTAGGCCATCATTGTAAATAAGAATTTGTTCTTAACTGACTTGCCTAGTTAAATAATAAAAATAAAATACATTTATAAAGCCAAGCTCATCTCAGTCCAGAGCTTTGCTTCACTATATAGCAATTGTAAGGTATTTACGAAGAAATATCATAGTAAAATCATAATGACATAGGTATAACCTATGAATGACATGTTTTGTTTGATTGGGAATCCTTAAAACAAGCATGTGTGATGGTACCTGTTTCGGAGGAGCAAGAGGGACTAACAGCTCTTCTTGGACAGCTCATGACGTGAATGACCTTTCCATCGCCACCATGTTCCAAAACAACATAGAACTAAAACAGAAGGGATAACCGTTGGGGGGCACAGTAAAGTAACATACTACTAGTGCATGGTCAAACTTCACCGCCTTTTGTGATTGGTCAGTATACGTAAGTCACCATTGACTGGGTTCAAACTTACCCATTGCGAGTTGGGCACTTGTGCTTGTCTCGCTCATGTCATCCACAGAGGGGTGCTTCCGAAATAATCTCCTGGACCTGAAATCACATAGTATAAATCAAATTAAATGTTATTTGTCACATGCGCCGAATACAATTGGTGTAGGTAGACCTTACAGTGAAATGCTTACTTACAAGCCCTTAACCAACAATGCAGTTTTAAGAAAATTCCCCCAAAATTAAGAGATAAGAATAACAAATAATTAAAGAGCAGCAGTAAATAACAATAGCAGGGCTATATACAAGGGGTACCGGTACAGAGTCAATTTGTCAATGTGCGGGGGGCATCGGTATCGAGGTATTTGAGGTAATTATGTACATGTAGGTAGAGGTATTAAAGTGGCTATGCATAGATAATGACAGAGAGTAGCAGCGGCGTGGGGGGGCAATGCAAATAGTCTGGGTAGCCATGGCAGGAAGCTTGGCCCCGGTGATGTACAAGGCCGTACACACTACCCTCTGTAGTCCCTTGCAGTCGGAGGCCGAGCAGTTGCCATACCAGGCAGTGATGCAACCAGTCAGGATGCTCTCGATTGTGCAGCTGAAGAACCTTCTGAGGATCTGAGGACTCATGCCAAATCTCCTGAGGGGGAATAGGTTTTGTCATGCCCTCTTCACGACTGTCTTGGTGTGCTTGAACCATGTTAGTTTGTTGGTGATATGGACGCCAAGGAACTTGAAGCTCTCAACCTGCTCCACTACAGCCCCGTCGATGAGAATGGGGGCGTGCTCGGTCCTCCTTTCCCTGTAGTCCACAATCATCTCCTTTGTCTTGATCATGTAGAGGAAGAGGTTGATGTCCTGGCATCACACGGTCAGGTCTCTGACCTCCTCCCTATAGGCTTTATCATCGTTGTCGTTGATCAGGCCTACCACTGTTGTGTCATCGGAAAATGTAATGATGGTGTTGGAGTCGTGCCTGGCCGTGCAGTCATGAGTGAACAGGGAGTACAGGAGGGGACTGAGCATGCAACCCTGAGGGGCCCCCTTGTTGAGGATCAGCGTGGCGGATGTGTTGTCACTTACACTTACCACCTGGGGGCGGCCCGTCAGGATGTCCAGGATCCAGTTGCAGAGGGAGGTGTTTAGTCTCAGGGTCCTTAGCTTAGTGATGAGCTTTGAGGGCACTATGGTGTTGAACGCTGAGCTGTAGTCAATGAATAGCATTCTCACATAGGTGTTCCTTTTGTCCAGGTGGGAAAGGACAGTGTGGAGTGCAATAGAGATTGCATCGTCTGTGGATCTGTTGGTGCGGTATGCAAATTGGAGTGGGTCTAGGGTTTCTGGGATAATGGTGTTGAGGTGAGCCATGACCAGCCTTTTAAAGCATTTCATAGGTACAGACGTGAGTGCTATGGGTCGGTAGTCATTTAGGCAGGTTACCTTAGTGTTCTTGGGCACAGGGACAATGATGGTCTGCTTGAAACATGTTGGTATTACAGACTCAGACAGGGAGGTTAAAATGTCAATGAAGACACTTGCCAGTTGGTCAGCGCATCCTCGGAGTACACGTCCCGGTAATCCATCAGGCCCAGCGTCCTTGTGAATGTTGACCTGTTTAAAGGTCTTCCTCACATCGGCTGTGGAGAGCGTGATCACAGAGTCATCCAGAACAGCTGATGCTCTCATGCATGTTTCAGTGTTACTTGCCTCGAAGCAAGCATAGAAGTTATGTTGCTCATCTGGTAGGCTTGTGTTACTGGGCAGCTCATGGCTGTGCTTCCTTTTGTAGCCTGTAGTAGTTTGCAAGCTCTGCCACATCCGACGAGCGTCGGAGTCGGTGTAGTACGATTCAATCTTCGTCCTGTATTAACGCTTTGCCTGTTTAATGGTTCGTCAGATGGCATAGCAGGATTTCTTCTAAGCTTCCGGGTTAGAGTCCCGCTCCTTGAAAGCAGCAGCTCTACCCTTTAGCTCAGTGCCAATGTTGCCTGTAATCCATGGCTTCTGGTTGGGGTATGTACGTACAATCACTGTGAGAACTACATCCTCGATGCACTTATTGGTAAATCCAGTGACTGATGTGGTGTACTCCTCAATGCCATTGGAAGAATCCCGGAACATATTCCAGTCTGTGCTAGCAAAACAGTCCTGTAGTTTAGCATCTGCTTCATCTGACCACTTTTTTATAGACCGAGTCACTGGTGCTTCCTGCTTTAATTTTTGTTGTCAGCAGTAATCAGGAGGATAGAGTTATGGTCAGATTTGCCAATTGGAGGGCGAGGAAGAGCTTTGTACACGTCTCTGTGTGTAGAGTAAAGGTGGTCTAGAATTTGTTTCCCTCTGGTTGCATATTTAACATGCTGATAGAAATTAGGGACAACTGATTGCATTAAAGTCCCTGGCCACTAGGAACGTCGCCTCTGGATGAGTGTTTTCCTGTTTGCTTATGGAAGAACACAGCTCATTGAGTTTGGTTTTAGTGCCAGCCTCGGTCTGTGGTGGTATGTAGACAGCTACGAAAAATACAGATGAAAACTCTCTAGGTAGATAGTGTGGTCTACAGCTCTTGATGAGATTCCTCAGGCGAGCAAAACCCTGAGACTTCCTTCGTGCACCAGCTATTGTTTACAAATATGCATAGGTCTCCGCCCCGTGTCTTACCAGAGGCTGCTGTTCTGTCCTGCTGATAGAGTGTATAACCCGCCAGCTGTATGCTCTTAATGTTGTCCTTCAGCCACGAGTCTGTATATCATTGTGTCCTATGTCATATGTGTCAAATCATTCTGGTAGACAAAGAATAGAGTAACATGTGATCCATCTGTCCATAATGCATTATAAACATGATTTATATAGGCTGCTGTTAGCTACCATGAGCTGTTAACAAGCATAGAATGATATAAGATACTTCCCTTCACATCATAATGTTGACACCCATTGCAACATTGTGAGTCTCAATCACAGGTCAAAGGTCAAGGGAATGGCGTTATGTTCAGTTCTCTTCAATACATTTCACATGACAACTCCAACACCAGTGTCACTACGGATATAAGCTGTGTAAATACTGTCATGTAAATACGGATGCTACTATCTATGTAAATGGTGACCTGGGAATCCTGACTGGTGGTATCATTTTGATATCATTTTGACAGACCATATCAGTTCCACAGTAAAACCTGTCCCCACGGCCTACAGCCTCCCTAGATAATATTACATGCAAACAGACATTTTACAGTAAATTAAGTATGTTTTTACAGTGGATAGAGTAAGTAGCTTTATTACTTTTACAATTGTGTATGTTTGATCTATGTGACCTGTCCTTCCACCTGGAGAAGAGAGGTGTGTGTATGTGTGTGTGTGTGTGTGTGTGTATGTTTGAAAGTAAACTACATTTTCAGCAGATGTGAAGAAAGAGACAGGCAGAGAGAGAGCGAGTGTGTGAATGTGACTGTGACTGTGTGTGTGTGAGTGTCCCCAAACACTTGTATGTGTGGGGTGCATCAGTTAGAAAAACGAAACCGCAAGAGTATGTCTGCACATGCAGCCAAGTGCGAAAGGCAATTTGGGGGAAGAACTATTACCTATTGTCAACTGTGCAGAGATTGAACTGGGTTATAGCTCAGTGGGTCCATCTGGAGGCAGAGAAATTACCTATTTTCGTGTGTAATTGCTGTAGAACAAGCTAAACTAAGCATGTCATTGAAAGCGTGCCTCTTCCACCAGGAAGCCAAACGAAAACACCCTCGAAAAGGCCTTGCTTTGTGAGTCAGAAGAACCGCAGAGCCACCGCTGTGTCTCTCTAAGCCACCAAAACATCTGTCAAGAGAATCAGCCACTTAACTCAGATAGGGGAGTGTGTGTGTGTGTGTGTGTGTGTGTGTGTGTGTGTGTGTGTGTGTGTGCGTGTGTGCGTGCGTGCGTGCGTGCGTGCGTGCGTGCGTGCGTGCGTGCGTGTGTGTGTGTGTGTGTGTGGAATCAAATGGACGGGAATATAGAGTTTATGTATGCTACTGGCACCTCAGCAAAAGCCACTATTTGTTACATGTGATTAGCTTAATTCTTGTTTTTTCCCTGCTGTTGTGCCTTCACCTATATTACATGTACCATGACAAGGTGCGTTTGATGGACACCTCTGCATGTTTCTACAAAGGGATTGGATACTTGTCGTGATGTTAACCCCACGAAGGGTCCACGTCTTTAATCTGTTTTTTAGATGCTTCCATCTGAAAAGATTTGATGCATCACGTTTATACGTTTACACACACACAAAGACACACACACATCATCACCACCACCACCTCCATCACCACCACCATCACCACCATCGCCACGACCACCTCCACCATCACCAAGATACATAAAGAAAGCTAGCATACGTGGTAAGGACTATAGCCTGTAAGTACATTGGTTTTTATTACACTGATGGTTACTGTGGTATAAGACCCACCTTATGTAAAGTGTGACCAAACCAACAAACCCCCTTCATCCCATCTCCTTTTCCCCTCTTCTTCTTCTCTCTCCTCTTTCCCCTTCAACCCATTACACTCTCACCTTCATCCCCGTTCCCCCGTCCCCCTGTCCCCCCGTTCCCCTCTCACCTCCGTTCCCCTTTCACCTTCATCCCCCATTTCCCCGTTCCCCTCTCACCCCCGTCCTCCCCTTCCCCTCTCACCCTCGTTCCCCTCTCACCCCGTTCCTCCAGCCTCCCGCCCCCCCATTCCCCTCGCATCTGTAGCAGTAGTTGACGCAGGCAGTGATGGAGAGTAGTGGAATGAGGACCAGCATGCCCAGGGCGATGGCCATGTTCCTCCTCTTCTCCTGTTTGGCCTGCTGCAGCTCCCACCACTCTTGATAACTGAACTGACAGCGCTCGCACATGTAGCCAGAGACACAGCTGGGATCACCACGCACAAAACTCACTGTTAGTATAGATCACACAGTTTCACCTACTTGTGTAAACATAACACAACTTCTGAAAACAAGAAGCTCAAAACCAGTGTTGGCTGATTTATGAGAGAATTCTACTGAGGACGTCCTGTATATCTTGCAGATCCATGCAGATTTAAACTTTAGAATCATAAGTATTACTGTTTTACCCTACAGCTCACGTTGTTACCATAACTACCAAGGAAAGGCTTTACACATGGAACAATAGTGCCACCTACTGCCATTGTCTAGACTGGCTTACTTGAAAATCCCTATCCAGAAACAATATTCAACCCCAACTCCAAGGCACTGTATCTGAGTTAGTGTAATAAAAACAGCATTTTTGGCCCCTTAATGTTGTAGAATAGTCAGTCAACAATAGTGTTGATCCATGTACAAGGAGGTAGATAGGGGGACTTGGTTGCAGGTGTAGGACTCTATCTCTGCGAAGTAAAAGCAGACTCCCTCATAGAGACAGTAAGTATCATGAGATGAGGGGCAGCTCTCCACTGTGTTGGTGTTCAGCCACTGGCTGGTGTTGTCAATATGGCTACTGGTGGTCACAAACAAGGACGTAGTTGTTATACTCTGCAAACACGCAGAGGGGTGGAGAGTGGAGAAAGAGAGGGAGCAAGAGAGACAGAGAGAACTAGAGAGAGGGAGAGAGAGAGAGACAGAGATAACTAGAGAGAGACAGAGAGAGAGAGAACTAGAGAGAGGGAGAGAGATAGAGAGAGAGAGAGAGAGAGAGAGAGAGAGAGAGAGAGACAGAGCAACAGATAGATAGAGAGGGAGAGAGATAGAGAGACAGAGAGAGAGGGGGGAGAGAAAGAAAGACAGAGACGAAGGAGACACAACAAAAGAAGGGAGGAGAGAAAAATGGGATTATGGTGATAAAAAAAAAACTTAAAGCAGAAATTGAACATAATTGTCTTTCTAGAGATTGTTGCCGTAGTAATGTTTGTTATGATACTTACTGAATGTAGTGCTGCACCTTCCCACTGTAGCCAGTTTGACACTTGCAGCGCTACCCCATAGTATTCATGCATTCAGCTCGCTTGTCACATTTGTGTGTTCTCATTTTACACTCGTCAATATCTAGATGGGTAGTGAAAACGACATGAAAATGATGAAATGATGAAACGCATATCCACCGGCTGTGTTGACACACGGAGCTCTGGCTACTACACAGGGCCTTCCCCAACATGCACTCATCAAGGTCTAGAAACACAACACACAACATTACACATCAACAAATACAACCTGACACTTACCTTTTCCCCTTTTCCAGTTCAGGAATTATCCTGAATAGGAATCGATTGGAAATCAAAAAGAGTTTATAGATACACACACATGCATGTAATCACCCACACACAGCTCTCTATCCCCAGTGAAGCCTTCCAGGCAGTGGCAGGTGGGGTTGCCTCCATCCAGCAGACATTAGTCATCCTGGTCTGTAAGTGCAAGGATGTTGCCAACCCTTTTTCAAAAGACCAGTTTCACTGGGACTATAATATGTACAGTATCTGGACAAAATCAGAGTGGCAGCCATTTTGTGCCAGTATGTAATCCCCAGTATTGTTGTTATAGAGGTGTGGTTTTTATCTGACACCATCTTTTCAGGGAAGAGTGTGGGCTCACTCTCTTTGTCCATGTTGTCCTCTGCCTCCTCCCCATCAGAGGAGAGAACAGGCATGAAGAGTGGCATGCTCTCATCATTCAATGTTTGGTTTTTCAGAGAGAACTGGTCTGCAGAATCACCATCTCCAGAATCTGTAGGAAAAAGCATGAGCAGAGCAAACTTATCTCTTAATACCAAATGCCTGCTCTCACACACCTGCGCACAGCTCTGATTTTGATAGACAAACATTTGCTCCTGTGGAAGAAATTAAAATTTGAAAAAAAAGTCATAAATACAACAACAGGTCAAAGACTGTGATAAAGCTAACATAGGTATTTAACAATATGGAGTCTCTCTCTCTCACTCTCTCTCTTGCCACCTGGCTTGGCAAGTGGGTAAACCACCACTATGGATGCCAGTTGGAACGCTCTGGGTTCATCCTGGTCCGCTTGTAAACGCTCAGGAGCAGCTGCTGCTTCCAGGCCGTGACCCACAACCCGGACCAACCAGAAGAGACGATGGAATTAGAATAAGAATATGTAGATTTAGCTATTATAGCCAATAACTTTTTGAATGTGTGTGAGTGTTTGTGTGTGCATGCTTGTGTGTGTGCATGCATGTGTGTGTATCTGTGTACTGTATGTGTGCATATTTGTGTGTGTGTCTGTTCCACAGAAGCCTCATCTACATTGTTCTCTGTCAGGACTCGTCGGTTGGAGCCATACAGGGATGCCGTCTCCATTACACCACTCTTGCTATCACATCAGTGCAGCCTGTCTTCAGTGAAGTCAATGGTCAGACCACTAGGGGACAACAAGTCAGCACCAGCGATGACCAAATGGTCACTTCCTTCCAAAGACGCACTCTGCACCACAGGCCTGGTACCCATATCGGTTCAGAACAACGTCCTAAAAAAACCAAACAGAAATGATAACTCAGCCATCCAAAATGAACAGGCAGAGGACTGCGTGTAGCAAAAATACTGACAAAGAAATATATTGAAAATATTGTACTTGGCTAAAGGATGAACGGCAATTCCCCTTGGTTTCTGTATCCCATTGCTAATAACGTTCTCTATGTTGATGCCATCGAAAGTGCTGCGATCTAAAGTTGAGAGGCTGAAAGACAGAATACAAAAGTAATGTCCTAGGCCTAGGCTAAAAACAATATTAATAAAACAGTAGATATAAATGGAGTAGAATGAATGGAATAAAACAAACCACGCATAATATAATTAATAGTTTAAACTTCAAATAGTTCAGTGTGAATGTGAATGTCAAGGTAATTGTGTGTTTTAAATTCTGATAATAGCATTGGCCCCAGTACTGAACCCTAGGGTACACTACCAACCCTCGATCAGTCCAGTAGAGCTTGGCCCCAGTACTGAACCCTAGGGTACACTACCAACCCTCGATCAGTCCAGTAGAGCTTGGCCCCAGTACTGAACCCTAGGGTACACTACCAACCCTTGGTCAGTCCAGTAGAGCTTGGCCCCTGTACTGAACCCTGGGGTACACCACCCACCCTCAGTCAGTCCAGTAGAGCTTGCAGTTGACACAGTCCACAGCCAGGCCCTTTGGTGAGTCCAACCCCTCAGTGAGCAGAACTTCCCAGGACCCGCAGTCCAAATCAGCCCGGTCAATCTGCCTCAGTACCGTACTGGCAAAGTACACCTAGGAAAACACACAAATTTTATTATTTTTTATCATAATGCCTCGTAAGCATCATTGCCTGACATGGACCAAACAGTTTCACTTCCTCATCATCAACAGTCCTACAGTAACCAGTTATGACATATAGGTGGCAGCAGATCTGAATACAGCTGACCCAAAGTGCTCCATAGTCAATAAAGAGCAGTCAAGTGATTTTGCACTGCAGTTTTGAAGTTGTGAAACTGACTTTACTGTAGTCTATTTCTACCATTTCCTTACTTTGTTTTGTACAGGATCATAGTCCAGAGCTAGCACTATTGTCCTCGGCTCCTCCACAAGGCTGTAGTCACCAGTCCCATCCAGATGACCACATCTACTCTCTACCATTTTGGCCGCAGATAAGGCAGAGATGCTGGAACATATTGATAAGTGATGACAAATAAAAACAAGAAGGCAAACATAAATATTTTCCCATGCGTGCGTAGGCTTGCACATGTGTGTAATGTGTGAGTGCCTGCGTGTGTTGATATATTTATTGTGTGTGTACATGTACGTTTATCCGTGGAAGCATATGTGGTGTGTGTGAGTGTGTAGGAGTGGGGACTTACCAGTGGCTGTGCAGCGTTTGCCGTCTTGGTGGAGCTGGCACACAGGCAGAGTGTCACACTTCCAACTACCAGGGTGGGAGTGTGACGTCAGCCCCCTCGGTCTGAAGAAGAGCAGCCTGGGAGATCCATACACACACAGGGAGAGATTTAATGGCACAGCCTCCAATCAGTAACAGCAATAAACCCTCCACTCAGTAACAATGATTAACCCTCCACTCAGTAACAGCAATAAACCCTCCACTCAGTAACAATGATTAACCCTCCACTCAGTAACAGCAATAAACCCTCCACTCAGTAACAATGATTAACCCTCCACTCAGTAACAGCAATAAACCCTCCACTCAGTAACAATGATTAACCCTCCACTCAGTAACAGCAATAAACCCTCCACCCAGTAACAATGATTAACCCTCCACTCAATAACAGCAATAAACCCTCCACTCAGTAACAATGATTAACCCTCCACTCAATAACAGCAATAAACCCTCCACTCAGTAACAATGATTAACCCTCCACTCAATAACAGCAATAAACCCTCCACTCAGTAACAATGATTAACCCTCCACTCAATAACAGCAATAAACCCTCCACTCAGTAACAGCAGTAAACCCTCCACTCAGTAACAGCAATAAACCCTCCACTCAGTAACAGCAGTAAAGCCTCCACTCAGTAACAGCAATAAACACTCCACTCAGTAACAGCAGTAAACCCTCCACTCAGTAACAGCAATAAACCCTCCACTCAGTAACAGCAGTAAACCCTCCACTCAGTAACAATGATTAACCCTCCACTCAATAACAGCAATAAACACTCCACTCAGTAACAGCAGTAAACCCTCCACTCAGTAACAGCAATAAACCCTCCACTCAGTAACAATGATTAACACTCCACTCAGTAACAGCAATAAACCCCCCACTCAGTAACAATGATTAACACTCCACTCAGTAACAGCAATAAACCCTCCACTCAGTAACAATGATTAACCCTCCACCCAGTAAGAGCAATAAATCCTCCACTCAGTAACAATGATTAACCCTCCACTCAGTAACAGCAATAAACCCTCCACTCAGTAACAGCAGTAAACCCTCCACTCAGTAACAATGATTAACCCTCCACTCAATAACAGCAATAAACCCTCCACTCAGTAACAATGATTAACCCTCCACTCAATAACAGCAATAAACCCTCCACTCAGTAACAATGATTAACCCTCCACTCAATAACAGCAATAAACCCTCCACTCAGTAACAGCAGTAAACCCTCCACTCAGTAACAATGATTAACCCTCCACTCAGTAACAGCAATAAACCCTCCACTCAGTAACAGCAATAAACCCTCCACTCAGTAACAGCAGTAAACCCTCCACTCAGTAACAGCAATAAACCCTCCACTCAGTAACAGCAGTAAACCCTCCACTCAGTAACAGCAATAAACACTCCACTCAGTACAAGCAGTAAACCCTCCACTCAGTAACAGCAATAAACCCTCCACTCAGTAACAGCAGTAAACCCTCCACTCAGTAACAATGATTAACCCTCCACTCAGTAACAGCAATAAACCCTCCACTCAGTAACAATGATTAACCCTCCACTCAGTAACAGCAATAAACCCTCCACTCAGTAACAATGATTAACCCTCCACTCAGTAACAGCAATAAACCCTCCACTCAGTAACAATGATTAACCCTCCACTCAGTAACAGCAATAAACCCTCCACTCAGTAACAATGATTAACACTCCACTCAGTAACAGCAATAAACCCTCCACTCAGTAACAATGATTAACCCTCCACTCAATAACAGCAATAAACCCTCCACTCAGTAACAATGATTAACCCTCCACTCAATAACAGCAATAAACCCTCCACTCAGTAACAATGATTAACCCTCCACTCAATAACAGCAATAAACCCTCCACTCAGTAACAGCAGTAAAGCCTCCACTCAGTAACAGCAATAAACACTCCACTCAGTAACAGCAGTAAACCCTCCACTCAGTAACACCAATAAACCCTCCACTCAGTAACAGCAGTAAACCCTCCACTCAGTAACAATGATTAACCCTCCACTCAATAACAGCAATAAACACTCCACTCAGTAACAGCAGTAAACCCTCCACTCAGTAACAGCAATAAACCCCCCACTCAGTAACAATGATTAACCCTCCACTCAGTAACAGCAATAAACCCTCCACTCAGTAACAATGATTAACCCTCCACTCAGTAAGAGCAATAAATCCTCCACTCAGTAACAATGATTAACCCTCCACTCAGTAACAGCAATAAACCCTCCACTCAGTAACAGCAGTAAACCCTCCACTCAGTAACAATGATTAACCCTCCACTCAATAACAGCAATAAACCCTCCACTCAGTAACAATGATTAACCCTCCACTCAATAACAGCAATAAACCCTCCACTCAGTAACAATGATTAACCCTCCACTCAATAACAGCAATAAACCCTCCACTCAGTAACAGCAGTAAACCCTTCACTCAGTAACAATGATTAACCCTCCACTCAGTAACAGCAATAAACCCTCCACTCAGTAACAGCAATAAACCCTCCACTCAGTAACAGCAGTAAACCCTCCACTCAGTAACAGCAATAAACCCTCCACTCAGTAACAGCAGTAAACCCTCCACTCAGTAACAGCAATAAACACTCCACTCAGTACAAGCAGTAAACCCTCCACTCAGTAACAGCAATAAACCCTCCACTCAGTAACAGCAGTAAACCCTCCACTCAGTAACAATGATTAACCCTCCACTCAGTAACAGCAATAAACCCTCCACTCAGTAACAATGATTAACCCTCCACTCAGTAACAGCAATAAACCCTCCACTCAGTAACAATGATTAACCCTCCACTCAGTAACAGCAATAAACCCTCCACTCAGTAACAATGATTAACCCTCCACTCAGTAACAGCAATAAACCCTCCACTCAGTAACAGCAGTAAACCCTCCACTCAGTAACAATGATTAACCCTCCACTCAATAACAGCAATAAACCCTCCACTCAGTAACAATGATTAACCCTCCACTCAATAACAGCAATAAACCCTCCACTCAGTAACAATGATTAACCCTCCACTCAATAACAGCAATAAACCCTCCACTCAGTAACAGCAGTAAACCCTCCACTCAGTAACAATGATTAACCCTCCACTCAGTAACAGCAATAAACCCTCCACTCAGTAACAATGATTAACCCTCCACTCAGTAACAGCAATAAACCCTCCACTCAGTAACAATGATTAACCCTCCACTCAGTAACAGCAATAAACCCTCCACTCAGTAACAACGATTAACCCTCCACTCAGTAACAGCAATAAACCCTCCACTCAGTAACAATGATTAACCCTCCACTCAGTAACAGCAATAAACCCTCCACTCAGTAACAATGATTAACCCTCCACTCAATAACAGCAATAAACCCTCCACTCAGTAACAATGATTAACCCTCCACTCAATAACAGCAATAAACCCTCGACTCAGTAACAATGATTAACCCTCCACTCAATAACAGCAAAAAACCCTCCACTCAGTAACAGCAGTAAATCCTCCACTCAGTAACACTGATTAACCCTCCACTCAGTAACAGCAATAAACCCTCCACTCAGTAACAATGATTAACCCTCCACTCAGTAACAGCAATAAACCCTCCACTCATTAACAGCAATAAACCCTCCATTCAGTAACAGCAATAAACCCTCCATTCAGTAACAGCAATAAACCCTCCATTCAGTAACAGCAATAAACCCTCCACTCATTAACAGCAATAAACCCTCCATTCAGTAACAGCAATAAACCCTCCACTCAGTAACAATGATTAACCCTCCACTCAGTAACAGCAATAAACCCTCCACTCATTAACAGCAATAAACCCTCCACTCAGTAACAGCAATTATCCCTCCACTCAGTAACAATGATTAACCCTCCACTCAGTAACAATGATTAACCCTCCACTCAGTAACAGCAATAAACACTCCACTCAGTAACAGCAATAAACCCTCCATTCAGTAACAGCAGTAAACCCTCCACTCAGTAACAGCAATAAACCCTCCACTCAGTAACAGCAGTAAACCCTCCACTCAGTAACAGCAATAAACACTCCACTCAGTAACAGCAGTAAACCCTCCACTCAGTAACAGCAATAAACCCTCCACTCAGTAACAGCAGTAAACCCTCCACTCAGTAACAATGATTAACCCTCCACTCAATAACAGCAATAAACACTCCACTCAGTAACAGCAGTAAACCCTCCACTCAGTAACAGCAATAAACCCTCCACTCAGTAACAATGATTAACCCTCCACTCAGTAACAATGATTAACCCTCCACTCAGTAACAGCAATAAACCCTCCACTCAGTAACAATGATTAACCCTCCACTCAGTAACAGCAATAAACCCTCCACTCAGTAACAATGATTAACCCTCCACTCAGTAACAGCAATAAACCCTCCACTCAGTAACAGCAGTAAACCCTCCACTCAGTAACAATGATTAACCCTCCACTCAATAACAGCAATAAACCCTCCACTCAGTAACAATGATTAACCCTCCACTCAATAACAGCAATAAACCCTCCACTCAGTAACAATGATTAACCCTCCACTCAATAACAGCAATAAACCCTCCACTCAGTAACAGCAGTAAACCCTCCACTCAGTAACAATGATTAACCCTCCACTCAGTAACAGCAATAAACCCTCCACTCAGTAACAATGATTAACCCTCCACTCAGTAACAGCAATAAACCCTCCACTCAGTAACAATGATTAACCCTCCACTCAGTAACAGCAATAAACCCTCCACTCAGTAACAATGATTAACCCTCCACTCAGTAACAGCAATAAACCCTCCACTCAGTAACAATGATTAACCCTCCACTCAGTAACAGCAATAAACCCTCCACTCAGTAACAATGATTAACCCTCCACTCAATAACAGCAATAAACCCTCCACTCAGTAACAATGATTAACCCTCACTCAATAACAGCAATAAACCCTCCACTCAGTAACAATGATTAACCCTCCACTCAATAAAAGCAATAAACCCTCCACTCAGTAACAGCATAACAGCAATAACCCTCCTTCAGTAACAGAATAAACCCTCATTCAGTAACAGCAATAAACCCTCCACTCATTCAGCAATAAACCCTCCATTCAGTAACAGCATATAACCCCCACTCAGTAACATATATTACCCGCACTCAGTAACAATGATTAACCCTCCACTCAGTAACAGCAATAAACCCTCCACTCAGTAACAATGATTAACCCTCCACTCAGTAACAGCAATAAACCCTCCACTCAGTAACAATGATTAACCCTCCACTCAGTAACAGCAATAAACCCTCCACTCAGTAAAATGATTAACCCTCCACTCAATAACAGCAATAACCCTCCACTCAGTAACATGATTAACCCTCCACTCATAACAGCAATAAACCCTCCACTCAGTAACAAATGATTAACCCTCCACTCAGTAACAGCAATAAACCCTCCACTCAGTAACAGCATAAACCCTCCACTCAGTAACACTGAATTACCCTCCACTCAGTACAGCATAACCCTCCACTCAGTAACAATGATTACCCTCCACTCAGTAACAGCAATAAACCCTCCACTCATTAACAGCAATAAACCCTCCATTCAGTAACAGCAATAAACCCTCCATTCAGTAACAGCAATAAACCCTCCATCAGTAACAGCAATAAACCTCCACTCATTAACAGCAATAAACCCTCCATTCAGTAACAGCAATAACCCTCCACTCAGTAACAATGATTAACCCTCCACTCAGTAACAGCAATAAACCCTCCACTCAGTAACAATGATTAACCCTCCACTCAGTAACAGCAATAAACCCTCCACTCAGTAACAATGATTAACCCTCCACTCAGTAACAGCAATAAACCCTCCACTCAGTAACAATGATTAACCCTCCACTCAATAACAGCAATAAACCCTCCACTCAGTAACAATGATTAACCCTCCACTCAATAACAGCAATAAACCCTCCACTCAGTAACAATGATTAACCCTCCACTCAATAACAGCAATAAACCCTCCACTCAGTAACAGCAGTAAACCCTCCACTCAGTAACACTGATTAACCCTCCACTCAGTAACAGCAATAAACCCTCCACTCAGTAACAATGATTAACCCTCCACTCAGTAACAGCAATAAACCCTCCACTCAATAACAGCAATAAACCCTCCATTCAGTAACAGCAATAAACCCTCCATTCAGTAACAGCAATAAACCCTCCATTCAGTAACAGCAATAAACCCTCCACTCATTAACAGCAATAAACCCTCCATTCAGTAACAGCAATAAACCCTCCACTCAGTAACAATGATTAACCCTCCACTCAGTAACAGCAATAAACCCTCCACTCATTAACAGCAATAAACCCTCCACTCAGTAACAGCAATTATCCCTCCACTCAGTAACAATGATTAACCCTTCACTCAGTAACAATGATTAACCCTCCACTCAGTAACAGCAATAAACACTCCACTCAGTAACAGCAATAAACCCTCCACTCACTAACAGCAGTAAACCCTCCACTCAGTAACAGCAATAAACCCTCCACTCAGTAACAGCAGTAAACCCTCCACTCAGTAACAGCAATAAACACTCCACTCAGTAACAGCAGTAAACCCTCCACTCAGTAACAGCAATTAACCCTCCACTCAGTAACAGCAGTAAACCCTCCACTCAGTAACAATGATTAACCCTCCACTCAGTAACAGCAATAAACCCTCCACTCAGTAACAGCAGTAAACCCTCCACTCAGTAACAATGATTAACCCTCCACTCAATAACAGCAATAAACCCTCCACTCAGTAACAATGATTAACCGTCCACTCAATAACAGCAATAAACCCTCCACTCAGTAACAATGATTAACCCTCCACTCAATAACAGCAATAAACCCTCCACTCAGTAACAGCAGTAAACCCTCCACTCAGTAACAATGATTAACCCTCCACTCAGTAACAGCAATAAACCCTCCACTCAGTAACAATGATTAACCCTCCACTCAGTAACAGCAATAAACCCTCCACTCAGTAACAATGATTAACCCTCCACTCAGTAACAGCAATAAACCCTCCACTCAGTAACAATGATTAACCTCACTCAGTAACAGTAACAGCAATAAACCCTCCACTCAGTAACAATGATTAACCTCCACTCAGTAACAGCAATAAACCCTCCACTCAGTAACAATGATTAACCCTCCACTCAATAACAGCAATAAACCCTCCACTCAGTAACAATGATTAACCCTCCACTCAATAACAGCAATAAACCCTCCACTCAGTAACAATGATTAACCCTCCACTCAATAACAGCAATAAACCCTCCACTCAGTAACAGCAGTAAACCCTCCACTCAGTAACACTGATTAACCCTCCACTCAGTAACAGCAATAAACCCTCCACTCAGTAACAATGATTAACCCTCCACTCAATAACAGCAATAAACCCTCCACTCAGTAACAATGATTAACCCTCCACTCAATAACAGCAATAAACCTCCACTCAGTAACAGCAGTAAACCCTCCACTCAGTAACACTGATTAACCCTCCACTCAGTAACAGCAATAAACCCTCCACTCAGTAACAATGATTAACCCTCCACTCAGTAACAGCAATAAACCCTCCACTCATTAACAGCAATAAACCCTCCATTCAGTAACAGCAATAAACCCTCCATTCAGTAACAGCAATAAACCCTCCATCCAGTAACAGCAATAAACCCTCCACTCATTAACAGCAATAAACCCTCCATTCAGTAACAGCAATAAACCCTCCACTCAGTAACAATGATTAACCCTCCACTCAGTAACAGCAATAAACCCTCCACTCAGTAACAATGATTAACCCTCCACTCAGTAACAGCAATAAAACCTCCACTCAGTAACAATGATTAACCCTCCACTCAGTAACAGCAATAAACCCTCCACTCAGTAACAATGATTAACCCTCCACTCAATAACAGCAATAAACCCTCCACTCAGTAACAATGATTAACCCTCCACTCAATAACAGCAATAAACCCTCCACTCAGTAACAATGATTAACCCTCCACTCAATAACAGCAATAAACCCTCCACTCAGTAACAGCAGTAAACCCTCCACTCAGTAACACTGATTAACCCTCCACTCAGTAACAGCAATAAACCCTCCACTCAGTAACAATGATTAACCCTCCACTCAGTAACAGCAATAAACCCTCCACTCATTAACAGCAATAAACCCTCCATTCAGTAACAGCAATAAACCCTCCATTCAGTAACAGCAATAAACCCTCCATTCAGTAACAGCAATAAACCCTCCATCCAGTAACAGCAATAAACCCTCCACTCATTAACAGCAATAAACCCTCCATTCAGTAACAGCAATAAACCCTCCACTCAGTAACAATGATTAACCCTCCACTCAGTAACAGCAATAACCCTCCACTCAGTAACAATGATTAACCCTCCACTCAGTAACAGCAATAAAACCTCCACTCAGTAACAATGATTAACCCTCCACTCAGTAACAGCAATAAACCCTCCACTCAGTAACAATGATTAACCCTCCACTCAATAACAGCAATAACCCTCCACTCAGTAACAATGATTAACCCTCACTCATAACAGCAATAAACCCTCCACTCAGTAACAATGATTAACCCTCCACTCAATAACAGCAATAAACCCTCCACTCAGTAACAATGATTAACCCTCCACTCAATAACAGCAATAAACCCTCCACTCAGTAACAGCAGTAAACCCTCCACTCAGTAACACTGATTAACCCTCCACTCAGTAACAGCAATAAACCCTCCACTCAGTAACAATGATTAACCCTCCACTCAGTAACAGCAATAAACCCTCCACTCATTAACAGCAATAAACCCTCCATTCAGTAACAGCAATAAACCCTCCATTCAGTAACAGCAATAAACCCTCCATTCAGTAACAGCAATAAACCCTCCACTCATTAACAGCAATAAACCCTCCATTCAGTAACAGCAATAAACCCTCCACTCAGTAACAATGATTAACCCTCCACTCAGTAACAGCAATAAACCCTCCACTCATTAACAGCAATAAACCCTCCACTCAGTAACAGCAATTATCCCTCCACTCAGTAACAATGATTTACCCTTCACTCAGTAACAATGATTAACCCTCCACTCAGTAACAGCAATAAACACTCCACTCAGTAACAGCAATAAACCCTCCACTCACTAACAGCAGTAAACCCTCCACTCAGTAACAGCAATAAACCCTCCACTCAGTAACAGCAGTAAACCCTCCACTCAGTAACAGCAATAAACACTCCACTCAGTAACAGCAGTAAACCCTCCACTCAGTAACAGCAATAAACCCTCCACTCAGTAACAGCAGTAAACCCTCCACTCAGTAACAGCAGTAAACCCTCCACTCAGTAACAATGATTAACCCTCCACTCAATAACAGCAATAAACCCTCCACTCAGTAACAATGATTAACCCTCCACTCAATAACAGCAATAACCCCTCCACTCAGTAACAATGATTAACCCTCCACTCAATAACAGCAATAAACCCTCCACTCAGTAACAGCAGTAAACCCTCCACTCAGTAACAATGATTAACCCTCCACTCAGTAACAGCAATAAACCCTCCACTCAGTAACAATGATTAACCCTCCACTCAGTAACAGCAATAAACCCTCCACTCAGTAACAATGATTAACCCTCCACTCAGTAACAGCAATAAACCCTCCACTCAGTAACAATGATTAACCCTCCACTCAGTAACAGCAATAAACCCTCCACTCAGTAACAATGATTAACCCTCCACTCAGTAACAGCAATAAACCCTCCACTCAGTAACAATGATTAACCCTCCACTCAATAACAGCAATAAACCCTCCACTCAGTAACAATGATTAACCCTCCACTCAATAACAGCAATAAACCCTCCGCTCAGTAACAATGATTAACCCTCCACTCAATAACAGCAATAAACCCTCCACTCAGTAACAGCAGTAAACCCTCCACTTAGTAACACTGATTAACCCTCCACTCAGTAACAGCAATAAACCCTCCACTCAGTAACAATGATTAACCCTCCACTCAATAACAGCAATAAACCCTCCACTCAGTAACAATGATTAACCCTCCACTCAATAACAGCAATAAACCCTCCACTCAGTAACAGCAGTAAACCCTCCACTCAGTAACACTGATTAACCCTCCACTCAGTAACAGCAATAAACCCTCCACTCAGTAACAGCAATAAACCCTCCACTCAGTAACAATGATTAACCCTCCACTCAGTAACAGCAATAAACCCTCCACTCAATAACAGCAATAAACCCTCCATTCAGTAACAGCAATAAACCCTCCATTCAGTAACAGCAATAAACCCTCCATCCAGTAACAGCAATAAACCCTCCACTCATTAACAGCAATAAACCCTCCATTCAGTAACAGCAATAAACCCTCCACTCAGTAACAATGATTAACCCTCCACTCAGTAACAGCAATAAACCCTCCACTCAGTAACAATGATTAACCCTCCACTCAGTAACAGCAATAAAACCTCCACTCAGTAACAATGATTAACCCTCCACTCAGTAACAGCAATAAACCCTCCACTCAGTAACAATGATTAACCCTCCACTCAATAACAGCAATAAACCCTCCACTCAGTAACAATGATTAACCCTCCACTCAATAACAGCAATAAACCCTCCACTCAGTAACAATGATTAACCCTCCACTCAATAACAGCAATAAACCCTCCACTCATTAACAGCAATAAACCCTCCATTCAGTAACAGCAATAAACCCTCCACTCAGTAACAATGATTAACCCTCCACTCAGTAACAGCAATAAACCCTCCACTCATTAACAGCAATAAACCCTCCACTCAGTAACAGCAATTATCCCTCCACTCAGTAACAATGATTAACCCTTCACTCAGTAACAATGATTAACCCTCCACTCAGTAACAGCAATAAACACTCCACTCAGTAACAGCAATAAACCCTCCACTCACTAACAGCAGTAAACCCTCCACTCAGTAACAGCAATAAACCCTCCACTCAGTAACAGCAGTAAACCCTCCACTCAGTAACAGCAATAAACACTCCACTCAGTAACAGCAGTAAACCCTCCACTCAGTAACAGCAATAAACCCTCCACTCAGTAACAGCAGTAAACCCTCCACTCAGTAACAGCAGTAAACCCTCCACTCAGTAACAATGATTAACCCTCCACTCAATAACAGCAATAAACCCTCCACTCAGTAACAATGATTAACCCTCCACTCAATAACAGCAATAAACCCTCCACTCAGTAACAATGATTAACCCTCCACTCAATAACAGCAATAAACCCTCCACTCAGTAACAGCAGTAAACCCTCCACTCAGTAACAATGATTAACCCTCCACTCAGTAACAGCAATAAACCCTCCACTCAGTAACAATGATTAACCCTCCACTCAGTAACAGCAATAAACCCTCCACTCAGTAACAATGATTAACCCTCCACTCAGTAACAGCAATAAACCCCCCACTCAGTAACAATGATTAACCCTCCACTCAGTAACAGCAATAAACCCTCCACTCAGTAACAATGATTAACCCTCCACTCAGTAACAGCAATAAACCCTCCACTCAGTAACAATGATTAACCCTCCACTCAATAACAGCAATAAACCCTCCACTCAGTAACAATGATTAACCCTCCACTCAATAACAGCAATAAACCCTCCACTCAGTAACAATGATTAACCCTCCACTCAATAACAGCAATAAACCCTCCACTCAGTAACAGCAGTAAACCCTCCACTCAGTAACACTGATTAACCCTCCACTCAGTAACAGCAATAAACCCTCCACTCAGTAACAATGATTAACCCTCCACTCAGTAACAGCAATAAACCCTCCACTCATTAACAGCAATAAACCCTCCATTCAGTAACAGCAATAAACCCTCCATTCAGTAACAGCAATAAACCCTCCATTCAGTAACAGCAATAAACCCTCCACTCATTAACAGCAATAAACCCTCCATTCAGTAACAGCAATAAACCCTCCACTCAGTAACAATGATTAACCCTCCACTCAGTAACAGCAATAAACCCTCCACTCATTAACAGCAATAAACCCTCCACTCAGTAACAGCAATTATCCCTCCACTCAGTAACAATGATTAACCCTCCACTCAGTAACAATGATTAACCCTCCACTCAGTAACAGCAATAAACACTCCACTCAGTAACAGCAATAAACCCTCCACTCAGTAACAGCAGTAAACCCTCCACTCAGTAACAATGATTAACCCTCCACTCAATAACAGCAATAAACACTCCACTCAGTAACAGCAGTAAACCCTCCACTCAGTAACAGCAATAAACCCTCCACTCAGTAACAATGATTAACCCTCCACTCAGTAACAATGATTAACCCTCCACTCAGTAACAGCAATAAACCCTCCACTCAGTAACAATGATTAACCCTCCACTCAGTAACAGCAATAAACCCTCCACTCAGTAACAATGATTAACCCTCCACTCAGTAACAGCAATAAACCCTCCACTCAGTAACAGCAGTAAACCCTCCACTCAGTAACAATGATTAACCCTCCACTCAATAACAGCAATAAACCCTCCACTCAGTAACAATGATTAACCCTCCACTCAATAACAGCAATAAACCCTCCACTCAGTAACAATGATTAACCCTCCACTCAATAACAGCAATAAACCCTCCACTCAGTAACAGCAGTAAACCCTCCACTCAGTAACAATGATTAACCCTCCACTCAGTAACAGCAATAAACTCTCCACTCAGTAACAATGATTAACCCTCCACTCAGTAACAGCAATAAACCCTCCATTCAGTAACAGCAATAAACCCTTTCACTCAGTAACAATGATTAACCCTCCACTCAGTAACAGCAATAAACCCTCCACTCATTAACAGCAATAAACCCTCCACTCAGTAACAGCAATTATCCCTCCACTCAGTAACAATAATAAACCCTCCACTCAGTAACAATGATTAACCCTCCACTCAGTAACAGCAATAAACCCTCCACTCAGTAACAGCAGTAAACCCTCCACTCAGTAACAGCAATAAACCCTCCACTCAGTAACAGCAGTAAACCCTCCACTCAATAACAGCAATAAACACTCCACTCAGTAACAGCAGTAAACCCTCCACTCAGTAACAGCAATAAACCCTCCACTCAGTAACTGCAATAAACCCTCCACCCAGTAACACTGATTAACCCTCCACTCAGTAACAGCAATAAACCCTCCACTCAGTAACACTGATTAACCCTCCACTCAGTAACAGCAATTAACCCTCCGCTCAGTGTAAGAGGTGCGTAACTGGCTGCAGGGAAGTCAGGCGCAGTGAATAACCTTCTATTCAGTAAAAGCAATAAACCCTCCACTCAGTAAATGTCACGCCCTGATCTGTTTCACCTGTCTTTGTGATTGTCTCCACCCACCTCCAGGGTTCACCCGTTTTCCCCATTAGGCCCTGGGTATTTTTTCTGGGGTTCCCTGTTTGTCTGTTGAACCATCTGCCTCCCGTGTCTGCATCTGGGTCTCGCCCTGTGCCCTTATAGTACGAACTGGCCATGACAGACCCAGCAGACTTGGACCAGCTCCGCAACGCTGTCTCCCTGCATTGGGAGGCATGAGGAGTTACTGCTGGACCTTTTGGAAGGGCTTCGTTCCCTGACGGAACGCCACGACCAAGGGTTCAAGGCTATTATGGAGCAAATCAGAGAGTTAGCTCATAGGCAGCCCGCCACCTCTGTAGAATTCCGCACGTTGGCCGCCGAGAGTGCCTGGAATCCGGAGTTCCTATTCGATATTGTCCATCACAGATTATCAGAGGTGATAAAAGATGCGCTAGCTGCTCGGGAGTTACTGGTGGACCTCGATTCCCTCATCGCCCTCACCATTAGGATTGAGTGGACATCTACGGGAACACAGGACTGAGAGGAGGTCTGGCCTAGGTCACACTCATCCATCCGCTCACTCAACTACGAAAGAATTTGGAAGTCCCCGATAGCTGTTTTTCCGAGAGGATCCGAGGCCACCCGAGCTCCCTCGAGAATCATCGACGACGGGTGAGTTGGATACACCGGAACCTATGCAACTGGGAAGGGCTAGATTATCGTCTAGGGAACGTTCACGCAGGCTAAGCTCCAGTAGTTGTCTGTATTGTGGTGCTGTAGGGCATTACATAGCCACCTGCCCAGTGAAGAGACCTGAATCCTTAGTAGGTACAAGTACATTGGTGAGCCTGACTGGGAACCCTCTAATTCCCATTACCCAAACTCCTTTTTATGTGATCTTGCTGTGGGGAGACCAGTCTAAGTCTCTCCAGGTGCTCATTGACTCTGTGACAGATGAGAGTTTCATGGACGCTACCCTGGTATCAGAACTAAGAATCCCTACTCAACTCCTCTCCATTCCCATGGATGCCAGGGCACAGGACGGCCGTTCCATTGAAAGTCACACACAGCACAGTTCCCATTAATATGCGGGTATCTGGAAACCACAGTGAGTCAATACAGCTTCTCCTCATTGAGTCTCCCCACATCCCTTTTGTTTTAGGATTTTCTTGACTCTAGAAGCACAACTCCGATATTGACTGGACCACGGCTTCAATCCTGGGATGGAGCCCGTTCTGCCATTTACATTGCCTGAAGGCGGCGCAGCCTTCCCCGGACACGTCTGCTTCCAGGGTTGAGTACGGCCTCGGATCTCTCTGCCATTCCCACAGAGTACCATGACCTCCTGGAGGTTTTCAGCAAGGCTCGTGCTACGTCCCTTCCTCCACATAGTCCTTACGATTGTGCTATTGACCTCCTCCTGGGCACCACACTGCCTCGAGGCTGGCTATATTCCCTGTCTGGTCTTGAGACCGAGGCCATGGAGGAGTACATCAAGGACTCTCTGGCTGTTGGGAGTGTTCGTCCTTCTGCCTCTCCTGCTGGCACAGGATTCTTCTTTGTGGGGAAGAAGGACAAGACCCTACGTCCATGCATTGATTACCAGGGCCTCAATGGCATTACGATCCAAAATCAGTACCCTCTACCTCTCCTCAGCTTTCAAACCTCTCCAGGAGGCTACCATCTTTTCCAAACTGGACCTTCGGAATGCCTACCATCTTGTGCGGATATCTGAAGGAGACGAGTGGACGACGGCTTTCAACACTGCCAGTGGACACTATGAGTACCTGGTCATGCCGTTTGGACTCACCTGTCTTCGAGGCACTGGTCAACGGGACATGTTGAATCGTTTTGTTTTTGTCTACCTCGATGACATCCTGATTCTCTCTCGTTCTGCCCAGGAACACATTCTCCATGTTCGACAGGTCCTTCAGCACCTCCTGGACAATTAGTTGTTTGTAAAAGCTGAGAAGTGCGAGTTCCATCGCTCCACAATCTCCTTTCTGGGATACATCATCGTTGAAGGGAATGTTCAGATGGATCCGGAAAAAGGTGAGAGCGGTGGTGGATTGGCCCCCTCCCACATCCAGGGTGCAGCTACAACGGTTTCTGGGGTTTGCTCATTTCTACCACCGTTTCATTCGGGGCTACCTGGCGGCCCCCCTCTCTGCACTCACCTCTCCCAAGTTACCATTCACATGGTCTCCAGCAGTGGACAAGGATATTGGGGATCTAAAGCAGCGATTCACTACTGCCCACATCCTCATCCATCCGGACTTGTCAATATGTGGTTGAGTTTGACGCTTCCGACGTGGGAGTAGGGGCCGTCCTTTCCCAGCGATCCGTCCAGGACCAAAGCTTCATCCCTGTGCGTTCATGTCCAATCATTTCAACCCTGCGGAGAGGAACTTTGACATTGGGAACCGGGAACTCCTAGCAGTTAAGATTGCTCTGGAGGAGTGGAGGCACTGGCTGGAAGAGGCGGAACATCCATTTTTGGTATGGACGGACCATAAGAATTTAGAATACCTCCGCACTGCCAAGCGCCTCAACCCAAGGCAAGCTCGTTGGGCCCTGTTAATTACCAGGTTCATTTTCACCATCTCCTACCGCCCTAGGTCCAAAAATGTGAAGCCGGACGCTCTCTCCCGTCTGTACAGTTCCACTGCCACTCCCTCTGAATCTGAGACCATCCTCCCTGCCGGCTTCGGTTGTTTGGGGTATTGAGGCTCTGGTCCGCAATGCACAACGTTCCCAGCGAGGAACGCTGGGGGGGCCCAGCTAACTGGATGTTCGTTCCTAATTCGGCCCAGCCGAAGTCGTGCTTGGCCGCGCAGATGTGGGTGAACAGTGAGTAAAGAAGGGGACTATGCACGCACCCCTGAGGGGCCCCAGTGTTGAGGATCAGTGTGGCAGATGTGTTGTTACCTACCCTTACCACCTGGGGATGGCCTGTCAGGAAGTCCAGGATCCAGTTGCAGAGGGAGGTGTTTAGTCCCAGTGGCCTTAGCTTAATGATGAGCTTTGTGGGCACTATGGTGTTGAACGCTGAGCTGTAGTCAATGAACAGCATTCTCACGTAGGTTTTCCTTTTGTCCAGGTGATTAAGGGCCGTGTGGAGTGCGATTGAGATTGCGTCATCTGTGGATCTGTTGGGGCGGTATGCGAATTGGAGTGGGTCTAGGGTTTCCTCGCCTTATGGTGCGTGGCCCCAGCCCAGTACCACCAGTGCCTACACCACGCACCAGGCTTCCAGTGCGTCTCCAGAGCCCTGTTCCTCCTCCACGCACTCTCCCTATGGTGCGTGTCTCCAGCCCAGTACCTCCAGTTCCGGCACCACGCACCAAGCCTCCTGTGCGTCTCCAGAGCCCTGTACGCACTGTTCCTTCTCCCCGCACTCGCCCTGAGGTGCGTGCCCTCAGCCCGGTACCTCCAGTTCCGGTACCACGCACCAGGCCTATAGTGCGCCTCGAGAGTCCAGTGTGCCCTGTTCCTGTTCCCCGCACTAGCCTTGAGGTGCTGTGCGCCTCAGCAGGTCAGAGTCGGCCGTCTGCCCAATGCCGCCTGCACTGCTCGCCTGCCCAGCGCCGTCTGAGCCATCTGCCTGCCCAGCGCCGTCTGAGCCATCTGCCTGCCCAGCGCCGTCTGAGCCATCTGCCTGCCCAGCGCCGTCTGAGCCATCTGCCTGCCCAGCGCCGTCTGAGCCATCTGCCTGCCCAGCGCCGTCTGAGCCATCTGCCTGCCCAGCGTCGTCTGAGCCATCCGTCTGCCCAGCGTCGTCTGAGCCACCCGTCTGCCCAGCGTCATCTGAGCCATCCGTCTGCCCAGTGCCGTTAGAGCCGCCCGTCTGTCCCGAGCCGTTAGAGCCGCCCGTCTGTCCCGAGCCGTTAGAGCCGCCCGTCTGTCCCGAGCCGTTAGAGCCGTCCGTCAGCCAGGAGCCGCTAGAGCCGTCCGTCAGTCAGGAGCTGCCAGAGCCGCCAGCCAGTCAGGAGCTGCCAGAGCCGCCAGCCAGTCAGGAGCTGCCAGAGCCGCCAGCCAGTCAGGAGCTGCCAGAGCCGCCTGCCAGTCATGAGCCGCCTGCCAGTCATGAGCCGCCTGCCAGTCATGAGCTGCCCTCCAGTCATGAGCTGCCCTCCAGTCATGAGCTGCCCTCCAGTCATGAGCTGCCTACCAGTCATGAGCTGCCTACCAGTCATGAGCTGCCTACCAGTCATGAGCTGCCTGCCAGTCATGAGCTGCCCTACAGTCATGAGCTGCCCTCCAGTCATGAGCTGCCCTCCAGTCATGAGCTGCCCTCCAGTCATGAGCTGCCCTCCAGTCATGAGCTGTCCTCCAGTCATGAGCTGTCCTCCAGTCATGAGCTGTCCTTCAGTCATGAGCTGTCCTTCAGTCATGAGCTGCCCTTCAGTCATGAGCTGCCCTTCAGTCCGGAGCTGCCACTCAGTCCGGAGCTGCCACTCAGTCCGGAGCTGCCACTCAGTCCGGAGCTGCCACTCAGTCCGGAGCTGCCACTAGTCCGGAGCTGCCTCTCTGTCCGGAGCTGCCACTCAGTCCGGAGCTGCCTCTCTGTCCGGAGCTGCTTTTCAGTCCGGAGTTGCCCCTCTGTCGTGAGCTACCGCCTTGTCTTGAGCTACCTCTCTGTCTTGAGCTACCTCTCTGTCTTGAGCTACCTCTCTGTCTTGAGCTACCTCTCTGTCTTGAGCTACCTCTCTGTCTTGAGCTACCTCTCTGTCCTGAGCTACCTCTCTGTCCTGAGCTATCTCCTCTATCTAGGGGGGGGCCTTGGTGAAGGTTCCTAGACCAAGGTCGGGGGCGAGGGTCGCCACTCAAAGGACGCTAAGGAGGGGGACAAAGACAGTGGTAGAGTGTTGTCCTCGTCCTGCGCCGGAGCCGCCACCGCCACCGCGGACAGATGCCCACCCAGACCCTCCTCTTGAGTTTTAGGGGTGCGTTCGGAGTCCGCACCTCAGGAGGGGGGTACTGTAACGTCCTGACCAGAGTTCTTATGTGTTTTGCTTGTTTAGTGTTGGTCAGGACGTGAGCTGGGTGGGAATTCTATGTTGTGTGTCTAGTTTGTCTGTTTCTGTGTCCAGCCTAATATGGTTCTCAATCAGAGGCAACTGTCAATCGTTGTCCCTGATTGAGAATCATATATAGGAGGCTTATTTTGTGGGTGATTGTTTCCTGTCTCTGTGTTTGTGTTCTGCACCAGATAGGACTGTTTTCGGTTTTCACATTTATTGTTTTTGTTGTTTGTAGTGTTCTCACATTCTTTATTAAATATGTTGAACACTAGCCGCGCTGCATTTTGGTCCTCTCCTTCAAACCGTTACAAACAGAGTTCAGAGTTTTAGAACAGAGTTTTAGAACAGGGTTTAGGGTTTTAGAACAGAGTTTTACAACATAGTTCATGGTAGATCTTAATGTGGAGTAAGACCACATTTATTGAGGAATGAGGAAACCAACATTGAACTCTGACCTGGAAAGACAGGCATGGAGTCTTCAATTGGCTGGTTGAGGGGATGTACCAACTTGACAGCAATGGGGGGGGGGGTGTCATTCACTTTAGGTTGACGTTCTCTGCCTCACCCCCTGAGTACTTGTTGACTTGCCGTACGGTCCGTGATTTCACATCAGTGTAGTAGACTTGATCCAGGAACACAGACATCCCCAAAGATTGAGACCTGATGGGAAGAATATTGAGAAGTTAGCAATGATATACACCGATCTACACGTGATATCTAATTATATACTACTCTAGTGCCAAACACAGATAGCTGCCCTAATGCAACATGATCTCAATAGAATATGAACCATTGTGTTGATACCTTTGTTGAATCAATGTGGCTGGCTAAAAGCTTCTTCATATGGCCCTAATGGGGTGGAGTTCAAGGCAGCTCTGGCTTTCCCTATTAAACAGTCATCTCTTAGCAACATGTGCGTTCACACTCTCCTTTCGCGTGGTGAACATCCTCATATGTCAGTGAAGACAGTCTTGGACAGTCTGGCTTGTACGATTTCTTATGTGTGAGATTGTTTGTATCTTTCAACCAGAGTAATATTGATTCAAATAGTAGAACATTTGGATTTTTTTCTTTAGCATGTAATGTTATATTACACTAAAATATCAATATGTCATGTTGTTTGGAAGAGAAACTGTTAACTGGGTGATTCCAATATATTATTTTTAAGTGGCAAAAGAATAGCTGAGACAACCGTTGTCTTGCCACCCGGTGAAACGGTCCAAAACATGAACGCTAGTTGTGTTGTATTGTGGTGTGTTGTGTTGTGTTATCCACTTCCCTCCATTTTCTCCACCAGAGACAGTCATGTAACCTGCTGTCCAGATAGTGTGTGTATTCAGATTAGAATATGTACCCTGTATGTGTGTCTCGCTATCCTGTATAGGCATCTTCCTCTCCCTGAGTGAATCAGGCTGGATGAGTAAGCGGGGGAACTCGGAAAAGTGGAGAAGACTTGTTTTCTGTTTACTCAGGAGAGCCATCATCAGACTCCACCAACCAAACCACTATTCCTACCCAGGATGACATGCATATTGTTAGCAGCAGTGTCACAAGTGGCTTTGTAAGTAGCTGTAGGAGGGCTAACAAGGCTGGCAAGGGCTCAGTGTCTCCAGCTGTAGTTGAGTTGAGTTAGAAATGTGCCTGCTCAATGGCTTTTGCCCCGTGATTTCACCCCTGTTGACAGCATCTGAAAGAGGTATATCACTCCAGGTCACTCTAGGTCAGTCTAGGTCAGTCTAGGTAAAATACAGCACATATTGAACTCTCGTTGTCATCGGAACACTATGATGTATTGGGAAATGTCATGGAGTGCACCTTGGAATACTGCGTCACTGTTCACTGTTTTGTTGGTATGCCCAATCTGATGCTAAACAATGTTTACATGTAGACCAAATGAATCATACATTAATCATCTACCTAAGATTTTAAGTATGTATGTGGGACATGGTAACAAATGAACTAGGGTTCTTATTACCGTGTTACTATAACTATAAATATAACATGTTACACGGATCCTTCAAGAATGCAGAAGTAATAACACAGTAAAGTGTTCAAGGGGGGGGCTCAAGACTAGCAGGTCCCACTAACTCATCCCATCTGTTAGTCAAACAACTTGGGTGTTGCCATGTTAATGGAATAGCTGGTATGACGGGTAGCGCCCAGACACGTGCAGCGGGTGGCATAGGCCAGGGTATCCATGGGAATGGCGTTCCAGCTCCACACATGTTATCAGGATTTACGGCAACACCTTTTCAGGCACACAGTAGGCCTTGACCCATTGATTACGGTCCCGCTCTCTCACTGTGCAGCCAGTCAGTGGGGCTAAAGGATAGGAGAGGAACACCCATGTGTCAGAAGCGGATACATTCTGATATTTACATGCTCAAATACACAGTCACATGCATGTTGGTGGATACACAGACATCCACATAATCACTAAGTAACAACTGTGAGACAGTGGAAGTGGAGATCAGGGTGGGCTCGACAGAGAAGACAGAGGAAGGGTTGTAATGTTGAGAAATACACTACCGTTCAAAAGTTTGGGGTCACTTAGAAATTTCCTTGTTTCTGAAAGAAAAGCAATTTTTTTGTCCATTAAAATAACATCAAATTGATCAGAAATACAGTGTAGACATTGTTAATGTTGTCAATGACTATTATAGCTGGAAAAAGCTGATTTTTAATGGAATATCTACATAGGTGTACATCTACCTAAGAGTTTAAGTTCTAATGGACCCATTATCAGCAAACATCACTCCTGTGTTCTAATGGCACATTGTGTTAGCTAATCCAAGTTTATCATCTTAAAAGGCTAATTGTTCATTAGTAAACCCTTTTGCAATTACATTAGCACAACTGAAAACTGTTGTCCTGATTAAAGAAGCAATAAAACTGGCCTTCTTTAGACTAGTTGAGTATCTGGAGCATCAGCATTTGTGGGTTCGATTACAGGCTCAAAATGGCCAGAAACAAAGAACTTTCTTCTGAAACTCGTCAGTCTATTCTTGTTCTGAGAAATGAAGGTTATTCCATGCAAGAAATTGCCAAGAAACTGAAGATCTCATACAACGCTGTCTACTACTCTCTTCACAGAACAGAGTAAACTAGCTCTAACCAGAATAGAAAGAGGAGTGGGAGGCTCTGGTGCACAACTGAGCAAGAGGACAAGTATATTGAAGTGTCTAGTTTGAGAAACAGATGCCTCACAAGTCCTCAACTGGCAGCTTCATTAAATAGTACCTGCAAAACACCAGTCTCAATGTCAACAGTGAAGAGGCGACTCTGGGATGCTGGCCTTCTAGGCAGAGTTGCAAAGAAAAAGCCATATCTCAGACTGGCCAATAAAAAGAAAAGATTAAAATGGGCAAAAGAACGCAGACACTGGACAGAGGAAGATTGGGAGAAAAAAATTATGGGCAGAAGAATCTAAGTTTGAGATGTTCGGATCACAAAGAAGAACATTCATGAGACGCAGAAAAAAGGAAAAGATGCTGGAGGAGTGCTTGACACCATCTGTCAAGCATGCTGGAGGCAATGTGATGGTCTGAGGGTGCTTTGGTGGTGGTAAAGTGGGAGATTTGTACAGGGTAAAAGGGATCTTGAAGAAGGAAGGCTATCACTTCATTTTGCAACGCCATGCCATACCCTGTGGACGGTGTTTAATTGGAGCCAATTTCCTCCTACAACAGGACAATGATCCAAAGCACAGCTCCAAACTATGCAAGAACTATTTAGGGAAGAAGCAGTCAGCTGGTATTCTGTCTATAATGGAGTGGCCAGCGCAGTCACCGGATCTCAACCCTATTGAACTGTTGTGGGAGCAGCTTGACCGTATGGTACGTAAGAAGTGCCCATCAAGCCAATCCAAATTGTGGGAGGTGCTTTAGGAAGCATGGGGTTAAATCTCTTCAGATTACCTCAACAAATTGACAACTAGAATGCCAAAGGTCTGCGAGGCTGTAATTGCTGCAAATGGAGGATTCTTTGACGAAAGCAAATTTTGAAGGACACAATTGTTATTTTAATTAAAAATCATAATTTATAACCTTGTCAACGTATTGACCATATTTGCTATTCATTTTGCAACTCTTTTCATGTATGTTTTCATGGAAAACAAGGACATTTCTAAGTGACCCCAAACTTTTGAACGGTAGTGTATATACACCTGTTGCTGAAGTGAGGAAAAGGCACAGAATCCTATTCCTCATGGCTAAAGCCAAGAGATGATCACATTGGGAAATATCACACCTCATAGATAATAGTGGAGTTGTTGTACAGAGAGCCGATGACTGCACTGTAAGGGGTATTTCACCTTGACCAACACTGCCATATATACCAAATGCTTATATGAAATATGAGGACATGAAATACACAAAGATTTGTTTTATTAAAAAGAAGAATACAATACCATTGTATGTACAAGTAAAAACAATACGTTACACAGAAACTGTTGCATTGTATGTAGGGCAGGTCAAATCTTCTAATATACTAGGGTTCGATAAAACTTTTTAGTAAAGTAAGGCAACAATTAGCTTGAAGGTTTGACTTTTGAGTGAACATTGCTAGCAGTTTGAATCAACGTGTTGTTGGACTAGGATAGTCGGCATGTCTATTTATACCATATTGAGATCAATGAATCTTTAAACCTGGTGTGGTGTATAGTGACAAAGAAGCAAGACATAGTGAACACTGTGGCAGATGATTTCATTATGGTATTATGGAAAATTGCATTAAACTGAGAATAAATGTGATAATAAATGTGAATAAGTGCTGAGCTGCAAAGACAGCAATCTTAACATTGAGTTGTCATGATGCTGTTTGTTTCCAGCATTAGGGCTGTTTTCCTAAAGAAATTAGAACATGTTTTTGTTTTTCTTGCCACGATACTTCTGAATTTTGCGATACTGGTATTGTGACAAACCAAATCTCAAAGTGTGGTTAAAAAAATAAGAAATGAAGGCTTCAACAATCAGTGATGCCATGTAGAGTCTTCATCTAGTGCTAGCACAGAAATTCTGACCTGGAACTGTCACTCCTGTATGTTATTTGTGAGTCAATGCTGGACCTGGAGAAGAGGAGCATCCTCTCTTGGGACTCCTCGGTCTGCCTGTGGGCCCACAATTCACTGGGATTAGCGTTCAAGGTCCTCTGCTTCATCGACAGTGTTTCGAACTTCACATATGTGTCTTTAGACAGCTCGTCGTCCAAACCTGGCACACTGCTCTGGCAGTAGAGTGAGAGGATCTTGTAAACCAGCAGACCGATGACAGGTAAAGCCACGGCGCAGGCAATGCCGCTGATGATCATCAGCAGCTGGTTCTCGGCATCGTCCTCAACAATGTCCAGGGTGAAGAAGTTGATGCAGGGGTCTATCCCTGCCGCACTTCCCTTGGCAACCAGACAAACCTGGTACCTCATTCCAGAAGTTAAGCCTTCGAGGAGGACCTTGCCACTCCCGGCATCGGTATCCATTGTCCTTTTGGAGTCATCCTCATCGTCGTAAGTAGAGTACACAACGGTGAGAGGGGCATCGCTCGTCAAACCGTCTGCCGTCCAGAGTAGAACCGCGCTGTCCGCCGTTTCCTCCACGATCTCGAGATCTTGGACGGACTTGGAAGCGTCCTTCTTTTTGCTCTGATCCGCCGCCAGCATCCTGTCGCTGCCTTGCTGGATCTTGGATGGTTTGGGTGGGGCTTTCTGCTGCACATTGCTGGGCATGAGTTTCTTCTTGGTGGGAACGGGTGGCAGTGTGGTCGTGGCTGGGGTGGTGGTGGTAATCAGGGTGCTAGGGGAGTTGGGGAAGTCAGTTGACGGAGTAGAGGATGTTGTGGATGGGCTATTCCCTCCAGCCTCTCCATTGGACCTCTGTGGGGGCATGGTTGTAGCGACATAACCTGCCACAGACAGGCTGATGGCAGCCTCTGCATTACCGGCAAAGTTCTTAGCCTTGCAGCTGTACTCCCCGTCGTCTTTGTACGAGATCCCATTTAGGCTGATGATGGACCATCGGACACCTTCTCCTGGAGACTCCTGGACAACTGTAGGTAGATCATGAAAATGCCAAGACTTAGTAATCGCCAAGATGTAGACTTTCGTTAAATGAAACACAAAGATCAACTGTAGAGTAAAAGCAAATCCTATTAAATCAATTTCGAAATCTAAAACTATTTTTGATAACCATGTTGAATAAGACACCTTTTCTTAAAATAAAATGTCTCACTGTTGATACCTGTGTTGTTGACAGGTGAGCCATCTGAAGTGGTCCAGATTAGGGTAGGTGTGGGGTAACCCGTGGCATCACAGCGCAGAAGCACATTGCTGCCCAACGAGGCCGTAATCTTGGTGGCTGACATCATGACAGACGGCTTGAGACATTGGTCCAGCTCCGCCCTTTGGAACATAACCCCGGCCAGGTTCTCAGGCCCACTGCAAGACAGGAACTGATCCATTAGTACCACTGATGTGTCAGACATTTTGGAGAGCTCGATCAGCTTGGAGATCCTGCAGTCGCAGATCCACGGGTTGTCCTGAAGACCTGGAGGGGACAAGAGAGGAAATGTTTGTGATAGTTATGCTAAATAAAACTTACATAAATGTTTGTAAAAAGGTTAGGAACGTGCAGTGCTTCAGAGATGAAGAACATGCTAACAATTATCATTGCTAATAGTAATGTGGCTGCGAATGTAAACAAACCAAAGAGTGGATTCCAGTCTCTCCTAGCTGATACACAAATTATACAAATGGTAGCACTTTATTATAACTCCATGTAACAAATAATTTATAATGGATTAGTAAAAAGTTGATTCATAATTTACTAATCATTTCTCCATTCATAAGATGTTTAATATTGTCCCTTATAAACAATCATTAGTTAAGGCTTTTCGCATGGCAAAAAAAAGGGTGTCTGTTTTGCCCTATAGTTGCACACGCATCGGTTTTGTTGCTAAACAGCCAATGGCATGTCGGTCTTTTTGTGAGAAATTACACTGGTCACTCAAAAAATGTATAAAGTATTTATAAAGTATAAATAGAACACACATTAGGCCACGCAAAAGACTGGTAAATGGTTAATAAATGGTTTATAATGACCTATATTTAACATGTCATAAATTATCTTATGAATCATTATTAAACAATTTGATAGTTGTTTGTAAATGTATGAATAACTAGGTTACTGACGTTTACAAATGTGGGAGTAAAGATTAATATACAGTGGTGTAAAGTACTTCAATAAAAATACTTTAAAGTACTACTTAAATAGTATTAGGGTATCTGTGCTTGACTTTACAATTTATATTTTTGACAACTTTTACTTTTACTCCACTACATTCCTAAAGACGTAATGTACTTTTTACTCCCATACATTTTCTCTGACACCCAAAAGTACTCGCTACATTTCAAATTCTCAGGCAGAACAGAAAAATGGTCCAATTCACGCACCTATCAATATAATGCGTTGTCATCCCTACTGCCTCTGATTTGGCAGACTCACTAAATGCAAATACTGCATTTGTAAATGATATCTGAGTGTTGGAGTGTGCCCCTGGCTGTCCGTAAATAAAAATAAATAAAATAATAATCCTGCCATCAGGTTTGCTTAATATAAGGAATTTGATGTATTGCATTTATTTGAACTTAATATTACTCAACTATGACAATTGAGTACTTTTTCCACCACTGCACTTAAGTACATTTAAAACCAGATTCTATTTGACATTTACTCAAGTATTATTTTACCTGGTGACTTTCACTTTTACTTGAGTCATTTTCTATTAAGGTATCTTTACTTTCATGTATGACAATTTAGTACTTTTTCCACCATTGTTAATAAATGATGAATAAACTATTTACTGATCCATTATAAATGCTTTATTACATTAAGTTATTTTTAAAGTCCTACCTACATATTTTGTATTTTAGTTGATTAACAACAGCGAGAGAGAGAGAGAGATTGTATATGTGTTTGAGTGTGTGTTTGTACAGTAGCTGTGTTTCCGTTAGCTTGTGTGTCTCAGCTTTTACCAAAACCGTGGCAGGGTGTACACTTTGTTATTGTTTGAACTGCAGATTGAATGCTGATTGGCTGACAGAACCTCCAGTTTATAATAGCAAAAAGGCACCTTGGGGGTTTGTGATGTATGGTCAATATACCACGGCTAAGGGCTGTATCCATAACAACAGCCGATAGCCGTGGTATATTGGCCATATACCACACCCCCACATGCATTTTAGTTTAATTCTATCATGTGATGGTACGGGAATAGTCTATATTCTGTACATGGGACGTTATGTGTCTTCCTTAGGGATAGGCTAATCTTGTTTCTCCCTCCAGTACGCCAGTGAATAGAACAAGCTTTTTCAGCATGGAAAAGCTAGCTGGTCCTTAACATCCCATTAACATTATCTCACTCCTCAAGCTAGTTCTCAGACAGAGTGAAAGAGAGAGTATTTTCTTTAAGATGGACAATCTTCACTTATAATCAATTCTGTACTTTATTCATAAAGAACATTGTACATGTGATTTGTTTTAGAAAGTAGTCCCTTAACAAGTCCCGGTTTATTTAATGATTTATTTATTTGTCTTGTATCCGAATGCTCTCTACAATGTACTGTATATGTCAGTTTGTACATCAGCGTTCTATTCAGCATTTGGCATGCCAATGAAAACCTGGGTACATCTGAGGGCCTGCTTACACCTTCCCACATTCTGTGAGATTTAGTGTGGAGCCCAAAATACATGGCATGTTTGTACAAATCAAAGCATGGAAAGATAACTAATTAGATTTGTCAAAGCCAAAGTTTAGAAAGGGACTATCTTTGCATGATAACTTTAACTCCCTACTGCTTACGAGGTGGATCTAAAATAGGTTGACCTGGTAACCTGCAGCTACAGCACATAGAAGTCCAAGCGTTGTGGACGTGTAGGTGATAGTCTATTGATAGTTTGTTGAGCATCTATAGATAGATTTTCCAAATAAAGAGCAGCCCAAATAGGTTTTGGAACCTCAATGTGAAGATGGAAATATGCCTTTGGGTTAAACGTTGCTGTCACTAAGTAAACACATTGCGTTACAGTCCAGGTGCCAGACAAAAAGTGACATCACGTTGAGGTGTTGTCATAACAATTGCCATGGATTTCATGTATGTACTACTTCCTAATGTTCGTAGGAAGGTTCAGCAAACGCCCTTTACGGGCTACGTAACAACCCAAAACTCGATACACTTCTACGAAGACCAGTGCCATGTTCTGTTATCACCGAACACTGCTTTACTGCAGGGGTGGTCAACCCACCTCCTGGAGAGCCACTGGGATTTCAGGGTTTTGCTCCAGCCCTGCTCTAACACATGGGTCAGCTAATCTCAGGTGTGTCCTCCTGAAGAGTAGCTGATCAGTAGAAGCACGTGTTGTAGTCAGGGCAAAACCAGTACAGATGTAGGATCTTAATTTGAGCCAATTTGCTACATCAGGAAAATAATTCTGTAGCAACAGGAAATGTAAATTGTTATGTGAATTATTATTAATGGACATTTTGTAAGGGTAAATAATTTTTTTGTAAAGGAAAATCAAGTCAGAAATTTCTAATGGAAAATTACAAACTTCAGAACCCTTTTAAAACCTCAAATACACTACTAGTTTGCATTGCAGGAAAGCTGCAATGCAGGGTGATCAAATAAGCATCAGGGTGATCAAAATAAGATCCTACATCTGTAGCTCTTGAGGGTGGAGGGTTGTGCAACCCTGCCCAAAGTCCTAACCTTAAATCCTCATCCCCACATCACCCACTCACACTTCCTTATCAGTTCTCTTACCGAGCACCACTTTCTGGGACAGGCTGGAGTAGACGTGCATTCCATTGAACGGCGGCCAGATATCCACGAGGTCCGAAGACAGGGTGGTCAACTTGTTGCTGGAGATATCCAGGTAGGTGATGTTGACCAGGTACGGGATAGCCTCCATGGCAACGCTGGTCAAGCGGTTGTTGTGAAGATCCAGCGTCCTCAGACTAGGCATCTCCTTTAGGGACTCCCAGGGGAAGGTGGAGATCAGGTTCCCATCCAGCCGCAGTTCGTGGAGGACCTTGAGGTTGTAGAAGGCGGCGGCGTCCACAGAGGAGATAGAGTTGTAGGTGATCCACAGGTAGCGCAGGTCGTTCAGGTAGTAGAAGGCCTCGGTGGGGATGCGCCTCACACCTGTCTTCTCTACCCGCAGTTTGACCGTATCCACAGGGACATTTACGGGGATGTCGGACATGTCTGGGTCATTACACAGCACAGATCTGAGAGGAACAGAATACATGGGCTCGGTGTAAATATATAAAAAAATGTCCTTCTCCCTTTCATGGAGTTATCACTCTTCTGGACAGGTCAAAGCTAGAGTTCCATTGCATAGCTTTCACCTATCCAGTCTAGTCAGATCACTGATTACCATTCAGAAGGGGTTGGAAGGTTCTTCAGTTCTTGTTCTTGAGAACCACAGGGTGTTGTTCCGGCCCAGTTGCCTTAAAAACCACCTGATTCATCTGATCATCTAGCCCTTAATAGCTTGAGTCATGTGCGTTAATGCTGGGCTGGGACAAAAGCCTAGAAAACGGACCAGGATTGAAGAGCTCTGCACTTTGTGTTTCCATCTCCACAATTCATCTCTTACATACTTATGGGACTTTAGAAAAGTTGTTCTATGATACTTTTCATGACTCCATACTCTGTTCCCAACTCTTGAGATGCAGTCATCCTAAACATGGGATAGGTATTGAGAAAAAGTGGTCCTCTATTGAACTCATACTTCAAAGCCTAAGAGGTCTGACACAAGGTTATAATACTAAGAGGGACAGGTGGTTTTAATACTAAGAAGGACAGGGGGTTATAATACTAAGAGGGACATGGGGTTATAATACTAAGAGGGACAGGGGGTTATAATACTAAGAGGGACAGGGGGTTATAATACTAAGAGGGACAGGGGGTTATAATACTAAGAAGGACAGGGGGTTATAATACTAAGAGGGACAGGGGGTTATAATACTAAGAGGGACAGGGGGTTATAATACTAAGAGGGACAGGGGGTTTTAATACTAAGAGGGACAGGGGGTTATAATACTAAGAAGGACAGGGGGTTATAATACTAAGAGGGACAGGGGGTTATAATACTAAGAGGGACAGGGGGTTATAATACTAAGAGGGACAGGGGGTTATAATACTAAGAGGGACAGGGGGTTTTAATACTAAGAGGGACAGGGGGTTATAATACTAAGAAGGACAGGGGGTTATAATACTAAGAGGGACAGGGGGTTATAATACTAAGAGGGACAGGGGGTTATAATACTAAGAGGGACAGGGGGTTATAATACTAAGAGGGACAGGGGGTTATAATACTAAGAGGGACAGGGGGTTATAATACTAAGAGGGACAGGGGGTTATAATACTAAGAAGGACAGGGGGTTATAATACTAAGAGGGACAGGGGGTTATAATACTAAGAGGGACAGGGGGTTATAATACTAAGAGGGACAGGGGGTTATAATACTAAGAGGGACAGGGGGTTTTAATACTAAGAGGGACATGGGGTTATAATACTAAGAGGGACAGGGGGTTATAATACTAAGAGGGACATGGGGTTATAATACTAAGAGGGACAGGGGGTTATAATACTAAGAGGGACATGGGGTTATAATACTAAGAGGGACATGGGGTTATAATACTAAGAGGGACAGGGGGTTTTAATACTAAGAGGGACAGGGGGTTATAATACTAAGAGGGACATGGGGTTATAATACTAAGAGGGACATGGGGTTATAATACTAAGAAGGACAGGAGGTTCTAATACTAAGAGGGACATGGGGTTCTAATACTAAGAGGGACATGGGGTTATAATACTAAGAGGGACAGGGGGTTCTAATACTAAGAGGGACATGGGGTTATAATACTAAGAGGGACATGGGGTTCTAATACTAAGAGGGACAGGGGGTTATAATACTAATACAAAATACATGGATCATTTAAAAAAAGATAGTGATACTGTATATCTGTGGAAAATGGTCCAGATTCAACTACAATAAAATATGTAAAGACAACCTCCTATAAGAAACATGGTAAATACCTGGTCCCCGTTCCATCACTCCGTCCATGGTAAACACAGGTACACTGGGAAGGACAGAATGAATGGGCCACACTGAAGCAGCACAGGAAGACATAGGCGTAGAGAAGAAGATGCATGGTTCACCAAATCAACCAAACACGATCACACCACAAGGTCAGGAGAAAGAGGAGAGGAAAAGACATCTGAATTCATGTAGAAAGGTTGAAAAAAATACTCATCATCTTTTGTAGAGAGGAAAAAATATGAATAGTCCCAAAGTCCTACATGCATAAGAAGTGCTTACAGGTGACCCATCGTTAGGATGGGAGAAGGGGGAGGGGAGGACAGTAAGGCCAGATTAGTGGAGGATTTCACAGGGCCGACTAGGTCACGCAAGCCAGGACAGGGAGGATAGAAATCAGCCTTGGGGACACAAACACTAATCGGCTAGCACACTTGGCGGGGAGGTTTCCCCTTACCCGATCCCCTGGATACCCTCACACACCCACAGCCTTCATCACCCCAGTCTACCCAGCCCTGAACCCCCCTAACACACACCCACAGCCTTCATCAACCCAGTCTACCTAGCCCAGACCTCCCTCCCTCCCACACACACACTCCCCCCACTGTTTTCTCCTCCCTTACCGCTCTTCTAACCCTCACTGTTATGGCACTAGCCCTACCCGTGCTGACACTGGGCTGGGCCTTTTCCTAAGAGTTGCGTGAGGGATCTCCGAGTGACACAAGGGTGCAAGCTGTAGTCTGGGGCGTGATTTATCTCCTCATGGAGGGGACCGGAGTGGAGGGGGTGGGGGGTGACCGGGGTGGCGTGGGAAGAATGGCATTGTATGCTGTAGCTTTAAGATTTCCCTTCACTGGAACGAAGAGGCCTAGCCTGAACCATAAATAGCAGCCCCACATCATTAATCCTCCTTCACCAAACTTTACAGTTGGCACTATGCATTGGCATAGGTAGCGTTCTCCTGGCATCCACCAAACTCAAATTTGTCAGTCGGACTACCAGATGGTGAAGCGGGATTCATTACTCCAGAGAACGCGTTTCCACTGCTGCGGAGTCAAATGGCGGCAAGCTTTACACCACTCCACCTGACGCTTGGCACTGTGCTATCTAACCTCCAAATGAGCTTCAATGCCATACAACACTCCTTCCATGGCCTACAACTGCTCTTAAACGCAAGTAAAACCAAATGCATGCTTTTCAACCGTTCGCTGCCTGCACCCGCCCGCCCGACTAGCATCACCACCCTGGACGGTTCCGACCTAGAATATGTGGACATCTATAAATACCTAGGTGTCTGGCTAGACTGTAAACTCTCCTTCCAGACTCATATTAAACATCTCCAATCCAAAATCAAATCAAGAATCGGCTTTCTATTTCACAACAAAGCCTCCTTCACTCACGTCGCCAAACTTACCCTAGTAAAACTGACTATCCTACCGATCCTCGACTTCGGCGATGTCATCTACAAAATAGCTTCCAATACTCTACTCAGCAAACTAGATGCAGTTTATCATAGTGCCATTTTGTTACTAAAACACCTTATACCACCCACCACTGCGACCTGTATGCTCTAGTCGGCTGGCCCTCGCTACATATTCGTTGCCAGACCCACTGGCTCCAGGTCATCTATAAGTCCATGCTAGGTAAAGCTCCGCCTTATCTCAGTTCACTGGTCACGATAACAACACCCACCCGTAGCACGCGCTAACCGATCGCTGCAGCTGTACATAGTCCATCTGTAAACAGCCCACCCAATTTACCTACCTCATCCCCTTACTGTTTTTATTTATTTACTTTTCTGCTCTTTTGCACACCAGTATCTCTACTTGGACATGATCATCTGATGATTTATCACTCCAGTGTTAATCTGCTAAATTGTAATTATTCGCTCCTATGGCCTATTTATTGCGTACGTCCTCATGCCTTTTGCACACAATGTATATAGACTCATTTTTTCCCCCTACTGTGTTATTGACTTGTTTATTGTTTACTCCATGTGTAACTCTGTGTTGTTGTCTGTTCACACTGCTATGCTTGTCACGTTCTGACCTTTATTTTCCTTTGTTTTGTCTTTAGTTAGTATGGTCAGGGCATGAGTTGGGGTGGGCAGTCTATGTTATGTGTTTCTATGTTTAGGATTGTCAATTGGCCTGATATGGTTCTCAATCAGAGACAGGTGTTTTGCATTGTAGCCTACCTGGTTAAATAAAGGTGAAAAAAAAAAAAAATAGTGCCTGGTGATATTAGGCTTGGGTGCGGCTGCTCGGCCATGGAAACCCATTTCATGAAACTCCCGACGAACAGTGCTGACATTGCCTCTAGAAGCAGTTTGGAACTCGGTAGTGTTGCAACCGAGAACAGGCGATTTTTACGCGCTATGTGCTTCAGCACTCTGCGGTCCCATAATAACAGCACTTACAGTTGACCTGGGCATCTCTAGCAGGCCCGAAATTTGATGAACTGACTTGTTGGAAAGGTGTCATCCTATTGAAAGCCATGTTGAAAGTCACTGAGATCTTCAGTACGGGCCATTCTACTGCCAATATTTGTCAGCAACGGGTGTGGCTGAAATACCCGAATCCACTAATTTGAATGGGTCTCCACATACGTTTGTACTTACAGAATATCAAGCATATTATGCACTACAATATGGTATTTTACGGTAAGACTTTCTTCTGTGATGTACCAGATGAATATATATATATTTATATAATATAAGATAATTTGCCTTGAATGAGCTCCTCCTGTAATCTAAAAGGTGTATAAATGGTTACTTCACACATATTTATTGTATGGAGAACACCAGAATACACATCTTTCTAGGAAAGATCGATTAATTAACCATTATACTCATGAAAAATAGGAGTTATTCATTTCATTATTAGTGATTTTTGTATATTTACCCTTGAGTGGGTCAGAAACAGACTGCTGCTGGTCTTAGCTTGGTCCTGACTGAGTGAAAGAGGGACATCTGGTGTTAGAACGACAGTTGGTTGAGTAGAGATAAAGTGGAGTACTTTTGCCTGTGTGGGCAATACATACATTACATACATACATACATACGTACATACTCTCTCTCTCTCTCTCTCTCTATATATATATATATATATATATACATATGTATATACAGGTAACTGCCAAAATTAAGGAAACCCCAACCTAAAGTGCCTTTTTTAGGTCATTGGACCACCAGATTGTACATGTATCTGGAACTCTATTGGAGGGATGCGACACCATTCGTCCACGTGAAATTCCATAATTGGTGTTTTGTTGATGGTGGTGGGAAACACTGTCTCAGGTGCTGCTCCAGAATCTCCCATAAGCGTTCAATTGGGTTGAGATCTGGTGACTGACACACACACACACACACACACACACACACACACACACACACACACACACACACACACACACACACACACACACACACACACAAACTTGAACCTGTTTGGGATAGGGGGCAGCATTTTAACGTTCGGATGAAAAGCCTGCCCAGAGCAAACTTCCTGCTACTCATGCCCAGAAGCTAATATATGCATATTATTAGTAGATTTGGATAGAAAACACTCTGATGTTTCTAAAACTGTTTGAATGATGTCTGTGAGTATAACAGAACTCATATGGCAGGCGAAAACCTGAGAAGAATTCAACCAGGAAGTGGGAAATCTGAGGTTTGTAGTTTTCAACTCATTGCCTTTCTAATATACAGTGTCTATGGGGTCATATTGCACTTCCTAAGGCTTCCACTAGATGTCAACAGTCTTTAGAACCTTGTTTGAGGCTTCTACTGTAAAGGGGGAGAGAATGAGAGCTGTTTCAACCAGATGTCTGGCAGAGTGCCATGAGCTGGTCACGCGCGTGGCCGTGAGAGCGACCTGCGTTCCATTGCATTTCTAAAGACAAAGGAATTCTCCGGTTGAAACATTATTGAACATTTATGTTAAAAACATCCTAAAGATTGATTCTATACATTGTTTGACATGTTTCTACAAACTGTTATATAACTTTTTGGACTTTTCCTCTGAACTTTCGCCTGGACTTGCCCGCGCCTCATGACTGGATTTGTGATCTAAACGCGCTAACAAAAAGGAGGTATTTGGACATAAATGATGGACTTTATCAAACAAAACATTTTTTTTTGTGGAACTGGGATTCCTGGGAGTGCATTCTGATGAAGATCATCAAAGGTAAGTGAATATTTATAATGCTATTTCTGACTTCTGTTGACTCCACAACATGGCGGGTACCTGTATGGCTTGTTTTTGTGTCTGAGCGCCGTACCCAGATTATTGCATGGTGTGCTTTTTCGGTAAAGCTTTTTTTAAATCTGACACAGCGGTTGCATTAAGGAGAAGTATATCTTTAATTCTGTGCTTAACACTTTTATCTTTTATCAAAGTTTATGATGAGTATTTCTGTAAATTGATGTGGCTCTCTGAAAATTCGCCGGATGTTTTCGAGGCACAACATTACTGACCATAACGCGCCAATGTAAACTGAGGTTTTTGGATATAAATATGAACTTTATCGAACAAAACATAAATGTATTGTGTAACATGAAGTCCTATGAGTGCCATCTGATGAAGATCATCAAAGGTTAGTGATTCATTTTATCTCTATTTCTGCTTTTTGTGACTCCTCTCTTTGGCTGGAAAATGGCTGTATGTTTTTTTGTGACTAGGCTCTGACCTAACATAATCATATGGTGTGCTTTCGCTGTAAAGCCTTTTTGAAATTGGATACGATGGGTAGATTAACAAGAAGTTAAGCTTTCATTTGGTGTATTGCACTTGTGAATGTATGAAAGTTAAATATTTCTAAAAATATTTTTGAATTTCGCGCTCTGCCTTTTCAGTGGATGTTGTCGAGCATAAGAAGTTAAACCCCTTCATTCTTCTTTGAGACCCCTCTTTCAAAGTCACTGAGATCTCTTCTTCTAGCCATGGTAGCAAAAATAATGGGCAACTGGACATTTTTATACATGACCCTAAGCCTGATGGGATATAAATTGTTTAATTAACTCAGGAACCACACATGTTGGAAGCCATGCTTTCAATAGACTTTGTATCCTGTCATGCCCTGATCTGTTTCACCGATCTTTGTGCTCGTCTCCACCCCCCTCCAGGTGTCGCCCATCTTACCCATTATCCCCTGTGTACTTATACCTGTGTTTTCTGTTTGTCTGTTGCCAGTTCGTCTTGTTTGTCAAGCTTACCAGCGTTTGTCCTGACAGCTCCTGTCTTTTCCCCAGCCTCTCTTTATCTCGTCCTTCTGGTTTTGACCTTTGCCTGTCCTGACCCTGTACCCGCCTGCCTGACCACTGCCTGTCTCTGACCCTGCCTGCCGTCCTGCCGTCCTGTAGTCCTGTACCTTTGCTCCATCTCTGGATTACCGACCTCTGCCTGACCTGACCCTGAGCCTTCCTGCCATCCTGTACCTTGGCCTCTACTCTGGATTATCGACCCCTGCCTGCCTTGACCTGTCGTTTGCCTGCCCCTGTGGTTACAATAAACATTGTTACTTCACACAGTCTGCACTTGGGTCTTACCTTGATTCCTGATAGTATCCCTCATTTACTCAAGTGTTTCTTTTATTTTGGCAGTTACCTGTACACACTATTTTCTGTTTGTAATTACTCAATGTTACACTGTACTTACTGCAGTAACCCTAACTCTTACCCCAACCCAATTGGTCATTGGAAATGAAAATACTTGTTAAGCTGTACTTAAAGGAACAGTTATTGTAATAAGAACACTGCGGAGTGTTTCACAGGGAATACAGTGATTTTTATTTATGCATGCAAATTTTGATCCTACATGCCAGAAAAGCCACTTCAACTGTTAGCACACGTATGTACAAAACAGATTAAATTAAGAGAATGTTACTATGTAACATTTACTGGGTCTCGTCCACAGATACAGAACAAAAAAACTGAACGACTGGGTCGCGTCTCTAGCAACCCTAGATTTGTGTCGGGACTATATATTGTGGAAGGATGAAATAGTATGAATAAATTTATAAAAATATATTTTTAAATTAAAATATGTCAAACATAAGTTGAATATGTTGGTAACCCGTTGTATAAAAGTGATAATGCCCTTGAAGCCGGTGTTCGGAGGATATTTTGGGACGGTTTGCCGACTTCGTCTCGGGCCTAAAAACACCCGTGCCAATATATTCTCCGATAACACTGGCTAAAAGACAGGAGCTGACAGGACAAACGCTGGTAAGCTTGACAAACAAGACGAACTGGCAACAGACAAACAGAAAACACAGGTATATCCTCCGATAACACCACCAGTAACACCGGCTTCGAGGTCATTATCACATAAGTAAGCATTCTTTGTGAAAGTACAAAAGACTAATACGAGGAGAAAGCTGAAAACATTGTCAGGTCATTTACTGAATAAGCAACGTTGGTACAATAGTCAGTTCAAGACATGGTTGAAAGCTCATCACAAACTAAACAGACACAACTCAAACACTACTGTCTAATATCAGTAGCATAATGCTGTTACCATGGGGGGTTTAGTACTGCACATGTAAACAAAAGGTTGACCCAGCAAGACAGGCAAAGAGTTAAACAAAATTGTCCATGCCACAAAAAACATCTAATTTCACAGTTTTTACCTAACAGTACAGTTATCCAACTCTGAGTTGAACACCAATGCGCTTACACCTAGAGAGAGCACAGAAATGTTCAAATAAGTGCACAAAACTAGCTCTTAGAAATACTGACCAAACAAATATTGCCAGGCAATGAAATGGTAGGCCACCTTCAGAGTCCTATGGCATAATGATGTGTAAGCAATACAATCCAACTTTTACTGTCATAAATAAAATAACTTACTGTGACATACACTTTTCTTAAGTCTGATAAATCCAACAAAAAGTTCAATTTTACATGAAATACTTTTTTTTGCGTCAATATTTTTGAAAGACTGGGATTCATAGTGAATTAAACCACAGTAACTTATTTTTATTCTCTTATGAATTGTCCTGAATTTGAAGTGCTTAACATCTAGGACCAAAGTATGCATTTATATCTCAATATATGCAGTGCAGAAATCTGCAAAAACTTTCATACTTGTATTTATTAAGTTATACTTTATGAAATAAAAATGGGGGTATGAGAACATGTGTCCGTGTGCTTGTGTGGCATATGATTAAAGACGATGGAATCATTCACAGTCCTTAGATACATAGCTTTAAATTGGCAAGATGCCTCATATTGTAATAAAATAATCCATTGTTTATCATATTGGCAACTAATTTCTTCTTTGATAATGACCTAAGTGTTTCCTGTTTAACAGGCTTCCCGCTGGGCACACATTGGTTAAATCAATGTTGTTTCCACGTCATTTCAATGAAATTACATTGAACCAATGTGGAATAGACGTTTAATTGACATCTGTGCCCAGTGGGTTGGCACATCTAGTAAATCATGTTTTTGTATTATTATAATTTGGTAATGCTATTGTGTAACCGCAGGTAGAAAAAAAAGCTTTTCACTTCAAAGATATTATTTAGATCCCTGGCATTACTGGTATTTAAAGGCTTCAGAAGCTTTAAAAGTTCCCCTGTGTGATTGAAAATATTGTAGTCTTCAACACCGATCACCCATCCATGTACATAGTGCTTTAAAATGAGATCTATACAGACACACAAACATGAGAAATGTGCTTCAAACCCTTTAAGCCCTAACTGACCACCTAAAAAATGAATATAAATAAATTATAAAGGGGGGAAATGTGACACTTGATAAAACTACAAACTCATAAAAATCCAAAGAAATTCTCCAAAGTAAAAAAGTTAATGAAAAATACTTCCAATTCTACTACGTACTGAACTACTAACTACTATAAAAGCCATAATAATACAGGTAATACTAATAATCATCATCATAATCATAATACAGTCCATAAGAGAGGTAATAGGGCTCATCATCTGAAATGCTGTTTGGAGGGGTTGTGAGGGTCCCCTGGACCACTTTGTCATATGACGCACCAGTGACATCAGCGGTGGCGAGGACCCCGGGCGCCACCCACCCCCCTCTTTAAAGGGGATGGTGGAGATGGAGGGGCAGGGTGGCAGGGCCAGGCGTCACGCTGGCCTTATGTGTAGGCGTTGAGACGCTCCTTGGAGCGGGTGGAGTGGATGTCGTGGAGCTCCTGCTCCTCCTTGGACTTGGTGTCCTCGTACTTCTGCATCCTGCACGCGTCCTTCACGTAGGCCCAGTTGGCTGACAGCACCATCAGGTAGTGGATCTAACAGAGATGAGTCACCCACAAGTTCAGTCAGGGAGAAAAATCAAACACACCACAAATGATTGGTCTTTCACTTTTCCACTGACATCCATCAGGGAAAGATGAATGCCTGTCAGGAAATGGAAGAAAGTGTACCATATTTATATATTGTATTATCACTACAGATTTCATGATACTGTCTTAGTGGAGAACATAGAAATAGGAATTAGAATAATAGTAATTTAATAGGATCTCTATGGATTTTTAACATCATGACATCATCTGCAGAATTTGAAAGTGCTATTATTGAGGCCCACAGCTTGAGTTAAACCTGGAAAATGAGTCAAATTAAGTATTCTAGGGCTGAAAAACAATGTCTCAAATTTCGAATTTTTTATTTTCAATTCACAAGGGTGTATTTCACTGATATGCCAGCAGGCGGCAGTACAGTAGAAGCAGTCGGTAGTACCCAGGGTTTCAACTGCAGAAAAGACTCATAGAGACGCACAGCCATTGTGAATGTATTTTGCTTAAATGCCTGTGGTTGTTACTTTGCCACACCTTTCACACTGAATCAGATCAATATAAGAAGCTAATAGATTTGAATTTACACAAAGACCAAATTACTGGTCTCTTAAGGATTTCAACAAAAGCTGCAGTCTCAGCTGCGAGGACTTGGAATACTGTAGTGAAAATACTGCATCCATTTCGTTGAACATCTCATCTCGTATTTGATGTTGATAGTTAATCATTTGTTTTAGTAATCAGTTATATAATCAGATAAAATGGAAGGACCATGCATTTTTTACTGCATTAACCCCTTTTCAGTTCATCATGAGATAGAAGTCAGACATGCATTGATTCTTTTTTAACATTGTAGTTTCCTTTTTTTACTGCCACCCTTCTGTTGGTGGGTGTCTGTCGCGTACCACCACTGTTTCCTAGACATTTGTTTTGTTAAAATGGGAGGCAATGTCTCACTGCAATTTGCACCATCATCTTTGACTAACGATGACCACATTCTCTTTCTTAGAAAATGGCTCCTCACAAATTACTGAGAGATGTTTTCAACAAGCTCTGGGCCTTTCTTCTCCCAGTTTCCATGACAACGCTGTGAAATGCCTAGCATCTCTGAGCCAAAGAAAAACCTTGTCTCTCCACTGCGCCAAAATACTGCCTCCCCAGCCATTCCCATAGACTTGCAGAAAAACACACCATAGCAATGACAGCAGCTCCAGCACCAGCCAGGGAACAAACGAACAGGTGGAATGTCATGTCCAGCTGTATCAAAGACAAAGGAAAGGGAAAAATGAGTCAGGCTTCCCCATAAAAACCCTAGTGAACCTGTAAAAGACCCACACACATTTTATTATATGCATTATTTAAAACCTTCATCGATGTTGCACGTAAATGTTCATTTCGCAAAAGCTTTTGAACTTTGAAACTTTGAAACCAAGTATCACATCATTTATTAAACATATGTCATTCACATTTGATGTATTTGTAGTTAAGTTATTTGTATCACCTACCTCATTTGATTCACACATTTTGTAAAACTTGTCAGATCCAGTACATACAGTCTTCCCCTCCCCAACTGGCACAATACCTGAAAAGAGAGAACATTTCAATAGGCCATTCCGACATTTTCATATTAGTTTTGATTGATCTAATATTTATACCACAGATGTCTGTGCAACATTCATGGGTAATATGTTTGAAACTACCCACAGAGAAGCAGTAAACCCAACTACTGTATGTCATGAATCCTTACCATACTGGCGCGGGTCCAGGCACAGAGTGACTCCCTCCAGGATGGTGGCGTTTTGGCAAATGGTCCAGATGTTGAAGTAGATGAAGACGGGGAGGGAGGTGAACGCAGTCACCCCGAGCCAAGCCAGCATGAAGATGTACGTCAGCATGATGAACTAAGACATAGGATAGCGGAGACTCAGTAGATTCCAGATTCCAGGTATACCTCGCGTCAAGTGAATTAGGAACAACATTAAGAGCTGTTAGTATTTCCCATCAGGATTTATTGTGACTGAGTCTATATCAGTGTTTCCCAAATGTCTCCTCACATACCCCACATTCCACTTTTTGATCTATTCCAGTACTAGCACACTTAATTCCACTTAAACTTGATGATTGGCCACGTGAAACAGTTGTGCCAGTATAGAAAGTGGAACGGATGGGGGTACTCGGTGAGAGGCCTAAATTCTGCCCTTTACACAGAATTATCACATTTTAGCTACAATATTGTGATTGATTGCACTGCCATTTTAAAAGCTACTTTGTCCCTTAGGACCATTGCATTACACACAGGTCGTTCATAGAAAACGTTACCAGCTACTCTTGAAGATCACTAAACCTCATCATTCAGTGATTAATTACCCCTTACCCAAGCACTGACGCAACGTCCACAGGTGGTGATCTTGAAGTCTCCATAAAGGTCCTTAATGGCTCCGCTGGTAAAGAAGCCCTCCACCATCAACAGAATGCCGTAGACAAAGAACGCTGAGGCGATGCCATAGATCACATACTTAATGATGTCAATCCTAGATGGAAAAAGTGAAAAGTGTGTGGAAACAACTGTAATGTACAGTTATTACATTGTTGTTTAATTGTTATTGTGCATTAAAAACACATTTTTACATCCTCTGTAACTCTGTTTGGTCAAACTTATCAAGTTACATTGAATAGTGTATTTACACAGTAACTATACAAGTGACTAATTTGAAACCCATTTTAAATCGAGACAGTGTTCTTTCACCAGGATACAATGTTGGTCTTATCTAGCCCATCTGCAATGCAGGTTCTTCTAAAGTACAGAGAGCTACTCGGTATAGGGATAACTTTCAGGTGATACACAACAGTGTATCTTCAATGTTTCCAGTTTAGGTCATAGGTGTGTAGCCTGCTCACATGGTGAACACGTCAAGGGAATCCACGGGTCCTCTGACCACCTCAAAGTAGTTCTGCAGGATGGTGACGGTCCCAGAGAGGGCCTCGTGCCCGCAGCCGCAGAACAGCGCCACCCCGGCGTACAACAGGATGGTAGCGATAAGCGACGGGTACGGGATGCCGCCCAGGCATTTGATGCAGCACTCCAGGCATCCTGAGCACACAGAGAGAAGAGAGACAGAGAAGGTCAGACTTCATGAAAGACAGGAGGGAATGTTCACTATATACAGTAAATCACAGGACAACAGAGGAAGAAACACTGGATTGAAAGTACTGGTTGAGAATGCTGGAAGATATCTTGAGAGGAAGACTAAGCTGTGGTCAGTACAAGGCCTTTATATCACCACCACAACCACTAAAATGATGTTGTTGCATGAGGTGCATAGCAATCATAGTAGTAGGTACCATAATCAACATGGTAACTGTTTCTAAAAATTTATATTATGTGATTGCGCGGCACACTTTATGAGGTTTTGACACAGCAGCCTTCACCTAAGAACAATATGGTACCGTATGGTATTTCACATACAGTGGTCATCCTCTACACACTGGTGGTTAAATGCAGTCGGAGGTGAAGCAGTGAGAGAGTGACTCCCCTCTTTGCTACAGATATTCCAGTATGAGGAATGAGGTGAACCCAACTTAAACCCTACTGAACCCAGCAGAGCCCTGGTGTGGTTGACACTTTCAGCCTGAGCCCTAGGTGAACTCTAACCCATAGGCGTCCCGGGCATCCACTCTGTTTGGCCACACATCGGACAGGGATCAGGGTGAATAATAACATGTTATGAGAAGTGTGTGTGTGTGTGTGTCTGTCTGTCTGTCTGTGTGCGTGTGTGAGACTGTGCCTCAGTCTAAGTGTCTGTGGGTGGGATGTCTGGGTGTATTTGACTGGATTGGTGTGTTTCTACAAAATGCTGTGACCATATTATAACAGCATCACAATCCCATGGAAGTGTTACTGTATGTTAGGGTTTGTGTATGTGTTTGAGGGAAGCAGTCTGGACAGTGAGTTCATCCTTCATCCTAACGGCTGCTATGCCAACATACTCTACAAATGCATGTCATACACAACTTTGTTTCAGACTAATGTCATACGCATCAGGTTTGTTCCATTCCAATTTCATTAGTGAACCCCACTCTTTTTCATGGCCAGATATGAGCTGTTATTGAGTCAAATAGTATTTCCTCTCCTCGCAGTGCACTCTGAAATATGCTCCCCAAATCAATGCGAAGCACTAATGAAATGCACAAATGTAATTTCACGCTCATACGACTGGAGAATTTCCTCCAATGCCTCTACATCACCATTAGAACCATTGATTAATTCTTCCCCATTCAATCAACGCTCATGTTTCCCATTCAACAACAAAAAAGTCTGAAAAACCGAGCTGACTATTTTATTTGTAATTCTCAGAGATACCAATCAATGACATCTCCCTCATCGCAGCCAAGCAGTCATTTATTTGCCATCTCCTCTATCACGCCTCGTGTTGATTATCTGTCGCACTGCATTGCGAAAGCAATAGCCCTCTTCCTCCTCCCTCCTCCACACTCTCCATATGTTTCTATACAGATTGTGACTGGAATAGTAAGTAAGCTAGCTATCTACTTCCGCCTCAGCCTGCTAGGTTGGGGATCCTTTATTGAAAAAACACATGAATTTCACATGTTAAGTGTTCCAAAAACACATGTGATCACACGTGATCTTATGTTAAGTTATTGTGATAACTTTGACAACATATAAAGCAACATAACATGAAACTATAAATTTGAAAACATCCGATCACGTGAAGTGTTCCAAAAACACATTTTCACATGATTTCACATTTTCACAAAATCATGTGATTTTCCACATGTGAAATCATGTGTTTTCCTCATCCTAGCCTTTCTCCAGAAGTAATCCACCACCAGTGTCGTCATGTCATCAAGCCCGATTCCCATCGTTTCCCAGCTATGATATTTCCATTTGTGGGGCTCTTGTCCATTTCAGTGGGAATGGGTGACAAAAAGTGTCATGTTCATTATGAAGGTTTTATAAGACATACCTATGCATTATTTAGATACAGTATGACTGCTAAATGGAGGACCCATTTATTTGAGGTATATTATGAAATTTGTGTCTAATTATTATTACAAAGCAATTGCTATCTCATAGCACATTGAAATAATAAATTAGGAAAATATATTTAAAAAATATATATGTATATATTTACCCCCAAAATATATGGGGTATTGGAAATGATGCAGACAATTACTTGATGGAAGCCACAATCTATCTACAATATTAAAGCTGATATAAAATGCCTGGAACCTGACTATGAAGACTAAAGCTATAGTGGGATAGAGTTGCCATGGCATTCGTGATGGATATGGGTGTGATCGAGGTGAACACAGAGCAAGAGCAAGAGCACAGAGCAAGGAGAGGCTGCAAAAATAATTGTGTTTTTTATTGATTATGGGTTTTTGTGGAGGGACGCTATTGGTGATTTTTTTGGGGGGGTCTATCAACAATGACAAGGCACCGGGGTCTGACAACTAGGATGGAAAATTACTGAGAATAATAGCGGACGATATTGCCACTCCTATTTGCCATATTTTCAATCTAAGCCTACTGGAAAGTGTGTGTCCTCAGACTTGGAGGGAAGCAAAAGTAATTATGCTACCCAAGAATAGCTCAAATAGCTGACCAATCAGCCGGTTACCAACCCTTAGTAAACTTTTGGAAAAAATTGTGTTTGATCAGATACAATACTATTTTACTGTAAACAAATTGACAACAGACTTTCAGCACGGTTATAGGGAAGGGCATTCAACAAGCACGGCACTTACACAAATGACTGATGATTGGCTCAGAGAAATTGATGATAAAAAGATTGTGGGAACTGTTTTGTTAGAATTCAATGCGGCTTTTGACATTATCAATCATAGTCTGCTGATGGAAAAATGTATGTGTTATAGCTTTACACCCCCTGCTATACTGTGGATAAAGAGTTACCTATCTAACAGAACACAGAGGGTGTTCTCTAATGGAAGCCTCTCCAACATAATCCAAGTAGATTCAGGAATTCCCCAGGGCAGCTGTCTAGGCCCCTTACTTTTTTCAATCTTTACTAATGACATGTCACTGGCTTTGCGTAAAGTTAATGTGTCTATGTATGCGGATGACTCAACACTATACACGTCATCTACTACAGTTAGTGAAATGACTGCAACACTTAACAAAGAGCTGCAGTTAGTTTCAGAATGGGTGGCAAGGAATAATTTTGTCCTAAATATTTCAAAAACTAAAAGCATTGTATTTGGGACAAATCATGAATTAAACCCTAAACCTCAATTAAATCTTGTAAAAAATTATGTGGAAATTTAGCAAGTTGAGGTGACTAAACTGCTTGGAGTAACCCTGGATTGTAAACTGTCATGGTCAAAACATGTTGATACGACTTCAGTCGTGTAGTTAGGTGCAACAAAGACGGACCTCGGAAAATTACAATTGGCTCAGAACAGGGCAGCACGGCTGGCCCTTAAATGTAAACAGAGAGCTAACATTAATAATATGCATGTACATCTCTCATGGCTCAAAGTGGAGGAGAGATTGACTTCATCATTACTTGTTTTTGTAAGAAGTGCTGACATGCTAAATGTACAGATGTGCCTGTTTAAACTACTAGCACACAGCTTGGACACCCACGCATACCCCACAAGACATGCCACCAAATGTGTCTTCCCAATCCCCAAGTCAAGAACAGACTATGGAAGGCGCACAGTACTACATAGAGCCATGGCTACATGGAACTCTATATTTTAATTTTTTTAAATGTCATCTTTATTTAAACAGGTAGGCCAGTTGAGAACAAGTTCTCATTTACAACTGCGACCTGGACAAGATAAAGCAAAGCAGTGTGACAAAGAAAACACATGGGATAAACAAACGTACAGTCAATAACACAATAGAAAAATCTATATACAGTGTGTGCAAATGTAGTAAGATTAGGGAGGTAAGACAATACATAGGCCATAGTGGCGAAATAATTACAATTTAGCAATTAACACTTGAGTGATAGATGTGCAGAAGATGAATGTGCAAGTAGAGATACTGGGATGCAAAGGAGAATTTTTTTTTTTAACAATATGGGGATGAGGTAGTTGGGTGGGCTAGTTGGGTGGGCTGTGTACAGGTGCAATGATCGGTAAACTGCTCTGACAGCTGATGCTTAAAGTTAATGAGGGAGATATAAGACTCCAGCTTCAGTGATTTTTGCAATTCGTTCCAGTCATTGGCAGCTGAGAACTGGAAGGAAAGGCGGCCAAAGGAGGAGTTGGCTTTGGGGATGACCAGTGAAGTATACCTGCTGGAGCACGTGCTACGGGTGGGTGCTGCTATGTGACTGGGACTGGGAGACTAGTCAGGGTCGAGGAAAATATGAACGAAGCAAAGTACAGGAAGATCCTTGATGAAAACCTCCACTAGAGCACTCTGAGCGCTCAGGACCTCAGACTGAGGCGAAGGTTCACCTTCCAACAGGACAACGACCCTAAGCACACAGCCAAGACAACGCAGGAGTGGCTTCGGGACAAGTCTCCAAATGTCTTTGAGTGGCCCAGCCAGAGCCCGGATTTGAACCTGTTCAAACATCTCTGGAAAGACCTGAAAAAAGCTGTGCAACGACACTCCCCATCCAACCTGACAGAGCTTGAGAGGATCTGTAGAGAAGAATGGGAAAAAGCTGGAGGACAGCTAGTTTCCGTCCTCCTCTGGGTACATTGACTTCAATACAAAACCGAGGAGGCTCATGGTTCTCACCCCCTTCCATAAACTTATACAGTAATTATGACAACTTCCGGAGGACGTCCTCCAACCTATCAGAACTCCTGCAGCATGAACTGACATGTTGTCCACCCAATCAAAGGATCAGATAATGAATATAGTGCTGAAAGCATCAGCTACAGCTAGCTAGCACTGCAGTACATAACATGTGGTGAGTAGTTGACTCAAAGAGATAGAAAGACAATAGTTGAACAGTTTTGAACAAATTAATTTAAAAAATGAAGGAGAAGCCAGAGAGCGAGGAATAGCTATATTTCCTTGTATTTTTTTCACTTTCACTTACTTAGCTAGCAAATGCCGCTAGATAGTTTAGCCTATTCAAACACCTGACTCAAACAGAGAGGGATCGTATGTTAGCTAGCTGGCTATGGCTGTCCAACACTGGAACTCTTCCAAGTCAAGGTAAGCTTTTGGTTTTATTAATTTATTGCCACCTTGGCCTACAAGTGTAACTACTAAACTGCTTGCTGACTGTACACTGTACTGCATGATTGTAGTGGGTTCTATTAGCTATGTTGACTATGACGTTAGCTAATATGGTGACAACGATGTAGGCTGTGTGTAGAGTTTAGCGGTTATTTTTGCCTGGTCACAGACAGATGATGTGTTGTGCACTGACATCCACAAGCGAAGGGGAAAAGGTGAGAGGAGGATAGTGCGTAGATGCAAGAAGGAATTATACAACAAACAAAGCGATCATGCTGTTTGTATCTGGCTACTATGAAAGTGAACTGTGTTTGCGTGTGATCAGAGGTGTATTCATTCCGTTGATTCTGTTGAAAAACTTTTCTTAAACGGAAGCAAACGGAACAAAACGGGGATAAACATACCTGAATTTGTCCAGTAGAAACTCTCGTTAGCAACTGTTGAACTAATGATAACACCCTAGATCAGCTAGATGCAGGCAAGAGTGTGCAAGGCGGTATTGAATGCGTTACTGTCTGTCACGTTGATTACAAAAAAATGATCAAGACCTGTGTTGTAAACATTCATTCATAGACCTCATGATGGGTATTGGGAAAATGTGAGTATCATGTGGTAATCTAAACCTGTCGATGTTACATTGAGCTGGGTGAATGGAATATGAAGGACAGTCATCCAATATGCTGTAATAGAAAATAAGGCCATGCTGATTCAAAAAATTATCTTCCTCCCTCATCTTAAACTGCACCAACCACCACTGGTGCGTTTTGAAAATGTTTTGTGTACTTCATGAATCATTATAAAAAGTTTGGGGGAAAAAATTGAAATATTTGACAATATTAGAATTGTTAAAAACTCACATGGTTCTTCATTGCAAGGGCATTGGGCAGTAGTACTGGTGGCCATATTGCCATTTAATGTTATACATGTGAAGTCTTAAGGATTCATTGGGAACCAGATATGGTTATAATCATACATTTGCATGGCACTATTGTTTTCAGACAAGTTCAACAATTCTCCACTGGAAAACAACAGCTACTCCTCCCATCATAAGTCTAATTACCAGCCTTTTCACAGACTTACATTGAACTTGAGATTCCTGACTCAATCTGGCTGAGTGTTGGCGCTATGCTAGTGAAAATGACAACTAGTGTGAATTGACTGAAAGAGCCACTGGATGCTTGATCCATAATTTAGCACCAGCAGCACAGTAACAGCACAGCGCCAGCCACTTCCATCCATTATTTATGGCAGCTGCTTTACTGTTACATTACCTGGGATGAGAAAGATGCCTGTTTAATGAGCTGCCACTGGGGTTCCAATTGATCATGTTCACAGTGGAATAGGGTTGAGTGTGTTGTGGAACTTGTTGGGTATCAACTGGCCCAGTGTCAGTTTAGGTGGGTATATGTTATGAAAGGGAACATTCACTCTCTCTAGCAATCTATTTAACAACAAGACCAGTTTTTCTAGCCTGGGCACCAGTCTGTTTGTGTCATCATGGCTAAGATGACAAGGAGCTGTCATGATAGCACAAACAGATCTGAAACTAGGCTACAGTTGTTCTTGGAGACGAGCATAACATAAAAGTTAAATTAACTGTTGTTTTTACCGATTGGCATTAGTAAAGCATTCCTCTAAATGTGGCTAATGGTCAACAATGACATAGTCTATTATATCTATCTCATGATGACCACACTTTGTTCTTGAACTTTATTCATATGAAACCTTCAAATTAGGGGGCCATTAAATATTACTTGTAATCACTACAGTATGTGAAAATATGGCTACATGTGGATTATCTCTAAACTGCCAATAAATGCTGAATCAAGAGACAGGCTCCAGCTCCACCTTCAATTGTACTCCACACAAACAGCCCCTCTTCAAAAAGTAAAGTCTGTAATTCGGCTGTGACCCCAAACATGTCTCTCCAGTCCAATCAACAGTAGGCGTCTCTCTCTCTCTAACACAAAGAGAAAGGACAGGCCCCTCCCATGCCCCCTCCTCACTACCACGGTCACCACTCTCCCCTCTGTCAGCGTCATGTCCGACAGGCAAAAGGGACACACACACACCCTCAGCACCCAATGGCTCATTAAAAGGTTGAGGTTGCCATCATGTAATGGTCACCTCTCAGAAAACATTGATAATGCATCTTGAAGACAACAGCACTCCTAAGGATCATTCAGAAAATAATACATATAGTATCAGCCGCACAATCACAAGATCTATAGTGGCATTAGTTTCATTAAAACAGGGAAGGGGGGAGCGAGAGACGGAGAAGGGGAGGAGGGAAACAGAGGGAGAGATTGAGAGAGAAGGAGATAGATTCAAAGAGAAAAAGCTAATTCGTTTCTGGTTAGAACGGCTTGTGGTGTACACAAGGCACATTTTCACATTTATTAATGTTCATTTGATCTGGTGGCCTGGAGACGTCCATGGGGGGCGGAGTACGGGAAAATAAGCCTACACTAAGCAGTGGGGATGTTTCAGTCTGTGAATGTCGGAAGAGTACGTGTCTCAGCGTTCGCTTTCCCTATACCCCCACCCCCACCCCCACCCCCACCCCCAACATTTGTTATGCTGCATCTTGACACACATGTCCAGTTTATGGGGTAAAATAGTCTACTTTTATTTGATCAATGGGTTGTATTACCCCTTCTCGCGCACTTGCAAATTGTATATTTTATTACATGACATTGAATATATGACTATATGAATATATGAATATATGAATATATGGAAAACCTGTATTATGGCTTCTCTACTTGAATTCATGTTTTTTGTAATAATCTGATAGATTCCAAGAATTCCAATTCCAGTTTCTAGACTGAAAGTTTTCCTGACCAAGAGGGACGATTTTTTTGTCGTGTTACCTGAATTATAAGATCTCTATGGTAGGGACACTATCATAATGCAATACACCTCAGGCTGTGGGATGATTGTGAATCCAATTTGGTTGATTTTGCTTGCTACAAAAGCTTAGCCTCTTCCATTTGACAGCCAAAATAGATCTGTAACACTAGTAGCAATATAACAGAAGATCAAAAGTAAGATGATAAATACCTGTCAAAAAACAACTTAAATAGATTTTGTAACCCTTTGTTAACAGTGAAACTAAATGTGATGCAAACTATTTGGGGGTGTTTATTGTTATTTTGAGGATTTACAAAGCAGCCCTGAGAGGTATAAAATGCACAGTTTTAAATTTGCATGTACAGTCATGTTGTGTCTGAAAACCATACAGTGTCATGTTCTGTACAGTAGTTGCATTCCATTTGTACTATTTTTGCATGGTAGCCCCTAATGCCAGGACAGGGCTACAGACGATCTATAGAGCTCTGGTCCACACATAACGAATGTCCTCATAGGAGGTGACAGGGGGACAGTTGCTGGAGGAATGGCCCAGAGAAAGAGCACTTACATCTGCTTGTCCTCTTAAATATGTCATGGACTCAGGGTTCTCTGAGGTGGGGGGTCAGATTGTGACCAGTCACCCCAAAATGACAGTGAGGTCACATACTGTAGATTATAATATAACTACTAGATAAAAGCATAACTGTTTGATGCTGCTTCTCCCTGAGAGTTGCTCAGATTTATATATAATGCATGGTTAAAGCTAGGTGGCCTGACAACTTAAAGATCAACGACTTCAGCTCAGACTAAAAATAATACTACAGGAGCAGTGTTACCATACAAGTTATAAAAAAATGTATTACATAATCTCCACAACTCCACGGAAATTAAAACTGAAATGAATTTGTCATCTAAGAAAACATACAAAACACATTGAACATTTAATATAAGCATTATAAAGCCATTTGAAAGGCCCTCAGGGCGGAGGCCCAAAGTCATTAAATCTCCCCTTTCATGTGCTCTTAAACCAGCCTTTCAGCTCAGTAAATTTACAGTGGTCATGTGAATAATTGTCTCAACCAAGCGACAAGCGACAAGAGACTTAGAACCTTTAATATAACAGTAAGGTGTAATCTATAACTTGGTAATACGTTACATTAATATAAGTACTGTTTATGACGGGTTGTGATTATATAAGTAGTTTATAGATCATCATTAGATAATATGTAGTTTATGAATCATTATTAAATAGTGAATAATTTTGGTCGTTGCCAAATAATAGGTGTATTTATGGCTGCACTGAGGATTTTATTACTGTTATTAAAAGATGAATAACATAAACCACATTACCTCACTAAATGCGGAAGACACATTTCAGATGAATGCATTCAGTTGTACAACTATGTATCCCACTTACCCTTTCCCTTTCCCTCACTGTGAGGGTAATACTGTGAGAGCATACCCAAGTCCCCCTCAATATGGCTACTCTAGCTTTGTAAAGTGAAATGTATTTTCCTTGTGTCAATAATTGAAATGTCAGGAAAATGTTGGGGCAATTTGATGTTTGTTTGAGGTTGATGCCTTTTCTGTTTAGGGAGTGGTTTTAGGGCTAAGGTTTGGATGGAGGAGCCAAATGGCAAATATCAACAGAGAACCAGAAGTCCATTATTTGCTAGTGGGCAAGACACACTGCACATACTGTAGCAGGCCTAGAAACATGTAGGCCAACCTACTACATGGCATTTACACTATGCATGCATTCAGACTTCATAATTGGAAACAGGAGGGTCAAATCATCTTGTTTCAAGCACTAGACTTCTAAGTGTCCCTAGCTGAACTTCAGTAGCCTGGTCCCAGGCCTGTTTGTGCTGTATCCGACTCCTATGATCATTGTTATGGTTGAGCATGTTGTAGAACCATAGGAGTTGGCTATACAGCACAAACAGTTCTGGGACCAGGCAACTGAAGTTCATCAGTCAGTGTGTTGATTCAGAGAGGAAGCACTAAAGAAGAAGAGTGTTAATGTGGAGCAGCACTCAGCCAAGCTGCTTTAGCGCCCTGTTTTATTTATAACTTTACAAATTTGATAGAGAAGAGATGTGTCAGTTAACCACTTTTGGGCCAGTGGGGCCGCAGCGCTAGTAGTAAAGAGTGCTTGGCTAAGTATTATAGAAAGACTAACAAGGCCTTCACCCAAATGAATGGGCATGGTGTACTAGAGACACGCATGCACAGTCTGGGTGGTAGTCTCTTTCAGTATGGTGAACATTGATGGAGATGGCCAACTGTATGATGTGACAGATTGGGCTTCCAGGATGTAGAATTCACACAGAGAGAGCGAGTACAATACCCATCAGTCTCTATTATGGAGACTGATGGGTATTCAATCGAAACTGCTATCAAGAAGTTTCCGGTAGTCATCCCACAGGTTGGAGACATCTTAGTGTCAAAGAATCATGGATCATAGTGTGAAAACAGAATTCCTGATTCAATGTTATATTGCAGCCACCAATGGTTTTAACATCTTACCAGACAATAAAGGCCTATCACTTTGTAGTACATGCAATTATTCAGCTGTCCCCATAGCAGAACCCTTTTTGGTTCCAGGTAAAAACACTTTTTGGTTCCAGGTAGAATAATTTTGGGTTCCATGTAGAACCCTCTGTGGAAAGGGTTTTACATGGAACCCAACATGGTTCTACTTGGAACCAAAAGGGTTCTACCTTGAACAAACAAGGGTTCTTCATGGGCTTCTCCTATGGGGACAGCAGAAAAACACTTTCAGGTTCTAGATAGCAGTTTTTTTTTTACGAGTGACCATCCATGACACTCACACAAACACGCACACAAACACACGCACACAGACACTATGTAAACTATGTAAACAAAATGTCATCTGCAGGAACAGAACAGAGAGCAGAGAGTGGCTGCAGGGATAATGACCAGACTTGGCCAGTGCCATGGCAACTGTTACAGCACTCATGCCTGTGAAGCACTGGTTTTCAGGAAGGAGGGAAGAAAAGAAGCACAGACATACGAAGCCCTGTCACATGCACAGAACCTGGGAAGAAGGGGAAAAGGAAGGAAGGAAGGAGGAGGAGTGGAGGGGGAGAAATACACCTCAGAGTGGAGAGAACGACAGCATTTTCATTCATCCGGTGAGCATTTAAATTAATATGGAAGAAGGCTCATTCAAACCAACCGCTTGTAAACATCAATGTATTTATAGACTGCTATTTTCGCCTCAAGCCTACACTTCTTCAACACTGGTGAAGGGGTGGATTTGCATTTTAAATGGCAACCCCTTTGCACAATGCAAATAACATACCCTGCATGCATATGCACAAGAAAGGAATCTTCACATGCGTCAAAAAAATGTCTGCTCTAAGCATGAAAGCGCTTTGATTTGAATACAATAGCTGGACATGCATATGTTCTGGATACAATGGTTTTATTAGCGAAAGCGGACTGGCTCGATGTCTCTTGTCTTCAATGTTCCCCTGAGCCATCTCGACAGGCATGGGAGAGCCTTACCGAGACACCCGTGAACAAAGACAATCCTCCCTGTGCTTTCACAGTCAACGCTCACAGAGGCAGGTCACACCCCTCTGACTGTTTCGACAGCAGACAACACCCACCCACACCACACACACACACACTTTAGTCAAGCAGACAATCAATGGACAAAGGAACAACCCAAACAGATGCTCTTTTATACCCAGATTATTAACCAAATATTTTCTCAAACCTTTCCGCATAAGTACTTCACTGACAACAGACAAACAAATTAGGGGAGGATTTCACTCAAATGGAATCTCAATCCATCCACCTGAATATAAAGTACACTTCTCTTTCCTTACCTTTCTGAGTCTGCCCCTCATCCATATCTTCTTCCATCTGGGCTATTCTAGATGTAGAGCAACTGATGTGACAAAAGCTCAGAACTCTGTTTCTGTGTGTGTTGTCGGCTGAGGGATAGTCCACAGAAGTCTCTCTCTTTCTCTTTCTCTCTCTCCCTCTCTACTCTGTGTTCAGACCTCTTGTCAGCAGAGATTTAATTCAAGTAGTCGTGCCGTTGATTTATGAGAGAGATCAGTGCGTCTTCACAGCGCTGTCCATCGCGAGCCTCTCTGGCAAGTGCTGAAAACCTGCTCTCAACAGTGGAGAATACAGGGGGTGGTGAGGGAAAAGGGTGGTCTCAGTATGCAGGAATAAGTATATTTGCAGGAAGGCGCAGGTGGTCAGGAAACAGAAAGCATAGAGAGGCAATGGTAGAAACACCGGCTCAGCCTTGAAAACAGCCCCTTACCCTGAGACCAGGAGGAGGGGTGTTTCTTTAGAGGTGTCGAACACTCTCCCACCCAGCCCACCCGGATAACCCCTTTTTTCAGAGAAAATGGTTAAGCCTGTCAGCCCCCTTGGCTATGTTCTGCTGCATTAAGTGAACCTTCTCCTTGACTGAAAAATATATATTTCAGAAATCCAAAAGGGAATTCTCATAATCATATTAATCATCCAGGTTCAATTTGTTTATTACAAGGAGTTGTCATGGGACCCTTATCATACATACTGAACAAAAATATAAACGCAACATGCAACAATTTCACTGAGTTACAGTTCATACAAGGAAATCAGTCGATTGAAATAAATGCATTATGCCCTAATCTATGGATTTCACATGACTGGGCAGGGGCGCAGCCATGGGTGAGCCTGGAAGGGCACACTTCTTTATGCATTTCTGTTTTACTCACCTGTAAGAAAACCTGTCCCTTTAAGAGTGACTGATGATGTCACAGCAAGCACGAGCTCACAGTTTTAATTGTCTAACTCCCAAGTTCAGCTCGCCACCTGTGGCTGTGCAGAGAATCTCCGGTTTTCTAACATTATTATTCTAACTGTTGTATCCTTCACTGTGTGTGAATGCAAGAACTGTGAGTACAGTATAGTTGCCAATGTTTAAGTCATATTTTTGTCATTGTACAGCATTTTATGCACTTGGTTTTTGCCAGCTAAGAAACTACTGTTAGCCATATTTTGCCTGTAAGTTGACTAGCTAGCTAGCTATGTTGTAGCCATTTTAATGTCATTTCTGAGTCACTTTATTGTTATAGCAGATCAGAAATGTTTATTCTTGTTTGTTATCGCTAAATACACTACTTGACCAAAAGTATGTGGACACCTGCTCGTCAAACATCTCATTCCAAAATCATGGGCATTAATATGGAGTTGGTCCCCCTTTTTGTGCTCGCTTTACGTTTCAGCTCTCAATTCTATATATCTTTCAGCAACGGGTGCAACGGGTGTGAATCCACTAATTTCAAGGGGTGTCCACATGCTTTTGTATATATAGTGTGTATGTGCCTTATTATAGACAAGTCAACGCTGTTTTCATGATTTCTGGTAGATCCCTAGTAGAAAAATCTGATCAGATTTTGGAACCAGTCCTATTAGGATTCTACCCTATAGGATTGTATCCTATAGGAGCCTATAAGAATCCAATAGGATTTTTCTATCAAATTTTGGAACCAGTCATATTGGACTCCTATAGAATTTTATCCTGTAGGATATAGGATAAAATCCTATAAAATAAATCCTGTAGGATTATATCCTATAGGATAAAACAATTATCATCTGATAGGATTTTCTATTGGATTTTATTTATTGGAATCCTATAGGATTTTTATACTAAGGTGCACATTGACTCGGTACCAGTACCCCTTGTATATAGCCTCGTCATTGTTATTTTATTGAGTTACTATTTGTCCTTTAGTTTATTTAGCACATTTTTCTTACTTACTTTTTAAAACTCTGCATTGTCAGTTAAGGGCTCTTAAGTAAGCATTTCACAGTAAGGTTGTTGCATTCTGCGCAAGTGACAAATAAAATGTTATTTGAAAAGACATTAGCAGAACCCTGCACGTAACCCAAAAGGGTTCTACTTGGAACCAAAAAGGGTTCTCTGATGGGGACAGCTAACAGTGTACTCTGACACTGACAAACTGAGATCAATTAAAAACAATCTGGTCTTGAATTCAAACAATAGCTCAGGCCAATAAAGCGACACACAGATAGTACAATATTAGGAGGAAATACAGACAGATTAGTCAGCAGTAGGAATTTGCTTTCCAAACTGTACGTTTTCTCGTGATTGTATTTTGAAATTTGTAAAATGACAACTGCAACCAACCATAAAAATATCATCCAAAAATGGCAGTTCCCATTCAAATCAGGACTGGCAGTAGTGTACCCATGAGTTTAAGTTTAACAGTTGAATTGCCAGGGTAAGAGGTTCCAAAACTCTTCTATGGATTATACGTCTATGGCCACAACACAATAAGCTGTTCTATATTTGGCTCGCATGCTGCCCAAATTGCGGCCTTCCCGACTGTAGGCATACCGGTAACTGCCAAAAGAAAGGAAACACTTGAGTAAATGAGGGATACAAAGTATATGTTATGATGTGATTTGCATTTTCATGGCATGGTTTAAGTCCACTTGTAGAATCCATTCCAAGGTGCATTGAAGCTGTTCGTGGTGGTCCAACAACCTAATAACTTCTTATGGCTGGGGGCAGTATTGAGTAGCTTGGATGAATAAGGTGCCCAGAGTAAACTGCCTGCTACTCAGGCCCAGAAGCTAAGATATGCATATTATTAGTAGATCTGGATAGAAAACACTCTGAAGTTTCTAAAACTGTTTGAATGATGTCTGTGAGTATAACATAACTCATATGGCAGGCAAAAACCTGAGAAAAAATCCAACCAGGAAGTGGGAAATCTGAGGTTTGTAGGTTTTCAAGTCTTTGCCTATCCAATATACAGTGTCTATGGGGTCATATTGCACTTCCTAAGGCTTCCACTAGATGTCAACAGTCTTTAGAACCTTGTTTCAGGCTTCTACTGTGAAGGGGGAGAGAATAAGAGCTGTTTGACTAAGGGGTCTGGCAGAAGGCCATGAGCTCAGTCAGGCATGTGCCCGTGAGAGTTAGCTGAGTTCCTTTTCCTTTCTAAAGACAAAGGAATTCTCCGGGTGAAACATTATTGAAGATTTATGATAAAAACATCCTAAAGATTGATTCTATACATCGTTTGACATGTTTCTACGAACTGTAATGGAACTTTTTGGACTTTTCGTCTGGCCTGCGCCTCGTGAATTTGGATTTGTGAACTAAACATGCGAACAAAAAAGAGGTATTTGCACATAGATGATGGACTTTATCGAACAAAACAAACATTTATTGTGGAACTGGGATTCCTGGGAGTGCATTCTGATGAAGATCATCAAAGGTAAGTGAATATTTATAAATGCTATTTCTGACTTCTGTTGACTCCACAACATGGCGGGTATCTGTATCGCTTGTTTTGGTCTCTGAGCGCTGTACTCAGATTATTGCATTGTGTGCTTTTTCTGTAAAGTTTTTTAAAAATCTGACAGCGATTGCATTAAGGAGAAGTTTATCTATAATTCCATGCATAACACTTGTTTCTTTTATCAATGTTTATTATGAGTATTTCTGTAAATTGATGTGGCTCTCTGCAAAATCACGGGATGTTTTGGAAGCAAAACATTACTGAACATAACGCGCCAATGTAAACTGAGATTTTTGGATATAAATATGAACTTTATCGAACAAAACATACATGTATTGTGTAAAGCTTGGTCGCAAATGGGTCTTCCAAATGGACAATGACCTCAAGCATACTTCCAAAGTTGTGGAAAAATGGCTTAAGGACAAGAAAGTCACGGTATTGGAGTGGCTAGCACAAAGCCCTGACCTCAATCCTATAGAAAATGTGTGGGCAGAACTGAAAAAGCAAGTGCGAGCAAGGAGGCCTACAAACCTGACTCAAACTACACCAGCTCTGTCAGGAGGAATGGGACAAAATTCACCCAATCTTATTGTGGGAAGCATGTGGAAGGCTACCCGAAACGTTTGACCCAAGTTAAACAATTTAAAGGCAATGCTACCAAATACTAATTGAGTGTATGTAAACTTCTGACCCATTGGGAATGTGATGAAAGAAATAAAAGCTGAAATAAATTATTCTCTCTACTATTATTCTGACATTTCACATTCTTAAAATAAAGTTGTGATCCTAACTGACCTAAGACGGGGAATTTTTACTAGGATTAAATGTCAGGAATTGTGAAAAACTGAGTTTAAATGTATTTGGCTAAGGTGTATGTAAACTTCCGACTTCAACCGTATATTCTAGGCGGTGTCAGAGGAAGGCCCAAAAAATGGTAAAAGACTCAAGTCACCCAAGTCATATACTGTTCTCTCTGCTACTGCATGGCAAGTAGTACCGGAGCGCCAAGTCTAGGTCCAAAAGGCTCTTTAACAGATTATTTTCTTACCATTTTTACATTTTCTTTTACTTTAGATTATCTAGTAAATATTTTCTTAACCAACAATGCAGTTTTAAGAAAATAGATTTAAGGGCTTGTAAGCATTTCACGGTTGTATTCGGCGCATGTGACAAATACAATTTGATTTGATTTGATGTCGGCGAGCATGGTGCGTTACATACACAGGAAGCGGTACAGACGTTTGCATGTTTACATTGCAGTATGAGTGAAATTCAAACATTTAATCAACCATTGGGAAAGTTTAGATTTAGATCATCTAAGATTGCCATCTTTGTTCACATCTCTGAACAAATGTTAAAGAAAGCTAATTGAAAGCTAACATGTTGACAAAATAAAATATAGAGAATCGAAAATTGTAGTATCTCTGTATACAATTTTGGTGATATTCGACTCATATTTATTCCCAGTATGGGTTAACCTCCTAACTGTATGCAACACAGTGGGATGGAGAGGGTAGGTGTGCTCCGCTCTTCTCACAATGATATACTATATTTCACTTCTACAGAATAAAAGGGGCTCAATTTAAGGCCTGACATTACAGTGTAGCTTCTGTTTAACATGGAGTTTTCTAAGGTTAGACAGAGTGGCAACAATGGTAGAGTGGTGGGAGGCTGTCACTAAATGTCACAACATAGCTGTACTTCACAGTTTGTGTCCCAAATGTAACAATATTCACTTTATAGTGCACTACGTTTGACCAGGGCCTCTGTAGTGCACTGCATAGGGAATATGGTACCATTTGGGACAAAGCCTACACATCTTACCCAATAGGTAATTGCATTTTTATTTATAAGTGTTAGGCTTTTGACAGCCTTGTGTTTTACAGACATATTGGAAGAAATGAAATAAATAAAAACAGTTTAAATGTGTATCAGGGATAAGGGAAAACAGTAAAAAAATAAAATAATTTGAGTCAGCCTTGAGTATGTACAGTAAAGTGATTATTACCAAACTGAATAAAACATGTCAATAAGCAAGTGTGGTTCATTGCCTGCACATACAGTACCAGCCAAAAGTTTGGACACACCTACTCATTCAAGGGTTTTTCTGTATTTTCACTATTTTCTACATTGTAGAATAATAGTGAAGACATCAAAACTATGAAATAACACATATGGAATCATGTAGTAACCAAAAAAGTGTTAAACAAATCAAAATATATTTTAGATTTGAGATTCTTCAAAGTAGCCACGCTTTGCCTTGATGACACCTTTGCACACTCTTGGCATTCTCTCCAGCTTCATGAGAAATTGCCACACCAGCCTTCACTTTGGCTCCCCCTCCTGTCCAACTCAGGCATTCAGCGTTGCCGCCTTCTAGCTGCTGCCAAACCTGCTGCTGGCAAATGCCCTTCACTCATCAACACCAGACTTGTCTCATCATCATTACACACACCTGGTTCCAATCCCCACTATCACTGTATATATACTCCCTCCGTCATTTGTCTGTCGGTCATTGTAAATGTTGGTTGTTTTCCTTAGAGGAATCTCTCCTACTATTTCCTGAGTACTTTATTATTTAGCACTTTGGGTTTTGTCCCACTTTTATAATCATAGTGTTTTAATAAACTCAGTAGTTCTAAACCTGTGAATGCCTCCTGCCTACTCCTCTCTACACTTGTGACAGAATGACCGACTCAAGAGAACAGGAAGCAACAGGACATCCGACCTCTGCCTGGAGCACCTCGGGATTGCCATGGACGAGGTGCTCTGGACCGTACGCCAGCTGCAGGCTACACCACCACCTTCCCAGCTCCCCGCAGTTGTTCGAGCCACCCCACCACCACTACATTACCCAGTCGGATCAGCAACATCCACCTGCCCCTCCCGGAGCGGTTTGACGGCACCCCAGCTCACTGTAGGGGGTTTCTCCTGCAGTGTGACCTCCATCTTGCTCGTCATGCCGGGACAGCCTCAGAGAGGGACAAGGTGGCCTTGGTGATCTCAGTGCTGACAGGCCGGGCTCTGGAGTGGGCGCACGCCGTCTGGGAGAGGGGCGGTCCAGAAGTGCAGTCCTGTGAGCGCTTCACCCAACTCTTCCATGCCGTTTTCGACCACCCTACAGAGGGCCGAGAGGGAGGTGGGCATCTCCTCTGTCTATGGGTCCAGGACAGCGTCTGAGTACGCTCTGGATTTCCGGATGGTGGCTGCTTCCACTGGCTGGAACGACCAGGCCCTGTTGACAGTTTTCCGCAGCGAGCTACAGGCGGACGTCCAGACCGAGCTGGCCTGTCGCGATGACGACCTCATCGCCATGGCCATCCGCCTGGATAATCTCCTGTGTGCCTGTCGTCGCCCATCCCGGGGGTTCGGGTCTCTCCCAGGAACCTCCGGCGAGACTGAGCCCATGGAGGAGGGCCCGACGCACCTTCCCCCAGAGGAACGTCAACGCCGCCGCCGACAGGGTCTCTGCTCATACTGCGAGGAGTCGGACCACCCCTGGATCACCTGTCCCAGAAGAAGAACCAGGCAAGAAAGCGACAGGCCGAGGAGCGCTCCTGCACCTTCCCAGGTAGGCGTGGACGTGCCTTGCTCCTCTCTGTCCACCCAGCCCATCCTCCTTCCTGTCACCTTCCCGGACTATCCTGTCACCTTCCCGGACTATCCTGGCCCCCCACTGAGTCCTGCCCTAGTGCGTTCTGCAGGAAATTTCCTAGACCGGTCAGTGGCCTTATCATTACGCATTCCTCTAGTTCCTTTACAACCCCCTATCCCAGTCCATGCCCTAGACAACCGTCCCCTAGGAACAGGACTGGTTTGCCAGACCACGATTCCCATTTCCCTCACAGTTGCTCACAACCACCATGACCGCATCACTTTCCTCATCTTAGACTCTCCTGCACACCCTGTAGTTTTAGGTTTCCCCTGGTTACAGTTGCATAACCCCAGGATATCGTGGACAGAGAGGTTGTTGTTGGGTTGGTCGCAGGAGTGTCAGGGGAGATGTCTCTCTGTCTATCTGTGCCACTTCCGTGGAAAGTCCGGACCAGGCCACCCACATCCCTATCCCGGAGGAATACCGGGACCTACAGGTGGCTTTTTCGAAGACTTGTGCCACGTGCCTGCCCCCTCATCACCCATGGGACTCCATTATCAACCTAACTGCCTGGTTTTACCCTCCTGTGGGGGCACATCTACCCTCTCTCGCATGTAGAGACCGAAGCCATGGACGTCTACATCCAGGAGGCACTGGCCCAAGGATTCCTCCGTCCGTCCACCTCTCCAGCCTCCTTGAGGTTATTTATTGTGAAGAAGAAGGACGGAGGTCTTCGCCCCTGTATCGATTACCAGACACTGAATAAGGCAACTGTTAAATTCAGTTATCCCCTGCCTCTCATACCCACTGTGATTGAACAGATGCACGGTGCTCAGTACTTTACATAATTAGATTTACGCAGTCCCTACAACCTGGTGCGCATCAGAGAGAGGGATGAATGGAAGACCGCCACCAGCACCGGGCACTATGAATACAGGGTAATGCCCTACGGCCTGACATATGCACCGTCGGTGTTTCTATCCTTCATTAACGAGGCGTTTAGAGACATGTTGGCTCACTGTGTAGGGGTGTACATGGACGACATCTTGGTGTACTCCACTACACGCGAGCAACATGTCTCTCATGTCAGGTACGTTTTGGAGAGGCTGATAGGGTATCACCTGTACACCAAGGTGGAGAAGTGCCTTTTTATCCAGCAGGCAATCTCCTTCCTGGGCTATCGGATATCCACCGCGGGAGTGGAGATGGAAGAGTAGAGGGTCAGTGCAGTACGGTCGTGGCCTGTTCCATTTAACATAAAAGCGGTGCAGCGCTTCCCAGGTTTTGCCAATTATTTCAGGCGCTTCATTAGGGGTTTCAGCACAGTGGTGGCCACTCTCACTTCCCTCCTGAAGGGAGGTCTTAGACAGCTGCGCTGGACTGAGGAGGCCAACGAAGCCTTCCGTGCTCTCAAAGAACGTTTTACGTTTGACCTGTTCTGGCTCATCCTGGCCCGTCTCTGCCCTTCATCGTGGAGGTGGACGCCTCCGAGGTTGGAGTAAGGGCTGTTCTCTCCCAACGCACTGGATCGCCACCTAAACTCCATCCATGCGCCTTTTACTCATGGAAGCTGTATCCAACGGAGTGGAATACGATGTGGAGGATCGTGAGTTTCTGGCCGTCAAGAAGGCGCTGAAAACATGGCGGCACTGGCTGGAGGGTGCTCAACACCCATTCCTGGTTTGGACAGACCACCGGAACCTAGAGTATATTCGAGCAGTGAAGAGGCTGAACCCGCGTCAGGCCAGGTGGGCCCTATTCTTCACCAGGTTCTTCGCTAAGAATGTCAAGGCCGATGTGTTGTCCCGGGTGTGTGACACAGAGGATCGGAGGGAGAAAGTGACACCCAATATTCACCTGTCCCGCATTATAGCTCCTGTCGTGTGGAATGTGGATGCGGACATCCGTCGAGCCCTCATCTGCCAACTATCCCGAGGGGCGTACCTATGTGCACTCTGATGTGAGGGACCGTCTCCTCTCATGGGCACACACAGCACCTGTGTCGGGGCACCCGGGTATAGCCCGTACTATCGACTGTCTCTCCGCCAAGTACTGGTGGCCCACCTTGGCCCAGGACATCTGGGTTTACGTCTCTTTCTTCTCCACCTATGCACAGAGCAAGAAACCGAGACACCTCCCCTATGGCAAACTCCACCCGCTGCCGGTTCCACAACGACCCTGGTCCCATCTTTCCGTGCACTTTGTCACACACCTTCCTCTTCGGAGGGGCACACCACCATCCTGGTTGTTGTGGACAGGTTTTCCAAGGCGTGTCGTTTGATTCCTCTGCCTGGTCTCCCTGCGGCCATACAGACCGCGGAGGCTCTCTTCTCTCACGTCTTCCGGCACTACGGGATCCCGGAGAACATCAAGTCTGACCGTGGTCCTCAGCTCACCTCCCATGTCTGGAAGGGCTTCATGGAACGACTGGGGGTCAAAGTCAGCCTCACCTCCGGGTACCGTCCCTAATCAAATGGGCAGGTTGAAAGGGTAAATCAGGAACTGAGTAGGAACCTTCGTAGTTACTGTCAGGACTGGCCAGGGGAGTGGGCTGCGTTTCTGCCTTGGAAAGAATACGCACAAAACTCCCTCCGTCACTCCTCTACTAACCTCACACCCTTTCAGTGTGTTTTAGGCTATCAGCCGGCCCTGGCACCAGAGTCAGATCGAGGCTCCTGCGGTGGACGATTGGTTCCGGTGCGCCAAGGAGGTATGGAACACAGCGCACACCCGTCTCCAGCGCGTCATCCTCCAGCAGAAGGCACAGGCCGATCGTCACCGCAGTGTGGCCCTGGTCTTTCACCCCAGTGACAGGGTCTGGCTTTCTACCTGCCTGTCTGCCTGCCCTGCCGGAAGCTCGGGAGGCTCAGCGCCTCGGGAGGGTACTGTCACACCAGCCTTCGCTTTGGCTCCCCCTCCTGTCCAGCTCAGGCATTCGGCATTGCCGGCCTTCTAGATGCTGCCGATCCTGCTGCTGGCAAACGCCCTTCACTCATCAACCCCGGACTTGTCTCGTCATCATTACACACACCTGGTTCCAATCCCCACTCTATCACTGTATATATACTCCCTATATATACACTCCCTCTGTCATTTGGCTTTGTCGGTCAATGTAAATGTTGCTTGTTTTCCTGAGAGGAATCTCCTGCTATTTCCTGAGTACTTTATTATGCTTTTCCTTCACTCTGCAGTCCAAATCCTCCCAAACCATCTCAACTGGGTTGAGGTCGGGTGACTGTCGAGGGCAGGTCATATGATGCAGCACTCCATCACTCTCCTTGGTCAAATATCCCTTACACAGCCTGGAGGTGTGTTTTGGGTCATTGTCCTGTTGAAAAACAAATGATAGTCCCACTAAGCACAAACCAGATTGGATGGCGTATCGCTGCAGAATGCTGTGGTGCCATGCTGGATAAGTGTGCCTTGAATTCTACATAAATCACAGACAGTGTCACCAGCAAAGCACCCTGACACTTCCTCCTCCATGCTTCACAGTGGGAACCATACATGCAGAGATCTTCCGTTCACCTACTCTGTGTCTCACAAAGACACGGCGGTTGGAACCAAAAATCTCAAATTTGGACTCATCAGACCAAAGGACAGATTTCCACCGGTCTAATGTCCATTGCTCTTGCATCTTGGCCCAAGCAATTATCTTCTCATTGGTGTCTTTTAGTTGTGGTTTATTTGTGGCATTTTGACCATGAAAGCCTGATTCACGCAGTCCTTTTTCTTTGCTTATTTGAGCTGTTCTTACCATAATTTTAACTTGGTCTTTTACCAAATAGGGCTATCTTCTCTATACCACCCCTACCTTGTCACAACACAACTGATTGGCTCAAATGCATTAAGAAGGAAAGAAATTCCACAAATTAACAAGACAAACCTGTTAATTGAAATGCATTCCAGGTGACTACTTCATGAAGCTGGTTGAGAGAATGCTAAGAGTGTGTAAAGTTGTCATCAAGGCAAAGGGTGGTTACTTTGAAGAATCTCAAATATAAAATACATTTTGATTTGTTTAATTAACACTTTTTTGGTTAACTACATGTTATTTCGTAGTTTTGACGTCTTCACTATTATGTAGAAAATAGTAAAAATAAAGAAAAACCGTGGAATGAGTAGGTGTGTCCAAACTTTTGACTGATACTTTATATAAAACACTATATTACATTACACACACACACACGCTATATTAACATCTGCTATAAAGGATGCAGTGCTTAACACACACACACACACACACAAAGCGCCCCACCCTTGGCCTGAATACCATCCCCTCGCACATACAGGCCTGTCACGGCTGCTTTGTTAACAAGGGTGGGAGATTTGCTGTTGGGGGTTGGGGTCTTTTCTGGGGGAATCCTTAGCTCGCAAGCCCCCACAACACTCTCTGGCTAGTCATGTTCCTGGGCTGACCCACTCCCTCCTCCCCTCCCTGTGCCCACTTCCCTTCCTCTCATCCACCATCCCTCCTGTTTAGCACTGTCGGTACCAATGGAGGAAGAGAGGGAGATAAAAAAACAGCAGATGGCGAAACACTCTGCGAGGGTATCTAGGCAGTATGCATTCCTTGTCACTGCCAAGCCATGTATGAAATTGTGTGGAAGTGGGACTGTGTAAATGTGTTTGGGTGAATCTGTTTGTGTATGAATGCATGTGTACGTGCGTGCGTGTGAAATTATATGCCAGTGTTTTTTGTTAATCACAATTTATAAACAGAAGGAGCCAAACAAGCTCACAGTAAGCGTATTACTGTCTCCTGGTTGCTCTCCAGTCTGTGTTCCTATGCGCTCGCAAGTTGCCATAGCAACCATCCCCATATATTGTTCAATAGGAAAGACTAACAAACGTAATAAATAGAAACAGCACCTCTGAAACCTCAGCCACTCCCTCTATACATCTTCGCGCACATTTTAATGTAGAAAAATCACTCTACTTAATAACCATTTTGCACTAGGACGCTGTGAATTATATCAGTCTCAAATCACTGTCCTACTAATTTCAGAATTAATCATTTTTAATATTTCACATTATTTGTACAGTGGCATTTTTTTTCTCTCCATTGAAATCTACTGTATTATTTGCTGAACCTGAAAACCCAGTAATTCCAATACAAATGACTGGGCAACCGAACAAGCCAAGAGAGTGTTGTTCTGTGTTAATGTTTGTTAATGTGTTAATGTAAGTGTTAATGTTTGTTCCCACCCAGTCGAGCTGAGAGAAATCAACAGAATCTGAAAGATTCAGGAGGTCAAATTTTACAGCACACCAGTGAAGAGGTAAATACTTGACTAGGGCTTCAGTTCAAATTGAGAACCATGGAAACAAGATGAGGGTCCTTTGAATGAAGCCCTGGAAAGTAAATTTATATTTCGTTTTAGGGAAAGAAACTTACAAAACCACTGTGGAGAGTTAGATAGATATCTAGTGTGACTCACTTAATAAATGCTGCTAGTAGTTTGCAAATGATTTGTCGATAGACATCATCTGTAGGCGAAAGAGTAAAAGACCACATGCACATCTTACGGCTTTGAGCAGATGCTGGATATCGTATAGCCTCAATGTTCATCCACAAAACATGAACATTTGCCAGTACAATATAGCTATTGACCCTTAGGTTTATCTGACACATTGCTGCAATTAAACACACTAAGCTATGAACAGGTAATGCATGGAATCAGGAAATCTATCAATTTTATTAGAGAAAATGGTAACACATACTGTATATATCAGTATGCGGTCTCTCTCTTTTTCCACATGCTCTCCAGGAGATCTCTAGTCAGGTAGATATGTGTCAGGCTTGAGGGACCTGCTAAACCACAGGCTTCTCAGACCACATTGAGGGCTGGGCACACAGCCAGAAACACTTATCTAGCTGTCAACCTTTTACACTCAGTTTACAGCTCTATTATACATTGAGCAGGGTGTGGAGAGATTTAGGACCAACAGAGCAGCCCATTGGGAGTTAGAATTTCCCTTCAGGGTAATCGGACAACTCTGAATCCAGGTGGAGAGCAAACAGCAGCAGCAGCAAGCTGTCTTTCTTTGAACTCCGCTGATGATTGTAAAAAAAAAAAGAAGGTATTTGTCACAAAATATTCCTGAATTTTGCAGGATGATAAGAGACTCGTAAAGACTCTTGACAACAAACAATTTAAGTGGTTATATGGATAACTCTTTATTTGAAACTATGTACGTAATGCTGTCATATAGTGAAAAGCATCATTATGCAATGAAAACCGTTATGATGATGGAATGCCAGCAGTAAGCAGACATACAGTTGAAGTCGTAAGTTTACATACACTTAGGTTGGAGTCATTAAAACTAGCTTTTCAACCACTCCACAAATTTGTTGAAACTAAACTATAGTTTTGGCAAGTCGGTTAGGACATCTACTTTGTGCATGACAACAACAAAAAAATTCCAACTATTGATTACAGACAGATTATTTCACTTATAATTCACTGTATCACAATTCCAGTGGGTCAGAAGTTTACATACACAAAGTTGACTGTGCCTTTAAACAGCTTGGAAAATTCCAGAAAATGTGGTCATGGCTTTAGAAGCTTCTGATAGGCTAATTGACATAATTTGAGTCAATTGGAGGTTTACCTGTGGAATTATTTCAAGGCCTACCTTCAAACTCAGTGCCTCTTTGCTTGACATCATGGGGAAATCTAAATAAATCAGCCAAGAACTCAGAAAATAAATTGTAGACCTCCTCAAGTCTGGTTCATCCTTGGGAGCAATTTCCAAACGCCTGAAGGTACCACGTTCATCTGTACAAACAATAGTACGAAGGTATAAACACCATGGGACCACGTAGCCGTCATACCGCTCAGGAAGACTATGGTATGACTACGGTTTGCCACTGCACATGGGGACAAAGATCATACTTTTTGATCGTACTTTTCTGCACATGGGGACAAAGATCGTACACATTCATCAAATATCCTCTGGTCTGATGAAACAAAAATATAACTTTTTGGCCATAATGACCATCGTTATGTTTGGAGGAAAAAGGTGGAGGCTTGCAAGCCGAAGAACACCATCCCAACCGTGAAGCACAGGGGTGGCAGCATCATGTTGTGGGGGTGCTTTGCTGCAGGAGGGACTGGTGCACTTCACAAAATGGATGGCATCATGAGGCAGGAAAATTATGTGGATATATTGAAGCAACATCTCAAGACATCAGTCAGGAAGCTTGATCGCAAATGGGTCTTCCAAATGGACAATGACCCCAAGCATACTTCCAAAGTTGTGGCAAAATGGCTTAAGGACAACAAAGTCAAGGTATTGGAGTGGCCATCACAAAGCCCTGACCTCAATCCCATAGAAAATGTGTGGGCAGAACTGAAACAGCGTGTGCGAGCAAGAAGGCCTACAAACCTGTCTCACTTACACCAGCTCTGTCAGGAGGACTGGGCCAGAATTCCCCCAACTTATTGTGGGAAGCTTGTGGAAGGCTACCCGAAACGTTTGACCCAAGTTAAACAATTTAAAGGCAATGCTACCAAATACTAATTGAGTGTATGTAAACTTCTGACCCACTGGGAATGTGATGAAAGAAATAAAACCTGAAATAAATCATTCTCTCTACTATTATTCTGACATTTCACATTCTTAAAATAAAGTGGTGATTCTAACTGACCCAAGACAGGGAATTTTTACTAGGACTAAATGTCAGGAATTGTGAAAAACTGAGTTTAAATGTATTTGGCCAAGGTGTATGAAATCTTCCGACTTCAACTGTATTAGCTGACTTTACAAAGGTTTGAAATATATTTTCTAACAAGTGTATAGTCATTATCTAGAGATAAGATAATTCTCATTGATTATAATCACAGCCGTGTATATCCCCCCCAAGCAGACATCTCGACGGCCCTGAAAGAACTTCATTGGACTCTATGTAAACTGGAAGCCACATATACTGAGGCTGCATTTATTGTAGCTGGGGATTTTAACAAAGCTAATCTGAAAACAAGGCTCCCTAAATTTTATCAGCATATGGAATGCGCGACTCGGGCTGGCAGCATTCTGGATCATTGCTACTCTAACTTCCGCACCGCATACAAAGCCATCCCTCGCCCTCCTTTCGGCAAATCTGACCACGACTCCATTTTGTTGATTCCAGCCTATAGACAAAAAGTAAATCAGGAAACGCCCGTGCTCAGGTCTGTTCAATGCTGGTCCGACCAATTTGATTCCACGCTTAAAAATTGCTTCGATCACGTGTACTGGGATATGTTCCGGATAGCCTCAGACAACAACATTGATGTATGCGCTGATTCGGTGAGTGAGTTTATTAGCAAGTGCATCGGTAATGTTGTACCCACGGTGACTATTAAAACCTTCCCCAACCAGAAACTGTGGATTGATGGCAGCATTCACGCAAAACTGAAAGCACGAACCACTGCTTTTAATCATGGCAAGGCGACCGGAAACAAGCCCGAACACAAACAGTGTAGCTATGCCCTCCGCAAGGCAATCAAACAAGCTAAGCGTCAGTATAAAGACAAAGTAGTCGCAATTCAACGCCTCAGACACAAGATGTATGTTTCAGGGTCTAAAGTCAATCACGGATTACAAAAAGAAAACCAGCCCCGTCGCGGACACCAACGTCTTGCTCCCAGACAAACTTAACAACTTCTTTGCTCGCTTTGAGGACAATACAGTGCCACTGACACGGCCCACTACCAAAACCTGCGGGCTCTCCTTCACCACAGCCAACGTGAATAAAATATCTAAATGTGTTAACCCTCGCAAGGCTGCCAGCCCAGATGGCATTCCTAGCCACGTCCCCAGAGTATGCGCAGACCAGCTGGCTGGTCTGTTTACGGACATATTCAATCAATCCCTATCCCAGTCTGCTGTTCCCACATGCTTCAAGAGGGCCACCTTTGTTCCTGTTCCCAAGAAAGCTAAGGTAACTGAGCTAAATGACTATCGCCCCGTAGCACTCACTTCCGTCATTATGAAGTGCTTTGAGAGACTAGTCAAGGATCATATCACCTCCACCCTACCTGACACCCTTGACCCACTCCAATTTGCTTACCGCCCCAATAGGTCCACAGACGATGCAATCACACTGCACACTGCTCAAACCCATCTGGACAAGACGAATACCTATGTAAGAATGCTGTTCATCGATTACAGCTCAGCATTTAACACCATAGTATCCTCCAAACTCGTCATTAAGCTCAAGACCCTGGGACTCAACCCGTCTTGTGCAACTGGGTCCTGGACTTTCTGACGGGCCGCCCCCAGGTGGTGAGGGTAGGAAACAACATCTCCACCCCGCTGATCCTCAACACTGGGGCCCCACAAGGGTGCGTTTTCAGCTCTCTCCTGTACTCCCTGTTCACCCATAACTGCATGGCCATGTACGCCTCCAACTCAATCATCAAGTTTGCAGACGACACTACAGTGGTAGGCTTGATTACCAACAACGACGAGACGGCCTACAGGGAGGAGGTGAGGGCCCTCGGAGTGTGATGTCAGGAAAATAACCTCACACTCAACGTCAACAAAACAAAGGAGATGATTGTGGACTTCAGGAAACAGCAGAGGGAGCACCCCCCTATCCACATTGACGGGACAGTAGTGGAGAAGGTGGAAAGTTTTAAGTTCCTCGGCGTACATATCACGGACAAACTGAAATGGTACACCCACACAGACAGCGTGGTGAAGAAGGCGCAATAGCGCCTCTTCAACCTCAGGAGGCTGAAGAAATTTGGCTTGTCACCGAAAACACTCACAAACTTTTACAGATGCACAATCGAGAGCATCCTGTCGGGCTGTATCACTGCCTGGTACGACAACTGCTCCACCCACAACCGTAAGGCTCTCCAGAGGGTAGTGAGGTCTGCACAACGCATCACTGGGGGCAAACTACCTGCCCTCCAGGACACCTACACCACCCGATGTCACAGGAAGGCCAAAAAGATCATCAAGGACAACAACCACCCGAGCCACTGCCTGTTCACCCCGCTATCGTCCAGAAGGTAAGGTCAGTACAGGTGCATCAAAGCTGGGACCGAGAGACTGAAAAACAGCTTCTATCTCGAGGCCATCAGACTGTTAAACAGTCATCACTAAAATTGAGTGGCTGCTGCCAACATACTGACTCAAATCTCTAGCCACTTTAATAATTAAAAATTGGATGTAATAAATGTATCACTAGTCACTTTAAACAGTGCCACTTTATATAATGTTTACATACCCTACATTACTCATATCATATGTATATACTGTGCTCTATACCATCTACTGCATCTTGCATATGCTGCACGGCCATCGCTCATCCATATATTTATATGTACATATTCTTATTCATTCCTTTACACTTGTGTGTATAAGGTAGTTGTTGTTAAATTGTTAGATTACTTGTTAGATATTACTGCACGGTCAGAACTAGAAGCACAAGCATTTCGCTACACTCACATTAACATCCGCTAACCATGTGTATGTCAAATCAAATCAAATCAAAAGTTGATTTGTCACGTGCGCTGAATACTACAGGTGTCGACCTTACAGTGAAATGCTTACTTACAGGCTCTAACCAATATTGCAATGTGACCAATAAAATTTGATTTGATTTGATATACTGTACCCAGACACTAGACCTGCCAGTTAAAAGATCAGATCAGCTTCTGATCTTTTCCAATCAGTTGTGTAAAGAAAATACTGATAATTGGAAGCATGGTTATGTTGCAGGCCATGGGCTGTGTGTTTGGGATCCTTTATCTAAATGCTGCTTCCATTCTATTATAAAGTTGACATTACTGTGTCTTATCACAGGTGCAAGGAAAAGAGGATATGAGCTGCACATCATTGTAAAGTTCTCAGAGGTGGAATTTTATGAGCTGTGCAAACAAAGAACACAATATCTGGACCGTACGGTTTTCATCTGGTGTATGATGCACAACATCTACAGTGGGGAGAACAAGTATTTGATAACCTGCAAAATCGGCAGTGTTTCCTACTTACAAAGCATGTAGAGGTCTGTCATTTTTTATTATAGGTACACTTCAACTGTGAGAGACGGAATCTAAAACAAAAATCCAGAAAATCACATTGTATGATTTTTAAGGAATTAATTTGCATTTTATTGCATGACATAAATATTTGAATACCTACCAACCAGTAAGATCCGGCTCTCATAGACCTGTTAGTTTTTCTTTAAGAAGCCCTCCTGTTCTCCACTCATTACCTGTATTAACTGCACCTGTTTGAACTCGTTACCTGTATAAAACACACCTGTCCACACACTCAATCAAACAGACTCCAACCTCTCAACAATGGCCAAGACCAGAGAGTTGTGTAAGGACATCAGGGATAAAATTGTAGATCTGCACAAGGCTGGGATGGGCTACAGGGCAATAGGCAAGCAGCTTGGTGAGAAGGCAACAACTGTTGGCGCAATTATTAGAAAATGGAAGAAGTTCAAGATGACTGTCAATCACCCTCGGTCTGGGGCTCCATGCAAGATCTCACCTCGTCGGGCATTAATGATCATGAGGAAGGTGAGGGATCAGCCCAGAACTATACGGCAGGACCTGGTCAATGACCTGAAGAGGGCTGGGACCACAGTCTCAAAGAAAACCATTAGTAACACACTACGCCGTCATGGATTAAAATCCTGCAGCGCACGCAAGGTCCCCCTGCTCAAGCCAGCGCATGTCCAGGCCCGTCTGAAGTTTGCCAATGACCATCTGGATGATCCAGAGGAGGAATGGGAGAAGGTCATGTGGTCTGATGAGACAAAAATAGAGCTTTTTGGTCTAAACTCCATTCACCGTGTTTGGAGGAAGAAGAAGGATGAGTACAACCCCAAGAACACCATCCCAACCGTGAAGCATGGAGGTGGAAACATCATTCTTTGGGGATGCTTTTCTGCAAAGGGGACAGGAGGACTGCACCGTATTGAGGGGAGGATGGATGCGGCCATGTATCGCGAGATCTTGGCCAACAACCTCCTTCCCTCAGTAAGAGCATTGAAGATGGGTCGTGGCTGGGTCTTCCAGCATGACAACGACCCGAAACACACAGCCAGGGCAACTAAGGAGTGGCTCCGTAAGAAGCATCTCAAGGTCCTGGAGTGGCCTAGCCAGTCTCCAGACCTGAACCCAATAGAAAATCTTTGGAGGGAGCTGAAAGTCCGTATTGCCCAGCGACAGCCCCGAAACCCGAAGGATCTGGAGAAGGTCTGTATGGAGGAGTGGGCCAAAATCCCTGCTGCAGTGTGTGAAAACCTGGTCAAGAACTACAGGAAACGTATGATCTCTGTAATTGCAAACAAAGGTTTCTGTACCAAATATTAAGTTCTGCTTTTCTGATGTATCAAATACTTATGTCATGCAATAAAATGCAAATGAATTCCTTAAAAATCATACAATGTGATTTTCTGGATTTTCTAGATTCCGTCTCTCACAGTTGAAGTGTACCTATGATAAAAAATTACAGACCTCTACATGCTTTGTAAGTAGGAAAACCTGCAAAACGGCAGTGTATCAAAAACTTGTTCTCCCCACTGTGAATGCTGGTGAAATAAGACATTAGGGATCTTTCATCACACAAAAGCTATTGCATTTCCCATCCTTCATTAGCTGAAACTGGATGGAGCCAGTGTAATACGGCAGACAGAGGTTGTAATTAACCATGTCCGATACCTGAAGACTTGTGTTAACTCCCAAAGGAACCTAGGGTTTAGCTCAGCTGGCTAAGACAGTTTTGTGATGTACAGATGACCTGTGTTCAAACCCAGTCAGTCACAACAAACTAGTCATTATGAACGTGATGTTGAGATGGATGCACCAAGCATATTACCTAACACTGTATAAAGGACCCTACATGAAATGAGGGAATTTACAGGCAGAAGAGATGAGCAGACAATATAATGTCCTATTGTCAATTGTTAGTCACTGCTGTGAATGTAATAACTGGAATGTTAACAGACATTTGTGAAAAGCACAGATCTATAATACAGAATGCATTTATCAAAACGACCGTTGATCGTGCTTTGATTTTCAACCTGCCTCGCCCATGATTATAAACCAGACACAGCACCGCCACCTACTGGTAACCCGCTGAAATTGTAATTTTAGAGCAACTACTTATGGTTGAAGTACTGTAACTAATGGACTAGTGAATAACTAGTAAAACAACACCGCTAAGGTAATATCTTGCATGATAGTCATTGAGAACTGCTGTACTTGTATTCGTTCATAGAGGTACTTTTATTAGAGGAATAAAGGTACTTTTATTAGAGGACTAGACGTATAGAGGTACTTTTATTAGAGGACTAGAGGTATAGAGGTACTTTTATTAGAGGACTAGAGGTATAGAGGTACTTTTATTAGAGGAATAGAGGTATAGAGGTACTTTTATTAGAGAACTAGAGGTATAGAGGTACTTTTATTAGAGAACTAGAGGTATAGAGGTACTTTTATTAGAGGAATAGAGGTATTGAGGTACTTTAATTAGAAGAATAGAGGAACTTTTATTAGAGGAATAAAGGTATAGAGGTACTTTTATTAGAGGTATAGAGGTACTTATATTACAGAAATAGAGGTATAAAGGTACTTTTATTAGAGGTATCGTATCAGAGGCATCTCTCACAAATACACACCAAACGGCTACATCTCCTGGCCTTTTAAATTGCAATCAGCGAGCGTCTGTCCGTCTGACGCACCTCAATCTCCTTGAAATGGACACTGGCTTTACTCGTGATGGATGGTTCACATGACTCTATAGAAGGGAGGAAAAAGTAAGTGATGAGAAATAAAAGAGACTACAGTGTAGACACTGTAAAACTGGTGGTGGTGAAAAAACTATGTGAATGACTTACTTGCGGTTCCACTTTGTACTGAGGCGTTGCTATCGGAGCTGTCATCTCCGTGTTGAGAAGATGGGGGCAGTCTCACGGCCAGTTCTCCCAAGGTGGGCTTCACGTTGAAGCGCTCTGCCAGAGACAAATGCAGTTTTTTTTTTTTTTTATAATATCCCAATTCAATTACATTATTTGTATTTGAATAACAGTAGCATTGAATCACAATCACATGATAGTCCTGTCGAATCCTAACGCTAATGTTACCAGCCTCATGGTCTATCCAAGAACCCCACTCTATCCCGATTGTTGGTGCACTCACTGGGGTTCTGGACTCTCTCGGCCGCCCTCTGCTCCAGGTGCATGTGGATGATGGCCTGCACCTTCCTCTGATTGGTGGAGATGTTGGGCTCGGCTATGACCTCGGTCAGCCGCAGGTTGTTCTTGATGGCCTTGGAGGCTGTGGCCCGAGCTAGCATGGGCAGCTGGTCCTGGTAGTCCCTGTCTGTGAAGTCAATCTCCCTGTCATGGATCCCTTTGATCCTGGACAGTTATACAGTATATCAGTTTTATCAGCTACAGTGCCCTCCATAATTATTGGAACAGTGAAGCATTTCTTCTTCTTTCGGCTTTATACTTCGAAAGTTTGGACTTGAAATAAAACAATGACAATGAGGTTAAAGTGCAGACCGGCAGCTTTAATTTCAGAGTATTTTCATCCATATAGGGTGAACAGTTTAGAAATTGCAGCGCTTTTGTACATAGTCCCCCCATTTTAGGGGAGCAAAATTGGGACAAATTCACTTATGTGTATTAAAGGAGTAAAAAGTTATGTATTTGGTCCCATATTCATAGCACACAAAGCACTTTATTAATTACATCAAGCTTCTGACTCCACCGACTTCTTAGATGCATTTGCTGTTTGTTTTGGTTGTGTTTCAGATTAGTTTGTGCCCAATAGAAATTTTTGGTAAATAATGTAGTGTCATTTTGGAGTCACTTTTATTGTAAATAAGAATAGATTATGTTCCTTAACACGTCTACATTAATGTAGATGCTACCATGATTATGGATAATCCTGAATGAATCATGAATAATGATGAGTGAGAAAGTTAGTTGCACACATTTTTGGGGGGGGTTGATATTTGTGCTTCTATGGAAAATATGAGGAACTGGATCTGGAAAGCAGTAAAAGAAAGCCTGGTTAAACCAGACTGACCACAATGCTCACCAGTGAAACTATTGTAAGTGCAGCAGACAGTCTAGTTTCACAAAGCTAAGAAAGAGAATCGCTTGATGATCAGTTAGCGTCTATGCATTGTATTTATTTTAGCCAGGATACTCAGTAACAATTGGAAAACAGACAACCCATTGTCTCGCTCTCTTGATAAAGCCTATTGTAATCCTAATGTATTGATGAAAAGGAGAGGATTTGAATTGGTTGAGCATGCTAGGGCTCCCGAGTGGCGCAGCGGTCTAAGGCACTGCATCTCAGTGCTAGCGTCACTACAGACCCTGGTTCGATTCCAGGCTGTATCATAACCGGCCGTGATTGGGAGTCCCATGGGGTGGTGCACAATTGGCCCAGCGTCATCCGGGTTAGGGTTTGGCCTGGGTAGGCCATCATTGTAAATAACAATTTGTTTTTAAATGACTTGCCTAGTTAAATAAAGGTTAAATATATGTCTCACCTCCTGTTAGTTAAGATGGTGTAAATCTCTTGCACTAGAAGCTCCGCTGCTCCTGGTTTGCAGTGGATGGTCCCGTCCAGAACTTCCTTTTGCAGATGGATGTTCTGTTTCACTAGAAACTGATGAGAGTAGAAATGGATTCTCCATTATTCAACATGACAAACAAAAGAAAAGACAGGATGTCTGGAGTATAGAAAGACAGCCTTCTCACAGAAAAAAACATTGATGACTTTGCAAGTGGACATAGGATTATACCCACCAGTTTATTTGTACTCATACACCTACTATTTTGTTACTGTTCGTTAGTCTTGGTTCCAGTCTGTTTAGCTGAGGAGTGTAATGTGATAACTGAACAGAGACGACAACCAGGCTACCTGGCCATACCCTCCAACTCTTACCCTCTCTATTTGGGCCCAGTTGCCCTGTTTGGTTGGAAGTGATGCCCCATTGTTGTAGGAGTGCATGGGGAAGTCTTCATGATAATACCAGGAGAACATCTCTGCCACAAGGTAGCCATTGGAGAAATCCCTGGTGAAGGGAAAATGTGACTCCATAACATAGGGGAGAGTGGGATAAGTTGAGCCATTTATTATATTCATTACACTGCATTCAGAAATAATTCAGACTACTTCCTTTTTCCCCCAGATTATTTACACTACAGCTTTATTCTAAAATTGATTAAATTAATGTTTTTCCTCATCAATCTACACACAATACCCCATAATGACAAAGCAAAAACAGGTTTTTAGATGTATATTTTTTATTATTTTACAGAAATACCTTATTTACATAAGTAGTCAGACCCTTTGCTATGAGATACGAAATTGAGCTCCAGTTTATCCTGTTTCCATTGATCATCCTTGAGATGTTTCTACAACTTGATTGGAGTCCACCTGTGGTAAATTCAATTGATAGGACATGATTTGGAAAGGCACACCTGTCTATATAAGGTCCCACAGTTGACAGTGCATGTCAGAGCAAAAAACTAAGCCATGAGGTCGAAGAGATTGTCCATAGATCTGGGGAAGGGTACCAAAACATTTCTGCAGCATTGAAGGTCACCAAGAACACAGTGGCTCCATAATTCTTAAATGGAAGAAGTTTGGAACCACTAAGACTCTTCTTTGAGCTGGCCACCCGGCCAAACTGAGCAATCGGGGGAGAAGGGCCTTGGTCAGGGAGGTGACCAAGAACCAGATGGGAGAACCTTCCAGAAGGACAACCATCTCTGCAGCACTCCACGAATCAGGTCTTTATGGTAGAGTGGCCAGACGGAAGCCACTCCTCAGTAAAAGGCACATGACAGCCAGCTTGGAGTTTGCCTAAAGGCACCTAAAGACTCTCAGACCATGAGAAACAAGATTCTCTGGTCTGATGAAACCAAGAATGAACTATTTTGCCTCAATACCAAATATAACGTCTAGAGGAAACGTGGCACCATCCCTACGGTGAAGCATGGTGGTGGCAGCATCATGCTGTGGGGATGTTTTTCAGCGGCAGGAACTGGGAGACTAGTCAGGATCGAGGAATGATGAATGAGGCAAAGTACAGAGAGAGCCTTTATGAAAACCTGCCCCAGAGCGCTCAGGACTTCAGACTGGGGTGAAGGTTCACCTTCCAACAGGACAATGACCCTAAGCACACAGCCAAGACAACGCAGGAGTGGCTTCGGGACAAGTATCTGAATGTCTTTGAGTGGCCCAGCCAGAGCCCGGACTTGAACCCAATCGAACATCTCTGGAGAGACCTGAAAATAGCTGTGCAGTGACGCTCTCCATCCAACCTGACAGAGCTTGAGAGGATCTGCAGAGAAGAATGGGAGAAACTCCCCAAATACAGGTGTGCCAAGCTGGTAGCGTCATACCCAAGAAGACTTAAGGCTGTAATCGCTGCCAAAGGTGCTTCAACCAAGTACTGAGTAAAGGGTCTGAATACTTATGTAAATGGGGCTAAAAAAAGATATACATAAATGTAGATTGATGAGATGTTTTTTAATCCATTGTAGAATCAGGCTAACATAACATGTGGAAAAAGTCAAGGGGTCTAAATACTTTCTGAATGCACTGTATATTCATTATGGAAATAATCAGAATTCCTGTAAACATTAGTTTTGAAAACATTGCTTATCCAAAAAAAAGTGGTGTCTTGGCACAACTTATCCTCGGTATGGGGTATGTTGAGCCCCTGTACAGGGTAAATTAAGCTGCCTACACATTTCTGTACTGAATGGAATATTACCACTACTTTTTTGAAACCATGTCTATTTTTATTTCCCAAACACAATAACAATCTCTTTTTTGTCTTTTGATCATTTAAAGCATCTTTTAACACATGCTTTGTTTTTTTACCTCATGCCTTGCTTTATGCCTGGGAAGAAAACACTTCAATTTGTTCAACTTTACATTTGGATCAATTTACCACATAGCCATTGGCTCAACTTACTCCAATGCAAAAAAATTGACTATAGCCAACATAACTACAACATGCACTTTCAAGCTAGGTGTAGAACGTCATATTAAAGCTTATAGAGACAATCTTAAAATAGAACAATCTTAAAATGATCTACTTTGGTTTAGATACAAGCATCATGAAACCTCTAACCTAATAAAAAATACATTTGTTTACATAACTTGCTTCCCACTTTTTCCATGTGGTTTATTCCTTCACAGACTACATGAAAATTGACACTTCCTAAATATTTGGTCAAATTATATATTTTGTGTATGGTTTCCTTGAAACAAAGGTAGCTCAATTTACCCGACTGTCCCCTTCAGGTTTACTTGGTTAGATAGACATGCTTTGCAATTTGCTAATGTACACTCACCTGCGCATATTCTTCGGAGAAAATGACAAATCCAGGCTTTGGAGCCACTTCAGAACTTCTCGTGGAAGTCCTGTCTTTTTGGGAGGCTGTGCATAAGCCATTGTCAGCTGTAATGTTAATTCAGCTAGCGTCTATGAACCAGCCACACACGCTTACAAAATGACACGATAAAATAAGTTACTGTTGGTCTACCTTTTCTGGTTCAGTATTTCGTTAAGTTGTTTCTATATAATACTGTGTCTTATAGAACATTTGTAGTAAACGAACTAGCTAAGCTAACCAGCTTACTAGCCCATATGGCACATTTGACATGTTTATCAACAGTTCCATAGCAACGGCCTTACTTCTTCTTTCTCCTGGAAAGGTGAACGTATCGCGGGAAGGTACATTGTTGCCACCCACTGGAAATAGAAAATGTTGCGCACACTGAAGAGAGCTGCTTGCCTTCGAAAGACTTGCAAAAACGTGGAATTCAAAACGTTTAAATAAGATAATAGCAAGCAGCTCAGACAATAAGATCACACATAATAAAACACATCAAGCAAGCAAGTTTATATCTATATTTTTGGAGGATATGAATGTAGGAGTGAAGTGTTCTCAATGATAATGGTAAGGATTTTGGTGAATTTCAAGTTTTGCAGATGCACAAGTCTAATCTAAAATACATAACAAGATGATAAACCATGTTAATATAACAATCCAAATTAAATGTATTTTCCATAATATGAAAGCACTTTAAATTGTGTTATTGTATGTGCATATGAGCCAGCCACAGATTAATTTATAAACCTGCTGCAATATATTGATGAGGAACACATTTTCTAAGTGCCTTTAAACAGTCCAGCTCTGGATTTAAATGAAACTCTCCCTTGAAAATGTTCATAGCAAACCATGATTGCTGGTCATTGCTCCAACCCCAAATTTTAGCAGTTTCTTGTGAACCATACTAAAATCAGGTATAGGCTAAATCAAGTATGTATTTCATTGCTTCAAGTGCAAGTAGTGCTCCTTCTATCCTTGCAGGCTGTTGAGTTCACATGAATGACTGACACCAGGAAGATGCCACCACCACCACAGCCTTTGAGATTGTGAAGTTCTATGCTCATCATCTGTACTGGAGGTAGTTCCTGAGGGGGTTGGGAAGGGGAAGATGGTTGATGAGGTGAAACCTGTCACGGCCCACACGGTCACGGATACGCTGTCGACACAGCTGACTTAATGGTTGGGGCGTGGCTGCAGAAAGGTGGAAGGGAGAAGGGAAAACATATCATGCTATTCAACCAAATCCACTACAGCCCGGCTAGTTTGCTATTGCTTGAACAAGTGATATTCTATTCTATTCCAGACAATGATGGTTTAGTTTTAAACATATAATGGAAAGCTAGTTTGACTTGGGTAATAAACCAATAACACTACGATACTTTGGCTATAGGAATTCACTGATTTCTAAGGATGACTGTGAATAGGCCTATAGAACTTACCCTCATAGACCAGTAGAAACCGCTCTGTCAGGCTGCTGGGGGGAGCAGCCTCCACAGGTCTCTGGAACTCGATGTTCCTGGCATGGGTATCTGCCCCAAAGTCCAACAACAGCTTAACAATGGCAGTGCAGTCCTTCTCAGCGGCAGCGTGTAAGGGAGACTCCATATATCTACCTTTCTGTACATTTGCTCCTGTGTGGAGGCGTAAACCAAGGTATGGATATAACACACATTTAATAGTCCTATGTCATTCAGTTACAGGAAAGAAGTACTTTATCGATGTCATAACATGATGGATTTAGACTTATCCAGGTGGGTTAAACATATTAGTGGTGTAGAAATGGGCAGTTGCTCTGAGCTATCCCACCAAGACCAAGCTACTACAGCATTAGTGGTGGATGTGGCCATAGTGAGAGTGCTATACAGGTACAATACATTTCACCACTTGGGGAGACAGTAATAATCTTACCACTAGTTCTCCTCTCATCATACCTGGCTATGGTGATTTGGCAGAGCAGATGTGCACGTGCCTCACCTTCCCTCAGCAGCCTCTGGACACACTCTATCTCCTGAGAGACACAGGCGGTGTAGAGGGGCGTTCCCAGGTGAGGAATGTCAAAGTCCACGTCGGCTCCCCATCTGATTAGAGTCTCCACACACCCACTGCTGCCTACCGACCGTAGGCACATACATGGAAGTCATTACTGTCAGCTTTCCAATTACTGCGGTGGGCGTTTTAGCTAATTATTTCTGTACCCTGAATATGAGGATTACTCTAAGCATCATGGGACATACTCTGACTTGAATTATATTTGTGTATCTCAAAAACTGTACTCTGATTTGTGATATTTTGATTCAGATTTTTAAGTTTTATGTATTTGCCTCAATCCCAAGTTAGCATACAGCCCAAATGGTCAGTGAAATACACTTCAAGGTTCATACCAATGATGTATATAAACCATGGATTGCTGATGCTAAGTATTAGCCAATGAGAGGCTTTAAAGCCACCGGCCACCATATTGGTACACCTCATAGGAATAAATGGAATTCAACAGTATTTCAATTAAATGTTTCAAGGACAAGATAACATGTATTTAAGTATTTTTTTGTAGTGGGGACAGTAACATTAGTACTCACAAAAAAAAATGAAAATGTTTATATATTTCTTTCAAATATATATATATGTTTAGCTCACATAATATAATTTAAAAGTATGCATTAAGTGTCTGTAATAGAATAAACTAATTTAGACATTAATAAATGCATTGGCTTCAATACAGCAGCCCTTGTCATTCATCCAGGGTTTATATACATCATTGGGTTCATACTAGATTAATTAAGATAAGGATGTTGGAGTGATAAGGGTACTGAGCATACCTTTACTGCTGGCTTGGTGAATGGGCGAGGGCTGAAATACCAGAGCCTGGGGTTTGGCCCCGTTCTCCAGGAGGACCTCTGCACATGATACACTGCCCACTGAGCACGCGTTGAAAAGAGGAGTCACCCCATCAATGGTGGTGATGTTCACCTGCACAGAGTCTCATGTTAACTCTGACCGCTCAGCTGAATAACACAGCACCATTTTGGGGCAGAGAAAAAATAACAAATAACAGAGAACAAGATGTATTTTACAAAAGCTTATTAAGCCATTTCTTAAATGTATTATTTAGTACAAATCATTATTGCCTCATGTAAAAAATAAAAAAATAAAAATAAGGTATTCTTGATTATTAACGGATCTTCTCCATTGACTCACATTGGCTCCTGCAGCGATCAGAGCTCTGGCACATGCTACATGGTCTCCAAGGCAGGTCTCGTGCAGAGGACTCACATGGTCTATAGTGACTACATTTACATTGTGGCCCTGTGGGAGCAGCAGAACACCACCATAGTACATTGCAGAAGGTAAGCAGTGGGTGCACACTGAATTGGATTAGCTTTGGCTCACCTGTAAAATGAGATTCCTCAGAGCTAAGAGACGACCTTGGCATGCAGCATCATGTAAGGGTGAGCGGTCTGCCCAGGACCCTGCAGCAAACACAAATGCTTGTCACCCACAACAGCTCACCGTCTCACAGTTTTGATGAATGATTCCATTTCACAGGGCACACACACCTGGGTCAATATCCAGAATAGCACCAGATGCGTTCCAGACTGCATCATCATTGTTACCTTTCTCCATATCACTGATCTATGACACTATTGAAACTTCTATTCTATTTCACGTCATATAAAGTAGAGTACTAAGGATCCATGTAGTCCAATTGAGGGTGAGCCAATTGGCAATAGCCGTCAAATCTATTTTCTCTTGAACTAGCCTAACCTTCTTGATGTAAATCAGAAACAAAACATGTTCTGGGAAAACTAGTGTGAACTACATCACTGACCTTTAATAACGCACAACAAGATTTGATTTTGTGTTGCTGTTTGCTGCATTGGTGCTCCCTTTCCATGCGCCAAGCATGTTGGCACACTGTCTGTCACTGACACTGGGAAGCTTAAGTGCTGTTTTGGTCTGCAAGTCTGCCTACAGACCACAGTCAGTCAGTCAGGAATGAAAACTAGGGCAAGGGGGGGTGGGCCGTTCTATTAATAGTTTAGGGTAGAAATGAGCCTGACTGGTATGTACCGTATACACAGTTATGTTTCAGCTACTTTGCATGTTCAGGTCAACAAAGTGAGTATATGCATTGTTCACAGTAGCCTAATTATAAATAATCATTATTCTGATTTTTTTTAAATTGTGACAATAGACTAATACAGTAGAGAGATGTGGGTACTCACTGTGTCCTTGACCAAAATCATAGGACTCTGCAGATATCCTGGCCACCTCCTCTGATGATGTAAAAGTTGGAGAGGCAGTTGAGGCTTATCTTGATCAAGAGCTTGAAGCAGAACAGAGCCAGTATGGTGAGGTAAACATTGGAATAATGGAGCAAGGAGGGGATCATATGCCACTCTCAAGTGGTCCTCACTGAACTTCTGTGCCTGTGTTAAAATAGTTTAATTCTCATTGTTGTGTAGTGGAGTGTCATTTCAATTATGGAAGTTTCAGCACAGTCACTATCATCCTGTAACCAGTGTCCACTACTGGTTCCAAGGCATGCTAGGTGCTAAATTCAACTAGTAAATCAGAGCATTGTCCAGAATCAAGTTACAAGGAAGGAAGGAAGGAAGGAAGGAAAGGAGATACTTAGTCAGTTACACCATTGAATGCATTCAACCACAACAAGTCTACCGCATTTAACCCAACCCCTGTGAGTGCACATTTAATCGAGGAAGAAGGAAAATGCCCACAATAAGGTGAAGTTTCCAACTGTATATGAATAAGACAAAGTGCCCATTTCAGCATCTCTTACCTATTAAAGCATTATTGATACAAAGGAGTGAGAGTTGGTTAAAGGCATGGCTGGGTAGTATCATAAATGTTGTAGGTTAAATGCAGCAGAGAGCAGTATAATTCCACTATTCGTTGGGAAGGTGGGAGATTTTGCCAGTATTTCATTCCATTCTCTTAAGTTATTTTCAGCCTGGCTGAATCAGCCATGTTGTCCAACAACAACCAACAAATTACCATCAAACATGACCTTATAATGTTTTGATTTACCTTGTTTTCTGCAATGTTAGTTTGGACATGATTCTTTATCAAAATAGCTTTCCTAGTATTAGCCCAGCTGCCATCGTTTGTCATCAATCGACATAAGGAAAAATAGCGCCATCTGGCGGCAGTAGAACAATCCTAGTATTTGAATTCACACGTATTCCCAGGGGCTCAAGGGTGGGCAAACATTTCTTGGATGTGGAAGGTTCGAACAAAAGACAGGACAACAAACTCTGTGTTTAAACTTTCAAGCTTTAACCAAGCCAATTTCAACTTTATATGGAAAAATAAACATCATTATTTAAGAAAATTAGATATTGTAAAGTCTACTGAGGAAGGTGGACTGAATGCAATTGACTTTGATCCAATTAATTGATACACCATCCACAGTGTAATTAATAACTTCACCATGGTCAAAGGGATATTCAATATCTGCTTTTTTTACCCATCTACCAATAGGTTCCCTTCTTTGCGAGGCATTGGAAAACCTCCCTGGTCTTTGTGATTGAATCTGTGTTTGATATTCACTGCTTGACTGAGGGACCTTACAGATAATTGTATGTGAAGGGTAAAGAGATAAGGTAGTCGTTCCTAAATCATGTTAAACACTATTATTGAACACATAGTGAGTCCATGCAACTTATTATGTGACTTGATAAGCACATTTTTACTCCTGAACTTATTTAGGCTTGTCATAACAAAGGGGATGAATACTTATTGACTCAAGACATTTCAGCTTTTCATTTTGAAATAATTTGTTAAAATGTCCACTTTGACATAGGGTATTTATTGTGTATAGGCCGGTGACAAAAAAAAATCTAAATTTAATCAAAATGTGAAAAAAGTAAAGGGGTGTGAATACTTGCTGAAGGCACTGCATCTGGTCTACCAACATTTAAAGGATGATTGTGGCAATGTTCTATTGTATAACAATTTAATTCAAAGTACTATCTTGTTTGCACCAACAGGCAATACTCTACAGTAGTTAAGGCAATTCCACAAGCAATGCTTTTTTTAATCAAAGGAATGTTGACATATTCTACTGCAGTACCACAGATGTTTTCATTGGTTATATATGGATGTCAATTCTTAGATTTAAAAAAAATGCAACAACAAATTCTTAATAAATTTGATTTTTTCTGTGTTTCCTTTCACCTTTGAAAAGGAAATATTTGTTACAAGATTTCATTAGGATTTCTATAGTCATAATAAGAACCAGATACCTTTATTTTCCTTTATCACCATAAGAAGTTAATGAAAACCTTTATGGGATGCTTTTCAATATTGGATTACAGATAATGATCTTTCATTTATAATTATGTGATATTTTTTTGCTTCCTAATGGATGACAGTAATGTTGCATTTATGTACAATAATTCTTACAGAAATGTAGTTTCTTAAAAATTATATATATATATATATAACTCAGCAAAAAAATAAACGTCCCTTTTTCAGGATTCTTTCAAAGATAATTAGTAAAAATCCAAATAACTTCACAGATCTTCATTGTAAAGGGTGTAAACATAGTTTCCCATGCTTGTTCAATGAACCATAAACAATTAATGAACATGCACCTGTGGAATGGTTGTTAAGACACTAACAGCTTACAGACGGTGGGCAATTAAGGTCACAGTAATGAAAACTTAGGACACTAAAAAGGCCTTTCTACTGACTCTGAATAACACCAAAAGAAAGATGCCCAGGGTCCCTGCTCATCTGCGTGAACGTGCCTTAGGCATGCTGCAAGGAGGCATGAGAACTGCAGATGTTGCCAGGGCAATAAATTGCAATGTCCGTACTGTGAGACGCCTAAGACAGCCCTACAGGGAGACAGGACGGACAGCTGATCGTCCTCGCAGTGGCAGACCACGTGTACCAACACCTGCACAGGATCGATACATCCCGAACATCACACCTGTGGGACAGGTACAGGATGGCAACAACAACTGCCCGAGTTACACCAGGAACGCACAATCCCTCTATCAGTGCTCAGACTGTCCGCAATAGGCTGAGAGAGGCTGAACTGAGGGCTTGTAGGCCTGATGTAAGGCAGGTCCTCATCAGACATCACCGGCAACAACGTTGCCTATGAGCACAAACCCACTGTCGCTGGACCAGACAGGACTGGCAAAAAGTGCTCTTCACTGACGAGTCGCAGTTTTGTCTCACCAGGGGTGATGGTCGGATTTGCGTTTATTGTCGAAGGAATGAGCGTTACATTGAGGCCTGTACTCTGGAGCGGGATCCATTTGGAGGTGGAGAGTCCATCATGGTCTGGGGTGGTGTGTCACAGCATCATCGGACTGAGCTTGTTGTCATTGCAGACAATCTCAACACTGTGCGTTACAGGGAAGACATCCTCCTCCCTCATGTGGTGCCCTTCCTGCAGGCTCATCCTGACGTGACCCTTCAGCATGACAACGCCACCAGCCATAATGCTCGTTCTGTGTGTGATTTCCTGCAAGACAGGAATATCAGTGTTCTGCCATGGCCAGTGAAGAGCCCGGATCGCAATCTCATTGAGCACGTCTGGGACCTGTTGGATCGGAGGCTGAGGGCTAGTGCCATTCCCCCCAGAAATGTCCGGGAACTTGCAGGTGCTTTGGTGGAAGAGTGGGGTAACATCTCACAGCAAGAACTGGCAAATCTGGTGCAGTCCATGAGGAGGAGATGCACTGCAGTACGTAATGCAGCTGGTGGCCAGATACACCAGATACTGACTGGTACTTTTGATTTTGACCCCCCTTCTGTTCAGGGACACATTATTCAATTTCTGTTAGTCACATGTCTGTGGAACTTGTTCCGTTTATGTCTCAGTTGTTGAATCTTGTTATGTTCATACAAATATTTACACATGTTAAGTTTGCTGAAAATATATGCACTTGACAGTGAGAGGGTGTTTATTTTTTTCCTGCATTTATATTTATAGTACCAGTCAAAAGTTTGGACACACCTACTCATTCAAGGGTTTTGTTTTTCTTTATTTTTACTATTTTCTACATTGTAGAATAATAGTGAAGACATCAAAACTATGAAATAACACATATGGAATCATGTAGTTACCATAAAAGTGTTGAATAAAATCTAAATATATTTGATATTCGTCAAAGTAGCCACACTTTGCCTTGATGACAGCTTTGCACACTCTTGGCATTCTCTCAACCAGCTTCACCTGGAATGCTTTTCCAACAGTCTTGAAGGACTTCCCACATATGCTGAGCACTTGTTGGCTACTTATCCTTCACCCTGCGGTCCAACTCATCCAAAACCATCTCAATTGGGTTGAGGTTGAGTTATTGTGGAGGCCAGGTCATCAGGAGGCCAGGCCAGGTCAGTGATGGAGGCCAGGCCAGGTCAGTGATGCAGCACTCCATCACTCTCCTTATTGGTCAAATAGCCCTTACACATCCTGGAAATGTGTTGGGTCATTGTCCTGTTGAAAAACAGGCCAGAGGGGATGGCGTATCACTGCAGAATGCTGTGGTAGCCATGCTGGTTAAGTGTGCCTTGAATTCTAAATAAATCACTGACAGTGTCACCAGCAAAGCACCCCCACACCATAACACCTCCTACTCCATGCTACACGGTGGGAACCACACATGCAGAGATGATCCGTTCACCTACTCTGCGTCTCGCAAAGACACGGTGGTTGGAACCAAAAATCTCCAATTTGGATTCATCAGACCAAAGGACAGATTTCCACCTGTCTAATGTCCATTGCACGTGTTTCTTGGCCCAAGCAAGTCTCTTCTTCTTATTTGTGTCCTTTAGTAGTGGTTTATTTGCAGCAATTCGACCATGAAGGCCTGATTCACGCAGTCTCCTCTGAACAGTTGATGTTGAGATGTTGTTACTTGAACTCTGTGATGCATTTATCTGGGCTGCAATTTGTGAGACGGATAACTTTAATGAACTTATCTTCTGCAGCAGAGGTAACTCTGGGTCTTCCTTTCATGTGGTGGTCCTCATGAGAGCCAGTTTCATCATAGCACTTGATGGTTTATGCGACTGCACTTGAAGAAACTTTCAAAGTTCTTGAAATGTTCCATATTGACTGACCTTCATGTCTTAAAGTAATGATTGACTGTCGTTTCTCTTTGCTTATTTGAGCTGTTCTTGCCATAATATGAACTCGGTCTTTTACCAAATAAGGCTATATTCTGTATACCACCCAACCTTGTCCCAACACAACTGATTGGCTCAAATGCATTAAGAAGGAAAGAAATTCCACAAATTAATTAAGGATCTCTACAGATCGGTGTCCCACCCTCGCGACGGTTGAGCTAATGTGCGCTAATGTGATTAGCATGACGTTGTAAATAACAGAACATTTCCCAGGACATAGACATATCTGATATTGGCAGAAAGCTTACATTAGTTTTAATCTAACTGCACTGTTCAATTTACAGTAGCTATTATAGTGAAATAATACCATGCTATTGTTTGAGGAGAGTGCACAGTTATGAACTTGAAAAGTTATTAATAAACCAATTAGGCACATTTGGGCAATGTTTCATTGGATCAGTCTACAATGCTGCTGCCATCTAGTGGCCAAAATCTAAATTTCGCCTGGGCTGGAATAATACATTATGGCCTTTTTCTTACATTTCGAAGATGATGGTACAAAAATAAATACAAAAAAGTTTGGTTTTTCTTTGTATTATGTTTTACCATATCGAATGTGTTATATTCTCCTACCTTCATTTCACATTTCCACAAAATTCAAAGTGTTTCCTTTCAAATGGTATCAAGAATATGCATACCCTTGCGTCAGGTCCTGAGCTACAGGCAGTTAGATTTGGGTATGTCATTTTAGGAGAAAATTGGAAAAAAAGAGGCGGATCCTTATTATCTTTTAACAAGGCACACCTGTTAATTGAAATGCATTCCAGGTGACTACCTCATGAAGCTGGTTGAGAGATATATTCATGCGTTTTCTAGTTGCTTGTTCTGTTTATTGAATCAAGTGTTTTTTTTGTATGTAAAATGTTCCTATTTGATTGTGAAAAATTCTGAATAAAAAAATTATAATTTCAAGCTAAGAATTAAATATTTTGGTAGTCAAGTTATTGAAAGACATACCTGTTTTTCCTTTTAAGTTTTCGCTGGCAGAGACATTACTCTCTACTACAAGCTACAGTACATCAAGCTACATCAATGACTGGATGAATCCCATGCATCTCATAGGACGTCCAGGAATGTACAATGTATGTGCACATTTAAACAAAGATTTTTATAACTAACCCAAGATTGACCAGAGCATGTCATTTCCAGTGGTCTACAAAATACAGTCCACTCTGTTTGTTACAGAATCTATTTTTGGAAACACAAAACTGTATGGAGATCAAATTTGCTGATAGTTGCCCTAAATCATTTCGCTCCGTCTTCTCCCTCTTCCGGTTACTGGGCTTCCTCTCAACACCATATTAACACCATATTTGGTAGTGAGTGGAAACACCAACCGGATGCTTCATACTTATACATCCGGTGACATGTCTGGCTCATTGTGCTATCTGTGATTTAAATCTTCTTCTTCTTCTTCTATGGCATTATGGCGGTCCGCAAACAAACGTTAAATGATAACGTAAAAGGTGTATGCCGCCACCTACTGGATGGGGTGGAAATTGAGTAACTTTAATGCACGTTTTAATCATGTGACCATGTTAAAATTCAATGTCAAAAAGCTGGGCATTGTAGCATTTATTGCAATGGCATAAACTGCACCGCACAAATTGAAATCATTACGAGTGCAGCGGAACGCTTTTTGGGAGTCAGTGAGTTTACAGTTAGGCATTGAAAGAAATCCTGTCAAAGAATGTTCCTCCCTCACAGGCCCCTGAGCCTGTGTAAGAATGTGACTGAAGGAGTGGGGTGGGTTTTAATATGTCGGTTTTTGTATTTTGTATGTCGGTTTTTCTACAAATGACTTTTTTTTTCTTTCGTTTACCACACGTACAGTAGGTGGCGGCATGCACCTCTAACCCTTGTTTTACAACCGCATTCATACCATAGATGAAGGAGATGAACTCATATGGCGGGAATCCGGATGTTTAGGTTTTGTAAAAATTCAGTACGCACAGCTTCTCGTTGTATGGTTTTTATCAAATAGTTTGCAACAATAACTTTAGATACCAAGGTAAAATGGTTGAGGGTCCAGGATGCACATTGAATGGAGAAAAGATCCGCTCGAAGGTCCAAAGAGGACAGAAGGTGAAAGAATTCAGGGGAAGCTTGACGACAAACACACAAGTAAGTTACTATTGTTAGCTAGCTAACAGTAGCTAGTTACCGTACCAGTTATATCTCTGCTGTTGTAGCTAGCTAACTTTAGGTGATTGTAACGAACGTTATTTTTTTGCAGAGGAATGCCACCAATACGATCTCCTTCCAGATATTCATGGGCTGTCAATACACAGGAGTTGAGACCCTTGGAAAGGAACTCTTCATGTACTTTGGCCAAAGAGCTCTGAGGTAGCTAGCTGCTATTATGGGGGTGATGTCATTTTATTGATAGGAATCAACTGATTCAATTCGGGTATTAAATGTCTAATATACCACCCATGTAAAATGCATTTCTGAACTGTTTACATTTGTCATTATCTCTCTTCTAATGGCAGAGTCCACTTTGGTATGGATGGCTCTATGCAAATCAACCCCACTGACATCAAAAGCAGAAAGGGATCACCCCCTGTGCTGGAGATCCACCTGACCAATGACACAGTCTCCTTCTTTGACTCTACTGTGGAAATCAGGTATGGGGGATAATTCACACTGGGCTGGAACAAAAGCCTGCACTTGCAGCAGGCATCAAGGTACTACCCTTTCACCCCTGGCATCAACCCATAGTTCCAATTCAGGCTTTGATTGTAATCATTCTAACATGAAATGGTGTTCTCTCTACACACACACACACACACACACACACACACACACGATTGCAGACCAGAGGGGAGGGGAGGGGAGGGGAGGGGGGGGGGGGGGGGGGGGGGCAAGTCACTATTATTTGAGTTATAAGCAGGTCTCAAGTCAAAAGGTCAGTCTCAAGTTGAGTCCCAAGTAGATCGGGTCAAATCCAAGTTGTGCATTCTAACAACAAGTCAAGTTGAGTCACAAGTTTTCAAGTCAAGAAAAAAACGATCTATGCATCTGTCTATTTATTGAGGCTACCAGAAAGAGTGTAGATTTATTTACAGGTCTAGGTGATCTAATGGTGAGAGCACCATATCATGCAAAATATACAAGTAGATTGACCAAATATACATGGGCAATAGCCCAAAAGAAATAGCCTCTATATCAGGCTTAACCTCTCCTATCTGAATGTACACAGGTAGAGGGCAAGGCTGTACTGCCTCCCCTTGAGAAACCAAATCGAATCTGTCTAACAGGAGCTGAAACAGGCCTACATAATATAAGCACTTGGCCCCCAGGACCAAACCATTTTTCAATTGATAATTACAACCAATAAACTTGTTTTACAATATAAAATGTGATTTCCACATCCATTGTTACATTGGTACTTTTGTCTTAATCAGACTTAATGATATTTCAACACCATGGATACATGGAACAATAATTTTCTCTTATTCAACGTTCTGACTCCAAAGTATTGAGCGCAGGCCACATAGCCTATTTCTATGCACACTGAGACATGTGCGCTCCGATTACGCACAACAAAAATGACAGAGACATAGGACACAGACACACGGAACTCTGACATAACCCTGGGAAATATGAACAAAGGAAACCATACATTGAATCAAATAAACATAACTTCTACCTCATGAGTCTTGCAAACTGTCATGTGCACTATAAAGAGACGTTTAAAATGCATAGGGCCTATGTATTTTAAACGTGTGAAAGCAAATATTTCAACGGGGTAAAAAAGCACTCCACTGGCAGGAGTGTGGAGAGCGCAAGTGAAGAGCCTTGCCTATTGTGTGCGCCTTCTCAATAGTAATAATTAATTTGAACAAATTCCAAATGCAAACTTCATGAGTAAATTATCAATTTCAAGCAATTGTTACATACCAAAAGACCAGTAGGCCTGTGCTAGTAACTGTTGCCAATTGCTGGTGAGCTTGCAAAGTAAACAATTCATATTTATTTTTTATACCCCTTTTTCGCAGTATCCAATTGGTAGTTACAGTCCTGTCCCATCGCTGCAACTCCCGTACGGACTCGGGAGAGGCGAAGGTCGAAAGCCATGCCTCCTCTGAAACACAGCCAAGCCGCACTGATTCTTGACACACTGCTCGCTTAACCCGGAAGCTAGCCGCACCAATGTGTCGGAGGAAACACCTGGCGACTGTGTCAGTGTGCATTGAGCTCGGCCCGCCACAGGAGTCGCTACTGCGCGATGGGACAAGAACATCCCTGCCGGCCAAACCCTCCCCTAACCCGGACGACGCTGGGCCAATTGTGCGCAACCCCATGGGTCTCCCGGTCGCGGCCGGCTGCGACAGAGCCTGGACTCGAACCAGGATCTCTGGTGGCACAACTAGCACTGCGATGCAGTGCCTTAGACCACTGCGCCATTCGGAAGGCCAACAGTTAATATTCTTGATCAACACATTTTTGGGGGGGCTACATATTTATTTATTATGGCAATCCTGTCCCGACAATTTGACCTTTGCGCTGTACCCATCCTATAACTGTACAGCAAATCAACAATCTGTTCACTAGCTCGCCGATCTGTGTTGATTGACAGTTTGCTGGTCCAATCAGAGTGCAATGTGTGCGGTTTACTAGCCAATTTGTTGCAGTTTTTTTTTGAAGGGCAACAGTGCTGCAACTCTCTGGCTACATGTAGACTCTGTGCCACAAAACATTACAAAACCTGGCCAGATTAATTTCAAGTCATCAACCTCAAGTCAAAGTCGAGTCCCGAGTCTTGAGGGTCCAAGTCAAGTTTCAAGTTATTTTATATCAAGTCGAGTCTCGAGTCAGACTCGAGTCCACAACTCTGTTGCAGACTGACGGAGGACTGTGAACAGAGAGTGAGAGCTATGGAGAGTCTGGATGTCTGCTCCTGTAAGTTCAGCTTCTCCCACGCGGAGGAGATTGTGAGGAGGCAGAGCTGCAGGATGCTGTGTGACGTACTCCTAGACCAGGCCGTCCTACCAGGAGTGGGAAACATCATTAAGAACGAAGCCCTGTTTGACTCCGGTCTTCACCCTTCTGTTAAAGTGGGTAAAGCTGATACACCATCATTTTAGATACCTATACATAATGAGCAAGGTCCAGTCATGTTTTGGATTGCCTCTAGGCTATTTAGCATGCATTACAAACTACATGGAATCCATTCAGTAAGTGACTTTGGATGAGTTTATTCAGCACTGTTGTGACTGAGTAGTGTATTGCATTGCTATAATTTGCTAAATGGTTAAGATTTCAAAATGCTAATTAGAATGGAACCAAGTCAATGGCATGGACACAATTTTCCAAATCTTTCAGGTCAAGCAACTCACGGATACCCAGCTCCACCATCTTGTGAAAATGACACGAGATTTCACCCTCCTATTTTACAAGGTAGACTACACTTAGCAATGTAATGAAAGCAATATCCTATGTGCTAAATTACCTCTTAATTGAATAAAGATGCTTTACAGTAGTGTAAAGACCGTGTATTCATCAGCCATGTCCCTTTTGTTTCACTTCTGTTTACTTCAGTGCCGTAAGACAGGCTCCGCTCTCAACAAACACTACAAAGTCTACAAACGGCCTCAGTGTGGTCAGTGCAACGGGGCCGTCACCGTCTGTCGCCTCGGAGACAACGGAAGGATGACGTACTTCTGCGACCGCTGCCAGACTGGGGACCCAAGTGAGGTTAATGTGAGGTAAAGTCACAGGATCTGAATTAAAATAGAAATGAGTTGGGATGAAATTTTCCCCACATGGGCAGGCATACAATTTAACATTGGTTATGATCATTGGCCACCCGCGGTGGGCGCAAATGTTGTTTGAATCATGCTGCATGATAGCAGGTCAGCTGGAGAGAAATCCAAGATTCACCGGGGTAAACAGGTAAAAAATTCATTTTTTATTTAAAAAAAATGTATTTTATTTAAGCCATTATGCATCTTGTAGGTGAATTTTGCATATATAGTACAATCTGAATATAAAAAGTACTGGTGGACAAGAATTCAATGTATTTGCGACTCACATTAAACTTGTCTTCCTTTATACCTCCTCTTCTTTAGCAAGCTCCCAACCAGGAACACGTTAGTTGGCTGGGCTTACCAATGCAGCATGGGGAGCAACGATCATGTGGCCAAGAGGGAGGAAGAGGAGTGGGCCTGTCAACTCTGCACTCTGATCAACCAGCCTATGAGCAAAGCCTGTGATGCCTGCCTGACCCCTAGGCCTGAGCGTGAGTAGTCAACTACTCTTATATGGATGAATGTGGTTGTGTCAAAACAATTCTAATCACATTTAGGTCTGGTTTTATGTGTGGGCAGGTTTCCTTGTCCCAGAATGAGCCTCCTGCTGGACTAATAAAGCATTCTCAATGTTGAATCTCAATTTAGTTACCCTACCCTTCAGGCCAAAAATCCAGCTCTAAACTAACAGAATTGAATGTGAATCTAATTGATGTTGTTGAATAAAATAAACAGTTTTCCCACTGTCCTCATCCCCTCCACAGTCCCCAAAGACAATGTCAGCCCAGAGAGTTCACCCTTCACCAGAGATCTGATCAAGTACCCCTGCAATGCCTTCTCCAAACCACAAGAGGGCCTGAAAGTCAACCGCAGGGCCGCATTCGGGAACACCACCCTGATGTTCACCGACCTCAGCCCAAAGGCGAGCCGCGTCAACTCTCCCCTTCCCCTATCCTCCACCAACAGTCAGTTAAATTCCATGGCAAGAGGTTTAAATAAACACAATGTCTGCCAGGGAAAAAGAAGTAGTCCCAGTTATGCCTCTGGTGGCTGGCAGGACAAAAGCGGGGAGCTCTCCAAAGGGGAATCAACAATGGTCTCCTACAGTCAGCCGCACAAGAAAATGAGAATTGATCACAGTCCCTTTTCTGTCAGTAACAAACCTCAAAACGGAACCCACCATCATTTGAGGTGAGGGAATGGTGCTGCTTTCGTATTCATAAGTAAAATATTATAACAAGGTAGTTAGACTTTTGTGTGGGTAACTGGGATGGAAAAGCTTCCTGCTCTCTGTACTTTACAGAATTGTTGATTAGTGACCATACTGTACGTGTTGCTCCACTCAGTGAGCCCAGAATGTAGGTCAGTGTGCTAAATAAAATGTTCACAAACTGTTGTATGCCAACAAATGCATGTGGAATTGTTAAAATTCAAAGATGTTATCAAGTGTAGCGATAATTAAACCTACTCAATTTAAATTAACAGCTGATCCTTTGACAGTGAATGTTATACCATTTATCTAACAATAATACTTTTCTCCAACTGTCAGCCCCCCTCAAAACAATGCACCAACTGGGTGTACACAGACCCAGTCCCCTCCCAGCAACCCTTGCTGTGTGTCCCATGGGCGGCCCAGTGTGCTCCGATTGGTCACCAAGCAGGGGGACAACAAAGGAAGACAGTTCTACACCTGCTCGCTCCCCAGGGAGACACAGTGCAAATTCTTTGAGGTAAGAATTATGGTGGAATTGGTCTACATGTCCATTAGCAAGTAGATATGTGTTTGTTCAAACATAAACAAGTACATATTGAAGAGGTATTTTCCGCCTGATTTACAGACATAGAAGACTATTAGACTGACCAGGAAAAACTGGTGCCTCAGAATGACTGTATTCTCTTTTATGTCCTTAGTGGGCTGATACACACTTTCCATTCTGTAACCATGCAAAACGCTGCCTGGTGAGGACTGTACTCAAACTAGGACCAAACAACGGCCGCAACTTTTACGTATGCAGTTTTCCAAAGGGCAAGCAGTGTGATTTCTTCCAGTGGGCAGAAAATGGTCCAGGAATCTCCATCCTTCCTGGTTGCTGATGAGAGGAAAGGGGCAAGATACAAAGACAATAACTGTTTTGAACATCACTGCTTTTTGTACTGCTATTGATCCATTTTAGTGTACATTTTTTTAATTAATCAATGTATCACTTAAGTTTTCTTAAACTTCACCCTTGTTATAATATTAAAATCCATCACTGTCATTAAATAAATAATTGATCGCTTTCAATATAAACCATGGCTGACATTTGAAATGTTATGAACTGCACAGCTTTTTGTATTATGAGTTTATTCATAAAATGTGAACTATTTCTGTATTTATGAAAACATTCAAACAGTTTAGATTAAAATCCATGGCTCATAAGAAAGTATTGATTATCATAATTGATAGTGGCACTAGGGTACACATTACCTCAAATTAACATTGAATGGTTTTAAAAACAGTCAACTGATTGTAAAAGTGGAGAATTGGTCTGAGAGTTGTACACCACAAAAGGAAATTTGGAGAAGCCAGGAACTTTGTTGCATGCAGCACCTTAGAAAGAAGACAGAACAATGGGTAAGCATCACATTTATCATAGTATTTATCAGTCATAATTTGACTCACTTATGACCATTGTAACCATAACTGGGTTAATCTAGAGAACTCACCATAGTGGCCTGTTGTGTTGGCACAGATGACAGCCCCAAAGAACCCTGGGTAATGTATCTTGATCCTGGAGATGGATGTCTTACAAGCAGTGGATGGATCTGTTCCTGTCTTCATTAGCTCCACAGCCAGGTAACTGCATTCGTAAACAAATTAAACACATTTCATTAGTATCTGGTTTTGGCATCTAGCACGTTTAGCGATGATGAGCCGTTTGATAATCCTTAAAATATTTAAATGTCAGCTGTGCCTAAAAAGTAGACCCAAATGTAGACAAAGCAGAAATGTGAGTCTTATCTGGGGTGTAATTCAGTGATGTAAAACGTTCTGAGCGTTGCAGATAGAAATATAATGAATAGAGCCGACATGACACAAGCTGACACTTCTATGACAATCATATTTTGTCTACACCATATGTTTCTATCTGAACGTTCTTTAACGTTACATCCTTCCGAATATCTCTGCGCTAGAAGCCTGGATGGATACCTAGGTAGGAAGCGCATCATGACATCTCCATCTCCCGTTGCTGCCGCACCCCCTGCGGTGCTGTCAGCATAGGACCCTGCTCCAGCGATGGGAGAGTCCCCTACACGCCTACAGGACAAATCAAGGAGATGTACAGGTATACTCATCGTCAATATTCATTATATACAGTACCAGTTAAGTTTGGACACATCTACTCATTCAAGGGTTTTCTACATTGTGGACTGCCAAGAGTGTGCAAAGCTGTCATCAAGACAAAGGGTTGCTACTTTGAAGAATCTCAAATATATAATATTTCGATTTTACACTTTTTTGGTAACTACATGATTCCATATGTGTTATTTCATAGTTTTGATGTCTTCACTATTATTCTACAATGTAGAAAATAGTAAAAATAAAGAAAAATCCTTGAATGAGTACTTCTGACTGGTACTGTACCAGTGCCTTCGGAAAGTTTTCAGACCCCTTGACTTTTTCCACATTTGTTATGTTACAGCCTTATTCTAAAATTGATAAAACATATATAATACTCAGCAATCTACACACAATACCCCATAATGACAAAGCGAAAACAGATTAGACATTTTTGCAAATGTATTAAAAAGAAATATCAAATACCTTATTTACATAAGTAGTCAGACCCTTTGCTATGAGTCTCAAAGTTGAGCTCCGGTGCATCCTGTTTCCATTGATCACCCTTGAGATGTTTCTACAACTTGATTGGAGTCCACCTGTGGTAAATTCAAACGATTGGACATGATTTGGAAAGGCACACACCTGTCTATATAAGGTCCAACAGTTGACAGTGCATGTCAGAGCAAAAACCAAGCCATGAGGTCGAAGGAATTGTCCATAGAGCTCCGAGACAGGATTGTGTCAAGGCACAGGTCTGGGAAAGGGTCCGAAAACATTTCTGCAGCATTGAAGGTCCCCAAGAACACAGTGGCCTCCATCATTCTTAAATGGAAGAAGTTTGGAAGATCCAAGACTCTTCCTAGAGCTGGCCGCCTGGCCAAACTGAGCAATCGGGGGAGAAGGGCCTTGTTCAGGGAGGTGACCAAGAACCTGATGGTCACTTTGACAGAGCTCTAGAGTTCTGTAGAGATGGGAGAACCTTCCAGAAGAACAACCATCGCTGCAGCACTCCACCAATCAGGCCTTTATGGTAGTGGCCAGACGGAGGCCACTTTTCAGTAAAAGGCACATGACAAGCCGCTTGGAGTTTGCCTAAAGGCACCTAAATACTCTCAGACCATGAGAAACAAGATTCTCTGGTCGGATGAAACCAAGATTGAACTCTTTGGTCTGAATTCCAAGCGACACGTCTGGAGGAAACCTGGCACCATCCCTACAGTGAAGCATGGTGATGGCAGCAACATGCTGTGGGTATGTTTTTCAGCGGCAGGGTCTGGGAGACTAGTCAGGATTGAGACAAAGATGAACGGAGCAAAGTACAGAGATCCTTGATGAAAACCTGCTCCAGAGCGCTCAGGACCTCCGACCGGGTTGAAGGTTCACCTTCCAACAGGACAACGACCCTAAGCACACAGCCAAGACAACGCAGGAGTGGCTTCGGGACAAGTATCTGAATGTCCTTGAGTGGCCCAGCCAGAGCCCGGACATGAACTCGATCGAACATCTCTGGAGAGACCTGAAAATAGCTGTGCATCAACACTCTCCATCCAACCTGTCAGAGCTTGAGAGTATCTGCAGAGAAGAATGGGAGAAACTCCCCAAATACAGGTGTGCCAAGCTTGTAACATCATACCCAAGAAGACTCGAGGCTGTAATCGCTGCCAAAGGTGCTTCTACAAAGTATGGCGTAAAGGGTCTGAATACATATGTAAATGTGATATTTAAGTTGTTTATTTTTAATAGATTAGCAAACATTTCTAAAAACCTGTTTTTGCTTTGTAACTATGGGGTATTGTGAGTAGATTATTATTATTTTTTTAAATAAATTTTATAACAAGGCTGTAAATGTAACAAAAGTCAAGGGGTCTGAATCCTTTCCGAAGGCACTTTAATTTTAAACAACACATGCATACCCCGGGACCTTGTGGTTCGCTCCATTGGTTGATGTTCCTGCTGCAACTTGGCCATCTTTACCAATCACAATCATCCCTAATGTCAGGAAAAGGTACACAATATTAAATGTACAATTCTGATCTGAAGATCAAAGTTGACTATCGACCTCTACAAAACAATTCATTAATTTAATGAACTATACCAATAGTGTCATGTGCATGTATATCAATCTGTCGTTTTCTCCTTTGCCTCAGTGTGACTCTAGGTTTGTATGGTCCACAATATTGTGAAGGATCTGGGGAAACATTCTGTTGATATTAAAGGGGAAAGATTAGTCAACATCAATTTGGGTTAAGACTGTTCTATCACAGCAGCAATAGACAAATAACACATTAGGTTGTTTGTGATTATATCCACAGTTCTGTAAAGGATTTTTTTATTACATTTTTTTGTAATTTAGCAGATGCTCTTATCCAGAGCGACTTGCAGTAAAGCAAAGAGAAGGCTTCCAATTTAATGAAGATATTTTCTACTTCGACCAGCACACTACCTAAGCACCTTAATCTTTTGGCTATGGTTACCCAGCTCAATAGTAATTTAAGCAGCCGGTAGCCCAATATGCATAAGCATTGTATTGTCTACAGGGCTTTGGTTGTGCCAATGGTAACAGCATGTTGGGATAAACAAGAGTCTCTTTCATACATCCCGTAATGCATTATTCATAACATGGAAGTCCATTTAATTCATTACTTTTTCAAACATGGTGATATCCTTACATTTTTTCAGTACAGTATACAGTATACAAGATAATGACAGACCAAAGCTAGAGTAGAAAACACGCACCTTGCGATAATTGGGTTGGCAGTTGTCCTTCAACCACTGTGTGAAAATGCTGATAGATTTGTTGGTTGTAAGGTCTTCTGGAGTGAAGCCCATGTTCTCAGCAAATACTGATGCTGTGTTGAACATGGTAGTGGGGTTAAAAATAACAATATAGGGTCAAAAGCAGCAAACAGCAATACAATGTACTACTAACTGTATATGATGGAATGGTTAGCTATAGGAGGCTACTGTATGTTAAAGATAGGTGATGAGTTGCATGCAAAAGGAGTCAAATGTTTTTGCTGTGTCTGTCCCCTTAGCAAATAAAAGCCTATTTTGAATCCTGCAATACCTGATTCGCCCACCAGTAGTGTGTGGTCGGTGCGTTCCATCACGGCTCTGGCCACCCCAATGGCATTCTTGATTCTCCGCAGGTCTCCTACAGCGCCCACCTCCATTGTATTACTGCATCCACACAAAACCAGGAAACCTTTAATGAAGAATATTAATAATATTTCCAAAAAATGCCATGTCCCACTATAACTTAATTAAATATTGTATTGACTGAAATGGGATCAACTGATTTTAGACACCCCCAAGCCCTACTCTAATGACTAGTTAGTGGGTATGACTTGCCCGTTCATGATCATGGCATCCAGGGTGGTCTCTCCTCTCTCATCTGGGCTCCCTCCAAACCCCACACTGCCATCACACTGGTCAGCCTCGCAGCGGGCACAGCCCTTCTCCACGGCATCCAGCACAGAGCCTCCAGCCTGCAGAGCACTCCACGCTTTGAGAGAGAGAGTCACAGACAGACAGATGAGTGTTTGACTTAGTAAGAATATTGCAGTCTTGCTACATTCTAGGAATAAGTCTACACATGAAAATATACTTTATAAAAAATAAATGGATGTGCCTCCTGATTCGCCAATTAAACATTAATGGGTCCAAAGAGCATAATTTGTACATAAAATAATATGTTGGTTCCCACGCAACACACAATATGTAGCAGAGGTAGAACCTAGAAGCACACAATATTTAACTTTTTCACAGTATTTAGACATGATTTTGGTCACGCATTATCAGAGTGCCAGACAGTACAGTCCCAATCCTGCCAGATAACATGACCATCTCAAGGGATTGCCCATGAAAAGGAATAGGCCTAGGCTGCCAAAGAACCATTTGGTCAATGATCCCCCTGTTGCCAAGGATTAGTATGCCAACTGGTGATATTTCGACAGCTTGGATTGTCCACATCAACTCAGAAAATCAAATCAAACTATTTTAGAGGGCCACATTCATCTCTTGGGCTGGCAGGACAGATCTAGCTAGCTAATTTCATGAATGAATTCTTACAACTTTATCAAATGATACAATGTATCAAAATTGATAACTTATTTGCAACAATAAGAACAAAATGATACAATGTAGTTACCTGCCGCTGTAGCATGCTCGAATGGCCATGTGTTTATAACAAGAGGCAATGTTGCGTGACCAAATGGCAACAAAAACATCAATATAAAACAAAGATGCATTTTGACAAAAGTTTTGCAAAAGAAATAACGTTAGCTTTCAGTTTCAACTGCAATTTTTGTCCAGAACATGTTAATTGCACGTTATTATTTTTGATGGTCCACAGTATTTCGAAAATATACGAGGCGTTTTGAAATTAGTTGGTTAAAAATAAACCTAGCTTTCATGAAGGATTTCATTATGAATAAACGTTCATTTTTCGACTTCCTTGTTTTGGCACATGACTAGTGGGCAGGCTTTTCATTAAAGGGCCAGTGTATCTTTTCAGTGCAACGCATATGTTGAAATACAGCTTAATGCTCTGCATTGCTTTTCTGCAATTACATGGGACTTGATAAAGTAAACAATAAAAAATACCATGTTTGCTGCACTCATCATGCCAACACATATCTAAATTCAGATCACACATGTTAACTCCTTCACAACTGTAGCCTAACAATAAATCTGTGAAATAAAATGGACTGACTCCATCCATTTAAAATAGGTTCACGATTAATGTTAGTTGCGGGAGATATTGGATTCAACGTTTTGCTGGAACTGAAAACAGTGGATTTAATTTGATCTTCTCATCTCAAACAAAATAAGACAAAAGCACAGGCTACACAGGGAAAGTAACAAAACAATCAAGTCTAACCTTGAGAAGTGAACCTTAGTAGTGTGTCATCTTTTACATTATTCATTTGGAAAATGCAATTTTCACTGATATTTTATTCATTGGTTAGTCCTTAAACATGGCATGACATACCATGATTGTTACAAGGTGTCTGGTGGGGAACAATGAAGAGAGAAATATAGAGTATAACTTTTTCTGTGTTATTGATCAAAATGAAAGAGCAGAGGCTAAAAGGATTGCCCTTATAGGATATAACTTCATCCATCACACATGCCCTTTGTGATGCAATTTTCATGATGTCCTCCACAGCTTTTCAATAAACAATGTCACTATAGTTGTGTAGAATAAGCATCACAGCTCAATCCTATGAATAAATGTTGCATGTCAGCATAAAAGACAGTGAGAAAAGACACCACGTGCACATACTGTATGAGTCTATAGTCTCATAAGAAGAAATGAAATATTATGAATGCTTATAGCATGTGAAATAATTTGGGCTGTCGGTCAATTCAAATGGGTGATTGATTTATTTTCCCTATTAGTTGATTACTAATACCAATGAATCTGATACAAAGAGTTAGTAATCCTGACCTTTGTTGTGTGTTGTGGCCAGAGTAAGCAATAATTAGCCCTCTTGTCAGTCAACTGTTGACTTCGTATGTGACATACATTTTACTTGTGGGGTTTGAAGGGAGCTAATGATCTAATCGTTATTGAATGGTCATGTTAAAGGCATTGGTTAAACATTTATGATTCAACTGATTCATCTTTTTTTTTAAATAAGTTGTTGACTGAACCATTAGTTGATTGGCCTGATTAATCCATTAATAGCGTATAGCTGTATGCACACTATAGCAGTTTATGGTTGAGACACCGAACTTGTCAAACTTGTCAAATTGAATTGCAAGGCCTAATAATGATGTGTTTTATTGCTCTGCCTTTACAGTGTTGGCTAATACAAAAAAAGTTGCGCAAATCACTAACTCATGAATTTGATATGGACCCTAAAAGCCACAAGTTATCGAGGTGGTGGTAGTGGTGTACCACTGTTTTTCATGTAACTTTTTTTTTACAACTTCACATGTAAATACCTTTGCAGCATGCACTTTGTAAAGGACCATGGGATCACAATTGAGGTGAGATAACAGGCGATAATAGCGCAAAAGAAAAATCATGATAGGGTTCAGCTCATGTTATGAAAAACTTGAGAGCGAGATCATTAACTACACTTTTTTCTTGAAAGGAACTTTGCAAATAGTTAATGTTTCTGTTTAAAACATGTTAAATCCTCCCAATTTGTCTCATGACCATAGGGACTAAGAAGAGTTCCATGATTAGCCACTCTTCAGATGATTAAATATAGCTCGGAAGAAACTTTTTAAAAAATAAAAAATTCTAAGCAACACCAAAGTCAGTTGGTTCCATTTGGAGCAAAACCATTGAATGTGAAACAGATGGTAGAGAGATTTGTCAAGAGACCTGGCTTTGCAACACATGCGCAGTGAAGAGATTCATGGGTAGCGATTTAAAGGTCCGATAAAAGACCAGCAGTGTTTCAAAGCGAGCAAATGGAGTAAGACGCCAGCTAGGTAAACAGCGATAGCAGCTGCCCGACCAGAAGAAGAAAAAAACGTTCTTTTAAACGGCTGGCATTGGAATAAGCGTGGAGCACAACAGATCTGCCTTCAAAGGAATTAAAATGCAAATAAACAAAGCATTGATTATTGAAGTATTCCCACAAGAAATGATATTGCTATTTGGTGAAGGTGAAGTGACGATAATAAGGATGGTAGGCACTTTTCCAAATTTTTATCTGTCAAACAATGCCAATAAAATCCTAATTGCGGGGGTAATTACTAAAATTATTTATTCAGAGTTCAGTGGCCAACTCGGCAGTCTCTTTGTTGTATTTCTTTGCTGATTTGGATGAAGTACAGATAATATTTTTTTGTATTTCTGCAACTTACGAATGAAAAGTATTTTCTTTACACGTTTCAATGAAAACTAACATTTTATCTTTATTTCAGATATAGAAGTGAAGAAAAAAGTTAGATGATTTTAAATCAATCCAAACTTAGATCTGTATAAACATTATGTATGTATATTTTTTAAATGTATATTTAAAAAATATATTCTAAAAAGACTAAACTGGAGCACCAAGATAATGCTAGCTACACTCATACTTCGTCCGACATTTTTTTTTTAAGAGATCAATGAGAAACATTTTCTATTATTGAATATCAAATAGTATTTTATTTGTAATATCAAAGAGTCATTATAAACTTTAATTTGGCACTGTTTTTGAAACAAACATTCACTCAAATATAAGCAAACAAAATGTACCCGAAGATAAAACATTTAACTTGAAATGTTCCTTTAGGAAACTACAATAACATCAGTGGATTAGGTGCATTTCTGCTCAGTCAAGCACCCTTTTCAAGAAGCTTAGGAACCTTATGTATGGATATTTCCTTGTGCTTTTCATTGCGATTTGAATGCGTTAAATCCTTCCAATAGCCTTGCATTCGAGGCTACTCAAGCAGATCTCAAAGTTTGATTTGGTTGAAGCATTTAAGAACTGAGACGGACTCAAAGGTTTGTTTCTGGACAAAGGCTAGGACAGGCAACGCTTTGTCACATTTCAAACAAAATGTTTAACAGGGGAGACACGGGTCCATCAATATTTATTATGCAAGGCAAATCAACATTTCTCTTAGTCTTATGGTGCTTTTTAATCAGCCAAAATGTTTTCAAAAATATAAACGATATATCCCTTTAAAAGTAATTTCACATCATGCAATAAGGAATGTAACGTAAAGAAGCAGATTACTCAAAAGGGGCATGAGCAAAACTGTTCAAAACACTTAATTATCATTCTATTGTGGGCTTATGTATGTACCCCAAACTTTTAACGCTCACAATATCCATAGAGATTCATCATTTGCAATGACCTCTTTTTCAGCTCTGTCAGCAGTTGTGTACAATCTAGTAATCAATTCAGAGACTGGCTTAGAGGCAAGATATATATCATTTAAGTCTGTTAATGCTGTGTGTAATGTATTTTGTAATGTGTAATGTATCTTGGAATGGCCTACTGTGTTGTTTCTCAGGTTGCTGCTGTCACAACTGGTGAATGTGAACTGCTTAACATTGCAATTGATACAAGGCAGATGCCAAGGTGGACTAGAATGGCTATTTGGAATCTGCCAGTGGAAGGACCAACATTTTGTGAAGTGAAAGGTAAATTCAGACTTTGCTGTCTTTTTCTTCTTCTGACTAGAACGTTAAGGTACTCAGAGCCAATATCAATCATGCATCAGTAGCTGATTGACCAATAATTATTAAAGATTCAGAATGTATGCTATGAGAACAAGATGTGAAGTATGTTATTTTGGCTCAGACTAGAGTATACAGTACATCCAACACAATGTAATGACCTATAGATCCAGTGGATGGGGCTGAAGTGGAACCTCTCAATCCTATTAGCCTACATGATGAACAATGATTGTAAAATCCTTAGGATCACCAGAATTGATTGATCCACAGGAATTGCTGTTCTTGTTACTCACGTGCAATCAAAAAGATTAAGTAATTTATATTTGGTTTATTTTTGGAAATACTGCTTGTGAATGAACATGAATGGAAAACATAATTCAAAACTTTTGATGATATTTTGTACTTTACGCCAGGTTACTTCTTCTAAAGCTTTTCTCCCAAAATCTTCAGTGTACCAGATCAACATTTGGCAGAAGGTGCATCCCAAGACAAATTCAAAGCAGTTTGAATGCTATTTCAAGAAGAGGAAGAAGAGGAATGCCATTGGTAAGTATCACAAAACATCAGGTATTCCTCTTGAGATTTAAATTCCTCTTCACACACAAGAGAGCAGGAAGAGCCTCTATCCTAGCTTTGGCAACCGTATGAAGTATCTTCCTTTGCCTGTTCTTTTCTCTACTGCCTGTGCAGCTGTGATAAGACACTAGTTGTATCAGTGGAGAGGCAGTGGTGACTACCCGAGGTGTGGTGTTATGCTTTCGATGGAGTCACTGATGAACTGTTTACTCTAAATGGTAATGATGTGCTAGGGGGAGCACCAATCTTTACAGAGAGCTGTTAGGTGACTAGTGTCAACACAAAAGCCTCTGCCATGCCTGTGTCATGATCCCACGTTAATGAAACAATGAGATAGTAACCCCATGAGAGAAAATAGGTTTGTTTGTGATACTATTGGCATCAAGTGTTTTGAGTGTTACATTTCCTGTAGATAGCACTAAGGTAGCAAGCAAATATTGTGGATCTAATCACGTTTCAGGTAACTGTTCCTATCCTATCTTCAACAGTCCACTGATCTGAAAGAGGTGAACGTGGTGGGAGGCCACTATTTTACATGTTGGAATTGCAGCCATACATTTGAACCATGCAAATGCACATAGCTGAGTGAAGTATGTGGGCTATGATCAGCTCAATCTAACAGTGAAAGGCATTTCATATTCAGAAGATATTTCCTTGAAAAAATAAAGCAGTATCAATTGAAGTCTCCTTTTCTCTCCACTGCATTCTTATTTCTTTACCTGCTTTGAATTCCGTTGCAGCTCTTTAGACTTGGACAACATCAGACAAAATCCAATTTATCTTGTTTTCATTTGTACACAAAGAAGAAGTGTTCAAAAACATAAAAGGTGCAGTACCAAAATACGCAAAGGTACAACCAGGTGATATTACCGATGTAAATATTGACTCACACTATACAATTTAAACACCTATCCTAGATGTTATATACACAGACTCGGTCTATAAATTATAAACACCTTTCCTAGAGGTTATTTCCACATGATATAAAATGGCTTAGCAATGCCAGTCTGTATTAAACGTGTTTGTGTTGTAAGGTACACTTCAGGGAATCAATTCAGTCAATCAAATACCAAATGAATTAGATCTTGTTTTCTGATTACTGACCACATTACATTTTTCTTTGAGGTAAACATGCAGAATGATATTTGCAGTTAATTAAAATAAATTGTACGAACTAGATTAATTGTGATTGAATTAGATGGTCAATCTGTACACCAAATTTCTAATTTCAATTGTTTAGTGGGCAATAGCTCCCAATCAGTTTTGGACACCTCCTTTCACTCCTGGGTGGAGACTAAACTAAACAACCGACAGCATACATTCATTTGTGTTCTAAAGATTTAAGAGCACCAAAACCCATTCAATTAAAGGGACATTTATTCCAGGGCAATAGAAAAGGTCCCAGAACCACTGAGAGTATTGTAGAAAAAAGTCTTATTGACTTGGATTCAAATGAAGCTGTTGTGAGGAAATTGATTTGTTTGTCGAAAAGCGCTGCATGTGTCACTCCAAACAATGAGAGTAAAATAACCACTTTAATTCCTGTGTTCTGTCGTCATCAAAGTGATCAGTGACAGCGTTTTGACTGGCACCTGTTGAGGAATCGATGTAATTGAATAACTTTTTGTTCCCCACCATCTGGTTCTCTGTTAAAAACACTGTGAGGACTGATTTAGAAAGCAGCAGCTATGCTAATGTTTTCCTGGTGTTTCCCTGGTGTAAATGTAGATGTATTACAGTATTGAACGAAACACAATTGTTGTATACATAATTTCCTGTACATCTGAATACTGTGATTGTGATATCCTGGGACAGCTGTTATTGATCTCAATAAGGTATTTAAACACAGATGCTATTTCTTTCGCAGTAAAACTGATATCTTCTAGTACCTAAAACTATGTATCAACTAAGTACAATAATTTCCAGCATTATCTCCCAAAATTATCCAAAAACCAAGATCTCAGGTTTGTTTTACATTTACCCATGATCACACAGAGTACACAATATAGTGTATTACAGTAGGCCTTATGTATTAACAAAATGGAGTAAACATTAGATTTACTAGAGTTACACCAGGATGTTGTCGTACACATCCCATTGATGCCATGACATTTGGTTCAAATAGTGGAGTTAATTTCCCCCTGAGAGACTTCTAACATCTTTAATTAGGCTAAGAGAGCACTGCACAGTGTAATCAATCCTATCACCTCTGGGGGGCTATAGTCTTCAATATGAGGATATGCTTTGGAAAGATGTGTGGCCTTGAGAAGACCTTTTGTAAATTGCCCATTTAATTGCAAAATACTTAGAACTTACAGAAGCAGTAATGACTCAAACCAACCTGGGTACCTATTTTTTATTATTAAGATCTAATTTACTCCTCATTCAGATTAATCTTACATTAGTCTTCAAAACATAAAAATACAATTTATAAAACAATCACATTTTCACAAGTAAAATTGTGTTCCAAACAGCAGACTTATTGACATGTAAAGTAAATAGAAAGTAAATAGGTAAGAATCGAATTGATAATTACTCTGGCAGTCTGAAAAGGGCACTGAAGTACATAAACCCTAATCTACAAATTAAACACAATTTGGTTCCTTTTGTCTATAACACCACTAACTGCTTAAAGTAAAGACTTTATAAAACCACCTCTGTGATTGACTACTTTTGGTAGTCAAAATCCAAATGTAAAAACAAAATGTTACAAAATGATATTTTTTTGTTTTGGTTTGGATGCACACAACAGTCCTCATTAGTGGAGCTCTTTGAGAAAGGGTGATGAAGCCTCTGTTTAATGCCATGAGACCATTGGGATAGGTTTAATTTATCTAGCACAGAGATTCTTCGCTCTGACAAGGGCAGCAGGGGGTCTTTGAAAGCAGGGCAGCATTTCAGCACTGCAAAGCTTTGGAAGTATCTCCCTAAAGTGGGTCTGGAATCAAAAGCTAGGGCTAATAGGCTACGCCTCGCGCGTTACAGCCTTAGACAGGCAATGTGATCCGGACTGGTTCGAGAACATTCATTTATTCATTGGCTGCTTCTTGTTAGGTACATGTCCGGACATGATAGCAACACATGAAAGTGTGGACAGAGAAATATGTTTGCTTGTGAAACCATCATTACATTTACATTTGAGTAATTTAGCTGACGCTTTTATCCAGAGCAGTTAGGGTCAAGTGCCTTGCTCAAGGGTACACTGACAGATCTTTCACCTAGTTGGCTCGAACCAGCGACCTTTAGGTTACTGGGCCAACGCTCTTAACCGCTAGGCTACCTGCCACCGTGTAAGGATCACTCTTACACGGTCCTCTTGATTGTCATAATTTTCATAGCTTTCGTCTTGGTGGAAACGGTCGCCAATTAACAACTGGGTGCTGTGAGATATTCCTTGCAACTGCTCGTTGAGCAACAAAGATGTTCTCTTCCTGTTCATATGCTCAAGGTGGCAAAGGTCCAGACAATATGAAACCAACACTCACGCAAAACATAAATAACAGATCTACAGAGACACAGCATCATAATGATGCCCAAGTCTAAGGATGTGTTTTTAAAAGCTTATCTTTGTAAAGAATAAGATGCTATTGAAGTAGTTTTATGTAAAGTGTGTACCAACGAAACCGGGGAAAATGGCACCAATGTCGACATTTCCACTAATGGCAAATGTATCTTAGAAGCACATCTCCAGAGATGCAAGACTAATTTGTTGTGCATATAAACAAATGGTTAACTGAAAGAACAGTGACTGTGTCTTGGTAATTGTTAGTGTGAGGGATAAGTGAAGTTGTAATGAACATTGTCAGTACCTTATGTTAGATATGACAAGTGAACTCTTATTTACTGTAACAAGACAAGCAGCTGTGGTAAGTCAAGGCATCATTACCACTCTCCGGGCATTGTGCTCTTACTTCAGCTGAAATGTGCAGTCCATATAATAAAAAGTTTATTAAAATATTTTTGGACATGTGATAATGGCAATTGCATGGATATAATGTCAAACAAATGCTACACCTGCTCAAATTTCAACTTGAACAGTTTTCTATCCTCAGATTGTGCAGCATTGTTATGTTCGCAAATATTAAAATAGCCACGGTATCGGTCATTGCTGCAGACAGACGCTGGTGGGCTTATGGGAAATTGATACAGGGATGGCCTTAGGTAAATTCTGGCAAATGCCAGACAGACTGGTCCATTTTCAGTTGAAAAGCTGGAGCTATAGAAGTGGCCCGTAAGGACCTATTTTAAGTTTCTGTAGTGCCGGTCCATCCTTAGCCCAGTGGACCTATCTAAATCGTTTTTTTGTTGTTGTTGCAAAATGATAATTATTTGGCTTCGAGGAGAAAAACGGGACTGTAGGGGCCTCCCCCCCAAAAATGGGCCAGTGTGTTAGAAATGCACACGCTGATTCTGGTCCCAGGCCGTCCCTGAATTGATGCATCCATACACGGACCATGACATCAGATGCTGATTCGAGCCAAAAAGTGCTGAAATGTAAGCCTTGTTGTGTCCTTGTCAACAACTTGGGTAACAAGTGAATGGAAATTGTTTTTAACGGAATCAGGTAATCATTACTAAATGAATTTGCTCTGGGACCAAGGATATAAGTGGGATAAATATATATCTCTGAGATGAAAACAAATGTCACTTATGTAATGAAAGGCCATATGCGTATTGATTTTTGAGGTTACGCTCTTTCGATGCCTTTCATCGGTGGCCTGTTAAAATGATGAGTTTTCAATTTGGCATCTGTTTATGGTGAGCTGTCAACAATTACTGTACATGCAACTATCAATAATGTTTTTGTTGTTGTCCTAGACATATGTAAATGACTTTATTGAGTGATTGAATAATTCTGAGAATGATTAACATTTACCATCCCTAGTAGGCTACTTTCTACTCAAATCACCACTACTACTACTACTACCATCATCATCATCATCAAAACCATTGCTAACATTATCCTCATATCATTAAAACTACTAGCATCATCATCACCAAAACCATCGCTATCACCTTCGCCATCACCAGCATCGTCAGACATTAACACAATAATGATTAATTTCCCCACGCTTAAAGACAATGTTCATTATTCCAATAACAGATGGACCCTGTTAACTGCACATGTCTGGTGAGTGTTGAAGTGTCAGCTTCAGCTTGGGAAACAGCTGGGAGGACACGGCCTTGTGTTTTGGAGCTGGTCTGCACTCTTCAATTATTCAGCCCTCACAGCTGTCTCATAGCAGGCTGCCTCAAGCTCTCTGGCCCCTTATAGCTCTCATATCCTTCATTTCATACTAGTTTGAGTTTTACTCGCCAGGACGCATTGTAAATGGACTCCTCACAGCTCTGTAATTAATTAATTAATATCAATGCCTCAAGCGCTTGACCCCAGAAGCCGAAACATTAATATAGCCTAACGTTCTTCTTCTTTGAAAAAAATATAATAATCTCACACCGTCTCCCTCCCAATGAAGTCATTTACTACCCACTGGGCACACTATGTCCTTTCAACGTGGATAATTGGGTAATATTTGGTTGAGACGTTGATCAATGAGATTACAAGCTATATTCACCGACTCAAAAAGACAGCCAAAAGTCAGTTGAATTTTCAATGTGTTATCACAATGCTTTCAACCATCTAAAAGCACAACCAAATTCCAATGGAAAAACAATGTCTGATTTTTGGTTAAGTTGTCGCCCAAATGTCTATCACTGCGCTTTGAACCATTTAAAAGCACAGCAAAGTTCAAATGGGAATACATTGTCAGATATTTTGTTTATTTACACAACAGATTGTGATATCACTGTTCATCTAATAGCACAACCACATGACCTGGATTGCAGTTGAGATTACATTAAAAGTACATGGTGCAAGTGATCAATGCTGTTTGAGATTCTTCGCAGATTATTACAGCAATTGTGAAGGTTTTCACAGACCTATGATGACCTATGCATGCTATCTTGAACATGCACACTTTATATGATTTCATAACAAGACATTTATACGATATGTGGATATGTTACTCATTTTGAGGTTGAATGTTACATTAGTTTGTAAAATGGCCGTAATGAGGTCTAAGAACACGGGACTGGGGTTAACATATAGAATTGTTATAAGATGGTCATACCAAGGATCAGATAGCTATTTGATTTAGAGTATAAAATAATAATAATAATATTGGATGAAACATTGAATTTGGTCTTACTGCTATTAGCGCATACAAACGCTTTGAAAAACATTTTAATACATGGCAAACATACTCAAATAAAAAAAGTTTCTGTCCTAGAGTGCCTTCGAAAAGTATTTAGACCTCTTGACTTTTTCCACATTTTGTTACATTACAGCCTTATTCTACAATGGATTAATTAAAAATATAAAATCCTCAGCAATCTACACATTATACCCCATAATGACAAAGCGAAAACAGGTTTGTTGAAATTTTAGCAAATGTATTAAAAACAGAAAAACCTTATTTACATAAGTATTCAGACCCTTTGCTATGAGACTCGTTATTGCGCTCCGATGCATCCTGTTTCATCCTTGAAATATTCCTACAACTTGATTGGTCCACCTTTGGTAAATTCCAATGATTGGACATGATTTGGAAAGGCCCACAATTGTCTATAAAAGGTGCCACAGTTGACAGTGCATGTCACAGCAAAAACCAAGCCATGAGGTCGAAGGAATATTTTTTTTTATGTACATATTCTTATTAATTTCTTTACACTTGTGTGTATAAGGTAGTTGTTGTGAAATTGTTAGGTTAGATTACTCGTTGGATATTACTGCATGGTCGGAACTAGAAGCACAAGCATTTCGCGACACTCGCATTAACATCTGTTCCGAGACAGGATTGTGTCGAGGCACAGATCTGGGGAAGGGTACAAAAAAATGTCTGCAGCATTGAAGGTTGCAAAGAATACAGTGCCCTCCATCATTCTTAAATGGAAAAAGTTTGGAACCACCAAGACTCTTCATAGAGCTGGCCACCTGGCCAAACTTAGCAATCATAGTTAGCAGATGTTATTGCGAGTGTAGCGAAATGCTTGTGCTTCTAGTTCCAACAGTGCAGCAATATCTAACAAGTAATATCTAATAATTCCACAAGTACCTAATACACACAAATCTAAGTAAAGGAATGGAATAAGAATATATAAATATATGGATCAGCAATTTCAGAGCACATAGGCTAAGATATAATAGATAGTATAGAATACAGTATATACATATGAGATGAGTAATGCAGGATATGTAAACATGATTAAAGTGGCATTATTAATGTGACTAGTATTCCATTTATTAAAGTGGCCAATGATTTCAAGTCTGTATGTAGGCAGCAGCCTCTCTGTGAAAACCTGCTCCAGAGCGCTCAGGACCTCAGACTGGGGCGAAGGTTCACCTTCCAACAGGACAACAACCCTAAGCACACAGCCAAGACAACGCAGGAGTGGCTTCGGGACAAGTCTTTGAATGTCCTTGAGTGGCCCAGCCAGAGCCCGGACTTGAACCCGATCGAACATCTCTGGAGAGACCTGATAATAGCTGTGCAGCAATGCATTCCATCAAACCTGACAGAGCTTGACAGGATCTGCAGAGAAGAATGGGAGAAACGCCCCAAATAGAGGTGTGTGTGTGTGTGTGTGTGTGTGTGTGTGTGTGTGTGTGTGTGTGTGTGTGAGAGAGAGAGAAAGAGTACCATTCAGAGGGTGAATGGGCAAGCCAAAATATTTAAGTGCCTTTGAACAGGGTATGGTAATAGGTTCCAGGCGCACCAGTTTGAGTGTGTCAAGAACTGCAACGCTGTTGTGGTTTTCAGACTCAACAGTTTCCTGTGTGTATCAAGAATGTTCCATCACCCAAAGGACATCCAGCCAACTTGGCACAAGTGTGGGAAGCATTGGAGTCAACAAGGGCCAGCATCCCTGTGGAACACTTTTGACACCTTGTAAAGACCATGCCCCAATGAATTGAGGCTATTCTAAAGGCAAAAGGCGGTGCAACTCAACATTAGGAAGGTGTTTCTAATGTTTGTACATGCAGTGTATATTTCTCTGTTTATGAGTGGAAATACTTGGGAATAGATAGACGCAGCCCATAGGCAGATGTGGCGGATTGAGACACAGCCCATACAAAAAAAACATATCTCTAGCTTAAACAGACAGATTTGATGGATTTTTTTATTATTATGTTAATTAGATTGACACGCGGGTGCAGATGGCGACTCTAGGGGGTTTTAGGCTATGTACTGTATTACTAAAGTAATGTTGAATTGTGTTGATTGACAACGGAACCAAATACACTATATATACAAAAGTATGTGGACACCTCTTCAAATTGGTGGATTCGGCTATTTCAGCCACACCCGTTGCTGACAGGTGTATAAAATTGAGCACACAGCCATGCAATCTCCATAGACTAACATTGCCAGTAGAATGGCCTTACTGAATAGCTCAGTGACTTTCAACGTAGCACCGTCATTGGATGCGTGGCACCGTCATTTTGTAAAATTTCTGCCCTGCTAGATCTGCCCCGGTCAACTGTATGTCCTGTTATTGTCAAGTAGAAACATCTAGGTGCAACAATGGGTCAGCCGTGAAGTGGTAGGTCACACAAGCTCACAGAACCACCGAGTGCTGAAGCACGTAGTGTGTAAAAATCGTCTGTCCTCGATTGCAACACTCTCCTGGCATCCGCCATTGGACTCTGGATCAGTGGAAACGCGTTCTTTGGAGTGATGAATCACACTTCAGCATCTGTCAGTCTGACAGACGAATATGGATATGGCGGATGCCAGGAGAACGTTACCTGCCCGAATGCATTGTGCCACCTTTAAAGTTTGGTGGAGGACGAATAATGGTCTGGGGCTGTTTTTAATGGTTCAGACTAGGCCCCTTAGTTCCAGTGAGGAGAAATCTTAACTCTACAGCATACAATGACATTCTAGAAGATTCTGTGCTTCCAACTTTGTGGAAACAGTTTGGGGAAGGCTCTTTCCTGTTTCTCCATAACAATGCCCTTGTGCACAAAGCAAGGTCCATACAGAAATGGTTTGTTGAGATCGGTGTGGAAGAACTTGACTGGCCTGCACAGAGCCCTGACCTCAACCCTATCAAACACCTTTGGGATGAATTGGAACGTCGACTGCGTGTCAGGGCTATTCGCCCAACATCAGTGCCCGACCTCACTAATGCTCTTGTGGCTGAATGGAAGCAATTTCCCGCAGCAATGTTCCAGCATCGATTGGAATGCCTTCCCAGAAGAGTGGAGGCTGTTATAGCAGCAAAGGGTTAACCAACTCCAAGTTAATGCCCATGCATTTGGAATGAGATGTTCGACGAGCAGGTGTCCACATACTTTTGTTCATGTAGTGTATCAACAGGAGACATATCTACTGCTTGGATAGTTCCGTCTGAGCCACTGGCTTCATCCCATTCTTTAACTTGTATTTTTGGTTGAGATGGAATCATGAATCCAACATATAATTTGTTATCTCATCACAAGTTAATCGGCTATTTATTGTATTTCAAAAGTGATGTTGAATTGTGTTTGGTTGTCAGTGCAACCAAACATCAACATTTGAAGGAGATTTATATTCTGCTTGGATTGTTCCATCTGTGCTACTGACTTATTCTGGCATTAATTACAGTTTGCCTACAAATAAAATATTTATATGTTGGATTCACGTCTCCATCTCAACCAAAAATCTAAGTTATAGAATAGGACTAAATCAAATCAAATTTTATTTAAAGTGCATGTTGATATTTGGTTGCGTTGACAACCAAACACAATTCAATATCACTTTAGAAATAAAATAAATAGACTATTTACTTGTGGAGATGTTAACAAATGAAATGTTGGATCAAAATCAAACAGAGCTTGAAACCCTCAGCATATTTAGTTGAATTCTGGGTTTAGTGTATTTTTTTAGTTGAATTCTGGGTTGAATTGAAACAATATATTTTGATGACTTCCCAAATGCTGTATAGGCCTAAATAATATAATTATGATATATGACTGATAAAGTATGGTCACATTTTATTTGCTCTTTTAAGTCTACCCTTTGGAATTACTCAGTGAATCTATATAGTTTTTAAGTGGAGTTCTCTCAACAATCTTTCTCATGGTAGCACATTGGTAATAGTCATAGACAAATATCATAGCTATGCAGGGCTTGGTTAAAACTCTGGATGGGAGACCAGATGGTAGCTGTAGATAGATCAATTCTCCAGTATGAGGTGCCACCCAGCCTGTTGTTTTTTTCTCTTCTGATAGTGTATAAAATGTTTAAAATCGGACGTTGTTTAAAGGTACGAATTCAATATTCAAGGTACGAATTCAATATATATTTTTTACAAGGTTTGTCTATGTTGAAATGTGGTCACCATGACATGACATAATCCTGTGGTTGAAATTTGACCCTCAAAACAACAGTTGATGACTTTTTTCAAATCCAATGTATTTTACACGTAAAAATACATTGAACAATTCAATTACATTAAGAACAACGTTGATTAAACCAGTCCGTGCCCAGTGGGTTGCAGTGCACGAATTGAAGATATTAGTCTATTTTTATCAGACCGTCTCTTTTTTCAAGATATCTTTAATTATTGACTCGTCCCCTGAAGGAAAGTGGTTAAAGACCCGCTCTTTCTCCTCTCAGAGCCTGCCTTGAAGAAAGAAATGGATCTTTGGGTGAGCGAGGCGTCCTGGTGAGATGAGTCTAATTATCTCTAAGAAAGCAAGTTGGAAAATGTTTTTTAATTAGGTCTGACGCTGAATCGGTGCGCTGAGAATTTGTGCATTGTGATGGATGGTGGGGGCATCTCCTTAGTGTCTGCAGATAGAATAATAATATGAGGAGGGGTGGAGGGACTCTGGGGGCGGTGCCGGAGGAAGTGGGCGAATGAAGCCCAATCTCATGATTATCATGGGGCAGGTGAGGGAGGGGGAGAGAGAGAGAGAACCCCCGAGCGACTGAGCAGTCCTGTTCCAGCACAGTGGATTGGTTAGCCCGTCTTCACACTTCCCTCTCATCTCAGCAGGGGGGTCCCACAGTCGCCAAGCTCTTAATGCCTCTCCTCTTCCCCAAACTCTCCAGCTGCTTCGCGGATAGCATGCAAAATACATAATCAGTAGATAATCACAGTCAACTGCTGTGTTTTGAGTAGGCGGAAGTGGTGCTTCGGGGTGGGTGGAAAGTGTTGCGTTCGAACACAAAATTGAATCATGCAAAATTAGATATGTGTATATGTTATATAGGGCCCTGTGTTTTGAACAATCATGTCACATGACCTGGATTTAAGCCTTTTATTTAAAGCTTGTTCAACAAACTGTCCCCTTTTTATGGCAAATGGTCCAGCACCATCCTAAGACAATTGCTTTCATTTTTGGTGTAATTCTCATTTATGGTAAAGGCTTAAAATAAAGGTTAAAATCTAGATCATGTGACATGATAGTCCAAAACACAGGTCCCTAGTTTATGTAGCCTACGTGTGATGTATGTCAAAACAACTATGTATGCAAATTCATCCCAGAACAGAGCATGTGATAATACGATTATATCTACGCTAACTCGATTACAAGCTTGAAAGGCTACTGGAGGTGTGCTTTGGCATTTGAATGCCATCGTAACACAAACCTTTTTTGGGACAAATTCACACTGTATGAAAAGCCTGGATAGTATTTTCTACAGAAATAAACACATGTTGAGTCACACAGTTCCTGAGTAATACACGTACCCAAAAGACTGTGCAAGTGGATGGTCTGAATACAATGAGCTGCTGTATTTATTGCCTTCATATAATTATTGGAGGAGTCCCACCTAAACTGACTATTCATAGGACCTTGGCTTCAGGATCTTGACTTTATTCAACAAAAAGTTATTATATTCAATTTTGTATTCAATTTGAAGTTTTCCACCTGATCACAGCATTCCACTGTCTAATTTCCTCAAAGGGACACACTGGCCTGCACACTGCTCTGATTCCTCACTGAACTCTTGGAAGATGAATGGCAGGGATTGAATGAGTCCTAGTCCCTTTGATGTGGACTAATGGAGAGACCCTGTTCCACCGCTCTCCTCTGTATTCTCATTGACTACCGAGCCGACTGTGGAAGTGCATTTAGACACCCCATCTGATGGCCATCTGAGAAGCTGGTGTTACAGTTAAGGTTAGTCCAACAAGTTGTGTTTGTTTCATTTTGGTTATTTCTCAATATCCACACTTAAACATACATAAATGCATGTGCACACACACACACAGAGATACTTCAAATGAGACCAAGGCTCATCATCAATCAACTGGTAGTCAAAGGGGAATTCAACTGAGGAATAAATCAATGAAAAAGAGGAGACCATGGTTCCTACTACTCTAAAGGGACATGATGATTTGGTAAGCATATCATATGATGTGCTATGTATAAGGCCATCCAAAAACAGCCAGCCATTTCATGGTCTATTTCTCCCTTACAGAGTGGATGACATTCTGCTTTGTCACACTGCCACGGCTCATAGCTTCAGAAGGCCTCTTGACAAATTAACCCAAGGCAGGAGAGTCACTCAGCCCTGTCACTCCTATGAATTTATCATGAGTAACGTCATTCACTCCACGGACAGACTACTTTACCGTTCCTCTCAACACTCATCACATCCTCAGAGCTGAGGAAGGAAAAGACTGGGTCAAACTTCAAGTCAACATTATTACATTGGAATGAGAAAAAAAAGGTAACACTTCCTTTAAGCACATTTATAATGCCTTGAAGACAAACACAGCCTTACTGAAATTGTTTTTAGGGTCCAGTTCACTCAATTAAATATACATAATTTCGCTTAATGCTGCAGGAAGAAACATCACAATAGTCATGATTTTGTGGAAGTACCCCTCTGTAGGATCAAAGGGATCAACAATTGAAATAGTGGTAAAACAAATTCTAATATGGATAGCCTATTATCGTTATCATTAGTAGTACCCCAGATTGAATACCATTAGATTTGGTTATGCCTCATTTAAAATGTTTTAGGCCCTAGTAAATAAAAAATATGTCATTGGCTTCCGCATTATAAATGTAAAGGAGGATCATAATTTGGTCACTTCTTTTAGGCCTAGCTGATGGAGTAGAAGAAGTGATTGTGGGTTCTCAATTTGGATGTCTCCCAGAACTGGTTCTCAAAATGGTCTTCTATCTTGGGAGCAATGCATGGACCCCTGATGTGTTCTCACAGCTTGTCCTCAACATATTGATGAAAAAGGAGTGCATGAGTTTTTGATTATAATTTAGCATCCGATCGTGTCATCCAGTGGATGTACTTGGTCCATTGTGATCGCTTTAGGCATGCTATGTTCTATTAATATTACTGTGTATGATCTTAATCCTTCTAGCAGGGCATTTAAACATCTAATGTTACATTTGTGTCACTTAATGGTGAATGTAATCAATGTTTTAACCACAGAATCAAATAATTGTACTTTATGAATAGTCTTAAATTCCCCATAAATCTGTTGTAGAATATAGCCTCAAATCACGCGGCGAGGCACTCAATAAAAAACTTACAGACATATTACTGTAGCCTGTATCACACAGCAAAATGTCAAAGCAAAAAAGATCTATGCATTAGAAAACATATCTTGTTATCTTCCTAAACCCTGCATTATGCCCTAATATGCTGATTTAATGGTAATAAACCTACTAGATAGGTCTTTTCAAAAAGGAAAACATCACTCGCTCCTCCAATCAGTTATCGCTAGGAACAAAGTTTCATTGCCATAGGAGACCAATTTCAAGTCAATTATATAAACTCCCTGCTGCTCCTGCCCTCTGCAGAGCACTACCAAGTAGCCATGTGAGGCTCCTCTCATCTTGAAAATCTATGGAGGTCATTATTTTCTTAATTGCAAACTTAACTTACTAAGGGCTCTATTTTATCAAATCTAACGCTATGTGAAATCTAAGCGCAGGCGGTAGCGTTATAGGTTCAGGGGTGTGTCAGATATTTTAGCTTTTTTCGCTATTACAATTATCGGCGAATTTGCTAGTATTGGCACGAAAGGGCTGGCCAATCAGAATGTGCTGGCCAATCAGAATGTGGCCAATCAGAATGTGCTCCATGGCAAAATATGCGGTTAATTCAAGTTGTGTATTGCCTTGGAATCAACTCCAATTCCAATGTTAGTCCTTTATAGTTTGTTAAATGGCTTATAGAAACTAAATAAAATGTAAACGCACATCCAAAATGGGAACTGCATGGCTAAAATAATGTAGGCCTGCCTACAATGCATAGACAAAAAGGGAATGTCAGGTCACTGTTTTACTCCTGTCAAACTTTATATTTTAATAAAGCTTTGGTGATTAAGATTTATTTCCAAGTGGTCTCAGGAGCCAAACCCTTTATCTACTTTGCGATTGCATTGGGCAGCACAAAAAAAAAGAAGCTTTCATTGAGAGGAGGGGAGGCTATGCTTGGTTTTTAACCAAATAAAATGAATTGGGAAAAAACATTTGTTTTTTATGTTTTTAAATACAAAGTATACAGGCACTCAGGCTACTCTTGTTCCATGTGCATATGGGAAGTGTGCATCACGGCTGGATAGGCTGTGTTTCCGCTGTCAGAATTCATTCCATCACCAACTACGTTACCGCTAAAACCAGCTTTTGGTTGGTCTTAAATATTCCTGAAATTAGCACTTTGTTTTTAAGGACACGCCTACAATATTTCCAACCCCTCCGAACCTGACGTTAGGGCTGGAAAATGCCAGTGCACCAGTTTTTATATGCCAAAATTGCAAACTAATGTGCGTTTGACACTAGCACCGCCTTAACGCCAGACCGAAATAGAGCCCTAGGTTTTACTTTATGCTTCCACTGGTTGGCCATATTGACAGTTGTCAAAACAAGTGTCGATTATCCTAATTATTACTGTATAAGATGGTTGCCCATTCTACAATGCCAGTCTGTCATTCTCCATTGCTCAACAGATGGACATGCTGTAGACTACAGCTGTTACAGTGATTGACAACTTGACTTTTGATCTGGAGGCTGGTCAATACCACATGTCAATCAACAGCTGGTATGAACACACCATTCATTACATTGCTGGTGGAGTAAAAAAAAAATATATATTTTATTTAACTAGGCAAGTCAGTTAAGAACAAATTCTTATTTTCAATGATGGCCTAGGAACAGTGGGTTAACTGCCTTCATAATAACATATTTTTATCGTTTCAGCTCGGGGATTCGATCTTGCAACCTTTCAGTTACTAGTCTAAAGCTCTAACCACTAGGCTACCCTGCCACCCCAGGTTTTTGTGCAAGGAAGCATTGCTAATAAAAGTTTCCTATTACTTACAAAACATCTGAGATGTTTACTTGTGTGCATTTATTTAATTGTGTCTGGGTGAATTCTTACTGGATGACAAAGCCGCAGAGACTCACATAGTTATCAATGCTATAGCACTGAAGTCCCTTGATGGTTTCAATTGTTGTTGTTTTTCTTCTATTTGTAGATCTAGTGGTCACCCTGTTTCATTTAGATGACAGCATATATTGGACACGATGACTTGATGACATAGTGGACATGATGACATAAGTACATGATGGCTTGATGACATAGTGGACATGATGGCTTGATGACATAGTGGACATGATGACATAGTGGACATGATGGCTTGATGAGGATGGCGAAGGAGGAGATGGGACAGTCATACGTTCTGCACCTTGATAAGGTCAAAGACCTCAAGCTTTGAAAATGTGTGTGGGTGTGTGCGTGCGTGCCTGCGTCCTAGCATGTGAATGTGATGCATCATCCACTGCAGTTTGATTGAGTTACAGCATTGATTCTATGTGGTTTCATCTGACACTATAATGACCATTACTTGATTGAATCTAAATGATCATGCAGTCATGTTGTAGCAAGACATGGCCTCAACATCCCAGAGGATGTTCTGTCTGAGGGAGCCTAGGAATGAAAAAGACAAAGGGCCCATAAGGGCCCAAAAATTTGCAGAGATCTGATGGGTGCTAAACTGATATAAATCTTATATACAGTAAATTGTGTTTGTAAATGGCAGAAACCCCACGTCCATAGTTAGAGTTTGTAAATAGTGAGGCAAAATGGCTGTTCACTGTTGAAATTTGACTACAGTATGTTAAGAATACTGTATAAGCCTGGCCAAACATTATTTCAATAGCTTATCTTCCATAATGCAGTATTGTTATAATAATTAAATAGAATGAACATGTATTTCTCAAACTTTGACATATTATACGTTGGGGGTCAAAACCAAGCATTTAATTGTGAGTTCCCGTTCATATTGGTAAAAACAAGTCTGGCAAATGACCCCTGTGGGAATAGTTGTACTCAAAATGTGCAATTGTCATGGATGTTTTTGTGTTCAGCCTGTAGCGTGTTTTACCAAAGGTTATGAATGTATAGGACTGTTATGGAAGTTCCTAATAACCATCCACAATTGTCCCCAAAACCTTCATATGGGTGCTAATATTCAAGCAGTAACCCCAATAAAGTATAAAATGTGTCCGTATATGGTGTCATGAAGCAAAGGGGCTGCTTTCCCACAAGTAAGAAGTATACACAACACACTGAATATGGTATGATGGTGTTGATACTCTTACAAACTTGTTTAAATTCCTGGTCATGCATAAAGTGTGATATTGAAAACAACAAGATAATTTGGCTTGAAATATTGTGACTTTAGATACTTCTGTTTAGTTATAATATTCAATTCTGTGTTTATAACAACATTTGATAAGAATCCATTCTCTTCTATGTTAATGATTTGGATCAGGATGTTGAAACCTCCATGTTAGCTTTACATAGAGCACACTAAAGCAAAATAAGCAAAATAGCTAAGTTTGCTTTTGGCAGAAATATTTGATTCTCCTCCTCTCTTCCAGCTTCAGCATGGTAACTGTGCCCTACTGTAATGGCCTCCTGTTTGCCTGTCTGTCAGCAGAGAGAGAGGAAGTTGTATGAGTGGATTTAGATTGCATTTCCCCTCCCTTATTGTTATTTTTGGGGAGAATAACAGATTGCTCCTCCACTCAAAGGCAGAAGCAGAAATCACTCTGTGTGTAATGAATCCTTTAGTGTGCCCTCTGCTCGGCTCAAAATGGAATAAATGTGTCATTAGGGACGAGGGTATCATTACCTTGATGAATTACAGAAGGTATAACGATTATGGAAATAGTCATCGACTGATCATCCGTCTCAATTTATTTGTGCTCAGTGCCACTGTGGCCCCGGACTAAAATGGTATCATGTCATGAGTGTACAGCATGTTGACGATGCTGGCCGTGCCCTTACAGCAGTGGGGCTCTTTAGCTCTGGTGTACGTCATCCATCCACTGCTCAACAATGGAGTGGACTGGGTAAATGCTAATTGGTCAATTGACTGGTCTGCATGGCAATTGGCCAAGGGAAGTGCCTCGATCATGCCTTTGGGACACGTACCATGAGTACAATTGCTACAATATGATTTTATAAGACAATTTTCAGGCTATTTCCATATGTGACCCTTTTATGTGTATGCAAATCTGCACAAAATATATTTAGCCTTCACAATGTTTGTCTGCCTATAAGGGAGCTTGTTCGCCCTGTGTGTGCATATATTTGTGTTTTATCTTAATACACAGACAACAAAATGATCAAGACATTTAGGCCGTCATTGTATCGAATCCCCATGTTGCGAATACATTGTAATATGATTCATTTGCACCACACTATGTCATCTATAATTTGCACCACACTATGGTCAATTTGGTAAGCCTGTGAGACAATAAATCACAGTTATGTCAAGCGTGCTCATTAGACTTAAATTTATGAAAATTGCATGGGATATGAAGATTTGCAAAGGTCCAGACTCAGTGAATGCTGTGTGATAGAGTCTCTCTGGAGAGTTTCTAATCGCTGCTGCAGGAATATGGGATAATGGAGAACATATCTCTTCATTAAATGTGGGCAGGAGGAGTACAGTACAGAACATTGCAGTACGGTTCATTCAGGCAATGATATACGGGTCTCTGTTTTGTTGCCCCTGCACTTTCAGCACACAGTACTGTATCTCGTGCATGTGTAAAAAACAAGTTCCATGTCTTAGTAGAACAAAGGTTTATTACTGAATCACTGTAATCGGCGGAATAATGTTTTTTTGTAAATGCTGCATTCCAACTACTTTGCATTATCTTGAGAAAAGCAGTACAACAGCTACATTAGGTTGTGGTGTGGACTCTTATCTTTTTCAATTTACTGTTATGCACACTCCATGCCTTTGTCATAAATCAATGTTTTTTCTTTCAAAAAAACATGTAAACATTCAAAATGATTTTCAATAATCTTTCTAGCTGAGTTAATGTCAAAACTCGCTAGTCACCCATGTTTCAAACACAGCGATTGTATTGTAAGCTACATGAAGCTGTGCCATTTCTTTCAAGTGACATCTTTCAATTGACACTTCTTTCAAAGTCTTATTTTGTTCAACAATGAGCCATTTAAAGTCACATTTACTGTACTTTAAATGATACTACCATGATTGATGATGATGTCGCAGTCTAAAACATTTCTCCTCCTAAGTAACTTTGATTGTACATCCTTTATGGGAGAATGGTCAGTGATTGGTCCATACAAATGTGACAGTCAAAGGCAAGCTTACAAGCCATCGATCATTTGGGCGGCAGGTAGCCTAGTGGTTATAGTGTTGGGTCAGTAACCGAAAGGTTGGTGGATCGAATCCCTGAGCTGACAAGGTAAAGATCTGTCGTTCTGCCCCTGAACAAGGCAGTTAACCCACTGTTCCTAGGCCGTCATGGTAAATAAGAATTTGTTCTTAACTGACTTGCCAAGTAAAATAAAGGTAAAATAATAGAAAAATTCAAGCAGCTGAAAGTAACTTATTTCTGAAGTCAGGTAGTCTTTATGGTGGTTGTTTTTCAAAGTAATTGGTCTTTTGGATTTTACCTAGACTTTTCAATTTAGAATATACCTATTGCATTTGTTTCATATTTTATTTCCTTTCCACCTCCCCAATTAACTATGTAATTGCTTATTTATCTGCAAAGTGAAATCATTAACTATTTCTTGTCATTTCATGTTTTTTTGGCAAGTCTGACTCAAATGGTTAAATCCCCAACATCTTTCAAACTATTGTAGGTTCTAACAGTGGCGCAATACATTTAATATCAGTGACGTAACATTGTGGGGCTTTTACCTCAGGCAACATTCGAATCCCTTCCGTATAACCAAAGGTGAAAGCTTTGTTGTCCCTTTTGAAGGGATTCATTTCCATTATACAGCTCCATTTAGTTGTTGAGAACAATACTGTATCAACAAAAGGATACCTCCTCTACACTATGTGGCTAACACACTGTACATACAGTAGAGCTTAATAGCCATTGATACTCTTTAATGTTATGTACCTATTCATGTAACTGACAAAACAGGCCATTTTTTCTGAACATACTGATAGCCTCACGGTGTCTGATTCCACAGTGGCAGATTCCCACATAGAGGCTGGAAACGGAATGAGTCAAGTAGCATCACTGTCCTTATGGCTTGACCCATATGTTTCCTCTGGTGAGTCAGTGCATCTGTATCCCACATGGAGCCCTTTCTTCCTTAATGTATGTATGCTATGCTCCTAGGCTTCAGTGCTGAAGTTTCTAGTTCTTATTGTATATGCATATGAATGCTGGGGCAGCTGCAGAAGTAACAGCAGCAGAGGAAAGTAAGATGGTATTATTTCCAAATGTAATACACAGAGGGCAGAGTTGGCATTTTTGGGACTATTTCATTGGTTCAACACTGGGCAAGCTACAATAATAAATAATCCATTATGATTCAAATATTCTCATTTTAGCCGATGATATGTCAAGTTCCTGTCAGTATCACAACACTGTGTATGTACTGTATGTTGATAAGAATGTTATTATCTCCAATAGAGGGCATAGTAGACTGTATAGACATGTTAGTGCTTTTGCGGGTGGTAGAGGAACCCAATCCTTCCAGTAGTTCTTAGTTTACAAGGCTCTGAAAATGCATTAGAACATATAACACTGAAATGGGAGAAGGTGAGAAGTTTTATTTACTGTAGCTGTGATCTGAATGGAGCATGGAGGTGAAACTGAAACATGCCTTTTGCGCAAAATAACTGTAAAAACAAATGAGATGTTCGAGTGCTATATGCAATGTGGATACCAGGTAAAGCTGTGTCTGAGTGAAAAATAGTGGGTACTATCATATCACTGAAGTGGTTTGGATTGCCACACCAGGGTCAGACAATAGCAAAAGTGTTAATGATTAAAAGGGATGTTTTTGTCTCTTCAAGGACTGACTTTCAGAGTTGACAGTTTGCTCTTTTAGCTCTTCACCTCAATGACAAAACTTTGAGGTCCTTCATCTTTTTGTTCAACTGTTGTACTATCCAACACTTTCTTTTTAAAACTAAACTTGGAACATTTTGCAGAAGAGACATATTTTCCGTTGGAGCCTGTGAGATAGGGGACATTTGTTTTTTACAAAAATGTATCTACTATTTCTTTTTTACTCTGGCATGCCCTTGAGCAAATATTCAAAGGCAGTTTAAGATAGATTTCTGGGCACTTGCCATTCATGCAGATAATGCCATTTGATGAAGGCAACGTTTTGATGTGTCGGGATGATAATGGCGAACCCGAGGTTGGCCTCGTTGGGTAGAGAGAAGCTGTTTTCTGTGATAACTTCATTGCTGCATGTGGTCGAACGTGGGGGAAATTCGGGAAGGGGGATTAAAAAAACTGCCCAGTCAGAGTAGCATTGTTAGTCCCCCTACTGTGCACTGGACCTGCCACAGCTATGGTTTACGTTTCTGATGTGCCAAGGTATTGCAGGACCCCTCTTGTCTTGGAACCTGGCAGAGCCCTTGCCTCAAGAGTTTTTAGGTGGGATTAGTCAATGCTTTTGTAATTAATGAAACTGCTTTCCCCCCTGTTGATCCTTTAAATGCTAACATTTGAATACCATCAGATTGAGTTAAAAAGTTGTTTATTAATCTTTCTGATTCAAGTAAATTCAAAGCAATAAGCCAAATGTTACATGAGTAAAGAGGAAGGCATGGGTTGTAATCTCAAAGATCTAGAAAGTTTATACACTTTTCACGCACGCTCGCGCGCACACACACACACACACACACACGCACACACAGTTATTCTAAGTAGGCTGGCCTATATATTTAGAGCTGTGACTAGTGTGATGAGTAATAACTCCATCCATAAATAAAGCATTTGTACTGGACAATGTATAGGCTACCTATCATTGTATTTTGAAGTGATGGTAGCCTACCGTTTTCACTTGTTACAAAAATAAATTGAGATGTAAATTAATACCTACCTTAGGCTTCTCCCATTACTCAAATGCTTTATGCAATTTGTCATGAGCGGTGGCATGTGACACACAAGGGACAGTTTGCAAGGATATCAGAAGCACCCATACAGAAGAGTGGAGCGCACTCAGCCCAGTGGAGGCTGATGGACTCGCTGCGCATTTCCCCTGCTAACAAGTGTATACAGGACAAAACACCAGCATTATGTAATTGGAGAGCGTCGTCTGCACTACTAAAAAGCCTCAATATTAATAAGACGTCCGCATTTACATGACGACCAAAAAGAGGCAGTCTGAATTGCTGCAGGCAAGGGAATTGATAGCTTACCCCCGAGCGGACTAAGATAATTGTAAGAAATCTTGGCAGTATGTGTTCTGACACATACTGAAATCTTGACATTCAGCACCGCACACCTTCAAACTGCATGACATCGTTGTCTCGTGGTCTGTTATTAAGGAATTTGCAACAACGAAGACTGCTTGGCACACATTTTATTTTCAAGGATATTGAGGGTGTGAGTGCGTGAAATTTCACTCACCATCATCACGGCCGGACAACGCGGTGTGCAAGTTTGGATGTCTATTGTGGAAGTTGTTCTGCGGCTCCGGACAACGGGACTGTTCAGTTAGTTCCACCAGGTAAGGAAGGGAAAAAACGATTACCTTTGGTGCTGACACATACATGTTTAATTGTCACAGAAATTCTACTATTTTCAATATTCAAATCGATGATTTTATCCACAAACATGGACAAATAATAGCCTAAATAACGTCAGATGTGGTGGTCTATGGGCTACAGGTTCATGGCAGTAAATTAGGCCTACTGTTTCTTCAGAACAGATGCGTTTTTTATATATACTTGATCGCATAAGGCATGGATAAAAAAAGGAAAAGTCCATTCAAGTACTTGCTTTAGCAGTGTGGCATACAAATTCGTCCAGTAAAGCATTACTCTAGTTCAGACAAGCAGCTCCACCACTCAGTAAATCGGTATTGGGTTATTATTAGCCTATCCATCATCATTCCTATAGGTCGAAGTAAAACGACTGTTCTATGTCCCGTAGATAGTTTGTTCATTCTTGAGTTGATCTGTTCATGGGTCTTACTGTCTGTCTAGATCAGGGATGGGCAACTTTGATGGGGTGGGAGCCACAAAAAATCTGAACTCATCATTAGTGGCCGCTGTGGCTCACGGGTCTGCATACCCACATCCATAACCACACATGCAGTCAACTGATTTGTGCAAACAATCTATTTGTGCAGTTAAACTACTTACTTCTTAACTAAATACAAAATACCAGTAGCCAGGGCCGGTCCTAGCCTTTTGGGGGCCCTAAGTGAGATTTGAATGCCCCCCCACCTCGTGATCATGCAAAGATAAACATTTTACACATTTTGCCATGGGGGCATAGAGAAAATTGTGAAATTTTATGACCATTGTCATGCAATTCTATTAATTTTGCCATGGGGCAGAGATTTTGTTTGCAGTTTTGTTTGCAATTTCCTGCAATTCAACATATTTTGCCATGACTTATGCCATGTTAATATGATATTTGAGTGCGATAGCTACCTAGCTACTAAATTAGCAAGTTAAATGCACAACTGCAGCATTTGGCATATTTTAAAAAGTTAACTTAATAGTTATAAGATATCTAGCCGGCAAACATTTAGTTGAGAATTCTATACTGTAACTGGATCACCTGGTGCGTGCTGCACAACAGTGAGTAACTCACAAGGCTCCCATCGTTGTGTGCTTGTAAACAGACACCACCTGACTGGGGACTATCGGTAAGCTTCATAATGGAAAATTATGTGACAGGTGAAATGAAGAATGCGATCTTCTTTATCTCCTAACATATTGCACTAATTATAGTTTCAACGGTATTGACAGTATTGAAAAACCATCCCATGGCTTTTTCCAAATACCTCGGTATACGGTATATACGGTATACCGCCCAAGCCTAATTTCTAAAATGCACCTTGTGTATTCTACTACTCTACCTCTCAACAGTAAACGCAACATGCAACAATTTCAAAGATTTTTATGAGTTACATTTCATATAAGGAAATCAGTCAATTGAAATAAATAAATTAGGCCTTAATCTGTAGATTTCACATGACTGGGAACACACATACCTTTAAAAAAAAGTAGAGGCGTGGATCAGAAAACCAGTCAACATCTGGTGTGACCACCATTTGCCTCTTGCAGCGCGACACATCTTCTTTGCATAGAGTTGATCAGGATGTTGATTGTGGCCTGTGGAATGTTGTCCCACTCCTTCAATAGCTGTGCAAAGTTGCTGGATATTTGCAGGAACTGGAGCACCCTGTTGTACACGTTGATCCAGAGCATCCCAAACGTGCTCAAAGGGTGACATGTCTGGATGAGTATGCAGGCCATGGAAGAACTGGGACATTTTCAGCTTCTAGGAATTGTGTACAGATCCTTGCGACGTGGGGCCATACTTTATCATTTTGAAACATGAGGTGATGGCGGCGAATGAATGGCACGATAATGGGCCTCAGAATCTCGTCACGGTATTTCTGTGCATTCAAATTGCCATCGATAAAATGCAATTGTGTTTGTTGTCCATAGCTTTTGCCTGCCCATACCATAACCCCACCGCCACCATGGGGCACTCTGTTCACAATGTTGACATCAGCAAACCGCTCGCCCACGCGACGCATGCAAGCTGTCTGCCATCTGCCCGGTAAAGTTGAAACTGGGATTCAGCAATGAAGAGAACACTTCTCCAGCGTGCCAGTGGCCATCGAAGGCGAGCATTTGCCCACTGAAGTCGGTTACGCCGCCAAACTGCAATCAGGTGAAGACCCTGGTGAGCAAGACGAGCAAGCAGATGCGCTTCCCTGAGACGGTTTCTGACAGTTTGTGCAGAAATTCTTTGGTTGTGCAAACCAACAGTTTCATCAGCTGTCTGAGTGGCTGGTCTCAGACAATCACACAGGTGAAGAAGCCGGATGTGGAGGTTCTGGACTGGCGTGGTTACACGTGATATGCGGTTGTGAGGCTGGTTGGATGTACCTTCAAACTGTCCCTTGTGTGTCACATGAGCGGTGGCATGTGACACACAAGGGACGGTTTGCAAGGATATCAGAAGCACCCATATAGAAGAGTGGAGCGCACTCAGCCCAGTGGAGGCTGAGGGACTTGCTGCGCATTTCCCCTGCTAACAAGTGTATACAGGACAAAATACCAGCATTATGTAATTGGAGCACGTTGTTGTACACGTTGATCCAAAGCATCCCAAACGTGGCTTATGGTAGAGAAATGAACATTCAATTCTCTGGCAACAGCTCTGGTGAACATTCCTGCAGTCAGCATGCCAATTTCATGCTCACTCAACTTGAAACATCTGTGGCATTGTATTGTGTGACAAAACTGCACATTCTAGAGTGGCCTTTTATCCCTAGCACAAGGTGCATCTGTGTAATGATCATGCTGTTTAATCAGCTTCTTGTGCCACACCTGTCAGGTGGATGGATCATCTTGGCAAAGGGCAAATTCTCACTAACAGGTATGTAAACACATTTGTGCACAAAATTTGAGCGAAATAAGATTTTTGTTCATATGCAACATTTCTGGGATTTTTTATTTCAGCTCATTAAACATGGGACCAACACTTTACATGTTGTGTTTATATTTTTGTTCCGTGTGTGTATATATATATATATATATATACTGAATGTACCAAAAATTAAGAACACCTGCTCTTTCCATGACATAGAATGACTAGGTGAATACAGATGAAAGCTATGATCCCTTATTGATGTCACTTGTTAAATCAACTTCAAACAGTGTAGATGAAGGGGAGGAGACGGGTTAAAGAAGGATTTTTAAGCCTGGAGACAATTGAGACATGGATTGTGTATGTGTGCCATTCAGAGAGTGAATGGGCAAGACTGAAGATTTAAGTAGCTTTGAACGGTGTATGGTAGTAGGTCCCAGGTGCACCGGTTTGTGTCAAGAACTGCAATGCTGCTAGGATCAACAGTTTACCGTGTGTTTCAAGAATGGTCAACTACCCAATGGACATCCAGACAACTTGACACAAATGTGGGAAGCATTGGAGTCATCATGGGCCAGCATCCATGTGGAATGCTTTCGACACCTTGTATAGTCCATGCCCTGGCGAATTGACGCTGTTCTGAGGGCGAAAGGGTGGGGTGAAACTCAATATTAGGAAGGTGTTCTTAATGTTTTGTACACTCAGTGTGAATGTTTTTGGACATTTACCCATGGGCTGGCAGTTGCCCATCCCTCGGCCTAGATACATAAATACATGATAGTGAATGACGGCTGGGCCTATTATCCTTTGCCTCTCACAGTAGGCATTAAGTCAATTCTGCATAGGGAAATATTTTGTATTGGGATAATGTGATGTTTGGTACTTGTGTGTACGTTGTTATTTGTGACCTGGCAATACCCCTGATTGCATGTATATATAATATTGCATAATGTATAGGCTAATTCATAAGGCATTATAAATGCCTCATATTGCATTATGAAGAGGTTATGCACAGGAATTGTTACCAACATCCCATATGCCTGTTATGGACATATTAACTAATAACAGCCATCAAAAATAATGCCACAGGAGATGTTGCTTGGGGTTGGGACTGCAGTTCATTAAGTCCCCAGTTCATTACACCTTATTACAGCCATTACTTAGCCTACCTATAATTCACCTGATTCCCCCAGTCATGACGGAGAATAATTGATTTCATTTCAGTGTTTTTCTCTCTTTGGAGCTGATAGCGCAGGCGGTCACTGAGACCTGGTCCACCTAAATTAAATCAGACAACTTCTAATATATTGCTTTACCACATTCACAATCAGACTTTCAGATAAGCTTTATTGTGATAAAGGAATATATAGGAGTTTCTGGCTTTATACTGAGCAACTTAACACAAATGGTACATCAACTGAACAATGTTTTGCCTATTTTGTGACACTTGTCCACACAAAAGCACATGAAATATATTGTGGGTTGCAAAATATGATGGGCTGGAAGTAGTTTAATTTAATTTATTTCATAGGCCTACAATGTAAATAAGATTTGTATTTCAATCACACATGTCAGTTGCCTCATTTAGGATGGTGTTAACATTTTTTTGAAGACTGTCCAGAGGGGTGGTGCTGGGTGGGACATCTCCCTCCCTCCTGTTATCTTGCTCATTACATTTATATTGTTACTTCCTGTGGATGCTCAATAGTTGATCATATGAAATGTTATATTAGATATGGCAAATAGCATGGCTGAGGCATATGTTTCAACACATCAGAGTAAACATGTGAAGGTTAATGCAGCTTGTCAAACTGTGCACAGATCCCTGGTCCTAGCAGATAGTTTTTATGGCATAATTTGCTTTGCATAATTGCTGGCCTCAATCTTCTACTGTTAACACACAGCCTGCTACTGTTAACACACATCCTGCTACTGTTAACACACAGCCTGCTACTGTTAACACACAGCCTGCTACTGTTAACACACAGCCTGCTACTGTTAACACACAGCCTGCTACTGTTAACGCACAGCCTGCTACTGTTAACGCACAGCCTGCTACTGTTAACGCACAGCCTGCTACTGTTAACGCACATCCTGCTACTGTTAACGCACAGCCTGCTACTGTTAACGCACAGCCTGCTACTGTTAACGCACAGCCTGCTACTGTTAACGCACAGCCTGCTACTGTTAACGCACAGCCTGCTACTGTTAACACACAGCCTGCTACTGTTAACACACAGCCTGCTACTGTTAACACACAGCCTGCTACTGTTAATACACATCCTGCTACTGTTAACACACAGCCTGCTACTGTTAACGCACAGCCTGCTACTGTTAACACACATCCTGCTACTGTTAACACACAGCCTGCTACTGTTAACGCACAGCCTGCTACTGTTAACACACATCCTGCTACTGTTAACACACATCCTGCTACTGTTAATACACATCCTGCTACTGTTAACACACAGCCTGCTACTGTTAACACACAGCCTGCTACTGTTAATACACATCCTGCTACTGTTAACACACAGCCTGCTACTGTTAACACACATCCTGCTACTGTTAACACACAGCCTGCTACTGTTAACACACAGCCTGCTACTGTTAACGCACAGCCTGCTACTGTTAACACACATCCTGCTACTGTTAACGCACATCCTGCTACTGTTAACGCACAGCCTGCTACTGTTAACACACAGCCTGCTACTGTTAACGCACAGCCTGCTACTGTTAACGCACAGCCTGCTACTGTTAACGCACAGCCTGCTACTGTTAACGCACATCCTGCTACTGTTAACGCACATCCTGCTACTGTTAACGCACAGCCTGCTACTGTTAACGCACAGCCTGCTACTGTTAACGCACAGCCTGCTACTGTTAACGCACAGCCTGCTACTGTTAATACACATCCTGCTACTGTTAACACACAGCCTGCTACTGTTAACGCACAGCCTGCTACTGTTAACGCACAACCTGCTACTGTTAACGCACAGCCTGCTACTGTTAACGCACATCCTGCTACTGTTAACACACAGCCTGCTACTGTTAACACACAGCCTGCTACTGTTAACGCACATCCTGCTACTGTTAACACACATCCTGCTACTGTTAACGCACAGCCTGCTACTGTTAACGCACAGCCTGCTACTGTTAACGCACAGCCTGCTACTGTTAACGCACAGCCTGCTACTGTTAACGCACAACCTGCTACTGTTAACGCACAGCCTGCTACTGTTAACGCACATCCTGCTACTGTTAACACACAGCCTGCTACTGTTAACACACAGCCTGCTACTGTTAATACACATCCTGCTACTGTTAACACACAGCCTGCTACTGTTAACACACATCCTGCTACTGTTAACACACAGCCTGCTACTGTTAACACACATCCTGCTACTGTTAACACACAGCCTGCTACTGTTAACACACATCCTGCTACTGTTAACACACAGCCTGCTACTGTTAACACACAGCCTGCTACTGTTAATACACATCCTGCTACTGTTAACGCACATCCTGCTACTGTTAACGCACAGCCTGCTACTGTTAACGCACAGCCTGCTACTGTTAACGCACATCCTGCTACTGTTAACGCACAGCCTGCTACTGTTAACGCACAGCCTGCTACTGTTAACGCACAGCCTGCTACTGTTAACGCACAGCCTGCTACTGTTAACGCACATCCTGCTACTGTTAACGCACAGCCTGCTACTGTTAACGCACAGCCTGCTACTGTTAACGCACAGCCTGCTACTGTTAACGCACAGCCTGCTACTGTTAACGCACAGCCTGCTACTGTTAACGCACATCCTGCTACTGTTAACGCACAGCCTGCTACTGTTAACGCACAGCCTGCTACTGTTAACGCACAGCCTGCTACTGTTAACGCACAGCCTGCTACTGTTAACACACAGCCTGCTACTGTTAACGCACAGCCTGCTACTGTTAACGCACATCCTGCTACTGTTAACGCACAGCCTGCTACTGTTAACACACATCCTGCTACTGTTAATACACATCCTGCTACTGTTAACACACAGCCTGCTACTGTTAACACACAGCCTGCTACTGTTAACACACAGCCTGCTACTGTTAACACACATCCTGCTACTGTTAACACACATCCTGCTACTGTTAACACACATCCTGCTACTGTTAACACACAGCCTGCTACTGTTAACGCACAGCCTGCTACTGTTAATGCACATCCTGCTACTGTTAACACACAGCTTGCTACTGTTAATACACATCCTGCTACTGTTAACGCACAGCCTGCTACTGTTAATACACATCCTGCTACTGTTAATACACATCCTGCTACTGTTAATACACATCCTGCTACTGTTAATACACATCCTGCTACTGTTAATACACATCCTGCTACTGTTAATACACATCCTGCTACTGTTAACACACAGCCTGCTACTGTTAATACACAGCCTGCTACTGTTAATACACATCCTGCTACTGTTAATACACATCCTGCTACTGTTAATACACAGCCTGCTACTGTTTTTTTTATTTATTATTTATTTATTTTTTTTATTTTTTTTATCCCATTTTCTCCCCAATTTTCGTGGTATCCAATCGCTAGTAATTACTACCTTGTCTCATCGCTACAACTCCCGTACGGGCTCGGGAGAGACGAAGGTCGAAAGCCATGCGTCCTCCGAAGCACAACCCAACCAGCCGTACTGCTTCTTAACACAGCGCGCCTCCAACCCGGAAGCCAGCCGCACCAATGTGTCGGAGGAAACACCGTGTACCTGGCCCCCTTGGTTGGCGCGCACTGCGCCCGGCCCGCCACAGGAGTCGCTGGAGCGCGATGAGACAAGGATATCCCTACCGGCCAAACCCTCCCTAACCCGGACGACGCTATGCCAATTGTGCGTCGCCCCACGGACCTCCCGGTCGCGGCCGGCTGCGACAGAGCCTGGGCGCGAACCCAGAGACTCTGGTGGCGCAGTTAGCACTGCGATGCAGTGCCCTAGACCACTGCGCCACCCGGGAGGCCCCCCAGCCTGCTACTGTTAACGCACAGCCTGCTACTGTTAATACACATCCTGCTACTGTTAACGCACAGCCTGCTACTGTTAATACACATCCTGCTACTGTTAATACACATCCTGCTACTGTTAACGCACAGCCTGCTACTGTTAACACACAGCCTGCTACTGTTAACACACAGCCTGATACTGTTAACACACAGCCTGATACTGTTAACACACAGCCTGCTATACTGCTGTTTGGCTGATCTGTTATCTCACCTGTTTTTTCTGAATTCTCACTGAATCCTCTTGCTGCTGTTTGAGTTTTTGGCTTTGAGACAGATTGATATTCTAGCTCTTACATGGTCCAATCGATAGAGTTTATAAATCAATATGGATGGAGTATATTTTATTGATTTTATATGACTGTAGACGAAAGCAAGGAATTGTGTCCTTACATTTATTCAAACTAGTGTAGGTTACATTTTGAAATAAATGAATGAATGAGACACTAGTAATGTTTTGTTGCAGCAGTGCCCCGAGTGAAAGTTATACGGTACTACTTTATTACATTTTAAGGTAGGTGAACAAGCTTTTGGATCTCAATCAGAATGACAATGACAGTTTCTCTTTGAAATTGTCTTTAATAAACAGACTGATATATGTGGTGCATGATATGGTCTTTATAGATACATGTGAAAAGGTCCCAATGGATACATTTATCTCCCTGGAATTAATTTGGATAAGCACAATACAAGTTATACATAAAATGTATGCACACATGACTGTAAGTCACTTTGGATAAAAGCAATCCGCTTAATGACATATATTATTTTATTATTATATTACATAGTTTGACAGTGTGGCAGCAGAAACTTGACGGTTGTACTCTGAAAGTCAACCAAATACTTTTTGGAGGATTGCATGCTCTTGAAATGTACTTATGATAGGGATATTTGATGACAGCCTGTGATGTATTGCCACCATGATTCTTAACTACGCAGTATGCTGTTGAAGAGACACATGTTAAGGGCAATTGGCTACATGTTTAGGGCAGTTGGCTACCAAAACTGTCCTGCAATTTGTTTTAACGCCTACTACTGTACGACTTTAGCTATTTTAAACCATAGCCACTATTGAAACACATAGCATCTGGACTTAGTATCCAAGTGACTTATTTGGCTAACTGAAATATGGACACTTCAGATGCTTTGGCTGTATGTATTCCTTTGGAATTGTGTAACATCTATGTGAGCCATACACACCTTTGTACATTGGTTTCCAGCAACTCCTGCTCAGTATAGTTATGGGGGGTACTTGTTTTTCACTAGCCAAACCCAGCAGGCAAAATGTGGCATTGGGCATCATAATGATGTTTTTCTGGTTGTAATCTGTTTCTTTTCAAGTGACGTCAGATAGCTTGTGTGATGACTAACCTTTTCTGAGACCTGAAGACTTGCCTAGGCTTTAGCTCAGCTGGAAAACACACTATTAAGGCACACAGACGACACGGTTTCAAACTCAGACTGTATATGTTTTAGACAAAGTACCAGCTATTGTTTTATCATGAGAGAAAATAAATTGTTCTCCAATACGCGGTTCCTTAAGTGCTTGATAAACTAAGCTGCGTGCATTGCAGCTTTGGTTTGTTTCTGCCTTTTATTTCTGGGCCGAAAGCCACCTGCGATTAGCCACATGGTGGCATCCTGCTGACCAGGCGCCAGGGGCCATACCCGACTCACTGGAGCCTGTCTCTGGAACCAACAGATTTACATTCATATTCCTGACTTGCAAGCATATGTCAGCTTTTAGCAAGAGGACCGTAGTAATAAGATTGATCAGGAGCGGGGCTGGCATCGTAACAAAGAACCTCAGGTATCTTTCGATCAACACTTAGTAGGGAGACTGGTCTGCGGTAACATTGATCTACCCAAATTCTCATCTTGTTGCCTGTGTAACTCGAACCCTTCTTTGTCACAGATATCCTCCTATCCATAAATGACGGCCTTCGATCACACTGTATCATCACGCAGTACGCACCGAAAATACAGTTTGAACACAGTGAGAACTTGGAAAGATGCTTTAGTTCTCGTGATATCCATGTGTCGTTTAATGCTACAGGATTTCAATAAAAAAATGTGTGAAGAAACAACCCACTCTAGAGTGTGGAATTAGAGTACAAAGCTTGAAAATCTCAGAACGATCTCTTTGATCACCCTAAATGTTGCTTTTGAACCCTCTCTTTCTAAGGTCTGGAAAGTGTTTGCCATACAATGCAATATTGGCCCTCGCAAGCTTCCTCTGAAAAGGAGCTGCCAAGTGCTTCAGGTCAGGCTCTTTTGTGTCCCTCAGACAGCCCAGTGGGATGTTGGATGTCAGCTCTGCTCGTCGATGGAGCCACTTGACGACCTCAATAATTCAGTTGAGGTGACCTGGGTAATGCCAAAAGCCCCTGGTCTGGCAGGCTGATGAAGAGCCATGATAGACCAGGGCCAGCTGCTAGTTCCTGAGGGACCCTACTCAGCAACACTTCTCCCCCATTCTCAATGGTGGCGAAGACGGAAAATATAAAAAATCTAGATATTGAGTAGTTCGTGGGGAAAAAATAGTGTCGGTGTAATGATATACAGGTCAATGGTCATTGACATCCAGCACGCCATCACTTGTATTCAAGAATTTGGGCTTTTTCACCCCCAGAAATGAAGAAACAGCCAGCGCAACGTCAGTGGAATTTCAGATGGATGGTTCTTTAATAAGGGCTGCGGTCTTTCTGTATTCTGATAGTGTGTTATCATGACCTATATATTCTTCCCCATAATGCTGACACCTGTAGAATAAAATCCCCCAGTTAATTTGTTTTGTTGTTTGATTAATGCACATCTTTAAGTGGTAATATACTCAGCATATTATTCTGTTAAGTGCATAAACTGCATACTATCATGTTGTCCCTAATTTTGTCGTGCATGTAACAATTCACAGATGGCTCCATTTTTTTGACTATGCAGTAGTAGGCTTCATTGTTTGCACAAACAGAATCCTATCACAATTAGCTTTCCCTGATTGTTTAGACTGTCTTACTGAGGGTGTTAAGATGGAGTCAGACTCTTTCAGTAATCACAATGCCTTCCTGTAACCAGTTTAATGCATTGCCAGCTCACATTGTATGATTAAAATATATCTCAGGAAAAATGGAAGGGTTTATCCTTGCTTGTAAAAAGAAAATATGCATTTTTATCTACATTCAGACTCAGCACTTTTGAGTAACATTCAGCATTTTAATGTTTAAACAATAACATGGTTTGAATGCACACAGCATTCGGTTTCAATTTTGCTTTAATCCATACATATTATGTCTATGTTGAAGCTTCAACATTTATGCTACCTCATATGCCATTGCCAACAAACAAGTACTTTAGGAACAATTCAAGTAGAATTTACTACCGAGACATAAATAAGGATATATGCAATTTAGCATTTAGGAATGTTTGAGAAATGTTTTGTCAATCAGTAATTGAAGTGTAACGGCATTCCTCCTCCTCTTCATACGAAGAGGAGGAGTAGTGATTCGACCAAAGTGCAGCGGGTTGTGAATACATAATGATTTATTAGAAAAAACGACGAAACACGAAATAACACTTTAGAAATACAAAATAACAAAACGAACTAAACAGACCTAAACTTACGAACTTGCATGAAACGAAGAACACACGAACAGGAACAGACAAACCGAAACAGTCCCGTGTGGTAACATGTACTGACACGGAAGACAATCACCCACAAACAAACAGTGAGAACAACCTACCTTAATATGACTCTCAATCAGAGGAAACGTCAAACACCTGCCTCTAATTGAGAGCCATACCAGGCAACCCAAAACCAATATAGAAACAGAAAACATAGACTGCCCACCCAAAACTCACGCCCTGACCAATAAACACATACCAAACAACAGAAAACAGGTCAGGAACGTGACATGAAGTGTGACACTCGATTTTCATTTCCTCACCAGTTTCATTTGAGGCTTCAGTCCCATTTTCTTTCAGTTATTAGAAAATGTGTTTGACAAATGTTATGTTCATCATGCCATATTTTGAAATAGCACTGAACCAGTCATTGTCAGTTTATGTCAGTGCCTGCGATTGCCTTGCAACCTCATTACAACTCCACCACTGCCCAAATGTAATTTATTTCTCTAAGGGCATACTGATCATTGTGCTATTTGACTGTAAATTGTTACAATTCTGTTGATGTTATATTTTCAGACGATGCAGTCAACTCACGCAGGTAATCAGGCCTAATTCATTTAAATGTGGTGAATATTCACAACCTTGGCCAAGCAGCCATTCCATCACAGTTCCATGAAGTTAATTTAGATTAATAATATTCAGCACCAGCCTCCCGGGTGGTGCAGTGATCTAAGGCACAGCATCGCAGTGCTAGCTGTGCCACCAGAGATTCTGGGTTCGAGTCCAGGCTCTGTCGCACCTGGCCGCGACCGGGAGGTCCATGGGGCGGCGCACAATTGGCCCAGCGTCGTCCGGGTTAAGGAGGGTTTGGCCGGCAGGGACATCCTTGTCTCATCGCGCACTAGCGACTCCTGTGTCGGGCCGGGTGCAGTGCACGCTGACCAGGTCGCCAGGTGTACGGTGTTTCCTCTGACACATTGGTGCGGCTGGCTTCCGGGTTGGATGTGCATTGTGTCAAGAAGCAGTGCGGCTAGGTTGGGTTGTGTTTCGGAGGACGCATGGCTCTCGACCTTCGCCTCTCCCGAGTCCGTACGTAAGTTGACGCAATGAGACAAGACTGTAACTACTACCAATTGGATACCACGAAAAAGGGGTAATTAAAAAAATAAAATAATAATAATAATATTCAGCACCTCCTGTATACAATAAAACAACTTATATCTCTGTACTGATGTGTATTATTTAGAAAAGGAATGGAACATTGAATTAGGCCAGTGGCTAATGGAACATTGAATTAAGGCAGTGGTTAATGGAACATTGAATTAAGGCAGTGGTTAATGGAACATTGAATTAAGGCAGTGGCTAATGGAACATTGAATTAAGGTAGTGGCTAATGGGAAATTGAATTAAGGCAGTGGCTAATGGAACATTGAAGTAAGGCAGTGGCTAATGGAACATTGAATTAAGGCAGTGGCTAATGGAACATTTAATTAAGGCAGTGGCTAATGGAACATTGAATTTAGGCAGTAGCTAATGGAACATTGAATTAAGGCAGTGGCTAATGGAACATTGAATTAAGGCAGTGGCTAATGGAACATTAAATTAAGGCAGTGGCTAATGGAACATTGAATTAAGGCAGTGGTTAATGGAACATTGAATTAAGGCAGTGGCTAATGGAACATTGAATTAAGGTAGTGGCTAATGGGAAATTGAATTAAGGCAGTGGCTAATGGAACATTGAAGTAAGGCAGTGGCTAATGGAACATTGAATTAAGGCAGTGGCTAATGGAACATTGAATTAAGGCAGTGGCTAATGGAACATTGAATTAAGGCAGTGGCTAATGGAACATTGAATTAAGGTAGTGGCTAATGGAACATTGAATTAAGGCAGTGGCTAATGGAACATTGAATTAAGGCAGTGGCTAATGGAACATTGAATTAAGGCAGTGGATATAATTGTGTGCATACATATACTACCATTCAAAAGTTTGGGGTCACTTAGAAAGCAATTTTTTGTCCATTAAATAACGTAAAATTTATCAGAAATACAGTGTAGACATTGTTCATGTTGTAAATGACTATTGTAGCTGGAAACAGCAGATTTTTTAAGGAATATCTACATAGGTGTACAGAGACCCATTATCAGCAACCGTCACTCCTGTGTTCCAATGGCTAATCCAAGTTTATAATTTTAAAAGTCTAATTTATCATTAGAATAAATTATGTTTTTTTGCAATTATGTTAGCACAGCTGAAAACTGTAGTGCTGATTAAAGAAGCAATAAAACTGGCCTTCTTTAAACTGGCCTTCTGGGCAGAGTTGCAAAGAAAAGCCATATCTCAGACTGGCCAATAGAAAGAAAATATTAAGACGGGCAAAAGAACACAGACACTGGACAGAGGAACTCTGCCTAGAAGGCCAGCATCTCGGAGTTGCCTCTTCGCTGTTGACGTTGAGACTGGTGTTTTGCGGGTACTATTTAATGAAGTTGCCAGTTGAGGACTTGTGAGGAGCCTGTATCTCAAACTTGACACTCTAATGTACTTGTCCTCTTGCTCAGTTGTGCACCGGGGACTCCAACTCCTCTTTCTATTCTGGTTAGAGACAGTTTGTGCTGTTCTGTGAAGGGAGTAGTAGACAGCGTTGTATGAGATCTTCAGTTTCTTGGCAATTTCTCGCATGGAGTAGCCTTCATTTCTCAGAACAAGAATAGACTGACAAGTTTTTGAAGAAAGTTATTTGTTTCTGGCCATTTTGAGCCTGTAATCGAACCCACAAATGCTGATGCTCCAGATACTCAACTAGTCTAAAGAAGGCCAGTTTTATTGCTTCTTTAATCAGCACTACAGTTTTCAGCTGTGCTAACATAATTGCAAAATGATTTTCTAATGATCAATTAGCCTTTTAAAATGATAAACTTGGATTAGCTAACACAACGTGTCATTGGAACACAGGAGTGATGGTTGCTGATAATGGGCCTCTGTACGCCTATGTAAATATTCCATAAAAATCAGCCGTTTCCAGCTACAATAGTCATTTACAACATTAACAATGTCTACACTATATTTCTGATCAATTTGATGTTATTTGAATGGACAAAGAAGTGCTTTTCTTTCAAAATAAAGGACATTTCTAAGTGACCCCAAACTTTTGAACGGTAGTGTATAAGGGGAGGTGTGAGTCTGATAACAGTATAGGGTATGTATAGAGGTTGCCTGGAAATAGATAAACAGACGTTCAATAGGGCATGGAAAAACATACTATTACCACTTCAGATATTTCTCTTTCTATGTGATCTTAGGCAACATTTTTATATTTGTTTTTTATATTCAAAGAGCGATAATGATTGCCTCATAGTCTGCAACTTTGCTTGCGTCAGCAGATTTTTGTTTGTATTAAGACTCAATGAACATTTTTAATTTGAGTGTCGTTGTGGTTAAAGCTGATTGGTTGGATTTGTAGATATCTCGTTGCTGTTTATTATTTGGTGCCCTGTCTCACATGAAGAGATGCATTTCACCTCCGTGTCAAGCCCACCTCAAGTGAATCGCTGTATATTTCAGAGAAATAAATCTCTGTTAGTTCTGGTTAAAGTTGGAATCTTAACACTGTTATACTCCCTCTGACATCATTGCACAACAGTACACGTGATAGAACAGCGGAGTATGTACTACATTTTTCTACGCTCCTTTTCAAAGACAAAACTATAACAACTGTATTGGTACGCCCAGTGGCTCTGTTTCACCTTGCGCATATCTCAGCTTTAAGGTGAGGTCTATGCTAATGTAAGACGTTGACATACTTCAGCATTGGTGTCCACTGATGCCTGAGTTTCTGGATTTCTCATCCTATCCATGATTGTAAAAAACATCAAGGTTTCTGCAAAGACACCTGCAGGTATTTAATAATAAAACTGACAGCCTCTGTGAAAGGACACACACACACACACACACACACACACACACACACACACACACACACACACACACACACACACACACACACACACACACACACACACACACACACACACACCTACAGCTAACTCAATAAAATACACCACAGGTCTCAAAGTTGTACGTCTTGCATTAGCATGGTCCCTATTGTAAAGCTTCAGACAGATTGAACAGAAATCTGGTTCTGATGGGATCCAGACTAGAACACAGGCAGAGCCAGGGAATCTGATGGCATCCAGACTAGAACACAGGCAGAGCCAGGGAATCTGATGCCATCAAGACTAGAACACAGGCAGAGCCAGGGAATCTGATGGCATCCAGACTAGAACACAGGCAGGGCCAGGGAATCTGATGGCATCCAGACTAGAACACAGGCAGAGCCAGGGAATCTGATGGCATCCAGACTAAAAACCAGGCAGAGCCAGGGAATCTGATGGCATCAAGACTAGAACACAGGCAGAGCCAGGGAATCTGATGGCATCCAGACTAGAACCCAGGCAGAGCCAGGGAATCTGATGGCATCCAGACTAGAACACAGGCAGAGCCAGGGAATCTGATGGCATCCAGACTAGAACCCAGGCAGAGCCAGGGAATCTGATGGCATCCAGACTAGAACACAGGCAGAGCCAGGGAATCTGATGGCATCCAGACTAGAACCCAGGCAGAGCCAGGGAATCTGATGGCATCCAGACTAGAACACAGGCAGAGCCAGGGAATCTGATGGCATCCAGACTATAACACAGGCAGAGCCAGGGAATCTGATGGCATCCAGACTAGAACACAGGCAGAGCCAGGGAATCTGATGGCATCCAGACTAGAACCCAGGCAGAGCCAGGGAATCTGATGGCATCCAGACTAGAACACAGGCAGAGCCAGGGAATCTGATGGCATCCAGACTAGAACCCAGGCAGAGCCAGGGAATCTGATGGCATCCAGACTAGAACACAGGCAGAGCCAGGGAATCTGATGGCATCCAGACTAGAACCCAGGCAGAGCCAGGGAATCTGATGGCATCCAGACTAGAACACAGGCAGAGCCAGGGAATCTGATGGCATCCAGACTATAACACAGGCAGAGCCAGGGAATCTGATGGCATCCAGACTAGAACACAGGCAGAGCCAGGGAATCTGCTTTCAACAGACAAACACTTCTGTGTCTCCAAAATCACTGGTGTCAGGAGGGAACAAGCAGCAGCTGATGGAAGAGTGCCCTTGTTACTCCTCACCCCATTCCGGAGAGTTAGAGAGAGGGAAGAGAAAGGAGAGAGGAGAGGATAGAGACTCGACAAGATGAATTATGCAAAGCTGTCAGAGCCGGCTATTGTTGGAGGTGCTGGCTGTGTTAAAGTGAGCCGGCCTGATCCCCACCACCCTCCATCACCACTTTCACGACTCCCTTGGCGAAGGACCGTACGGTCCCTGCAAAAACAAATAGGAAAGGGCGAGGCCACAGAGGGGAAAGGATGGGACGGGCAGCTAGCTTGGCATCGTGGTGGCAAGTGGAACATCTGGGAGAGGGGGACACGATGGAAACGATAACCATGTGTTTTTATTGGCTTTATTTACAGACTACAGAGTCAGGGTTTACGTCAGGTGGTAATTGCTGGCTTTTGGACCCTATCTTTTTTTTTAAAGCCAATAAATGTAATAGTTGTTCGGGAGAAAAAAACGATCTTATTACAAAATAATGCTTTTTATTTATTGATGGAAATATCAGTCGATGGAAATACATTTGACCATCACGCTTATAGGTCTACAGGTTAATTTGCTTTAGTGGAATTAATCTGGGGCGTGTGTATTTTAATTACTCATCATGTATCTTATTTATCAAACACAACTATCACATGCGCACAGCATACAGAGCCTATTTTGAGCTGGATTTCTCCTGCAGCTCCTCAGCTCGCTGCTGCCGGAGTGAAACGTGTGATTTGATAAGACCAGTCATTGCACAACCATTCTAAATGCAAGATTAAAAAGAGCTACTATTTTTATTTCTCAACTGGCAATTGAAGGGCGCCTCCCATTTGACATTCAAGTGCATAGTCAACGGTAGGCAGTCTATCACCATGCCTCCCAATGTGAGCTGGAGGCAGTATGCATTTTCAAGACATATACTTAATTTTTTGAAACCTGAACGTTTACTTCATATTGTGAGGCATGTCTTTCCGTGTTTCAAGTAGCCTAGGAACCATAGAAATGTAGAGGCAATTATTTTATAAAGACTTCCTCATGCATTTGAAACCAGCATTTTTCTCCTCTTCTATTGGTTTTCAAATCAACTTTCTTTCGTTGTCTAGAAGCCAAAGGCGCAATCCTAGTCATATTAGAAACCTATCCTAGTTGCTGCATCCTTAGATTTTTCTCTTTCTAAATTTCTAACAGACATTTTTATCTCTGTCACATGTGGAACCGCTCGCATCAGATGTGCTGTTTAGAATGGTGTTGTCCCGCAAATTGCATTTTGGCAAATGTTTGTAAATGACATTTTATTGTCTGCTTCATTACAGGAATTGCATGTTCTGTTAAGATGAATTACCATAACTTAAATGTGAATTCTGTCATTTTGAGCACTGTGGGTGGACTCCCTAATGGGTTACACACCCAATGCATATGGGTCCCATAATTTCTCAAATGGCCGTTAAATTAAACTCTTCCCGGTCACATTGTCCGGCGCCTCATTTTCCTTACGGAAACCCTGGGTCAGGGGGTCTGAGTTAATATTTAGAACAGGCCTTCGGAAATGTAATTACTTGAACAAAGAGGGCTTCGGGAAGATTTGCCGTTTCAGCAGGGAAGTCTCCAGTGGCTACTCTACTCTCTCTTTGCAAAATGCTGTTTGTGCTTATGTCAGGAATGTGGGTCACTTCGGTTGAAACCAATTTATTTGGCTGTATTGGCTCTGAGCCACGTCTGTGGTGGCTTCTCCTTTGGTCCTCTCATGTGAATCGCGAGTGTGAAGCAAAAAAAATTAACACACAATCCCTGATTTTGTGTCCAAACAAGAGAATCGAGCCTAGATCATAAAAGCTTATATTCTCGAAAACTATGTTACCAAATTGACTTCAAGACATTGCTTGACACTATATTATATATATGGTGTATGGTTAATGTTTAGAAGAACATTGAGACTGTATTTAACAGAAGAAGCAGGTTTAGGAGGAACTGGCTGGGGAATCATAGACCTGTGTAGTACTGTGCTACGCTACATAGATCATGGAGTGTCACTTCCCCCTGCCTCACTGCCTTGTCAACGTTCCCACTGTGCCACTATAATACTGCAGTGTCGGCTTTTCCTTCTTGAGGTCATTGGTGACTGGCTGTCTCAATCAACCATATTATCAAAGGTGACACATACAGACCAGAGGGGTAGCATCCTAACAGTATGTAGGACAGTTCTCAATCCAAATGGGGAGACGTGGGGATAATTGTTGGTGTATTGCGGTAAGGCACTACGTGGACATTATGTAGGCCTATTTGTGGTTTTGGTATCCAAACAACGAAGTGGCCTAATCCTTAGATAGAACTTCCTTGAGTTCATAGCCCAGCCCACTACACCAGACAGCTTCTATGAGTATCTCCCTAGTGTCCTCAAAGCATCCCCATGTACAGGAACTACCTTCAGTACATAGAGGACATTTTGATGAACTCCGAAAAATGTTGGCGTTAGTAACTTTGGAACCTCCTGAGGAAGGCAGTATGTGTTCACATTAAAGACGTGCCCGGTCGTTCACCTTGCTTTGTGAGAATCCGGCCCGCCACAACATTTCCCCATAACACACCCACGGGGACTTATAGCTGATTAGGACACTAATCTTATTCCCCCTGTTGGGTTGTCGGCGGCTCGACAGACAAGGCTCTTAGCAATAACGGCTATCAGCCCCTGTGTATCTTTACAGGTCTATAAATCAGAACGGATCACAATCAGGGAGGTTTGTGGGTGGGTCCGTTCTTGGCCACTGCACAGTAATCTTTGTAAATGTGGGTTAACATCTCCACTCTTTCTCTACGTTTGAAAGTGTCTTTTAAGATTTAATCTCTGCATAGAAAGAAAGAACAACCTGTCACCTAGTGAAAGGACTTCTTGGCAAAATTCTCAATAAAAACTTTGAGGTCTAGAAAATACTTTTTCATTTCTCTTGGATCCAAAGTTTCAGTTTCAGTACAGGGAAATGTGGAAGTGTCTGATACACCTGTCTTTGGGCTTCCAGCTGAGTCAAGACAGAAATGAAATCCTCACCAGTGAAAATCCCCCCTTTTCACACTCTACACTTAATAGTAATGGATAATTAAAGTATCTAAATGACCTGTCGACCTCATACACAAACACGCGTCCAAGTTGTGGACAAAAGGAATTTAGCTTACGGGTGGGGTTTGAGAGGTGGTGGGTGTGAGTGGGCTTACGGGTGGGGTTTGAGAGATGGTGGGTGTGAGTGGGCTTACGGGTGGGGTTTGAGAGGTGGTGGGTGTGAGTGGGCTTACGGGTGGGGTTTGAGAGGTGGTGGATGGAATGGGCTTACGGGTGGGGTTTGAGAGGTGGTGGGTGTGAGTGGGCTTATGCGTGGGGTTTGAGAGGTGTTGGGTGTGAGTGGGCTTACGGGTGGGGATGAGAGCTGGTGGGTGTGAGTGGGCTTACGGGTGGAGTTTGAGAGGTGGTGGGTGTGAGTGGGCTTTTGGGTGGGGTTTGAGAGATGGTGGGTGTGAGTGGGCTTACGGGTGGGGTTTGAGATATGGCGGTGTGAGTGGGCTTACCGGTGGGGTTTGAGAGGTGGTGGGTGTGAGTGGGCTTACGGGTGGGGTTTGAGAGGTGGTGGGTGTGAGTGGGAGCTTTTGAAGATTAAATGGGGGGATTAGTGTTATCTGAGCTTCTCCCCTCTCCCCTCTCTGTTTTCCAGGTAGAGCCGAATGGGGCTAAGTGGACAGACAGACAGAAATACAGACGGATAGACAGAGGGACAGACTTACCAACGGCGTAAACCGGAGTGGAATATCCCAAAGCGAGCGTCTCAGGAGAGAAGGACACAGTATGCAGGCAGCATGGAACAGGTGAAGGAGCAGCAGCCTTTCTGCTCACTCTCCAAGAGCCAGAGAGACCGAGAGAGAGACCGTGAAAGGGAGAGGGATCGGGAACGGCGTTACACCGCATCATCGACAGACCAAGAAGGGGCCTGCCGTGTGCCAACCCAGAAGTCCTACAGCTCTAGCGAGACGCTGCAGGCCTACGACCATGACCCCGCCCGGCTGCTGTTCTCAGGCCGAGTCAAGGAGATGGCCCACCAGGAGACCAATGACTACAGCAGGCCAGGTCAGTACAGCCACAGCTCTATTTCAATAATTTGAAAGGATGATGCATAATAGGTCTGCTGTTTGGATATCATTTGTTTCATACGTGTACTTTTTAAACATACTTAACTTGGAGTTTGATATAAAAAAAAATTGCAAGGTGTATTACAGAATTGAAATTGACATAGGAAAGATAGATAGAGAGATACTATATTAGTAAGTCTATCATTCTTTCATAGGGCCTCCCATTGGTTTCCTTGAAAACGTTATCTTGTTAATGTATGATCCATTAACCAGCATTCATAGTTCGTCATTTGAGGTTTGTATTACTCCATGATGAACAGTAGAGCTCTTTTCGATCTGTGCAGTATGTACAGATCCAAACGAAATGATCGCGCTCCACTTCACATACCGTTGATAATTACCCATTGAACTGTTGAGCAAATAACCCACCGTTTTAATTGGTTGTTGGCAATTGGTAGGAAATGTTCATAATAAGAAAAAAGTTGGTGGTTTATTTTAGTGTCATAGACAATTCTTGATTATCTAAAAATGCATATTTTGTGGCATATTTCTCATTGATGTCTGCTAATTGGCGCCAACTGGAAATGAATTGCATTCTAATTAGGCTGTGGGAAGAATGTTCATTTCCCCTTTATTTCTAGATCAAATTACAACCTTTAATGAAAAGGTAATGAACGATTAGACTTATTATCACTTCAATTATCAATAATTGTTATTTACACATTTCAAAGTTATATCTGTTTTTAAAAGTAAATTCACACCTTAAGTCAAATGTATAGTTTAAGGTTATATATTGTCAAAGTCCGGAATTGCTCCACTGCAGTTTTTACTTTAGCATGTTCTTTGTCAATTTCACTTGTTTAAATGTTTTCTGCCATGAAATAACCAGTAAACTAAATCAAATGCAAGAACAGTTTTAAATGAATTTATTCATTGCTATTTTACTTATATTAATCTTGCTACCTATCTTGTCTGCACTAATGATATTTCTATATTAATGTAGGTAAAATACATGTCTGGAATCTTATGCAGCATGACATTACATTCTTTATTATTCAGCTAGCTGAATAAAAAAAAATTATAGAATGACTTTGAATGTATATATGAAAAAATATATATCGATAAATATATACACTGAACAAGAATTTCCATCCAAAGATTGTTTTAGTTCTGTCCACGCATTTAGAAATATAAATTCAGTGAAAAGTACATTAATTGTAGATTTTTGCTGTTTACTTCAGATTACATTATTTTTTCTCAATCCAGCATTGACATCCTGTATATTCCCTTGCATCTCTGTTTTTCACCATTTTGTTTCTCTATTAAATCAACACTTTAGATCCAGATTTACAAACAATTAAGACACAGAATTGTGGAACTCTTTCAATTTACAAAAAAATATAATTTGGGTAGTTGTACAATGAGTTGTACAATGAGTACAAACTCTTTTCTCTGAGTACGCGCACACAGTTTTTAAGGAACTCAGTCTGGCCTTCAACTGACTCTTGAAAGTTGTAATAGTAGAATGCATGAGGTGCAATTTCGAAATTGGGTAGTGCATCATCAGTTTTCCTCTTGTCATGTCAGTCATTGCATACCTTAGAGAGTTATTTATAACTTGTCAGAAATGTCCAGATCAACTAGCCCATGTCAGCCAACGTTTTTTAGCTAGGTAGCCCATAGATTTTGTTGTAACGTTTGAGTCGCTGAAATATCACATGAATACACATTAGACATGGCAACATGTATAGAATTGCAAGAGAATGGGCTTTAAAACTGCAAAATGTTCACTGCCCCGCTTGACAAAATGTGTAGAATTGCAGGAAATAAGGTTTAAACCTGCAAAATGTTCTCTCCGCCAACAAGAGGGGTGTGAACAGTTTGTGTCAAACCGTGCTTGTGCCCATAAAAACAGACGTTGCGCGCGTGCACGGTGGGGGGATGTTGTTTTCAGCAGAAGTCCTATCATCTTCCATCTTACTTGAATGTACAGTATGTCTGTTAGTGTGACTTGTCTTCTGATTTACTGGTTGGCTTTTGTTTTTGTGAGGCTTCTATTTGAGTTAAGCCTACTGCCCTTCTAAGAACAGACATTTTAAGAATCACAAAAATGTTTAAGCTACACATTTTGGCAAAATGGCAGTCATTGTAAATAAGGATTTGTTCTTAACTGACTTGCCTAGTTAAAAATAAAACAAAACGTCCGCACCAGATATTCTGTGTTTGGGATTGGGGTTTGATAACATTGTTAAATTATAGGCCCGCTATTTGGTTTTGTCTGTACAGGACAGGCCTTCTCGCTGAGGCAACTTGGAATATGTGAGGCCTCCACACGCAGAGGCCTGGCCCTCTGCCCTGAAACGGGCCTCTCGCACCCCCTTGGTAGCTACTCCAGAAGAACAGTCCCCACAGAGAATAATGAGCCCACATCCCCGGAACGTACCATGGCTCTCTGGGGCAGGGGTGCCAAGTCAGGCCAAAGCTCATGCCTGTCTAGTCGCTCCAACTCGGCTCTTACCCTGACAGACACCAAAATGGACAATAAGTCGGACAACGAAATTGGTGAGTCTGCCACACCTTTATTTGTTAATTGTGATCCCCCTTATTCCTGTTTTTGTGGAGGTTTAAGTAGGAAGTTAATCGCACAACAAATGTGCAAACTAGTAAGCATTGTACCGGTATTATTTCATTGGTGTTCAGGAAATCTCTTTCATTGGTGGAAGCGATAAGTGGTGGATTCTGATTGGACATGTGCAGCTGCTGTTTGGGGATAAAAGGAAGGTTTCATGGCCTCTTGTGGATAAGACTTTGGTCTTCCAATTGAGTGTTTGGTAGTCACCTGGTCATCTCCACATGGAAGCAGGGGAGTTTGATAAAGTTTCCCCTTGGGCTAGTGTGTAATCAAAGATAGCTTTGTAAAGCGTCGGTCAGAGATTTCGCATAGAAATTCCACAGTAGTTGAACGAGCACACACAATAGCTGATTTAAGTAGGTTCAACGGTTTGAAGTGCAAATTTGATCATGCTCGAAACCCGAAACTTAAGACTGTGGTATTCTTTTGAAGGAAGATCTTCTGTGCATCAAATGCGGGATAAAAAAAATATACATTTCTGTTTATACTTATCAATATTGCTTTAAGTGATAAATGACTCTTTCATTTTGATTTAGAAAGGGTTTGTACTCAAACGAAAAGCAGTCTATACAGCTATCTAAAAACACAGTTGTTTTGTTGCTTTTGTTGTGTATAGAATGTGAGGCACTTTCAGTGTATAATATTCCTTGCATTGATAACTTTGCTTTTATCCGGCATTCGTCAATGACTTTACAAAAAGTACAATGTTTTGCCTCCAACTTTGAAGTGATGTTATTGTCTATTACTTATTTATTCATGTCGTTGTGCTATTATATTTTCTACACATCAGCCATGGTCTCAAATTTGTTCTTAGAGCAGTTTTGACAACTTTTGCTGCTGTTAAGCTAATTTGAAGAATACTTTTATCTTTAATGCTCTCAAAAAGCATTGAAAATCTATTTACCGTGGTGGTATGTATTGTCATCTCATATGTTTGCTATCACCATACTTTTCAATAAGCATTACCAAAGGTACAGAAGAAAGAGAGATGATAGTGGTTGATTATCCAAGGATTATCCACAGACTTTCAACTGGCCAGAACATATAGAAAGGTTACATGGTACAAAGGAAATATTTTGTGTTCAGAGCAAACCATTTATATTTCAGTTATGTTCCAGACAGATATTCCATACCACTCTTGAGACGTAGATCTGAGATGTGGATTTCGCCTCTCTTAAGTGCCTTTTTTCCTTATATAACATTATTTTGTTTTATTATAGTCTCCAACTACTTTGTGATTACTGCTGATGTAAAAAGGGCTTTATAAAATACACTTGAATTTGATTGGATGGAAAAACGTGTGGAAAATAAATTGATGCAAGGGTAGTGATCGGAACGATTAATGTTCCGACCAAAGTCCACATCTGCTTGCTCACACACTTCAATTTCTGTGTCCTATCTCTAGTTTTTTAAAGCCCCACATTATTCATGTGACGCCATATAATGTCATTCCAAATAACTCATTGATGACGTGTAATGGGAATAAAATAAGACATTCAAGGCACCTAACAAGGTGTTTTCTTATCTACAGAACTTTTCCTCCATGTTTGTTGCAGCTGTTACATGCGATCTCTGTGGCTCAGAAAACGCATTGGAGTTAGCTTGCTTCAAAAGGCTCTGACCTGGCCTCCTACCCCCAGTACCCCCCGCAGCCTCTCTTCTTTGGAGTCTCTTTTGGAGATGTCTGGAGTGCTGCCGCTCATTTGGTCTTGTTAGTGTGACTCCCCGCTGTGACTTTTATCTCGCCCAATTTCCACCCTATTATTTTAATCATAGGGAAAATAAGCAATACGTGCTACATCTTGTTCGCAGGTAGCTAAGCTACCACCCGTTAGGAAGGCGCGGAAAGATGCCCAGAGTTTTCGAATTTTAATTAAACCCTAACCACGGGTAACTTTTCCGTCAGTTGTGCTTGTTTGTTCGTTTGTCGCTTAACCTTATTTGGATGTTTCGTTGTGAATGATAAGAGGTTCAGATCTTGACGGGTCATGCACTAATCAACAGCTACATTGTTGATTTGTTATCGTGTTACCCTTATCTTGTATCCGATGGCTACCTCTATTTTCAACTGGAGCAAAGGGGGAAAAGTCATCCTTTAAAACTGCTTTAGATCTCATTCTTTCTCTCTTTTTGTCATGAAGCATTACACTTTCGACTTTCACTATTTAATGAAGCAGCTAAGAGGAATTACCCATCAACTGAATATGCATGTGAAAGCCATTACAAAGGGGCGTTCAGCTCCACTTATTCATAAATGAACTCAATATTTCATTGTAATTTGCACCGTTCTGGGCAGTCAGACACAGAAGACTACTACAGTCTTGGCAGACTGTCGGGCTATAGCATCTGCAACTGTTAATAACCGCCTGATCCAAGAGAAAGAAGACTAAGATTAAAGATTGTGTCTTTGCTGGCTGTGTTTCATCCCAAAAGAATCTAGAGAATTGAGGTCCAGATTGACAGATTTACTTTGTTGGTTGTGATGTTGGTAGTTTTGTTGGTTGTTTTGTCGGTTGTGATGTTGGTTGTTTTTTGGTTGTGATGTTTGTTGTTTTGTTGGTTGTGATCTTGGTTGTTTTGTCGGTTGTGATCTTGGTTGTTTTGTCGGTTGTGATCTTGGTTGTTTTGTCGGTTGTGATGTTGGTTGTTTTTTGGTTGTGATCTTGGTTGTTTTTTGGTTGTGATCTTGGTTGTTTTTTGGTTGTGATCTTGGTTGTTTTGTCGGTTGTGATCTTGGTTGTTTTGTCGGTTGTGATCTTGGTTGTTTTTTGGTTGTGATCTTGGTTGTTTTTTGGTTGTGATCTTGGTTGTTTTGTCGGTTGTGATCTTGGTTGTTTTGTCGGTTGTGATGTTGGTTGTTTTGTTGGTTGTGATCTTGGTTGTTTTGTCGGTTGTGATCTTGGTTGTTTTGTCGGTTGTGATGTTGGTTGTTTTTTGGTTGTGATGTTTGTTGTTTTTTGGTTGTGATGTTTGTTGTTTTGTCGGTTGTGATCTTGGTTGTTTTGTCGGTTTGGGATGTTGGTTGTTTTGTTTGTTTTGGGATGTTGGTTATTTTGTTGGTTTGGGATGTTGGTTATTTTGTTGGTTTGGGATGTTGGTTATTTTGTTGGTTTGGGATGTTGGTTATTTTGTTGGTTTGGGATGTTGGTTATTTTGTTGGTTTGGGATGTTGGTTATTTTGTTGGACTGTTGTGTTGGCCCTGATGATGGGATATTGTCTGTTCAGCGTCTAATTACAGTGAAACAAATTGATTGAGACAATTGTGCCGAATCGTACCCTGTCGACAACAAATCCAATGCCTTCTGAACAGATGTCCTCAAGAGCATTTTAACAGCTGTTTTAACATATTATTAATGTTATGTGTCTGTGACATTTTATCAGTGCAAAAATTGCAAAAGAAGTCCAATTTATCCAAACAATGAAGACAGCCACAAAAGACACCTGGCAGTTTTACACACCACTCTCAAATGGAGTATAACTCCTGGCTGCTTTGTGTGAACCCTTCCAGTAAAAGGTTAATTGAATTACATGAGAAGACATTGTAACATGCAGTGCAGCACAGCACACACCAGAGAGCTGTGGGTATATGAAAGCACCTCACAAATACGCACACGCAGGCGCGCGCACACACACACACACACACACACACACACACACACACACACACACACACACACACACACACACACACACACACACACACACACACACACACACACACACACACACACACACACACTGGGAGTCTAACAAACAAAGGTTACACACCATCTGTCAACTCCTGCCTCAGATCCGCGTCACATCATGATTACAGTGGAATCATTCTATTGATCATGGAAGATAAAAACACCCTCACACTGCCTATATAATTCAATATGGCCTAAGTTGTGAATATACAGAATAAGTAAAACCTTTAGTTTGGTCAAAGGCTCTGAACATCTGTGACGTTTTTGAATGAAATTCTTAACTGGCTGCAAGGCATGCATTCACATCTTCCCAGAGAGCTGAGAACGCGTCAGTGTGTTTGAGCCACAGACCCTCGTGGCCTGAGCGCCGGCCACGTCCAACTGTTGTTATTTTCTCCTCTTCTGGTCCCATTGACTGCTCCCTCTCAGAAGAGTTGCCTCTATCTTTTGTCGGACCGTGTCAATGTATGTAGGACACTGGCTGCGTGATGTGTGTACAGCGCAGAGGTGTCATGGGGGTAGCATGCTCATCCATCAACTGAACCCACACTGCTTTCTATTTTGGTGGAAGACAGAGAGAGCTTGGTGGGGAAGATTTCCTTGCTGTTTCATTGGGTAAAGGGTCAATTCCATTGGATCTGAACTTCTGTTAATTATTTGAGAAGACTTGACTCATTTCTTTTTAGCTCCTAGTGGAGAATAATTTATGCCCAATTCATACCATGACGACCTCTTTTCTAAAATAGTTTTCAATTCATCCTGTGTGGTTACAGAGGAATTGAACCTGGCCTTGTTGTCCAAACTGATTGCGCTTGCCATTGTTGGTTAGCCATTGGTAAGCAAAACATGCCATTGAGCTTGCCATTGTTGGATTGCCGTTGATAAGCAGTTGCATACACCAGATCAGACTGCTCAACATGCTATTATAATTAAGACCTACTCTAGCATTGTCAATTACCAGACCTGCTATTGACTGTACTATATAGAAAGGGCTCATTTCATTTCAATAGGCAGCCTGATGGAGTAGCTGTATTAGCCTCCAACATGGAAACAGTTAGGGGTCTATTCCTCAACACATGGCAACGGATTCAGGCTGTGTGTTGAAGGCTGTGGTGTAAATATAACTGTCTCAGAGCTACTTGTCCTTTTCCTTTGTTTTCAACGGAATTAGCATCATTAGCATCTACTCAAGTGAAACATCATGTTCCTTGAATAATACAATGCAGAGCTAATTTTGATCGTTGGTGGCTTTTCCCCTGTTGACGCACTGTGTTTTATTGCTGGAGCAATCTTAGCTTTTGTAGACACCCGAGCAAATCAAACGCTACGGGTTAAGACTACTTGTCAAACGGCCAAATCACCTTGATGCTTATTGACGCTCCCAAGTCGACTATATGTTTTGAATGACAACTCTTCTCCGATGAGCTCAGATATTGAAAAGGAAGGAAAAATGGTTGACAAGCCATTATAATACTGTGTGTATCCCTGTAAATAAGATGGGAATTTATGGAAGCATAAAAGCAGCTATAAAGTGTGAAAATAAAAATAAAAATGATTCTTATATGGCATGTTTTAAACATGAGTCACATGAGGGAAACTCACATTAAGATTAGTCTAATAGTCAGAGGACATGCATGCTAGGGGTGTGAACGTTTTAATGTTTCAGCAAAAGGGGGTCCTTAACGTTAAGAAAAAATCCCTAACCGAAAAAGAGTGCAGTTGTCACAAAACTACCACTAACAGGTCTCGATCATCATCATAAAGGGAAACAAACATTTACAAAATAACTAAAGCAACAACGCTGCAGTGTTAGTATGAGGAGAAAAACTGCTTCATTAACTGGAGCTGTAATGCATGAGGGAGAGTGAGAGGCTTGAAGCAGAGCAGCAGCTCAAATGGGAGTGAGGAGGGGAGCAGGGAGGGGGAAAGAGATGGCAACCAAGTTGACTTGCGCTAATTTATTGCTAGTTATTTATCATCTCATCTGGATACATATTCCCTGTCTTGACTGCACCCAGAGAAGGTAGTTAACGTTAGCTATGCTAATTGAGTCTCGCTAGTTAACGTTAGCTAAGCTAATTGAGTCTAGCTAGTTAACGTTAGCTAGGCTAATTGAGTCTAGCTAGTTAACATTAGCTAGGCCAATTGGGTCTACACACCATACCGATGTAGGCCATCTACATTGTGAATTTGAGTGGAATTTTATGAATTTTTCTTATAATTTGACTGGAAAACCGATACAAACTGGCAGTTTAAATGTTAAGAAAATGTTTATATTTGTCACATCCCAAATGTATGCATGTGTGGTATGTGGTATTTTGGAAAATCAAATGATTGCATGCACACGCTCAGACATGCTCACTCACACACACATACATGCACATACACACACAAACATGCACGTGAACACACACACATGCACGTGCATGCACACAAACACACATGTACAATCATTCAAACACACACACACTTTACATGCAGGAGAAAGGTCAACGTAACGTAGAGGAAATAGAGCCATTGAGATGATTGATGACAGTGACCAGGGAGGACAGTGTCACTTTCATTGTCAAACTCATCATATTATTATTATAGAGCACTCCTCTTCTCATATTCTATTTCTTTTCAAGTACAGCCCAGCAGAAACACTCAATCATATGAACATTCACTCACTCACGCACACACAAACTCTAGCACATGCACACACACATACTGTACACACGATGAGTGATACGGAACATCTTCAACCCTTAAATGTGAAGAATCTCTATTCTCCTTGACTGTATAGCGCTTCTTACAATGTACACAACATCCCACGGCTATATATACTGAACAAAAATATAAAAATGTCAAGGATTTTACTGAGTAACATTTCATATAAGGTAATCAGTCAATTGAAATACATTCATTAGGCCCTGATCTATGGATTTCACATGACTGGGCAGGGGCACAGCCATAGGCCCACCCACTTCGGACCCAGGCCCACACACTGGGGAGCCAGGCCCAGCCAATCAGAATTAGTTTTTGGCTTTATTACAAACAGAAATCATCCTCAGTTTCATTAGCTGCCCGGGTGGCTGGTCTCAGATGATCCGTCAGGTAAAGAAGCCAGATGTGGAGGTCCTGGGCTCGCATGGTTACAAGTGGTTTGTGGTTGTGAGGCCGTTTGGACGAACTGCCATATTCTCTAAAATTGTCTTCTAGCAAGGCTTTCCACTAGACATTGGAATATTGCTGCGGTGCGGGGAATTGCTTCTATTCAGCCACAAGAGCATTAATGAAGTCGGGCACTGATGTTGGGCGATTAGGCCTGGCTCGCAGTCGACATTATAATTAATCTCAAAGGTGTTCGATGGGGTTGAGATCAGGGCTCTGTGCAGGCCAGTCAAGTTCTTCCACGCCAATCTCGAGAGATCATTTCTGTATGGACCTCGCTTTATGCACAGGGGCATTGTCATGCTGAAACAGGAAAGGGCCTTCCCCAAACTGTTGCCAAAAAGTTGGAAGCACAGAATCGTCTAGAATGTCATTGTATGCTGTAGCATTAAGATTTCCCTTCAATGGAACTAAGTGGCCTAGCCTGAACCATAAAAAACAGCCCCAGACCGTTATTCTTTCTCCACCAAATTTTACAGTTGGCACAATGCATTCGGGCAGGTAACATTCTCCTGGCATCCGCCAAACACAGATTTGTCTGTTGGACTGCCAGATGGTGAAGCGGGATTCATCACTGCATAGAACGTGTTTCCACTGTTCCAGAATCCAATGGCGGCAAGCTTTACACCAATCCAGCCAACGCTTGGCATTGCGCATGGTGATCTTTGGCTTATGTGCGCGGCTGCTCGGCCATGGAAACCCATTTTGTGAAGCTTCCGACGAACAGTTCTTGTGCTGACGTTGCTTCCAGAGGCAGTTTGGAACTCGGTAGTGAGTGTTGCAACCGAAGACAGATGATTTTTACATGCTAGATGCTTCAACACTCGGCGGCCAGTTATGTGAGCTTGTGTGGCCTACCACTTCGCAGCTGAGCCGTTGTTACTCCTAGACGTTTCCACTTCACAATAGCAGCACTTAGAGTTAACCGGGCAGCTCTAGTAGGGCAGAAATTTGACGAACTGACTTGTTGGAAAGGTGGCATCCCGTGACGGTGTCACGTTGAAAGTCACTGAGCTCTTCAGTACAGGCCATTCTACTGCCAAGTTTGTCAACGGAGATTGCATGGTTGTGTGCTCAATTTTATACATCTGTCAGCAACTGGTGTGGCTGAAATAATATAATCCACTAATTTGAAGGGTTGTCCATCTACTTTTGACCATGCAGTGTGTATATATGTATATACATATATATATGTGTGTGTGTGTGTGTGTGTGTGTGTGTGTGTGTGTGTGTGTGTGTGTGTGTGTGTGTGTGTGTGTGTGTGTGTGTGTGTGTGTGTGTGTGTCAAGGGGTCTGAATACTTTCCGAAGGCACTGTACACCCTTGACTTTTTCCATATTTTGTTGTCTGTCTGAATATTTTACTGTCTGAATTTAAAATTGATTACATTTATAGTTTTATCACTGGCCTACACACAATACCCCATATTGTCAAAGTGGAATTATGTTTTTCGAAATAAAAAAATATAGAAATGAATGAAAAGCTGAAATGTCTTGAGTCAATATGTTTTCAAAGCCTTTGTTATGACAAGCCTAAATAAGTTCAGGAGTAAAAGGTGCTTGTCGAGTCACATAATAAGGTGCATGGACTCACTCTGTGTCCAATAATAGTGTTTAACATGATTTTTGAATGACTACCTCATGTCTGTACCCCACACATACTGTAAGGTCCCTCAGTCAAGCAGTGAATTTCAAACACAGATTCAACCACAAAGACCACAAAGGTTTTCCAACGCCTCACAAATAAGGTACCTATTTTGTAAATGGGTATAAAAAAACAGACATTTGGGCATGGTGAAGTTATTCATTACACTTTGGATGGTGGATCAATACACCCAGTCACTACAAAGATACAGGCGTTCTTCCTATCTCAGTTGCCGGACAGCAAGGAAACTGCTCAGCGATTTCACCATGAGGCCAATGGTGACTTTAAAACCATTACGGAGTTTAATGGCTGTGATAGGAGAAAACTGAGGATGGATCAACAACATTGTAGTTACTCCCCAATACTAACCTAATTGACAGAGTGAAAAGAAGGAAGCCTATAGATTATAAAAAATATGTCAGTGTGTTTGAGCCACAGACCCTCGTGGCCTGAGCGCCGGCCACGTCCAACTGTTGTTATTTTCTCCTCTTCTGGTCCCATTGACTGCTCCCTCTCAGAAGAGTTGCCTCTATCTTTTGTCGGACCGTGTCAATGTATGTAGGACACTGGCTGCGTGATGTGTGTACAGCACAGAGGTGTCATGGGGGTAGCATGCTCATCCATCAACTGAACCCACACTGCTTTCCCACACTGCTTTTTTTTTTTTTTTACAGTTGGCACAATGCATTCGGGCAGGTAACATTCTCCTGGCATCCGCCAAACACAGATTTGTCTGTTGGACTGCCAGATGGTGAAGCGGGATTCATCACTGCATAGAACGTGTTTCCACTGTTCCAGAATCCAATGGCGGCAAGCTTTACACCAATCCAGCCAACGCTTGGCATTGCGCATGGTGATCTTTGGCTTATGTGCGCGGCTGCTCGGCCATGGAAACCCATTTTGTGAAGCTTCCGACGAACAGTTCTTGTGCTGACGTTGCTTCCAGAGGCAGTTTGGAACTCGGTAGTGAGTGTTGCAACCGAAGACAGATGATTTTTACATGCTAGATGCTTCAACACTCGGCGGCCAGTTATGTGAGCTTGTGTGGCCTACCACTTCGCAGCTGAGCCGTTGTTACTCCTAGACGTTTCCACTTCACAATAGCAGCACTTAGAGTTAACCGGGCAGCTCTAGTAGGGCAGAAATTTGACGAACTGACTTGTTGGAAAGGTGGCATCCCGTGACGGTGTCACGTTGAAAGTCACTGAGCTCTTCAGTACAGGCCATTCTACTGCCAAGTTTGTCAACGGAGATTGCATGGTTGTGTGCTCAATTTTATACATCTGTCAGCAACTGGTGTGGCTGAAATAATATAATCCACTAATTTGAAGGGTTGTCCATCTACTTTTGACCATGCAGTGTGTATATATGTATATACATATATATATGTGTGTGTGTGTGTGTGTGTGTGTGTGTGTGTGTGTGTGTGTGTGTGTGTGTGTGTGTGTGTGTGTGTGTGTGTCAAGGGGTCTGAATACTTTCCGAAGGCACTGTACACCCTTGACTTTTTCCATATTTTGTTGTCTGTCTGAATATTTTACTGTCTGAATTTAAAATTGATTACATTTATAGTTTTATCACTGGCCTACACACAATACCCCATATTGTCAAAGTGGAATTATGTTTTTCGAAAAAAAATAATATAGAAATGAATGAAAAGCTGAAATGTCTTGAGTCAATATGTTTTCAAAGCCTTTGTTATGACAAGCCTAAATAAGTTCAGGAGTAAAAGGTGCTTGTCGAGTCACATAATAAGGTGCATGGACTCACTCTGTGTCCAATAATAGTGTTTAACATGATTTTTGAATGACTACCTCATGTCTGTACCCCACACATACTGTAAGGTCCCTCAGTCAAGCAGTGAATTTCAAACACAGATTCAACCACAAAGACCACAAAGGTTTTCCAACGCCTCACAAATAAGGTACCTATTTTGTAAATGGGTATAAAAAAACAGACATTTGGGCATGGTGAAGTTATTCATTACACTTTGGATGGTGGATCAATACACCCAGTCACTACAAAGATACAGGCGTTCTTCCTATCTCAGTTGCCGGACAGCAAGGAAACTGCTCAGCGATTTCACCATGAGGCCAATGGTGACTTTAAAACCATTACGGAGTTTAATGGCTGTGATAGGAGAAAACTGAGGATGGATCAACAACATTGTAGTTACTCCCCAATACTAACCTAATTGACAGAGTGAAAAGAAGGAAGCCTATAGATTATAAAAAATATTCTAAATCATGCATCCTGTTTGCAATAAGGCACTAAAGTAATACTGCAAAAAATGTGGCAAAGCAATTCACTTTTGTCCTGAATACAAAGTGTTATGTTTGGGGCAAATCCAATACAGCCCATTACTTAGTACCACTCTCCATATTTTCAAGCATAATGGTGGCTGCATCATTTATGGGTATTCTTGTAATCGTTAAGGACTGGGGAGTTTTTCAGGATAAAAAAATACATGGAATGGAGCTAAGCACAGGCAAAATCCTAGAGGAAAACCTGGTTCAGTTTCAACCAGACACTGGGAGATTCATCTTTCAGCAGGACAATAACCTAAAACGCAAACCAAATCTACACTGGAGTTGCTTACCAAGAAGACACTGAATATTCCTGAGTGTCCGAATTACAGTTTTGACTTAAATCTGCTTGAAAATCTATGGCAAGACTTGAAAATGGTTGTCTAGCAATGATCAACAACCAATTTGACACAGTTTGAAAAATGTTGAAAAGAGTAATGGACAAATATTGTATATTCAAGATGTGTAAACCTCTTAGACACTTATCCAGAAAGACTCACAGCTGTAATCGCTGCCAAATGAGATATTTCTGTATTTCATGTTCAATAAATGTACATTTTTTTGAAAAATATTTTCACTTTGTCATTACGGGGTATTGTGTGTAGATGGGTGAGAGAAAAAAAGCAATTTAATAAATGTTGAATTCAGGCTGTAAAACAACAAAATGTGAAATAAGTCAAGGGGTATGAATACTTTCTGAAGGCACTGTATATATGTGTGTGTGTGTGTGTGTGTGTGTGTGTGTGTGTGTGTGTGTGTGTGTGTGTGTGTGTGTGTGTGTGTGTGTGTGTGTGTGTGTGTGTGTGTGTGTGTGTGTGTGTGTGTGTGTGTGTGTGTGTGTGTGTGTGTGTGTGTATTCCGAACAATGACATTGCTCATCCTGATATTTCTTAATTTCTTTCTTTTTAACTTTTTGGACTATGTGTGTATAGTTTTGTATTGCTAGGTATTACTGCACTGTTTGAGCTAGAGACAAAAGCATTTCGCTGCACCTGTGTACTCAACCAATGAACTTTGAACAGTCGATTGAACTCGTTCCCCTTTGAATGGTTTACTTCTTAAAGGGGTAAATTCACTATATTTGCGGATTTATATGGTTTTTTAATGATATTTTATCTGGTCGATTATGGGCATGTTTTGGTAATTTAGTCACTTTCAGCAGTCTCTGTCTAGCTACTATCTTATATTGTAATTTGGTTTGATTGACCACAGTCCCCCCCAAAATATCTCTCCCCTGCAACTCTTTCCCAAGCTGTTCCTGAAGATATGTTCTCAGTGGAAATATGTTCTCAGTCAATTTACCTGTAACAGTAAGAGTTAAAAATAAAACTGTGAGCTTCCGGTACTTGACGCATACCATGTCCCATCCTGGGACGATGTGTGGTGTATTAATATGGCCTGCAGTGGCAACAGTGGAGGTCACTCCGATAAATTGGTCAGGTTGCCTTTTAGCAGCTCGGTCACAGCCCATTTATCTTGTTACCCCACTCTATCCATTTAGTGGTCTCAATAGTGGGATTAGACAATGGAGCAGCACCAGGCACCCAATGACGGAGCGCTTGGCAAATAGGTTGTAGTGTTGCCTTAGCTATTGTTATTTTTTTCTTTCTCTTGGTTTTTGAAGGATCTGTCTGTTTTCTGGAATAAGTCTTGATGTGTTTATATTTTCGCTCAGGAAAAGTGAGTTATAGTTATTTTCGTAGACAAGGCTTAATCGGTCTCGATCGGGCGAGGCAAATAGGCGGTGTCGAAATTAACCTTGAAATGAAGAGGGAAAATAGGAATGCTATATCAGGTTGTTTTGGTTTGATGTGTGGAACTGCACACGACACCTCCCATCAATTATCAAAGCTAAAACTAATTTCAGCCCCCTCAGCACTGTATAGAATTGTCTCTTTCAGTACCATTCAAACACATATATAAAAAAATGAATTGAAGTGGCAAGGACACTGTAGAAATAAAGATTCCTTAGATAATTGGAAGATTATTTCCTCCTCTACAGTTGTTGAGAGAGAATGGTCTCCCTTTAATGTGGTGTGTTGTGTTGACTGAGTAACCTGAGACTTCTACTGCATCCTGAGAGGGATATATACACTGAGAAACAGCAATTAATTCCGTCCTCAGTGTTGCCATGGGGTTTCTGCTATTGCCTATGGTGGTGACGTTAAAAGGTGTAGTTGTAAGCTTCTATTTTCTATTATAAGTGTGGAAGTCCTCCAAAACACAAACAAACAAGCCGGAAGGAGTCTTTGTAAGTGCAAACTCAAAGAAGAAAAGGTAATGGTGCCTTGATTAGAGTAAATAGAGCATTTTTGTGTTTTGTTTCAGCCATGATTGTGTATGTAGGCTTCAGTAATGCACCCTACAACCACAGGGGAAAATGAGCTGTGGAGTGCATCTTCAAGGATGGTATAGAAATGGGGTCTGGGGAAATTGGCATACTATCATTATTATACGGTGATGATTGGAATTTGCCTTCTTTCGTGGATGGAGAAGGATTATCATACTTATACTGCCAACAATAGGACATTCACATTTGGTAGTCATTCCCATTTAGAACCAATCAGCACCCTGGTTTTTCACCCATCCCTTGCAATCAAAGCAAATACTTTAATGGTGGAAAGTACCTGTTTCCTGACCCTCTTTTGGACTTTGAGAGTCTTGAAAAAGACACATTTTGTCTATTCAGGCTCCTTCTCGACCAAGCTGTTTGTTTTCCAATCACTTAAAAGATGCACCAAGGGATAGCATAATATTTCTAGAGTTTGCTCTTTAAATAAGTATGGGGATGACATTTGGAACTTCATTATAATGGCTGCAGAGAGAATTTTTCTTCCGTCCCTCTGCTGCATAACAGAAGATATTTACTGTGGCTGAACAACATCACTCACAAATAATACACTACAGTCTGCCTCACACAGAAGCCGTGTTACATTTTAGATAAAGCTTTGGTGGTGGGACTGATAACATGATACATATTACATTACATCATCCTAGCATTCTGTTGCCATATATCAGCTTCCCTTTTGAAATATAGTCTGCTGCACTGTTCCTGTTTCTGCACCAATGTGAACATCCTTCTACAGCATAGCAACACATAGACACTGTTTAGTGGGCTAGCTGTTCACACATTTAATATAGTGGTGTAGAGGAAGTCCAGTATTTCAAATCAAATGTTATACAACACAAAATCAAATAATGAGTTCCTTGCTTTTCCTGTGGTCCAAACAAGCTCCCCTGCCATAATGGATACACTGGAGGTTAGGGTGGGGCAGTAACCAGATTTTCATACCTTCATACTGTTCCTTACTGCCAGTGCAAACAAGGGGCGCTATTTTTTTCAAAATGTTTTTTTTGACGCACAAAACAAATTTAGGCAGTAGGGATCCTGATCCAGGAGGAGATTGATTGTCTCTGCTGTAACCACAAAGGTTGATCTTGCAAGCTAGCCACTTAGCTAGCAAGTTATCAAACCAATTGCATAGTTGGAGCCCTGAGCAGGATATCATTTATTTGGCACAACTTAGATCAACGTTTCTCAAACTTGCCCTAACACTACACAACTGATGATTAGTTGATTATTTGAATCAGCTGTGTAGTGCTAGGGCAAAAACCACAATGTGCACCCAGCGGGAAACCCTGTCTTAGATAGTTCATTTATAGTTATAAGCAGTGGCGTAGCACCCACTGCTTGTATACAGTATATCTTTTTTACAGTATTGAAAATCATACCATCGGTATTTCAAAATACCCCGGTATGTGTATGGTATGTATATGGTATGGTATGTACACTACTGGTCCAAAGTTTTAGAACACCTACTCATTCAAAGGTTTTTCTTGGGGCAGCAGGTAGCCTAGTGGTTAGAGCATTGGACTTGTAACCGAAAGGTTGCAGATCAAATCCCTGAGCTGACAAGGTACAAATCTGTGGTTCTGTCGCTGAATAAGGCAGTTAACCCACTGTTCCTAGGCCGTCATTGAAAATAAGAATTTGTTCTTACTGACTTTCCTAGTTAAATAAAGGTAAAAAATAAAAAAGGTTTTCTTTATTTTTACTATTTTCTACATTGTAGAATAATAGTGAAGATGTCAAAACTATGAAATAACACATATGGAATCATGTAGTAACCAAAAAAGTGTTACTTTATATTTAAGTATACTTTAAGTATACTTTATTTTTAAGATTCTTCAAATAGCCATCCTTTGCCTTGATGACAGCTTTGTACACTCTTGGCATTCTCTCAACCAGCTTCACCTGGAATGCTTTTCCAACAGTCTTGAAGGAGTTCCCACAAATGCTGAGCACTTGTTGGCTGCTTTTCCTTCACTCTGCGGTCCGACTCATCCCAAACCATCTCAATTTGGTTGAGGTCGGGATTGTGGAGGCCAGGTCATCTGATGCAGCACTCCATCATTCTCCTCCTGGGTAAAATAGCTCTTACACAGCCTGGAGGTGTGTTGAGTCATTGTCCTGTTTGAAAACAAATGATAGTCCCACTAAGCCATAAACCAGATGGGATGGCGTATCACTGCAGAATGCTGTGGTAGCCATGCTGGTTAACTTTTCACATGTCCCAACACTTGGGTGTGATCATTCTACATTGGTCTGAGGACCCAATATTTGGCATGGGTCCTCGGAGATCCTCAAAACGTTCTACAGCTGCAACATCGAGAGAATCCTGACTGGTTGCATCACTGCCTGGTACGGCAGCTGCTCGGCCTCCGACCGCAAAGCACTACAGAGGGTAGTGCGTACGGCCCAGTACATCACTGGGGCTAAGCTGCCTGCCATCCAGGACCTCTACACCATGCAGTGTCAGAGGAAGGCCCTAAAAATTGTCAAAGACCCCAGCAACCCCAGTCATAGACTGTTCTCTCTACTACCACATTGCAAGCGGTACCGGAGTGCCAAGTCTAGGACAAAAAGGCTTCTCAACAGTTTTTACCCCCAAGCCATAAGACTCCGAACAAGTAATCAAATGGCTACCTGGACTATTTGCATTGTGTGCCCCCCCCAACCCCTCTTTTACGCTGCTGCTACTCTCTGTTTATCATATATGCATAGTCACTTTAACTATACATTCATGTACATACTACCTCAATTAGCCTGACCAACCGGTGCCCCCGCACATTGGCTATGCATTGTGTCCCGCCATCCACCACCCGCCAACCCCTCTTTTACACTACTGCTACTCTCCGTTTGTCATATATGCGTAGTCACTTTAACCATATATACATGTACATACTACCTCAATCAGCCCGACTAACCGGTGCCTGTATATATCCTCGTTACTGTATATAGCCTCGCTACTGTTATTTTTCACTGTCTTTTTGCTGTTGTTTTTATTTCTTTACTTACCTATTGTTCACCTAATACTTTTGTTTTTACTTATACTTTGCACTGTTGGTTAGAGCCTGTTGTATTCGGCGCACGTGACAAATAAACTTTGATTTGATTTGTAGCGTACGATCAAACCAGTGTGATTAGAACGCTTATTTAGAATGCTTATTTAGAACTGCCAGTTTCAAATGACGCAACAATCAGCATTTGAGAAACATTTTGCACAAACACAGTCCTTACAAAGTTATGTCCAGAATGTGAGCAGTTCATTTCTTTATGCAATGTTCGGACATTCACAGAAGTATCTACAGCATAACACAATCATCCAAACAGGAAAACTGTAGGCTACATTTGACCTAGTGCTAACTGAGGAAAGATTAACGTAACACAAGCGGTCATATTTTAATAACTCTCAGCTGACATAAACTACAAATGAATTAGCTAATAGCAATTACTATTTATAATAAATCACATCACGTGTGAGCTCACCATTCATCAAAATAATTGAGTTAAACACTCTCTAGAAATCGAAAGTAATCCGTCGATGGGTAGTTTCTGCGCACTGCCATACTTTTTCTTCCTCACAGAAACCAAAGATAAGAGAAGACAAGATGAGTTTGGTCTGTTTATAGTATGCATGTTGAAGGGGGTGTGTCATCTACCATTGTTCACATCCCACCATTCACTTCCGGAAGTTCTCAAAAAATGAGTGAACCCTTACTCACCTCATTTTGTTATAGCATCTTTGGTCCGACAGACGATTACGTGAAACCCAGAATGCATTGTATGTCAACAAACATGGCTCCACACACAGCTGGAATAGGTTTAGCTCATCATAATCAGTACAACCTTCAAAAAAGTATTTTACACACATAATTATAAGGGCACAAGGCGAGACCCAGATGCAGACACGGGAGGCAGATAGTTTGAGTCTTTGATATTTATTATATTCCAAAAGGGTAGGCAAGAGAATGGTTTGTGGACAGGCAAAAGGTCAGAACCAGTTCAGATTCCAGGAGGTACAGAGTGGCAGGCAGGCTCAAGGTCAAGGCAGGCAGAATAGTCAGGCAGGTGGGTACAGATTTCAGAAACAGGCAAGAGTCAAAACAGATCAGGGCGTGTGTAACGGCTTTCGTCGGTGGAAGGAGAGGACCAAAGCGCAGCGTGGTTAGTGTTCATCTTAATTTAATGAATATCAAAAAACAGAACACTTCAAATACAAAACAACAAAAGTGAAAACCGAAACAGTTCTATCTGGTGCAGACACACAAAGACTGAAAACAACCACCCACAAAACACAATAGAACACAGGCTACCTAAATATGGTTCCCAATCAGAGACAATGACTAACACCTGCCTCTGATTGAGAACCATATCAGGCCAAACGAGAAACCCCACATAGAAACAGAAAACATAGATCATACCCACCCAACTCACGCCCTGACCACACTAAAACAAAGAAAATACAAAAGAACTATGGTCAGAACGTGACAGCGTGACACATAATATGTGCCCATTACAATCTATGCAAGAATCGGAATGCATGATTTGTCATCGGTACTTGAAAACATGTGAATAAAACAGCACTGCAAAGTCTGCCTGTCTTGCACCAGGAGAAGTAAGCAGAGGAAGTTGACAAAATACATGTGTTTAGCTTGTGATACACCTCTATGTATTTCCCCATGCTTTGGGGAGTATCATATGCTCAAGCACTATTGAGCACATCTGCAGCAATTAGTGACTGACTGACCTAACAGGTGACTTGACAGTTGACCCACCATGATACTATGCCTTTAGAGGTGGGGGTGCAAATGCAGTTGTTGTTCAGTCACTGCATGAATATGAAATATGGGTTATGCATATTCCGTTTTTTTTCCTCTAGTAAAACAAGTTTGTTGTTGTTCAACCAACCACCACCAATACTGCAATAAAATAGACGACTATAACATATTGGCCTATGTGTTTTCTATCTGTGTTTTCATCCAGTAAAACTGATAAGGAGTGTACGCTAGGATACAAAAGCTGGCCTCAATCTTCAGCTCGAAAGATGTCCAGCTCCAGTTCCTGTCATGATATTGGCAAATACTGTTTGTGGTTTCTGAAAGTACAGAATAAAGAGGAATTTTTAGTAATTAGAATACAATATCAGGATATAGCAATAAAACAATATTAGAAAAAAGTAACATAATACACACTGATATACAAATAGTATATTGCATTGACAAAATCACAAATTTGAGTTATAACAGTAAGAAACAGTAACTTTTGAGCTCCACAAGGGGGCAGGGCAGAACAGAGCTATGCTAAATAGGCCAAATGAAAACAAACCATGGTCATATATTTTTTAACCATTATTTAACTAGGCAAGACATTTAACAATGAGGGCCTACACCAGCCAAACTCTAACGATGCTAGACCAATTGTGCGCCACCCTATGGGACTCCCAATCACGGCCGGTTATGATACAGCCTGGATTCGAACCAGGGTGTCTGTAGTGAGGCCTCTAGCACTGAGATGCAGTGCTGTAGACCGCTGCGCCACTTGGGAGTCAGAAGGCCAGTAGCTTCAAAATACAACACAAGCTAATACTTCTGTGACGCAATTAACATTGTTTTACAGCGCTAATAGAAGATTGTAGCTAGCTACATAAGCACGATTGAATATAACACCATAAAGGTTATGAAATGAGTAATGCTACCTCGCGTGTCCACGGTTATAAGGAATATACACAAATATATTATGCTTCATACATACAGGGAGCTCCAGTAGAAACCGCGTAATATGACATACAGAAACTATTATAACGTAATAAGGTACTTACTTTGATAGAAACACAGCCTGGATTTGAACCAGGGTGTCTGTAGTGACACCTCTAGCACTGAGATGCTGTGCCGTAGACCACTGCGCTACTTGGGAGTTATAAGGCCAGGTTATCTTCAAAATACAACACAAGCTAATACTTCTCTGCCACATTTAGCATTGTTTTACAGAGCTAATAGACGAATGTAGCTAGCTACATAAGCACGATTGAATATAACACCATAAAGGTTATGAAATGAATAATGTTACCTCGCGTGCTCACGGTTATAAGGAATATACACAAATATATTATGCTCCATACAGTGAGCTACAATAGAAACGACATACATAAACTATTATAACATAATAAGTCACTTATTTTGATAGAAACGCACACATTTCCAAAGTTATTATTAGTACAATGACTGCGATGCGGACAACAGACGGAAAATGTGAACACAATTTCTAAGTAATTGTCCGCAAAAGTAAAAAGGACCATTTTTATGTGAATGAATGAGGAGGCGGAACACACCTCAGTTCAAACTGTTCTTAGAAAATAAAAACTTATTAGAAAATCATTTGAAATTGACAAGTTGAAACAACCTATAAATAAAAACAGGCTGCGTGCCTTGGTTTGAGGGCAGCGCGCATTAAATATACTTTTGTGTAACAATCACATTCCGGAATGGAGAGAACATTCTGACATCATGTGCATAAAAAAACTCACGCTGGGGCAACCGTTAAAAATATTTGGAACTCAGGTATGAAAAGGTTAAGTGTGCCTTCTAAATAGATCACAGACAGTGTCACCAGCACAGCACCCCCACACCATATCACCTCCTCCTCCATGCTTTACGGTGGGAAATACACATGCATTCACCCACACCACATCTCACAAAGACACAGTGGTTGAGAACAAAAATCTCCAATTTGGACTCCAGACTAAAGGACAGATTTCCACTGGTCTAATGTCCATTGCTCGTTGTTTCTTGGCCCAATAAAGTATCTTCTTCTTATTGGTGTCCTTTAGTACGGGTTTCTCTGCAGCAATTTGACCATGAAGGCCTGATTCACACAGTCTCCTCTGAATGTTGAGATGTGTCTGTTACTTGAACTTCGTGAAGCATTTATTTGGGCTGGTAACTCTACTGAACCTATCGTCTGCAGCAGAGGTAACTCTGGGTCTTCCATTCCTGTGGCGGTCCTCAAGAGAGCCAGTTTCATCATAGCGCTTGATAGTTTTTGCGACTGCACTTGAAGAAACTTTCCAAGTTTTTGAAATATTCCGTATTGACTGACCTTCATGTCTTAAAGTAATGATGGACTGTCGTTTCTCTGCTTAATTGAGTTGTTCTTGCCATAATATGGACTCTGTCTTTTATCAAATAAGGCTATCTTCTGTATAACCCCTTTACCTAGTCACAACACAACTGATTAGCTCAAACGCATTAAAAAGGAAAGAAATTCCACACATTTTTAATTTAAATGCATTCCAGGTGACTACCTCATGAAGTTGGTTGAGAGAATGCCAAGAGTGTGCAAAGCTGTCGTCAAGGCAAAATGTGGCTATTTGAAGAATCTCAAATATAAAATATTTTTGAATTTGTTTAACACTTTTTTGGTAACTACATGATTCCATATGTGTTATTTCATAGTTTTGATGTCTTCATTATTATTCTACAATGTAGAAAATAGTAAAAATATAGAAAAACCCTTGAATGAGTAGGGGTTCTAAATCTTTTGACTGGTAGTGTATATGTTATGTATACATGGTATGTGTATGGTATGTATATGGTATGTATATATGGTATGTATATGGTATACTGTATGTATAGTATACCGCCCAAGCCTACTGGAGTAATTGCACTTTTTGCGAGTAAATGAAAGCAGTTGTTAACGTCCTTGTAAGATGAAAGCAGTTGTTAATTACGTAAGATGAATGCAGTTGTTAATTACGTACGATGAAAGCAGTTGTTAATTACGTAAGATGAAAGCAGTTGTTAATTACATAAGATGAAAGCAGTTGTTAATTACGTAAGATGAAAGCAGTTGTTAATTACATAAGATGAAAGCAGTTGTTAATTACGTAAGATGAAAGCAGTTGTTAATTACGTAAGATGAAAGCAGTTGGTAATTACGTACCATGAAAGCAGTTGTTAATTACGTAAGATGAAAGCAGTTGTTAATTACATAAGATGAAAGCAGTTGTTGACGTCCTTGTAAGATGAATGCAGTTGTTAACGTCCTTGTAAGATGAAAGCAGTTGTTAACGTCCTTGTAAGATTAAAACAGCAGTTGTTAACACCCTTGTAAGATGAAAGCAGTTGTTAATTACATAAGATGAATGCAGTTGTTAATGACCTTGTAAGATGAATGCAGTTGTTAATGACCTTGTAAGATGAAAGCATTTGTTAACGTCCTTGTAAGATGAAAGCAGTTGTTAATTACGTAAGATGAAAGCAGTTGTTAATTACATAAGATGAAAGCAGTTGTTGACGTCCTTGTAAGATGAATGCAGTTGTTAACGTCCTTGTAAGATGAAAGCAGTTGTTAACGTCCTTGTAAGATGAAAGCAGTTGTTAACACCCTTGTAAGATGAAAGCAGTTGTTAATTACATAAGATGAATGCAGTTGTTAATGACCTTGTAAGATGAATGCAGTTGTTAATGACCTTGTAAGATGAAAGCAGTTGTTGACGTCCTTGTAAGATGAAAGCAGTTGTTGACGTCCTTGTAACATGAAAGCAGTTGTTAATGTCCTTGTAACATGAAAGCAGTTGTTGACGTCCTTGTAACATGAAAGCAGTTGTTGACGTCCTTGTAACATGAAAGCAGTTGTTTGACGTCCTTGTAAGATGAAAGCAGTTGTTGACGTCCTTGTAAGATGAAAGCAGTTGTTGACGTCCTTGTAAGATGAAAGCAGTTGTTGCCGTCCTTGTAAGAGGTAAGCAGTTGTTAATGTCCCTATAAGATGAAAGCAGTTGTTAACACCCTTGTAAGAGGTAAGCAGTTGTTAACACCCTTGTAAGAGGTAAGCAGTTGTTAATGTCCTTGTAAGATGAAAGCAGTTGTAACGACATTGTAAGATGAAAGCAGTTGTTAACGCCCTTATAAAATGAAAGCAGTTAACGCCCTTGTAAACATGAACAAGCAAATATGCAATGAGTTGGTTATCTAAGTGCAAGTAGCTTTTCTGCACTTGAAGTTTCTCATACTCTTTATCCAGATAACAATAATTGGTCCCACTTATTTGGATAATCCAGATAGTCCATATGTAGATGCTTGTTAGGATTAGTAGATAGTTATTTAAAATGTTACTGATGGAGCATCTACAAATAAAGTGTTACCCAATACTTTTATGCTGCTGAATATGTGCTTCATTTGGGACTGTGGGGACACAGTAGTAGAGGTAGCTAAGAGGCAAAACAAGAGTGCGATATTAGCAAGAAAATGTGGCAATATGCTAATGCCACCAGGGAGACAACTTCAGTTGTGCAGCAGCGAACTGCTCTGCATATCGCCAGCACTAGTCTGCTGCTATTCCATTATCCCAGTCCTGTGTGTGAGTAATGTTGATATTCCATTATCCCAGTCCTGTGTGTGAGTAACATTCATTTAGAAACACTGACTAAATATCAGGGAGGGCCATACTCACTCCATCATTTAGTTTGTAGTTGTATGTGTTACATGCACAAGGTGTTGGTTGACAACTAAATGAATGTCTGGAAAGAGGGGAAACTCAGGGAGGGGAAGCCTATTCCCCGATTCCCTGGACTCTCCATTAATATTGGAGTCCACTCTTTCAGGGGATACTGCTGACATTTGGCTCTCTGTGTAATGGAGACCTAACCTTTAAGCACTGCATGGAACGAGTCATTTCTCATAATCTGGCATCCATTTTTTACGAATTGTGTCCAATGATGTGTTTAACTGTCCTCTCCTACCTCTGTATTTTGCCTTCCCTTCTTGTAATGTGCTGTGGTCATAAATTCTCCTCCATCTAGTATATTTGAATCATGCATCCTCTGATTGTGCTTAGCTAACTAAAACCTATTTCTTAATAAATATTGAACTGTAGTAGCTACATAGAGTGGCTACCTATTTGGCTGGACATATTTACAATAAAAGCTATAATTAGTTGATTGGGCAACCAGAGTACACATTTGGTTAGGTCCAAGTCCCCCTTAATTCCTATAAATCCAGACTCAAGCCCTAAGCCACCATTACAAAAACTCCTAGATCCCCGGGGTCCTTCCTGAAGCTCCATGGATGGAAGGAAAATCATTGTTTCAGCAGCCGGTAATGATGATTAGCCACAATCTGGGGATCGACTGCAGATCAGTCAAAGACGTGGTGATCCTCAAAGGGAACATGACCGACTGTCCCGGCCACGCATACTGAGCAGATTGATTGTGTTTCCCTGGGAGATTGAGGGGAAATCTTTGAAGTGTGCCTGGTAATAATCTAGGATTGGACGCCATGAAATGTGAAGCAATTGTCTTCAAGTTAAAAGCCAGGGAGTGATTTCCTCCAGGGGGTTTATACATATCTGGTGGTCAACAGTCTTGGATGTGCATTTCCTAATTTGGCTCATTGTCGAAGGTTGTGATTGTAACAGCATTCGGAATATACCATTTCTAAATGTAACGTTCATAACATGGTATTTGGTAATGGGACCCATGACTTGGACTATCTCGTGATTTACGAGGTTCGAGTGACGTGCATGTATCCCAAGTTGGGGAGAAAAATCTATTTAATTCCAGGTAGCTATTGAAATACCAGTGGAAACAGAACCGTAAAAAAATTGACTACACAATATACTTATTTATAACATTACAGTGTGTCCCCCTGGAGCTTTCATGCAAAAGTTTTCAATTTGGAAGAAATACTGCTTCAATATTATTGAGCATTTTCCCCACGGTGAATTACTTTACTGGAAATAGCCTTTATTAAGGGAATAGAGAATCAGGGAAAGGTACAGGGTGTGCTGTTGCCATCAATAATGGATCGGAAACAAGTCAATGTTTCCGGAGGCCTTCCCTTTGTCGAGGTCTTCGTGCCGTAGCAGTACGTGTGAATAATGCATCCTCCCTCCTCTCCCTTCGTCTTGTTCGGACCACAGTTCCCCGGTCGTGATTGGCTGTGCCTCGGGGCACCGGAGGAGATAGGAAATCACCTGCTCCATTTAGCAACGCCGTGCTAGCGGCCCCGGCGCCATACTGTTCAGACCTTTGTGTCTGAGCTGGCACTTAATGCCAGGACCTCTTGTTAACTTCAGTCGGTGGGGCCGCGCTGCAGCGTAGCTGTCACATCTGACCATTATTATTGTTACACCCGACTGTTTGAACGGTAAATCGGCAATAGCTGCAACCACTGGGAGTTTCATTTTGTTCTTTTTTACAGGGCAACAGTTTGTGGATTGGCATGATTGGTGATAGCAGACAGCTTTCGCTGCAAACCCATTTTCTGTTCTGCTTTGACTCTGAGTCTGTAGCCCCCTCCCTCCCTTTATCTTTCACCCTCTTCTTTTCGCTACCTCTCTTTCACATGCTAGCGTATGGGCTAGTGTGAGAAGCGTCTGTCTGCAGGATCGCAATGAGGGCGGCCTGCTAGTTTCAGCGTCCCCCTCACACAGGAGTCTCTGCGGGGAGTCCGCAGGAGTCGGGCACCCACCCCAGCCCCCCCATGGAGCAGCCCTGGCCACTGCCTGGCCACATAATCCATATTGTAAAGGGCAGCTGGAGGAGGAAACACCAAAGAACCAGAACAGCACTGAGGCGTCCCCCTCTGTCTTTCTCGCTGTCTATTCATAGAAAACATCAGTGTCTGCAACAGACGCACTCTGCATGTCAAATTCCAAACTCCAGAACCCAGAGTGAACACCTGTCATACCCACCATTTGTATTATTTCTCCCCCCAGCTCTCTTTTGCTTTTAGAATGAGGGACGGTAAGTAGGACAATGAATGTTGGTTTCTGGTTGTTTACTCCAAATTCATTGCAGTATATTCGCCAGTGCAGAAACACTTTTTTTTCTCTCTTTGTACATACAGCTATTGTGAAAGCAAGCTACTTGGCCGTATAGGTGGCTGTTTATCCAAGGGCTTTGGTGGTAAGCCTGTTTTGACAGAGGATGGATCAACAGCAGCGGGTGACTGTCAAAGCCAAGACATTCTAGACAGATTTACATTTATTCTCCAGACGAACCATCAAGGCACAAGCCCACCACCTCTTTTTCCCAATCATTCAATGTCCCCTAACTAAAAGCTCTTACTGTAGGACTAGTCATTATATCCCCATAAGTCACTTGAAGGCAGGGTAGCCTTAACATACACATCCAATTGTTGCTTTGAAATATGATATAATTTGGCAGTATTGTTAATATCTCTACTGCATGACCTAGGTCAGTGATACATGTTAACGTGATAGGTCAATGATACATAATGTGATGTATTGTATGGATATTTACATTGCACAGGGTCTTGAGGGACCTAGACATTGACTTACACATGCCTTTGGCCCATTTAGTATTCCTTAACCATCCAATGAGGGGAATCACACCCAGGACAACTGTTATGTGAAAATAATGGAAATAAACAATGACCCTGGGAGTTTTTATATGACGAATATAAGCCCCCATTTTGAACATTTCTTGTCATATGTCCCAAATACCTTTTTTGAGGATAGATAATGAACAGAGCAGATTAATTTGGGGCACTCAATATGAAAAGCATTCGTACTGTATAATGTGGATCAGTGGGACACTTAGATTACACAAATTGGAGAGGAGCCATACTCATTGCAGATACTCACCACTGACATGCTTAGTGAGTTCATGCAGTCTTCCTGACATAGGTCTAGGATTCGGTAGAAATTGCCTCTAACCGCTGGTCCAGGGTTGTATATCTTTAATCTCCTAATGGTTAATGTTAATATTTGGGTTGGGTAATCTGATCCTAGGTCTGTGTATAGAAGAAACTTCTACCTTTAGCGCTGTACTTCAAGCAATATGCTAAAATAGGCCTACGTTTTTTCAAACGCGTCTTCAAATAAGTCTCATCAGTTCAAACCATTTTAAGTTATTAGTGAAGGATCGCTGATGGCACAATATTATCCACCTCTTGTACATGATTGATTATCATGAATAATGACATGCCCAATATATTTTTATGAGCTATGAATATAATCAGGTATAACTAATGTTTTCAATCTTCTAGACAAAAATATATGAAAGATATGCTTGACCGTAACACACAAACACATACATTAAAATAAATCTTTGAAATGTATTCTTCCTTGTGCAAAAAGGCTACAGCATTAGCCGAAAAACGACCTAAAACTACATTAAACCAGAACAACAAGGGGGAATTCATTCCTTGACTTTTGATTCAGTCCCGATTGCACGTGTCCAATAATTACGATATCGATAGTGCACCATTTAACACTTCAGTCAACCATTTTGGCTTGCTTGTTGTGACATGTTTTTATATTATGCATTCTAGATCAATATAACATTATGCATTTCTGAGTGTTGAATCGAATAGTTTGTCATCAGACCATGAAATATTAGAAAACCATATTTAATGCATTAGTGTTTGCCATTGGGCCAAGGATATGCATAGGTTTACTACTGAAGTGCTCATAGCAACAATGGATTCTAGACCATAACCATTATCTTTCAATCAACCACACATATTTGCAAGAGCAAAAGAGAGGGTTTTCTCAATTTATTGCAAATAGATTTTCTCTATTTGTTTTATTTTAGTATTTTTCAAGGAATAGACAATTGAATAGAGGACACAATGCCAATCTATTTTATTAATTTAAAATATGACCTTGACAGGGGTGTTAAAGGCACACTTTCAGCTGTGGTTGCACATTGCATTTCATACACAAAAAACAAACTAGGATTGATATAGGCCAGTCTGGGCACCTGTTCCTTTCCTTCTTGTATTTTAAACATAAAAAAACTCCCCCTCAGCCCTAAAAAAAACACATGAAAAACATTTAGGTTCCCACTAAATAGAAATATAAACTACCAAATGTGCCTTTAAAGCACAATTTAATTCCTCGATTTCTAAAAAATTGTTCATGCAGAAGTCACTTTGACGGTTTCGATTTAAATTTTTTTTATAATAAAGTGACAATTATAAACATTCCCAAATACATTTCACAGCATATTGAGAGACTAATGAAGACAATTTATGTCCCCTTCATGGCATGGAAAAAGTAAAACAAACAATATTAATTTAACCATGTGATATACAGTACATATGAAATATATCACGTACAAAGTCACATTAATATTCTATTTTGTCAAGGCTTTTAAGTTACATCCAAAATCAAAGAGACATATATACTCAGACTATTATTTTGATATAATTTAACATGATTTAATCCAAGTCTATGTAGACTGCCCATATTGACAAAAATAAAGAGTAAAATGTATGCATTTGACCATCTTTAATGTATTGTGCTTTTTCATGATGGGAAGGAAATGTTCTTGTTTCCTCAGAAATATGCACTCAAACGTAATCCATGATCAAAATAAGAGAATATTTTATTTATTTTATTTATGTAACCTTTATTTTGACAGGGAGTAATGCTGAGACCAAGGTCTCTTAGTCTTTTTCAGAAGCTTGTGTTCATTATAATACAAATTAAATAATTTATATTGTTTGTGTGTGTAAATGTACATTTCAGCACTTTAGTATTTGTATTGATTTGCAATAACTTCTCATGGTATAATTAGCACACATTAGGACAATGAAACATCTAATCTTATTGTTTAACTGAGGAGAAGACATTAAGGCTATTACTATAGTGATGTCACCCTGATGGATAAGTTAATATCAAAACAGTTTTTAAACAGGAATAAGGTGACACTTTTAGGTCAGGACCACTTGAGTGACAGAATTACCACACAGTCCCACATGTGAATTAATTTCACTGTTTCTCTATTGTGTCAATGTACTGTATGTCACCTATCGAGATGTCTTGGAGGTGTGTTTCTAAGGAAAATACCCCCCCCCCCCCCTCCGGTTGAGCTTTAGCTGGTGGCAGTCTCTATCCCCTCTCTCCTTTCCTTCCCTTTCTTTCCCTCCACTTATGCAGGGTAAACACACACACACACACACACAACGCTAAGCCTATCGTCTGAGAGTGCAGCTAGAGCCAGACAGCGTAACACGATCCGTGATAGAGTGGTGTCCAGCACTCTGTCTACCGCTTCACGTAGAGGAGGAGAACGAGAGATAAATCGAGGAGAAGAAAGGAGAGGGAGAGAGAGTGAAGGTGGCAGGGGAGGTTGGCAACTAGAACAATTCCTGTGTGTGTGTGTGTGTGTGTGTGTGTGTGTGTGTGTGTGTGTGTGTGTGTGTGTGTGTGTGTGTGTGTGTGTGTGTGTGTGTGTGTGTGTGTGTGTGTGTGTGTGTGTGTGTGTGTGTGTGTGATCCTGTGTGTGTGTGATCCTGTGTGTGTGTGATCCTGTGTGTGTGTGTGTGTGACACTTCCTAATCCAGTATGCTTTAACCCTTGTGGCAGCCAGCGACTGAATGCGATAGCGTTCCAGTCCACTGTGTGACTGTAGTATCTATCAAGACTGGGCGGCGAGGATATCCAGGGCATTTGTACAGCCGCTACAAAAACAGAAACACTATCTAAGAAGTGAAACTCGTTAGGATCTCTTGAGGGAATAGCCACAGGCATTGCCAAAGGTAACTTTTGTAATGGATATTATTTTATTATTATTTTATCATAGCCTACTTCGTAGGCTTAGTTTTCTTTATTCTCCACAATCTTTATTCATTTGTTGGCCACATGTTATGCAAGAAAATAGCAATTCTTAACTCATGTGGTGCAATATACGGGTTCATTTATAAAAGGCATCCATATCTTGTCAGCATGCATGTGAATGTAACTGTTCTACAATTTGCTTGGGCCTAATTAGGACTGCAGCATAGTATACCCCTCTCAATTCTTTCACTGATCATCAAGTTAAGGAGACTCAATGTTTACTATTGTCTAACAATATGCCTGATGCCTAACAATACCAGACACCAGCTTTTGATCATTCTCAATTGTTTGCACTTGGCAAGAACTATGTCTATTGGAAATATTTACACTGCAAGTAAATTGGAAACAGATTGCAGCATGGAATATAGTTACTGTACACTTGCCCAGCAACATTTTTAGCAGATGTTTTGTGGGAAAACAACGGGCTCTGTTGTAGCCTACTATTCAATGGGCGATATTCAGAGTGATGCATGTTCTCATTGAATTCATCAGAAGTTTTGATGGCCTGTGCTCTAACAATGAAAAATAACTAAGTTAAATTGGGAATGGAATGTTGGAATTATGCGTTATTGGGAGGGTTGGATAATGGGTGTTATTTGGCCAGTCCTTATTTGGCCAGCTATTCTTATGGTTCTCAGCACATTTCCAATGGAAAAATAATTATGTTTTATTGTCACATACACTGGATAGGTGCAGTGAAATGTGTTGTTTTACAGGTTCAGCCATAGTAGTATGGCACCCCTGGAGCATTTTAGGGTTTCTCAAGGCCACATCAATGATTTTTCACCTTGTTGGGTATTCGAACTAGCCACCTTTCGGTGACTGGCCTAACGCTCTAACCGCTAGGCTACCTGCCACCCAATGTGTTGGTAATGGCTTTGACAAATCTGGTCTTGACGGTAGGTACTGCTTCCTGGGTCTTAACTCCTTTGAGTTAACCATTGTGGGAGCTACGTCATGGCCTTGGAGACAGTGACATATTGAAGACCTTAGCAGAGCGCTAGCTGTGAAGACCGAGCAATAGGTGTGTAGCAAGTGGCGACCAACAATAAGCAGTAGAGATGCATCACAGAGAAATAAGCTCAGGTGTCACACCAGGTCATACAGTTGCTATTCACATATATTTACAAGTGACAGATAAATGGAAGTGGGTAAACTCAACAAGCTTTTCTCTGTGGGTATTGCGTCATATGAGGTATCGCTGTGGAGCTACGGCTATGATTTATTGCCAAGGCCAGAAGGCGAGTGGTGCACCAAGGTAGCTGTATTTTTAGCTGCTACCTGAATAAGAAGGATATGATTAATTACACTTGATATATCCATTTCCTCATTTATCAGATATATTAATTTTATTAGTGGCCAACAATTCATATTTTTTCATTATATTGATGTTCATATACAGTATGTATTGTTTTATCCCAGCATTCTTATAATACCCATGATGCCCATTTATATTGTGCACTTTAATTATTCATTATTTCAAATTATTTGTGTTGCTGTTTCTAGTGTTAACTGTGATATCAGTTTATGTACTAAAGGTACTATCTCTAACTTCAATTTCCGGTCAAAAGTGCTGCCCCTGCACCTGATTGTTGATTGTGGGGGGTGGGACTTGACAAATGTAACTGTGACTCACATTTCTATGATATTGGAATTCTGTTGTAAGTGCCCCCCAAACCAAAGGGGGCTGGTTTTGGAGGTGGTTACTACAGCATCCAAATCACCCAATGGCAGTTGAATGTTCCAAGACACACCCACAAAGTTTGTAAAATACGTAGAGGCCAAACTATTAACTGGACATGAAAGTTACAGTTTGTGCCTTTAATGTGTGCCTTTAATGCTGGTTGTGATTTAAGTTAATTAATGTGAGCTAAGTAGTGTACTTAAATGTAAAATTATGAAATCCACAGCAATAGTTTTTCTTTCTTTCAAAGGAATGGTCCTAACTCTTATGGAACCATAATACCATGTTATGTTAATTCCTAACATTTCTTGATGTTATGATACTGTATGATATGATTCAGTAATATAAATGGTGCCGTTTTGTGTTTCATCACCTATGCAGAGCAATTGGTAAATTCAGTTTACACAATTTAGTATTTGGCATGATGGGCGCCATAAGAAACATTGGCACCATATTATTGTCCCACAGGGTCCTTACTAAATGTTATGTTGTATAGTTTCATCATTTTAATTGTGTGTATCAGTATGTCTCTCCTGGAAATCATTTGAAAATACTCTTTCATCATAGGGTCAAGGATTATCGGTGACACCAGCGACCCCCATTGGTTTTAATGCTCTCTTTAGCTACTTCACCTCAAACATCAATGGCTCCAGTAGCCCTTCACTGAACTATTTTAAGGGAGAGATCACTATATATTTGTTTATATATACTGTTTTAACTGTTATTAATTACTGTGTTATGTATTTCTCATAATTATTTATGATCATTTATATTTTCCATTGTAAATTCCAACCACATTTTAACACTTGACACCTATTTGATTCTATCTTACTTTTTTGGGGGGAAATTCAGTTTCTTTGATATTTACACCTTGGTTGGCATTTAAAAAAATAAAAAACCCATATTTAAAATAGCTATAAAATGAGCTAGATACTGATTGTTTTATTCATTTCAATTTGTTCAACATTTAATATTGCATTTGAAGTCCTAATTCTTAACATCAAGTCCTATGTACACATAAAAACCATATTTTCACACACCCTTTATAGCGTATTGTTTTGGGATGTTTCCTTTATCTGGTAATTGGCTGAAGCCCACTGAAAGGCATGTCCAACATTGCATCCCAAATGCCACACCTGTCAACACATCAGCATACAATAGGAGACGTTTGATATCACTGGCACCCCCCCACACCCGACTGTACCCTTTGCATTAATCAGGGACACGGGATTGGGGGGGGGGGGGGGGGGGGGGGGGAGTAGGCGAGGCCTGTGATCCATCTATAAAAGGCCTCATAAGTAGATATTTCTTCTCAGATTCATCTGCTTCAGTTTTTCTCTGGCCTAACATGAAGGACTTCCTGGGAGAGGGCAAACATTCTGGCTAATTAACACTACCTTTTATATACTCTCTCACTTTCACCCCTCTCTCTCTCTTTCTCTCTGTTTCTCTCTCTAGCGCTCTGTCTATCGTTTGCACCTTACACTTTCACCCCTCTCTCTCTATTTCTCTCTGTTTCTCTCTCTAGCTCTCTGTCTATCGTTTGCACCTTACACTTTCTTCAATCTCTCTCTCTCTTTCTCTCTCTCTCTCTCTCTCTCTCTGTATTTGTGATTCTCAGTAACTGTCTTTCTACTCTCTCTCTTTCTATCTCTATCTCCCCCCCCCCCCCCCCCTCTCTCTCTATCTCTTCTATCATCCATCACATGAAGCCCAGAGGTGTCTTTCTCTATTTATGTACCTTTTCGGTGAGCCCTTGACGCTTTTTGAAATAGTTGGCTTACCCCACCTTTGATGTTGTCTTCAAATGGATGCAGATCAAACTTTAAACTCCCGACCCAGATATAACGCTTAACACATTGAATTATCAAAATCATTCAACACTTGAAACGAACCATGTTCCGTAAACCTGTGTACAGTACATGTCACTGACTTGCAATACCAGTGGGGGCAATGTTCACGTTTTTTAAGGAAAATGCATTGTGTTTTGAAAGGTGAATAAGGAACTCTAGTGTTTTATGTCTGGATGCCGTGCTATTAATGGGCTTGCTCTACCGGAGGATTACTGCAAGTGGCAGATTATTCATTATTTTGATGGCAGTAGGGGAGCGGGCGGTTTCATAAACCACTTGACTGTGATGTGTGCTGCTATAGTAGACCGAGAGCGAGAGAAAGTTATGCCTGTAGATCTGTTTTCCTCCTCCAGAGAGGGTATTTGTAGCAACTTGCAGCTAGCACCAAGCAACCTTCAACTACTGCCAGCTTCAATTGATGGACTTGAATGGGTTATATACTGCATATACTGTATATAGGGTACATTCATGTCAGGTCCCAAATTATTTGCACCCTTGATAAAGATGAGAAATAATGACTGCATAAAATAAATCATTCAAATACTGAGCTATATTGTATCTCAATTTTATATATATATATTTTTTTATTTTATTATTATTTTATTCTAATACAATTGCTCAGAGAAAGAGATTTCGTTTTTCTCTCAAAAAAGGTAAAAATAATTGGCACCCCTGTTTTCAATACTCTGTCACCCTCCCCTTGCAAGGTTAACACAGTCTTTTTCTAAAATGTTTTCTGAGAGTGGAGAACACTTTGGGAGGGATCTTAGACCCTTCCTCCGTACAGAACCCATACAGAATCCAAGCATTTACATTTGTTGGATGACATTGCAATAGAGCTCTTTGGCCACGCACACCAGTGGTGGGTTTGGCGTCGAAGAAAGATGCATATGCCGGAAAGAACCCCATACCTACTGTAAAATATGGTGGTGGATCTTTGATGTTATAGGGCTATTTTGCTTCCACCGGTCCTGGAACACTTGTAAATAAGGTCAATGGTCATTTGTGTTCTCCAATCCCATAAAACATTTTTGAAAAAGGCCCTTTGCCATTATCCTCGCAAGGTGAGGTTTTGAAAGGTATTGAAAACAGGGGTGGCAATAAGTTTAACCCCTATATTCTTTTAGATAGAACAATATTACTTCTTAAACAAAATCTCTTTCTCTGAGCAATTGTATTAGTATAACATAATATAATTTCAACATTTTTGGGAGCATACAATATATCTCAGTATTTGAATTATTTATTTTATATAGTATTTTTTGCTCATTTTTGTCAAGGGTGCCAATAATGTTGGAAACAACTGTATATTAATAGGTAATGCTGGAATGTACTCTCAGTGGCAAATCTAATATGATATACAGTATACTGAGTCTAGGTACTAGAAAAGCGATATCCAATTATGTTAGTTATTTCCATGATATCAGAGAACGGTATCAAAGCAGGACTTTGATATACCTACTGTAGTCACAGCTGATTGTTCATCTTATTGCAGATGCATCCCCATATGTATACATGCTTTCTTTTCTGTTTGCTTTACTTTGAGAGAGACGAGAATAGAGTTGCTGCAAGTGAAATTAACATTTTAGTCTCTGATATCTGTACAGCACTGTCTGAACGAATGTACAAATTCAAATCAGGGAGCTGCAATGTGATGAGGCAGAGAAAGAGGGACTGTTGGTGGCCAGTTAGCCAGGAGCAGACAGCAGACAGGATTCCTCTCCAGGCATACTTTAGCATCTCTATGTTGGCTTTACTTCTTACCCTGACACTTTTTTAGTTTGGACACCCAGCTTCAAAGTGATTAATGCATCGCCACAGCCGCTTTGGAGGATGTCTTGCAGCGCTCTACCATTCTCCTTGCCAGCTCTCCTCCCTGATAGTTCTCTAACATGACACGAAGCGGAGGAGATTGATAGCAGTCATTACGTCGCTCTCAAAGAGCAACATGCGTTCCCAGCACGAGCCAGCGTGCTCCCCATTTAACTACTGCTAGCTCTGTACTTGGTTTAAAGGAATGCTGATGGTGGTATGGCACATAGTGTAGCCTTGCTACAACCTCCACACAGAGGAGAAACCAGTGGCATTCTAGAATACTTGTTGCCCTATTAGTTAAACTCAAAATGGCTATGTTTGCATTTTTTTCTACGAATACCTCCGTCTCCCTTTGAATAACAAAAATTCAAAGAGACGGAATTCTGGTCATGCAGAAAGAGAGGGCTATCAGACACTCTTTCCTGATATTGTTAGCAATATCAATATATTTCCCCAGGTTTTCCCCTCATCTGAGCCCCCCCCCCCCCCCAAAAAAGGACAGATTTAGCCTTTAAATTGGTTGATCCAGGCTGCGATGTTGGCTAAACCTGTTTTTAAAGCATTACATTGGTGAGAAGTAGATGGCAGTCTCCTCTGGGTGGTGCGACCTTATCAGGCTAAACACCTGACAATGAGATGCTATTGTCACTAAGGGGAACACAAAGATGCTGGGTAAAAGCGCCCCACCACTGTTATTGACCTCCATAAGAGAGTACTGCCCCCAGGCTTTCCTAGGTTCTCAAGTCCTTCAGACAGACTCAGCAAACCAAGGACACTTCAAATCAAGGTCTGGTGACTATGTTTGGATTGCTTTGTTTTAGATAAATATGTAACTCTTATTTTCTGTCAACCAACCATGCATGTATTGAACGCCTTAACCCAGATAAATATTCCAACCAACCATGCATGTATTGAACACCTTAACCCAGATTAACATTCCAACTAACCCTGGATGTATTGAACACCTTAACCCAGATTAACATTCCAACTAACCCTGCATGTATTGAACACCTTAACCCAGATTAACATTCCAACTAACCCTGCATATATTGAACACCTTAACCCATATTAACATTCCAACCAACCCTGCATGTATTGAATACCTTAACCCAGATTAACATTCCAACCAACCCTGTATGTATTGAATACCTTAACCCAGATTAACGTTCCAAACAATCCTCATCATCATGTAGACATGACATATTGTCAATAAATATAAGTTTTATTGGCCCTAATCTATAGCCAATATAGACCTCGATGCACTGAGTTATGCCTTGCGGAAAAAACAGATCATATGGTCATGTTATTTACTTCTTTCTGCCGGCATTGAGGAGATATTGTCAGTCACATCAGTATTCACCATCCTCTGCTAGGTGTGGTGCATCTCTGCTCTACACAGCATTCTAAACCTGGCTAGGTGTGGTGCATCTCTGCTCTACACAGCATTCTAAACCTGGCTAGGTGTGGTGCATCTCTGCTCTACACAGCATTCTAAACCTGGCTAGGTGTGGTGCATCTCTGCTCTACACAGCATTCTAAACCTGGCTAGGTGTGGTGCATCTCTGCTCTCCACAGCATCCTAAACCTGGCTAGGTGTGGTGCATCTCTGCTCTACACAGCATTCTAAACCTGGCTAGGTGTGGTGCATCTCTGCTCTACACAGCATTCTAAACCTGGTTCGTTATCTGTTCTGTTGTTGTTCCATACATTTTAGTTGATCCTCCTCCCCTGTCACTTCTAGCTCGCTCAGTCTTGTGTTAAAAAGATGTCTCCTATCAACACCCTGTACCTCTACAGTAGCGGACAGGAGTTTTCCAAGAAAAAAAACAGGAAAAGAGGCTAAAAAGGCATTCGAAAAAAGCTTATATCGGCATTATTGGTCAAGGTCAAATTAAACCTCTGGATCAAAGAAGTGATTCTAGAGTGTTGGCTATGGAATTCCCACTATATCAGTAAAGCTTTTGTTGACAGAGAATAACAAACCCTATAGCCATACAGTATGTATCCTGCCAGGAACCTTCCAGCTGCTCCTCTCGAAGCCGATAACTGATCGTTTCACAGAACCATATGTGGCCATTTTCTAATTTTCTAATATTTTCGAATCACTTTTTCTTCTGTGAGCTTTCTCCTCACTTTCCATTGTGTATTTTATATCATAATAAGCCATATTCAGATTAGTAGTATATTTCAGTCTTAGGAAACACAGCAGGGGTGTCTACATGTCCCAGGCTTCACCTCCCACTCCTAGTGGGTGAAATAGGAAGAGGCCAGATCGTAATAGCTCACTTGAAATAGCACTTGTTGATTATGTGATTTCCTTATCTAATTGGTGCAAACAAGAGTAGAGTGAGTCAAAGATTAGCAAAGTGTCTTGAATTGCAAATATGGTCTTAAATAAGTCACTTACACTGTATAACGATAGAGAAATTAAGTGGGATGAATGGTAAAATAAGTGCTGTTTTACTTTTTGTTCTGGAGTGGATTGTTGTGAGTAGGTTGTGACCTGTTGTCTAGAAAATACTCCTTCTCTTTCTCGGTCCTGTGGCAAATTCAAAAGACTCCATTATATTATGAGTAGTTCAGAACTTGATATGCACCAGGATGAGAAGATGGTTTGCTAGAATGTTAATAGATATCTGACGGTATGATTCATATCTAATGACTGCCGGTATGATTCATAGCTAATGACTGCCAGTATGATTCATAGCTAATGACTGCCAGTATGATTCATAGCTAATGACTGCCAGTATGATTCATAGCTAATGACTGCCAGTATGATTCATATCTAATGACTGCCAGTATGATTCATAGCTAATGACTGCCAGTATGATTCATAGCTAATGACTGCCAGTATGATTCATAGCTAATGACTGCCAGTATGATTCATAGCTAATGACTGCCGGTATGATTCATAGCTAATGGCTTCCGGTATTATTCATAGCTAATGACTGCCGGTATGATTCATATCTAATGACTGCCAGTATGATTCATAGCTAATGGCTTCCGGTATGATTCATAGCTAATGACTGCCAGTATGATTCATAGCTAATGACTGCCAGTATGATTCATAGCTAATGACTGCCAGTATGATTCATAGCTAATGACTGCCAGTATGATTCATATCTAATGACTGCCAGTATGATTCATAGCTAATGACTGCCAGTATGATTCATAGCTAACGACTGCCAGTATGATTCATAGCTAATGACTGCCAGTATGATTCATATCTAATGACTGCCGGTATGATTCATAGCTAATGGCTTCCGGTATTATTCATAGCTAATGACTGCCGGTATGATTCATATCTAATGACTGCCAGTATGATTCATAGCTAATGGCTTCCGGTATGATTCATAGCTAATGACTGCCGGTATGATTCATATCTAATGACTGCCGGTATGATTCATAGCTAATGACTGCCAGTATGATTCATAGCTAATGACTGCCAGTATGATTCATAGCTAATGGCTTCCGGTATGATTCATAGCTAATGACTGCCAGTATTATTCATAGCTAATGGCTGACGGTGTGATTCATAGCTAATGGCTTCCGGTATGATTCATATCTAATGGCTTCCGGTATGATTCATAGCTAATGACTGCCGGTATGATTCATATCTAATGACTGCCAGTATGATTCATAGCTAATGGCTGACGGTGTGATTCATAGCTAATGGCTGCTGGTATGATTCATAGCTAATAGTTGCCGGTATGATTCATAGCTAATTGTTGCCGGTATGATTCATAGCTAATAGCTGTTGATATGATTCATAGCTATTGGCTGTTGATATGATTCATATCTAAAGGCTTCCGGTATGATTCATAGCTAATGACTGCCAGTATTATTCATAGCTAATGGCTGACGGTGTGATTCATAGCTAATAGTTGCCGGTATGATTCATAGCTAATAGTTGCCTGTATGATTCATAGCTAATGACTGCCGGTATGATTCATAGCTAATAGTTGCCGGTATGATTCATAGCTAATGACTGCCGGTATGATTCATAGCTAATAGTTGCCGGTATGATTCATAGCTAATGGATGCCGGTATGATTTATAGCTAATAGTTGCCGGTATGATTCCTAGCTAATAGTTGCCGGTATGATTAATAGCTAATAGTTGCCGGTATGATTAATAGCTAATGGCTGCCGGTATGAGTCATAGCTAATGACTGCCGGTATTATTCATAGCTAATGACTGCCGGTATGATTCATAGCTAATGGCTGTCGGTATGATTAATAGCTAATGGCTGCCGGTATGAGTCATAGCTAATGACTGCCGGTATGATTCATAGCTAATGGCTGTCGGTATGATTCATAGCTAATGGCTGTTGGTATGATTCATAGCTAATAGTTGCCGATATATATTCATAGATAATAGTTGCCGATATATATTCATAGATAATAGTTGCTGGAATGATTCATAGCTAATAGTTGCCAGTATGATTCATAGCTAATAGTTGCCAGTATGATTCATAGCTAATGGCTGCCGGTATGATTCATAGCTAATAGTTGCCAGTATGATTCATAGCTAATAGTTGCCGGTATGATTTATAGCTAATGACTGCCGGTATTATTCATAGCTAATGGCTGCCGGTATGATACATAGCTAATGGATACCGGTATGATTCATAACTAATGGCTGTCATTATGATTCATGTCATTGTGGACCCAAAAGTTGTTTCTGCATATTAGCACTGTAAGTGTATGGAAGCCATGGACGTGTAATGCAGTGTTTTCAGCCCACTTGCTTGTCTGTTGTATCATTCTCTCTATCCCTATTCTGTTAGCACTCTCCTAGCATCCACACATGGGTTTTACTGCACCAGCAGGTAAACTGGCCATACCACTGAGAGTCACTTCTGGCTATAATTCATAAAAAAGCTGTTTAAAGGCACAATATGTAATTTCCACAGCCTAACCCTGATGAATTTGTGGTGCATGCAAGACCATCCATGCAATACTTGAAGCTCATGGATGGAGGATTGTCCAAATCCTGTAGAACAGTTCTGAACTACTGCTCCTCTAGTGGTACAGTATCATTAGGTGTTCATTGAAAATATCTGCAGTATAATGTTTTTATTTAGTTTATATATTAGTCCTTATTCTCAACTGATACATCATTTTGTCATTTTGTATTTAGTCCTTATACTCAAGTGATGAGCACAGGTTTAATATTACCTAGACTCCACCAAAACTAACATGAGGAAAAACATGTATCAACAACCTATGCTGTATCCACAATTCTCTGGAATCTAGTGGAGGGCTTACATGTAAGAGTGGGATGCCTCTTGGAGACAACATTGAGGTGAAAAATCAATAGCTGCCAAACAAAGTGAAATGTTAGGTTTAGTCTGATACATAACAGATACCGCCTAGGCTGATTTGTCTTCAGTGAATCAAGGCTGGAACAGTTGATGCCTGTCTGCTGTTGTCAGTTACCACTGCATTAGACACGTTTGAAGGACAGTAAGTCTGGCTGGTCCTGTTATTGAGTTACCTTAATAGCCAATGTGCGGGAAGGTCTAACATGAAAAGAAAGGCATCTTCAGAATCAAGGGCTGTTGCACAGCAGCTTAACTTACCAGCCAATTTCACTAATGAATTTGGTAGTAACGCCTACTGCCACAGAAGGGATTCATGAAGTGGATGGTGGTTTCAATAAGTGTGTTGTGTGCTGGATTAATCTCAAAGACAAATCTCAAATACAAATAAAGTTGAGATACATGCACTTATCTGACGTTGATGCATAAACCATGCATTGATAACAATTAGGGCTGTGAATTGCCAGGAGCAATGCGATTTATCAACATACACCGATACGATATGTATTGCGATTCTCATGATTCTCATGATTCTATATATTGCGATTGAATACTGTCATTTTATTGCAATTTGATGTTCCAAACATATTGCTCACTATATGTCTGCAGCAGAGAGACAAGAGAGAGCATTAGAAAACCAATTTGATCAGTCATGGAAATAAAAGTGCTGAAAACATGTTGGCTCATAATTTAAAAAGTAAAAAGAAGATAGAGTAATATTCATCCTATAGCTTGTTCTCCATCAATTTTTTTCTCCCCATCACTTACATTTTTTTAATTAAAATGTTTTCAGTTCTGTGTCCTGGTTTCAAAATAGAATTTGTATGTAAGTGGCTAGGCCCGCTTAATGATGCTGTCAGCTAAGTCTTCCTGTACTCTGAAGCAAACAAACAAGCAATTTCTATATTTTTTACTGATCGATAGAATCCCCAAACAACGCATAGCTTTGATCATAGGTTTCAACCGGGAAGGTTCTATTCATCATGTTGAACACTTGGAGTTGGCTTAGTTGCCTCAGCAAATCAAGACTGCATATTTTACTTTCTAGCCCTGAGCATATGCAATCTTCAAGACTCTGCTAGTGTCCTCCGCATGGAGCCTGGGGCCATATCATCGTGCTGATTGTGCAGGTTGGATCATTAGAGGGTACACTGGTTGCTGTACATGGGATGCTGAGAGGGGGATAGGGAGAGAGGGATAGGGAGAGAGGGATAGGGAGAGAGGGATAGGGAGAGGGGGATAGGGAGAGAGGGATAGGGAGAGGGGGATAGGGAGAGAGGGATAGGGAGAGAAGGATAGGGAGAGGGGGATAGGGAGAGGGGGATAGGGATAGGGATAGGGAGAGGGGGATAGGGAGAGAGGGATAGGGAGAGAGGGATATGGAGAGGGGGATAGGGAGAGGGGGATAGGGAGAGAGGGATAGGGAGAGAGGGATAGGGAGAGGGGGATAGGGAGAGGGGGATAGGGATAGGGAGAGAGGGATAGGGAGAGAGGGATAGGGAGAGGGGGATAGGGAGAGAGGGATAGGGAGAGAGGGATAGAGATGGTATGAAGAAAGATTGGAAAACATCAGGAAGTCCAAACTGGTTGGTTGGTGGAATCTTGTGGTGTGTGTGTTCATGGTGCTTAGATGTGTGCATTCATGTGCGTTTGTGTATGAATGTGGGGGAGAGGATCAATGTTGTGGAAAATAACTGCCTCCCCCGGAAGAGCCATATCCTTGGCTTTGAATTATTCTAGAATGTCCTGGTCTGTGTCAAACAGCACTGTAACGGTAGGATACCAATTTATAGCCTTGGCCTTATAAACCTTCCCTTAGAAAGCAGGATGTCAGCCACTACAATGTCACAATACAACTGGGGATAATACTGGACAGTGGGGTATCATATTTTTTGGAAGCACTGGTGTCAGATTATGTCTCGACCTCCGAGCCATCGTTTATCTCTAAAGCAGAGAGTAATGCTGGTCTCAGGATTTGCAGTGAAGCATTGTCTGTAGATAGTGATTGCAGCTATGCCATTGTTAGTCAATTTGTTGGGTTCTTTTGAGGAAGTACAGTGCCTATAGAAAGTCTACATGCCCTTGAACTTTTTTCACATTTTGTTGCGTTACAAAGTGGGATTGAAATAGATTTAAGTAATAGATCAACACAAAATATTCCATAATGTCAAAGTGAAAAGAATGTTTTTTATTTTTATTTTTTATAACTAAAATATAGTCGTTGCGTAAGTATTCCCCCCTTTGTTTAGGCAAGCCTAAATTAGTTCAGAAGTAAAATTTGGCTTAACAAATCACATAATAAGTTATATGGACTCACTCTGTGTGAAATAAAATGGGTTGACATGATTTTGAACCCCTACCCCTTCCTCTGTCCCCCATAGGTACAACATCTTTAAGGTCCCTCAGTCAAGTACTGAATTTCAAGCACAGCTTCAAATATCAGGGAGCTTTTCCGAAAGCCTCTTATAGAAGGGCAGTGATTGGTAGATGTGTAGCAATAGCAAATCAGACATTGAATATCTCTTTAAGCATGGTCAAGTTTATAATTATGCTGTGGATTATTTATTAAACCACTCAGACACATCAATGATACAGTCATCCTTCTGAAGTGTAATTCTGCAAAAAAATTGCAAATGAATACACTTTTTGGCCTAAATGCAAAGTCCTGTTTGTGGCAAATCCAAGACAACACATCACTGAGTAACTGCTTCCTTATTTTCAAGCGTGGTGGTGGCTGCATCATGGTATGGGTATGCTTGACATCAGCAAATACGGGAGTTTTTAGAAACGGCAAACTCCTAGAGAAAAACCTGCTTCAGTCTGCTTTCCACCAGACACTGGGAGAGGAATTCATCTTTCAGTTGGAGAATAACCTACAACACAAGGCCAAAACTACACTGGATATGCTTACCAAGAAAACAGTGGATGTTCCTGAGTGGCAAAGTTACAGTTTTGACATAAATCTGCTCGAAAATCTATTCCAAGACTTAACAATTGCTGTCAAGTCATAATCCACAACAGAGCTTGAAGAATTTTGAAAAGAATAATAGGCAAACATTGGGCAATACAGGTGTGTGAAGCTCTTATGAGACTTACCCAAGAAGACACACAGCTGTAATCACTGCCAAAGGTGTTTCTAACATGTGTTGACTCAGAGGGGTGAATACTTACAGTATCTAATCAAGGTACATTAGTGTTTTATTTTTCATTAATACAAAGAAATAGAGTATTTTGAGTATTTTGACATTAGAGTACTTTGTGAAGATCTTTGACAAAAAATGACAAATACATTTTAATCAAACTTTGTAACACAACAAAAATAAATCCAAGGGGGTGTAGACTTTCTATAGGCCCTATAGCTGTCTTTCATTCTACAAATTGCTCATTTAAAGAGTGCCTTTGTTTACGTAGTCCATTAGAAAAATGAATCAGCTGAAAGTGGAAACGCGTCAAGTTGTAAACAAAATACTTGCCATTATTTGTGAAGGGAATGCTTTCCCCTTTTTAACTTTTGACAGGTCTCTTCTCTATCCCTTTGAACAGTGTTTCGCTCGGGAAATGCAATTATAGCAACCATTGTGACAGCTATTAGAACCCCAAATGGGCTGTTTTTCCTGGTTCCATTTGCCCAAGTGATTTGGAAGGCGTGGCCTAAGTGAACAAGAGGCATATCAATAGTCCACCTGACAGGGTTGAATTGCTGCACTAAAGACACTGGAGAACGCCATTAGAGCCTAAAACATTTTTTGAAAAGAGAAATGACTGATTGTTTTAAAGGTGTTTACAGTTGAAGTATCTTCACCTATTCCAGGCAGGCAGCCTACATACCTTTTTGAATGGGTAATTTTGAAGCGACCAGAAAATAATGCTATGGCGGAGGTTTGACAAATAAGCCTTACAAACTGACAGTATATAATATGTTTAACAGGGGCAATGCTACAATCAATATCATTTCTGGAGCCACTCCTTTGCCAGCCTCCACTAGTCCCCAACTCTCAACCAGGATTTATTTCCTGCTGCCATCCGTCCATCACCATGACAACACAAAGCAGTCCTACTGACTAATGGCACCACCTATCCAGGTCACGGCAGTCTTTTTGATGAAGAAAAGGTCTTGGCACCTGGTTGAACCCGTAATGCTGGCAGGACAAATTGACTGTCTAATGTTTGGGTAATGACGCCTAGAGCTGTTTTTCATCTCCTGTCTATCTCCTATCCATCATGTGTCACATCACGTGTTATGCTTCTTCTCTGTTGAATGGCAGGGTTATTAGGATCATCTGAATTTTCATATTTTTGAAAGACATTGAAAGACATTGTTATTTATTTCTCTTTTAAAATATTTTTAAACATTTTCTGACACTAGCTATCTTTTCATCCAAATTGGTGACAGATTTTCAAGCGAATATTCTAAAATCCGCATAAAGACAATATGCACATTTTCCCACCAGTGGTGTGTTTCCACCAAACGGACTTGTTGCAGATAAAAATCAGTGCATAATGACTCTTGTCTTGGGACCTGCGCTCTAGCCAACATCTTGCAGATACAGTGCGGGTAGGCTGTGAAGGTAGGCTTGTCTACAATGATGAGATTATTATTTGTCAAATGGCAGTCAAGCATCGATCAGAATAAGAACCTCAATATTTATTGGAAAGGAGCATCAAGATCACTGTGCACTTGCACCACCCTGTGAAGTTCATAACTTATTTAGCCTGTAGCCCAATAAACTGCATGCTTTCCTGAGTTGTAGTGGGAGGACCATACACCATATTGTCGCGTGACTCCAAGTTTACTTCGATATGATGGTTTTTATATCAATATTTGCGCATTAAGGTGTTTCCACTGCCATTTCTCACCTAATTCATTGTAGCAAAATTTCCTGTTTCCATCACAGCTGTCATGATTTTTTGTTATTCGGTATGACTTTACTCGCATAAAAACTGTGGATGGAAACATGGTTACTGAGATAATAGCTGTCAACATGTGACTAACAGCTTGCTAGTTGGCTTATCCCAGCTACTTATGAATAACTACAACTTGTGATTGCAATACATGTCTGTAGCAACAGCTAGTAGTGTCACGTCCTGACCATAGAAAGCCTGTATTTTCTATGGTAGAGTAGGTCAGGGCGTGACTAGGGGTTTTAGTCTAGTTTATTATTTCTATGTGGGGTTCTAGGTTTAATTTTCTATGTTGGGGTTTGTGTATGATTCCAAAATAGAGGCAGCTGGTAATCGTTGTCTCTAATTGGGGATCATAGTTGCATAGTTGCATTTTTCCACCTGTGGGTTATGGGATATTGTTTGTGTTACTGTGTTTTGAGTTAGTGCACGTAGCATCTCGTTAATCACGGTTCGTTGTTAGTTTATTGTTTATTTGTTTTTGTATTTGTTAAGTTTCACTTTATCATTCCAATTATGTGGAACTCAACATACGCTGCGCCTTGGTCCGACCATTATTACGAACAACGTGACAAGTAGTGATGATTGTTTTGGTGATCTGTAAGTTGTCATGTTTAGTCAGGGAGACAGGGAGACCTACTGAAGTATATAATTGAAAGTTCAACATTTCATCATGATGACCATGTTTATAATCATTACAGTATCTTTCTTTACACCCTCATACTAATAATTATGTCATATTGAAATGTTACCCTGGCCTTCTGTAGTGAGATGAATTGGGGGGGAATGTAAAAGTTCTTTGATGTGATGAGAAGCTGGGTAAGGAGAGGGCTGGTGTGTTTGACAGGGTAAGGTAGCAGGAAGTTTGAGGGAATTCAAAAGGAGCTCTCCTGAACCTCAGGCCCTTATAGTTCAAAGCTACAACCCTTCTCTTTGCTGAAGAATTCCCTAAAAGTCACCAGGAAGGTGGTTCTAATGGTTCTGGATCCCAACAGGGTTGACTGCACTCCCCTAGGCCATCCAATATGAGTCTGAGCTGCCACCTCCACTACAGAGCTCTGCTAAAACTAACTCCCATCGTCCAACCAGAGACAGGACAGTAATACACACAGCCTGATCACACACTTAAGTGATAATTGACACAATAGTGCCTATAGTGACTAAAACGGAAGACTCTGTAAAGAGATTATTCTAGGCTGGGGATGTTCATATTTATTCACTAGCTATGAAATGGTAGATCAAAATCCCTGACACAATGGAACTTCCTGCTCTTATTTATTTCAATGGAACGGTGATGATATCCTACAATTTTCATAATGGTGAAGGACTAAATAGTCAAAGTGAATGCCGTTTCATAGCCATTATCAGTTGCTTCCATCACTTAATAGACACTTAAGTGTCTGAAGACCTTTGTGCTTTTTGCACATTTTAAAAAGCCTTTTACCATTCTGTCCACGCTTATAGTCCTCAGATTGTTGTTCTGCAAAACAGCTTTTAATTGTCTCCTGGTGCTGTGTCAAATATTGTACTCTGTATTCAGAACCAATGGACTAATCATGAGGAGATATTTCAGAAGAGGGAATACCTGAGAAAGCCATTGAAGCAGACTTTCAAGGGATTGCAAGATAGAGAAATATCAAGACAAATCCAACGAACAGCCACGGGACTCTTAGCTGTTGAGAATGGATCAGCCATCCAACAGCAGCTGTACTGATGGATTGTGGAGAGGTTAATGGTAATCGTCTTTAAGAATGTAATGTTCTTAACAAAACCTTAAAACCGCTTGCTTTTTTCACTGACCGATTGTAATCCTAAATTGTGCAACGTGACGATGGGAGTCGACAGTTCGTGAAACCGTTATCATGAAAGGAACGTAACACACGTAGACACAAAAAGATGCAAAAACCTGTCGGTCCAATTCCCAAAGGGTTCCATTCTTCTAAAAACCAAGAATTAAAAACGCACCAAAGGGAATTCCGCTTCGAGAGACATTATTGTGAAAGTATAGACGCTTCATAAACCCGGCGTTTGATAGATATCGCAGGCGCCATTAAGATCTGAATGAGGTTGTCGTTTCAGCAGCCAGCATGCAGTATTAATCAAAAAGGGCCTTTAATTAAAGCATCTCGTCTGATGGAGACAATGACAAGATGACATGGAGGAGTTATGGAAGGGAGGCATCTGTCTTGATCTGATTTCAAATCATAGCCCCAGAAAACACACAGCTGTTTCATCCCAGGGCTCTTCGCTCTTAAAATATCAGGTTAATTGCTTGTGTTTTGGTGTAAGAGAATGCCAAGCTGTCTCAGAGAATCATTGTTTTACACACTTGAACACATGCATTCGTGTGCATATCCTCTCACATGCACATGAGAGAACATTTGCAAGGCACTCTCTCTAGCACCACACTCACTGGCGCATGGGTGGCAATTAATGATGAAGCACACCGGTGCCAATTGGTTTGATTGCTTAACAGCATCACGGTGCAGTTGACATTGGACTTGATGAGGTGTGGAGATCACATGAGATGTGCAATTACTATCTATTAAATTAATGTAAAGATGTTGACCTTTGTCTCAGCACCAAATACATTTATAAAAAGTAAATGTTTAGAAAGTGCAGAAATTCCCACCATAAATGTCTGGCCACCCAATACATTAAATATCTATTACCAGAGCAAGATAAATAGTGAAAAAATATGGCATCTCAAATGCTTAGATATTTAGATTTAGATATATTTAGATATGCAGATGGATGCATCCTGACCGGTTGCATCACTGCCTGGTACGGCAATTGCTCGGCCTCCGACCGCAAGGCACTTCAGAGGGTAGTGCGTACGGCCCAGTACATCACTGGGGCAAAGCTGCCTACACCAGGCGGTGTCAGAGGAAGGCCCTAAAAATTGGCAAAGACCCCAGCCACCCCAGTCATAGACTGTTCTCTCTACTACCGCATGGCAAGCGGTACCGGAGTGCCAAGTCTAGGACAAAAAGGCTTCTCAACAGTTTTTACCCCCAAGCCATAAGACTCCTGAACAGGTAACCAAATGGTTACCCAGACTATTTGCATTGTGTGCCCCCCCCCAACCTCTCTTTTACGCTGCTGCTACTCTCTGTTTATCTTATATGCATAGTCACTTTAACTATACATTCATGTACATACTACCTAAATGGCCCGACCAACCAGTGCTCCCGCACATTGGCTAACCGGGCTATCTGCATTGTGTCCCACCACCCGCCAACCCCTCTTTTTACGCTTCTGCTACTCTCTGTTCATCACATATGCATAGTCACTTTAACGATACCTACATGTACATACTACCTCAATAAGCCTGACTAACAGGTGTCTGTATATAGCCTTGCTACTCTTTTTTCAAATGCCTTTTTACTGTTGTTTTATTTCTTTACTTACCTACACACACACACACACACACACACATACCTTTTTTCCCCGCACCATTGGTTAGAGCCTGTAAGTAAGCATATCACTGTAAGGTCTACACCTGTTGTATTCGGCGCACGTGACAAATAAACTTTGATTTGATTTGACTCTACCAAGTCGAAGTGTTCTAATTTGTATGTAAAGGGTTATCTTATTTATCAAGTATTCTAATAACCAAGTACAAGAAGATGATTTCGTTATGTAATGTAATCAAGTTCCCACTTAGTCATCCTGTGCGTAACTTGAAGGGATAACAACCACTGTAACTAATTGTATATCTTCATTAAACCTTGAGGCAGTACAATGAGCCAGTTAATATCTTTGCTAATCTACATTTGACCCCACAAGGTGAACTCATGAAGATAGAGGCATTTCCATAGTTTTTATTATAGATTTTATTGAGCTCAAATGAGATGTTTTGATCATTTACATTAACATGCAATTTGGTTGAAAGGGCTGCTACAGTATGATACATACAATATTGTAAAACAATGGATTTGTGTAAAGCTTATCTCAACCTAACTCAAAAGTCCAATAAACATTAACTAGTAGAAATACATAAAACCTTTCTTAACTATAAACCATTGAACGTGTAGTGTTGTTCCTAACATAGGATATTTCTAGACAAAAGACAATAGACCATTACAGGGTCACCATAGCAGATCAATGTTTCAGACATTTCACCAACAGCTCACACTATGTTTCTATACAATAGACAATAGACCATTACAGGGTCACCATAGCAGATCAATGTTTCAGACGTTTCACCAACAGCTCACACTATGTTTCTATACAATAGACAATAGACCATTACAGGGTCACCATAGCAGATCAATGTTTCAGACATTTCACCAACAGCTCACACTATGTTTCTATACAATAGACAATAGACCATTACAGGGTCACCATAGCAGATCAATGTTTCAGACGTTTCACCAACAGCTCACACTATGTTTCTATACAATAGACAATAGACCATTACAGGGTCACCATAGCAGATCAATGTTTCAGACGTTTCACCAACAGCTCACACTATGTTTCTATACAATAGACAATAGACCATTACAGGGTCACCATAGCAGATCAATGTTTCAGACGTTTCACCAACAGCTCACACTATGTTTCTATACAATAGACAATAGACCATTACAGGGTCACCATAGCAGATCAATGTTTCAGACGTTTCACCAACAGCTCACACTATGTTTCTATACAATAGACAATAGACCATTACAGGGTCACCATAGCAGATCAATGTTTCAGACATTTCACCCACAGCTCACACTATGCAATATTCATACAAGCTTATGAAATTATTATTTCAGTGTCTGAAAAGTAACTTTGAAGGGTTTTGGATTTTACGTTTTAAGATGGTTAAATGGTTGTCACTTCACATGCTGCTTATGTTGTGTTTGATGTTAGAACATGTGTTTGATGCCATTCATTGGGTGAGTTTTGAGGAATTTGAAACTGAACAAAAGTGTCTGTGCCCTATTAAAACATGTCGGTAACCCTCCTTCCCATTGAAAATTTAACACACAATAACATGTATTACACCCTGCTGTGGATGTTCCCTCCTGGAACTTCTAACATTGTAGGCCATCATTTTATAAATAATAATTTCTTCTTAACTGACGTGCCTAGTTAAATAAAGGATAAATAAAACATTTATAAATAATGTATTACTTTTACATTAAAAGTTTGACTATGTTGATTTAACTCATAATGTGTCTCAGTACACACAGTATTATAACAATATCTACATAGGTTATAACCCTGAAATAGGACACTGTCATGTCAACTGTTGCCTGCCCTTCCCATAGGCCCCAAGTCCGTAATGAATTATACAGCTGAGAAATAATTCCTGTAGAAAATTATTTCTGAATGACACGCATACATTTCCTCAGCCTTGCGGAAGCGACGTAGGGGTTGTTTGTCAGCTGCTGGAGGTTTGCTTCGTGTTGACAGGTGTGCAGCGAGAGGCAAAGGCACACTGACAGGGACAATTTGCATAGCCACTAAAGAGGCAGCCTCCCTGAAACAATGCATGATGTCCTTCAAACAAAGTTGTTATTTTTGGCCTTCACTCTTGTCATATTATTTTAGCACAGTCCATGTTACTGGCCTTAACTTGTCATATTGTTTCTGGGTCTTTCTCTAGGGCTGGAATCAGCGAAATGACAAGTCGAAACATCAGCATACCATTAGGTGACCATTAGGACATCCAGCATGTAACAAGGATTGTGCCAAAATCCAAATTCATATCCAGCTGTTTACCCTATCAAAGCATGCTGTTAATGCAGACAACATAGTTCAAGAAAAGTCCTGACTTTTTCAAGTATCTCAAAGATTGCCCTAACCCTTAAAAAACCCACCTCCATTTGGAATTTACGGGAGCAAATCAGAAATGTCAGCATTGTAGGTTTACCTCTTAGCGTTGAAGATGGATAGATAATCACGACGTGTCATTCCGGGGGCCAATTACACAGCTTTGTGTGAAATTGGAAAACCTGTTCTCTGAACGCTCTAATGGATGTTCTGGTCATTAGTTATTTGAGAGTCTTTTCGGGCTGTAATCAAACGTGAAACATCCTGTTAAGCTCCCATAAAGAAACAGCTGCCTCTATAAATGACCTTCTGGGTTAAAGAACCCAACATTCAGCCAGTTGGTGTTTGCCACAATTATCAATATTTTTTTGTTGCTATAGCATCTCATGCATTTGATACGCAATTTTAGGTTGCATTTACTTTTCTTGGTTTGTCAAATAGCCACAGCTTCATACAGAACACAATCACCAGTTTATTGCAAGCAGCTTCCCCACAAGATAGTAACAACCCAAAATCAATGCCAAGCAGGTGTACTATACTTTTTTCGTTTTACATTCAGGTGTTCTCATATGTGCTTACAGTCTCTTTCTGTTTCCCTTTGAACAGGAGCCCAACTGTCGAGTCAACAAGGCCCGCCTCCTCTACCACCAGCCCCTCCCCCTCACCACAAACACCACCCGTCCATTACGTCGTTGAGCCGCAGCTCGCTGGCCAATCAGAGGAGCCCAAGCCCTCCCCCCTCGGCTGGCCTGGTGGCCGAGTTGCAGAGCGCAGCGGAATGTGTCCAGCTGCAGGACAGCTGGGTCCTGGGCAGCAATGTGGCCCTGGAGACCAGGTGAGTGACCCACAATGCACTTGGGGGGTTTGTGACAGTTTGTGACATCCAATACACCTGGGGATATGATGAACCATCGCACCTTTAGGGAATGACTCATCTGAGAGATCAGTATTCCCAATGAAAGCGTCATATCTACATGTACGTTAAAGGGAAATGTCAAAAATCTTCAACATCATATTCCTCTCATCTCCAGCACATATGTGAAAATGGCACGTTTCTAGGTTTTGTTGTAAAAAAAGGGAAGATAATGGTTTCCAATGACATCATCAACCAATTAGTAGACAATTAGTAGGCAATTAGTAGACAATTAGGAGGCAATGCTTCCTCGCAATTGGTCAAAATTACATGATGCACACCGATGATGTCATTAGAAACACTTATCTTCATCTATCTTTTTTACTACAAAACATAGAAACGCACCAAATTGTACATATGTTGATGAATATGAAGTTGAAAAATGGTGACGTTTCCCTTTAAGCGAAGAAAGAGGTTGGTTTGTTATAATCTGAATGTACATTTCTCTATGTATCTTCTGGTGCATCTCAGTGGAACTGTTGGTGTCCTTGTCATGGGTAGCCCTTTCCTACAGTCAAATGAGTTGTGGCCTCATGGGTGGAATTGTATTCATATTTTTTCATAATTTCATAATTAATAAACTGGTGTTTCTATGTCAAACGTTTTTGTTATTTTTCAGTCTTCTGTGATGTATATAAAGTGTAATATTGGAATGCAAACAAAAAATGGAATACATTTAAACTCTATATCTGACATGGTACAGGTGTCTTATTTTTTTAAAGCCCATAACCATGTGTGTGAGGTGTATAGTGTGGTTTCAAAGTAGATTTGTTAAAGACTACCAGGAAGCACTCTAACTGTGTTCGAATACTCATACTAACCATACTATTTGTGACGTAAATTGAGTATATAGTATGCTTATTGGTCATAGTATGGATAAAGTTAGTATGCCAAAAGTTCCCGGATGTCATACTACATATGACAAAATACAAAGTTTACAAGCAGTGGACAATATTTCCGTTCTTTTAAGGGCCCATAGTGCAATTCTTCAGAAAATGGTTATGGCTTCATATTGTTTTCAGATTTGAAGAAAATGGCAGAAAATAGAAAAGTCCAACGGGAGCGGATACAAATTCATAGTTTTAACTAATTATGACAAATGTAATAAAGTAATGACTTTTCAAATAAGTTAACTTTCACATTATGTTGGCTGACAATTTGTTAGCTACCCTATCCTTACGAACCACATCATTACAGAAGTATGTACCGGTATGTTAGCTAGCTACCTAACGTTAGTTGGCTACTAATACATCAAACTTGCCAGTATATTAACTATATGCCATCTAACTAACTACCCAGTGTTTATTGACTTGATTATTCCCGTCATTCATAGTTTAGCTTAGTGGTATAGTCGTTTTGCGTTTCTCAATGGTCATTCATTCGGGTGCTTTCGTAAATTCGCTCTGGTTACTTACTCCAATTTCAGAGCACTCTCCTTTGAGTGTACGAGAGCGCAGAATAACTTCCCAGTAGCACAGTTACAGTCACAAACACTCTGGATGACATAAAAACAGCCTAACCAGCTCTGCTAGGGTGAGTAAAATGGTTAGAATGATGTGTTCTCTCATTTGTGTCTGAAAGTAGCTAGCAAGCTAGCCAAAGTTAGCCAGTTAGCTTGGGGGCTTGACTGCCATTGTAAGGTCAGAACGCTCGAATCAACCCTACCCAGTTTACACTCTGAACGATCCGAGAGCAAAACGCTCTGAGTTTACAAATGGACAATCTGACAACGCTTTGAATTTATGAATGCCCAGAGCACATTCTGAGCGCACTCTGGCACTCCAGATTGAATTTAAGAACACACCCAAAGTCATAAAATGTCTAGCTAGTAATTTTTTATGCTAACAAGCTAGCAAGAGGTTGCATAGCAACAGCATCAACTTCTGGTAGACAGGCACAGCGCTAGCACGCTCAACTGAAAGGATACTGTTCGTTTAGGGTATAACGTAAACCCACTCACTTTTGTACATCGCCTTGGTCCGTACAATTGACCTTATTTTAGCGCCCAAAAAACGTAATACTTCCAGATCAACTGTAATGTCAATACCAATGTAAAGCACAATTTTTCCCCTTTCCAACAAAATTCATGCCGAGACCTCCACGCTGCCCGTTTCTGCATGATTCAAGAAGGCAATGAGCTCCGTTGGTCTTTTTAAAAATGGCGGGTGGGGAAACAAAACTAATGCGTGGTAATGAGAAGGAGAGATGTCGTGTGGGAAAACGGCTTTTTTTCACTTGATCTGTCCAACTTATCACCTTATCGCCTCTAATATGTAAATAAAACACTATAAAGAGTTTATATAATGTGTCATTACATACCTATTTGAAGGTTTGTGTCGAATTTGAATCGGGTTTTTCGGGCGGTGTTAAAGTGATCTTCAGAAGTAAACAGCGGCTTTGAGAGTCATGATTGCTTGCAGTGATGACGCAAAAAATGACTAGGTATCCCCCCTTACCCCTGTCACTGTCCATTTCTTGTTTTTAAACGATGAGAGAAGTGCTGCACCTGTTGGAGACAGATTATAAGACAGAAATAGTTGCTGTACGTTATGGCATGACACGTCACGATGTAACGGAGGGTCAGTTTTTTCAACTTTTCTCCAACACTATAGAGCTATTACCATGTCGATCAATGCTTGAATAGAAACGTAGTTCACACCCCAGATTTTGAAGTCAACACAGTCGCTACAGTCCCATTAGTTTTCTTTGCAGCCTCGTTTGAATGTCGCGGTTGCGCACATTTGTACGGAATGGGGTGAGTTTACGTTACTAAAATTAACTAATAGTATATAGTATGTATTGTATACTCATTAAGTATGTAGTATACAGTATGTTAGTATGGAAATTCAAACACAGCTTCAGAGTGACCCTGATTTAGCCCACTGCATTAAAAGTATGCCAACTAGGTGAGTCTGTTCTATTTCTCAAAGAAACCAATTGGACAATGTACATTGCATGAAGAAATATTTTATATCTTTCACAAATACAAACTTACCTCTGGACATAATCCCTTCAACTAATGCACTATCACTAATTACTAATCATTCATAGTTCATCAACAATAAGAGATGGTTAGAGGGCCTCTGCTAGGACTTTGCCTCATCAGTTCAGTTAATCAGTTTAGAGCACCAGCAAACGTTTGAGGTGAAAGGAAATATGACCTGGAGATGGATCATTCGCAACATTTGATACGATCCAAAGCGGTTTGGCATAATGGTAATGGAAGAGCACAGGTTTCCAGAGGCTTGCCAGCCTGAAATCAAATTGATGTAACTTACAAGAAGGCACTTCAGTCTAAATAGATTATTATTTTTTCAGTTGAAGATGCCCTGCACAGGAAGCTACTTTGTCATAAGAGTCTTTGTCTAGCATTTCCCCCGTGAGAAAAAACATCTGTGTTATTTATTTCCAAACCATAAAGGGGTTTCAAAATGTCCATACCGTTCCAGGAAAGTATATTACGTTCTACTTCAAATTGACACACGTGGATGAATCCATTCCAGCCTGATGTTTCCTTGGCTCAGAGTACTCTTACACATCCTAGATAAATTTGGGCCTTGTCGTTTTTCTTTAGCAGCATGCAGTAAGAAGCTATCATGATAGTACCAAATCAATTGGGTTATGCAGCATTTGTTATTCCAAGCTGAGGAAGACACGGTAATTGAATACTAACATCGCTGTAACCTTGACTGCCTTGCTGGTATTGACAAAACAATATGTACACACCTATCATCACCCAGGTGTAGAAATTACTATCTGCAGCACACTGTACTCTAAAGCAAGTGCCTCGCTGTGAGGGAACCAGGCGTCATGGTAACCTCAGGGGGCAGATGGGATGACCTTAGCTACGCGTATAACTATGCTTGTCCAGTAAACTACTAGGTTGTTCAATGCAAACAAGAGCACCAGATAACATATATTAGGCATTCAGCATGCTGGTTTTGGTTCAGTTAACTGGCAAAGAGATGCCTACAGAAATCGTATCACGTACTTTCTCCGTTCAACTCATGGTGATAACTAATGCAATGGAACAAAAAAGGGTCAGGGGTTTTATCATTTGCATGCATTTAGAACCTGCCTCCTACTACCCATTGTCCTATAACTTTAGTATGGCCTACAGTATAGAACAACCACAATGATTGACCACATTAGCTAATGTTATGATTCATTAGAATCAATTAATCATACTACAGCCCCCATTAAAGCGGCAATCAGCGGTTGAAACAATAACTAATGGTTTCCCTGTCCCTGTTTCGATAAAAAGCTGAGGGATGGTGCTGGAGAAATGTAACCGCTCTCAAATTCTTAGACAGAGCTATGGATGCAAGGACTGACCATCATTACAATTATAGTTTTTAACCATGTTTTGAGGCTTTACAGTGTTAGCGTACATTTACTTTGTATACAAACATTGGAGTAAACAAGCTAATATTTGGGGTTCGGATGGGGTACGACAGTTGAACTAAACTCATGAGGCATTTAATGGGTACATATCAATACTTTACACAGTATCAGTCAAAGGTTTGGACACACCTACTCATTCCAGGGTTTTTCTTTATTTTTACTATTTTCTACATTGTAGAAAAAAGTGAAGACATCAAAACTATGAAATAACACATATGGAATCATGTAGTAACCAAAAAAGTGTTAAACAAATCAAAATAAATGTAATATTGATGACAACTTTGCACAGATTTGGCATTCTCTCAACCAGCTTCACCTGGAATGCTTTTCCAACAACAGTCTTGAAGGAGGTCTCACATATGCTGAGCATATTTATTTTCCTTCATTCTGCAGTCCAACTCATCCCAAACCATCTCAACTGGGTTGAGGGCGGGTGATTGTGGAGGCCAGGTCATCTGATGCAGCACTCCATCACTCTCCTTCTTGGTCAAATAGCCCTTACACATCCTGAAGGTGTGTTGGGTCATTGTCCTGTTGAAAAACACAATGATAGTCCCAATAAGCGCAAACCAGATGGGATGGCGTATACTATGGTAGCCATGCTGGTTAAGTGTACCTTGAATTCTAAATAAATCACCAACAGTGTCACCAGCAAAGCACCCCCACACCATCACACCTCTTCCTCCACGCTTCATGGTGGGAACCACACATTAGGAGATCATCTGTTCACCTACTCTGCGTCTCACGAAGACATGGTGGTTGGAACCAAAAATCTAAAATTCTGACTAATCAAACCAAAGGACAAATTTCCACCGGTCTAATGTCCATTGCTCATGTTTCTTGACCCAAGCAAGTCTTTTCTTCTTATTGGTGTCCTTTAGTAGTGGTTTCTTTGCAGAAATTCGACCACAATAAAGGTGCTTTTTTAATTTTTTTTTTTAATGAATGCCTGATTCACGCAGTCTCCTCTGAACAGTTGATGTTGAGATGTGTCTGTTACTTGAACTCTGTGAAGCATTTATTGAACTTATCCTCTGCAGCAGAGGTAACTCTGTGTCTTCCTTTCCTGTGGTGGTCCTCATGAGAGCCAGTTTCACCATAGCGCTTGATGTTTTTTGCGACTGCTCTTGAAGAAACTTTAAAAGTTCCTGAAATGTTCCGCATTGACTGACCTTCATGTCTCAAAGTAATGATGGACTGTCATTTCACTTTGCTTATTTGAGCTGTTCTTGCCATAATATGGACTTGGTCTTTTACCAAATAGGGTTATCTTGTCTATACCACCCCTGCCTTGTCACAACACAACTGATTGGCCGAAACGCATTAAGAGGGAATACAATTCCACAAATTAATTTTGAACAAGGCACACCTGTTCATTGAAATGCATTCCAGTTGACTACCTAATGAAGCTGGTTGAGATAATGCCAAATCTGTGCAAAGCTGTCATCAAGGCAAAGGGTGGCTACTTTGAAAAATCTCAAATATATTTTTATTTAGTTAATTACACAGTTTTTTTTGTTACTACATGATTCCATATGTGTTATTTCATAGTTTGATGTCTTCACTATTATTCTACAATGTAAAAAATATTAAAAAAATAAAGAAAAACCCTGGAATGAGTAGATGTTTCCAAACTTTTGACTGGTACTGTAAGTCCAAGAATGGATGTAGCAACTGCATATTGCCCCTTTACAAATGTGGTCTTCAAAGCATTTGCATTCTAATTTGGCCCCGTTCCTTCTTACATTCATAACGAACAGTTCTTTTAACTTATTGAAAAGCTGCATCCAATTACTAATGTGTTTATCCAAGAGGAAATGTATGGGCCCCATTATGTATGTTTTATTAGACTCCCATTTCACAAGTCTCTCTCTATATATATATTCTCAATGCAGTGTACAATGGAGTGTACAGTCATTAGGGTTAATTTAGAGCAGTTTGTCTGTGTTGTCAAAAGGTAATAGACTGACTATCATTTCCTGAAATGCCTAATGTACTGGTCACTTCTGTGCATTTATTTTTGTCATGTTCCAATATTGAGTGCGCAAAGCAGACATGCATAACTATTCAAAACAGCTGATGTTATATGATATCAGCTGTCACCTGCTTCCTTATTTTTTACACCTCCATGTTATATTTCAGTATCCCTGCTTTGTATTCAATTTGATGATATTTTAAGGGATTCAACAACCTCAGTTCATAACAGGGAGTGAAATACTCTGACGCTCAAGCAAAAATACCCAACTTAAAACAATTTCCAAACTAATTGACTTGACACAAAACTAGCAAAATCTGGAAGAGTTTTACGCTTTGAGCCGCCCTTTGAATTGAATCTAATTACTACTTTCAAAGTGAGAAATGAAGGTTTCCTAACCGAATAGATATTCTTCAGAAATTATTACACTCAAGCTTTTGTTCCAATCCATGCTGAGAACACTCCAGCTCTTCGGTATAAAGTGCTCAATTAGATGCCAATATAACCCTGTTATTACCTCCTCTGTTCTGTTCCGGACTGTTCTCTACCACTATGGATACATTCACATCTTATAAGTGTGTGGAGGGCTTTCAATCAACCACTCAGGTTCCACTTTTTAACACTCGCCTCTATAGAAATACACATATTTTCAATTAGCATTATACAAAGGTGCTACTGAATCCCATTTATGTGTGAATTGCTATTGGCCTCGAGAGGAATGTCGCCCAGGTCATTATCTTTTAAATGTGGTGCACTCCCAGATTAGTTTTAAAAATTAACCAAATGTGTAAAATTGGTTTATAATATATTTATACCAGATATACTATAAGTACTCTTCTCAATAAGATGCAGTTAGGCTGTCTCATACGTCCTGTGGAATCCAGTTAAACTCTCTGTCACACATATTCAATAAAGAGCATTTGAAACGGCTATTATGACACAGCTTCAACGTTTGTGGTTCCACACGCTACTGTTATAAATGGTCTGTCGGCCATCATCAGATTCACCTGTCAGGGGAGTCTGCTCGTAAAATGAAATTATGTCTGGAGTCTAAAATCATGCAACGATAGAATGTCAGGATGGGTGCCTTACTCCTGAAAGAATAGAGAGTAGGTCTCTGTCTTCCATGGGAAATTCTTCCAGATATATATATATTTTTAAACCTATGAAAAGAATTTGCGTACTGTACATGGACTGCATTAGTAAATACTTAATTCGATTGTGGTGTTTTTACATGATTATCATTAAAAAACAACAACAGATCATCCATCTCTCATTTTGTGCCCGTGATGCACAAATCCCCCAAGTACTCAAAACAACACTTTCATGTCTTAAAGCGAATCAAACAAAATTACTTGGTTATGTGCAGCATCCCGGGCGCAGTGGGGAAGCATCTCAAAATGGCGCCACTCTGATCTCTGCATGCACCATAGCCCAGAAACACCAGGGGGCTGCCCCCTGAAATACTGTCACACAGATGTGTGCTGCTGCACTAGGTTAGCACTTGCTACAGAGAGGGCAGGTGGTTCCATAGGATAGCAGGAGGGGGGGGGGGGGGGAAGAAAAAGAGTGAAACAGAGATAGGGAGAGCTAAAAAAGAAGAAGGGAGCAAGAGTCTGAAAGAGAGAGAAAAAATAGAGAGAGAGGAAGGGAGAGATACTGATAGGAAGAGAGAGAAAAATAGTGAGAGGGACAGTGAGAGAGAAAGGGAGAGAGAGAGATGGACTTAGGTGCCTACCACATCGGTAGGCTGTCTTGGTCACGGATTAAAGAGCCGTATTATTCCACCATTTCACCTTGAAATGCTAATGCTAACAATATGATGGCTAATAGGCAGATTACATAGTCAAAGGGTGTTTGTGCTCATTGTTTCTGATGTGCAGAAGGGCTTAGCCCAGGTCCAAATCCACCCACTGTATGTTTTGTCTTTTGTCCTCCTCAAGTGTTTCAAATGTCAAACTGATGACGAGGAAGTGAGTTGAGCAATGGAACTCGGCTCTTGCTATTACTTTTGTGCGATGGCCATTTCAAAGAGACGTACACGCTCATGCACGCATGCACACACACACATCAATAGAGCTGCCAGGATTAGCATAGTAATGTGCTTCATTTCGTCACACTCCTTCTAATTGATTACAGACGATCATCCTGTGTGTATAGCCGCAGACGTTTATCATGCCACTGTGTTTGGTAATCATTTCCAAAAGCATTTCATTTTACCCACCCCTGTTAGCAGGCAGTCTGTTAGCCAAGTTAATATTCAGAACACAATACTGCTAGTTTTTCAACATTTTGCCATTTTATTCAACAGAAAATGTGTGCCAAAAGGCAGCTTTGTGTTACAGTGGATTTTAGTGACCTAACGCATAATTTTCACAGTAAAATTCCCCTTTAAAAAAATTCTGGATTAAGGGCAGAGAAAACCCTTGGTTTACTAAGAAACTTACTAAAATCATAAGGGACCAAAATGCTATGTGGGCTAAAGCAAGACGGACTGGTTCGGCAGATGATTGGATGGCTTTTAAACGTCTTCGAAATATGGGTGTGGCTATGATCCGTAAATTGAAAGCAGACCACTGCCTGAAATCTACTTCAGATAATTTAAATAATCCATCCAAATTTTGGCAAATAGTCATACATTTGGAGTGCAACAAAGATACACCGCTTCCCAAACAATTGTTGGTAGACACACAGATTGTAACTGAGAGAACCTCCATTCTGAAAGCCTTGAATCAGCATTTTTTAGATGCAGGCAGTTTATTTAAAAAGGTATAATTGAGCCCCCTATAAATTTACCTGACACCCCTGTGCACTCCTTCACCAGGTTCTCCTTTTCATCCTTCTCTGTTTCAGAAGTGTGTAAAGCCTTGAAAGAAATTGATGGGAAAAAATCCCCTGGCCCTGATGAACTACACCCCCCCTTCTTACACCTAGCTGCAGACATCATTGCTCCCCCTTAACATGTATTTTTAACCTCACGCTTGATGTTAAGGAAATCCCCAAGTTATGGAAATCTGCTTTTGTACTGCCTCTCCGGAAAGGTGGAGATCCTTCGCTACTTGACAACTATCGACCCATATCAAAATTATCTGTACTGTCAAAGGTACTGGAGTCCTTTAGTTAGTAGGCAGCTAAAGGCCTACTTCCAAGACAACAACATCTTAAATGGAATGCAATCAGGTTTTAGGTCTAGCCACAGCACTGTTTCAGCAACATTGAAGGTTTTAAATGACATCCACTGTGCTCTTGACAAGAAGTTACATTGTGTGTTTGTCTTTATTGATTTGTCGAAGGCATTTGACACCGTGGACCATGCTGTGTTAATGCAAAGGTTAAAATGTTGTGGAATTACTGGTCATGCTCTAGATTGGTTTAAAAATTACCTATCAAATCGTACACAATGTGTAATGGTGGATGGTTGTAAATCCATAGAGGTGTGCTCAGGTGTTCCACAGGGTTCTATTTCGGGCCCACTGTTCATTTTGTATATCAACAACATTGGGAATCTTATTGAAACAGCGGATGTTAATTTTTATGCAGATGATACTGTTCTTTATTCAAGTGGTAGTAGTTTATCTTTAGCTTTTGAAAATGCCCAAAGAGCATTTAACACCATACAACAGAGTCTGTATGATTTAAAGCTGGTTCTAAATTCAGGTAAAACAACATGCATGGTATTTTCAAATGCCAGGCATGTTACTAATCATGCCATTGCTACGTTGGCTGGACATACTATAGAGCAAGTTAAAGTGTACAAATATTTGGGTGTGTGGGTTGATGAGAAGCTTCACTGTGCATGTAGAGAACTTGATAGGAAGCTCGAGCTGAGTATAGGTTTTTATTCCCGGCATTAGGCCTGTTTTTCTTAGGAAGCCAGGAAGGAGCTGGTACGATGTATATTACTGGCGGTTTTATATTTTAGTGATGTTATATATATATGCAGGCCTCAACCACTACCCTGAGAGCATTGTGATCTCCACAACACTGTTGGCAGGTTGTCATTGACCTTGCGTAGGCTTAAATACTGGTATACACTGATTTATAAGGCCATATTGTGACATTTTATCTCTGTTCTATTTAATCCAGTCGGTAAATAAAATATATATTCCTATTCTCATTTGCTTCTAACAGTAAAACAATTAGAACAGGTCATGGTAGAAATAGTTTTAGTTACTCAGCTCCGTGGTCCTGGAATTCTCTCCTGAACATTTAAAAATTTGATGATCTAGTTTCATTGGTTGAGTTTAAACACTTGATCGATGTATATATCATAGAAGAGTGTAATTGTCTTTAGGACAGCTGTTTTTTAGTCAAGACTTTCGTGTTTTTTAACGTAATATGTAATTGTTGTACTGTATGTGTGTTTATAGTTTTGTTTAATGTTGTGTTAGTGTTCCCCCTGCTGCTATTGGACCAGGCCTCTCTTGGAAAAGAGATGTAATCTCATTGAGAAAGGTTAAATAAAACAAAACAAAAATTAAAAAAATTCTGTAGATGAGTAGTGGGACTTGATATTCAATAATTCAGATTGTGAACTAACCTTTTTGATTGTGAACTAACCTTTTGGACATTTTGTCATTATCAACTATGTGTGAAATGGAATCATTTGGTGCATTCTCTCTTAAATAGACACCTATAATCACCGTATGCTCATTCTCGTAGCCAAGCAGCTCGTAAATAGGCCCCAGTATTCACTGTATGCTCAAATCAATATCACTGCACAAATCCTTACTAAACTACCTCAGAAATAGGTATACCACCAACCCTTTTCTCTGACCAAACAGTGAGATGAATCCATCAATCATCAACCTGGGAGAAAAGAAAAACAGACATATTACAGATCACTAAGCTCATAATACACTTGACCTCCAACTTTTCACACAAGCTGCTGAATACACCATACATCCTGCCAGATCTGTGAACACCCTTGTTCAGATACCACACTCTTCATTCTCAGTGACATGCTGTACTCTTTCACAGAGAGAGACTTATACTATCCATGACTATGCTTGTCAATTGGGGCTTAGAAATGCCATACAATCCATATTAGACATTTGTCATATTAGAAAACCATTGATCAGATGCATTAACAAAACAACATGGCTGTGGCAAGGCTGTGGCAATTTAAGTGTTGGCATGAAAAGTGACAGTTAACTAGCTTAATAAATAATTTAGCAGATGCTTTAATCAAAAGGAACTTACAGAACTGTCAATGTGACAGTGACACGTTGTAATGTGGAGGTAAGGAGGGAGAAGTAGAATGATGGCTTTATAAACTCATGGCTTTATTTATGTATCAAACCCCAAAAAGGCACCAGGCTAGTGGGACAGCAGAAATATTCTTTCCAACAGTTAGTGGAGGGCCAATCCCATAGCCTGGAACACACAGGTGCCCACAGGTGCCGGATCAACCACCACAACAAAACACATGAATGCGAGCCCTGATGCAACAAACCAAGAACCAACCTCACAGGTACAACGGTTAGCGAGATAATGCAACATAAAGAACAGAAACTGCAATTACTCACAATTCCCTAGCACACTTGCTACAATATTGAGGGAATTGAACCCTCAACGCTGGTGTTGTCAGCATCATGCTCTAATCCACTGAGACAGTTGAATCCTTGTTATTTCTACTGTTAGCAGTATTGACAACAAGGGGCTGTAAAAGTTGAATTACACAGAGAACACTTCAAATGGTAAGTCTGTCACATTTTACTAGGTCCAAACTGCACACATTTAGCCATTAATCCGTAAGTGATGGCAAAAGAGGCATCAAGGCTTAATTTATCTACTTCAGAGGTTTCCACGCGGGTTTAAAAAGTTAAGTGGCAAAGCCAGAGTAGTGCTTGTGATTAAACCTCCTTAATTACCCCAGGTATAATGGCCTATTAGTCGGTCCCTGTAGTTAAAGAGCAAGTGGGAGATGATTGTTTTTACGAGGTACTTTTAGCTTCACCTTTTACAATGTCAGGGTTAGTACTGAGGCCTATCGTATTGAATATACAATTCACATTGGAGAATAATGATATGTCCATGATTTCTCTTGCAAAAATATGTTGTTTCAATGAATATGCTGAATAAATAAAGGTTTAATGAGATTATCCTGAATAAATAAAGGTTTAATAGGAATATACAGTACACCCAAATAAATGTGTATTTGTTTCTGTATTCATCATTATCTAATATGAATTTGTATTTTTCTGGTTTGTTTCCCAAGACACTTCCTCTTTAAGACGGGCACAGGAACAACCCCTTTCTTCGGCACGGCAACCCCAGGTTACACCATGGCAACTGGGGCGGTGTACTCCACCCCGGCACGTCCCCTACCCAGAAACACCCTCTCCAGAGGGGCTTTCAAGTTCAAGAAGTCACCCAAGCACTGCTCCTGGAGGTGCACCGCCCTGAGCGCAGTGGGCATGGCTGTCCTGCTTTCAATCATGCTCTGCTACTGTATAGGTAACTATGGCCCATCCTTGTGACTATGCCACTCCCTGTAACTATGGCCCCTCCTTGTGACTATACCACTCCCTGTAACTATGGCCCCTCCTTGTGACTATGGCCCCTCCTTGTAACTACGACCCCTCCTTGTAACTACTATGGCCCCTCCTTGTGAATATGGGCCCTCCTTGTGATTATGGCCCCTCATTGTAACTATGGCCCCTCATTGTAACTATGGCCCCTCATTGTGACTATGGCCCCTCCTTGTGACTATGGCGCCTCCTTGTAACTATGGCCCCTCCTTGTGACTATGACCCCTCCTTGTGACTATGCCCCCCCCCCCCCCCCCTTGTGACTATGGCCACCTCCTTGTAACTATGGCCCTTCCTTGTGACTATAGCTCCCCCCTTTTAACTCTGCCCCCCCTCTTGTGACTATGGCTTTTCCTTGTGGCTATGGCTTGTAACTATTGCCCCTCCTTGTGACTATGGCCACATCTTGTGACTGTGGCCCCTCCTTGTCACTATGGCCACACCTTGTAACTATGGCCCCTCCTTGTGACTATGACCCCTCCTTGTGACTCTGACCCCTCCTTGTGACTATGGCCCCTCAATGTGACTATGGCCCCCATTGTGACTATGACCTTTCCTTGTGACTATGGCCCCTGCATGTGACTATGGCCCGTCCTTGTAACTATGGCCCCTCCTTTTGACTATGGCCCCCGATTTTAACTATGGCCCCTCCTTGTGACTATGGCCCCTCCTTGTGACTATGGCCCCTCCTTGTGACTAATGCCCCTCCTTGTAACGATGGCCCCTCCTTGTGACTATGGCACCTCCTTGTGACTCCTTGTGACTATGGCCCATCCATGTGATTATGGCCCCTCCTTGTGACTATGGAACCTCCTTGTGACTCTGACCCCTCCTTGTGACTATGGCCCCTCAATGTGACTATGGCCCCCATTGTGACTATGGCCTTTCCTTGTGACTATGGCCCCTGCATGTGACTATGGCCCGTCCTTGTAACTATGGCCCCTCCATGTGACTATGACCCCTTCTTGTAACTATGGCCCCTCCTTGTGACTATGGCCCCCGATTTTAACTATGGCCCCTCCTTGTGACTAATGCCCCTCCTTGTAACTATGGCCCCTCCTTGTGACTATGGCACCTCCTTGTGACTCCTTGTGACTATGGCCCATCCATGTGATTATGGCCCCTCCTTCTAACTATGGCCCCTCCTTGTGACAATGGAACCTCCTTGTGACTATGACCCCTCCGTGTGACTATGGCCCCCCTTTGTAACTATGGCCCCTCCTTGTAACTATGGCCCCTCCTTGTGACTGTGACCCCTCCTTGTAACTATGGCCCCTCAATGTGACTATGGCCCCCATTGTGACTATGGCCTTTCCTTGTGACTATGGCCCCTGCATGTGACTATGGCCCGTCCTTTAGACTATGGCCCCCGATTTTAACTATGGCCCCTCCTTGTGACTATGGCCCCTCCTTGTGACTAATGCCCCTCCTTGTAACTATGGCCCCTCCTTGTGACTATGGCACCTCCTTGTGACTATGACCCCTCCGTGTGACTATGGCCCCCCTTTGTAACTATGGCCCCTCCTTGTAACTATGGCCCCTCCTTGTGACTATGACCCCTCCTTGTGACTCTGACCCCTCCTTGTAACTATGGCCCCTCAATGTGACTATGGCCCCCATTGTGACTATGGCCTTTCCTTGTGACTATGGCCCCTGCATGTGACTATGGCCCGTCCTTGTGACTATGGCCCCCGATTTTAACTATGGCCCCTCCTTGTAACTATGGCCCCTCCTTGTGACTATGGCCCCTCCTTGTGACTAATGCCCCTCCTTGTAACTATGGCCCCTCCTTGTGACTATGGCACCTCCTTGTGACTCCTTGTGACTATGGCCCATCCATGTGATTATGGCCCCTCCTTCTAACTATGGCCCCTCCTTGTGACTATGGAACCTCCTTGTGACTATGACCCCTCCGTGTGACTATGGCCCCCCTTTGTAACTATGGCCCCTCCTTGTAACTATGGCCCCTCCTTCTGACTATGGCCCCCCATTTTACCTATGCCCCCCTTGTGACTATGGCCCCTCCTTGTGACTATGGCCCCTCTTTGTGACTATGGCTTCTTCTTGTGAATATGGCTCCCCTTTGTGACTATGGCCCCTCCTTGTGACTATGGCCCCTCCTTGTGACTATGGCCCATCCTTGTGACTATGGCCCCTCCTTCTAACTATGGCACCTCCTTCTAGTATGGCCCCTCCTTGTGACTGTGGCCCATCCTTGTGACTATGGCAGCCCTTTGTGACTATGGCCCATCATTTTAACAATGCCTTCCCTTGTACCTATGGCCCCTCCTTGTGACTATGGCCCCTCCTTGTAACTATGGCCCCCCCTTGTGACTATGGCACCCCCTTGTGCCTATGGCCCCTCCTTGTGATTATGGCCCCTCCTTCTAACTATGGCCCCTCTTTGTGACTATGGCCCCTCCTTGTGACTATGGCCCATCCATGTGATTATGGCCCCTCCTTTTAACTTTTGCCGCTCCTTGTAACTATGGCCCCTCCTTGTGACTATGACCCCTCCTTGTGACTATGACCCCTCCTTGGGACTATGGCCCATCCATGTGATTATGGCCCCTCCTTCTAACTTTGGCACCTCCTTCTAGTATGGCCCTTCTTTGTGACTATGGCCCCTCCTTGTGATTATGGCCTCTCTTTCTAACTATAGCCCCTCCTTGTGACTATGACAGCCCCTTGTGAGTATGGCCCATCCATGTGATTGTGGCCCCTCCTTCTAACTTTGGCTGCTCCTTGTAGTATGGCCCCTCCTTGTGACTATGGCCCATCCTTGTGACTATGGCAGCCCTTTGTGACTATGGCCCGTCATTTTATCTATGCCCTCCCTTGTGACTATGACAGCCCCTTGTGAGTATGGCCCATCCTTGTGATTATGGCCCCTCCTTCTAACTATGGCACCTCCTTCTAGTATGGCCCCTCCTTGTGACTGTGGCCCATCCTTATGACTATGGCAGCCTTTTGTGACTATGGCCCGTCATTGTGACTATGGCCCATCCATGTGATTATGGCCCCTCCTTCTAACTTTGGCACCTCCTTCCTTGTGACTATAGCTCCCCCCTTTTAACTCTGCCCCCCCCCCCCCCCTCTTGTGACTATGACCCTTCCTTGTGACTATGGCCCCTCCTTGTGGCTATAGCCCATCCATGTGATTATGGCCCCTCCTTCTAACTTTGGCATCTCCTTCCTTGTGACTATAGCTCCCCCCTTTTAACTCTGCCCCCCCTCTTGTGACTATGGCCCCTCCTTCTAACTTTGGCCCCTCCTTGTGACTATGGGCCCCATAACTTTGGCACCTTCCTTGTGACTATAGCTCCCCCCTTTTAACTCTGCCCCCCCTCTTGTGACTATGGCCCCTCCTTCTAATTTTGCTCCCTCCTTGTGACTATGGGCCCTCCTTGTTTACATTGTTGTATTAGTGCGTAGTTCACCATGACCCTCCCTCATTGCTCTGCTTATGCTCTATATACTGTGGTATAAACAGATGACTAAGCAAGCCTCGAGCATTGCTCAGGTGTTGTAGAGGAGCCTTAGCACTCCTCTTAACACCCACTCTCCAAAGATGAAGCTGTGGATAGAAAAAGCATAAGAACTAGCTGGACAACTACTGTACTACAACTAGGCCTTTCGAATATATTATCCTTGCAAATATAAATGGCTTGCCATTCAACGTAAGTGGTGAACCAGCCTTCAGTTCTCAGTAGAGACTTCACGACAGCACCTAACACACTAAAGTTACAACACTGGATATCTGTTGCACTTCCCAGTCAATTAAACTAAACTATCTAATAGACACGTTGACTGGACTTTATGGCTTTGAGTCAGCTTTATAAACTGTGCTAAATGTGTATTGCTCTTTCAGCATGATCTTGCTGAGCAGATAGCAGACCTTAGAATATCATTCCATCTGTCGTTGTCATATGTCAGTCAGATACAGAGACAATTCATCCTACAGATCCCCAATGATACAGTTTGAATCTGTGTCAGATTATGGCAGTTCCAATGGCAAGGGCTCTGCATCATCCTGCTAACCTGATAGGAGGCCCACAGAGCAGCATCATTGACATGATCCAGCCCCACAGAGTGACATCACTGACATGACCCAGCCCCACAGAGCAGAATCACTGACATGACCCAGCTGCATAGAGCAGAATCACTGACATGACCCAGCCCCATAGAGTGACATCACTGACATGACCCAGCCCCACAGAGTGACATCACTGACATGACCCAGCTGCACAGAGCAGAATCACTGACATGACCCAGCTGCACAGAGCAGCATCACTGACATGACCCAGCTGCACAGAGCAGAATCACTGACATGACCCAGCTGCACAGAGCAGAATCACTGACATGACCCAGCTTCACAGAGCAGAATCACTGACATGACCCAAGCCCCCCAGAGCAGCCTCACTGACATGACCCAGCTGCACAGAGCAGCCTCACTGACATGACCCAGCCCCACAGAGTGACATCACTGACATGACCCAGCCCCACAGAGTGACATCACTGACATGACCCAGCCCCACAGAGTGACATCACTGACATAACCCAGCCCCACAGAGTGACATCACTGACATGAACCAGCCCCACAGAGTGACATCACTGACATGACCCAGCTGCACAGAGCAGCATGATTGACATGACCCAGCCCCACAGAGTGACATCACTGACATGACCCAGCCCCACAGAGTGACATCACTGACATGACCCAGCCCCACAGAGTGACATCACTGACATGACCCAGCCCCACAGAGTGACATCACTGACATGACCCAGCTCCACAGGAGCCCTGAAAGACAGACACAGTTGAAATCTCCCTCGACACGCTACAATGACACTGTCAGAAGGAACAAAATGCCAGGCACCCTAGTCACATTAGGTTATCACAAGGTTATCACTTGTCATGACTGACCTTCTCACAACCGATTTGCAACATTGTGACAACGTCATGTGTTGATGGGGAATAACCCCCAAAAAAGGGAACTCTCCTAAGAAGTTGAAAGCATTTTGAGAAGGGGCGATGAGAGAGGATGTGAGGAATCGAGAGCTATAAAGATTTTCTGGTGCAACAAAATCTCTTCCAGGAAGTGCTTTCATCTCGACCAGGAAGCTAGGAAGACATGCTTTAGTTTAACGCATCAACCTCACCCATAGGACAAAATTCCCCTTCAGAAGGGGCTTTGTCTGGTTTTTACACCAACCTTTAGCAGCTTGACCACAGCGATAAAATGGGTGGAGATTTATCTGTCCTTTCTGTCCTGAGTCATACACTCTCTTAATTAATCTTGGGCTGTGTGACTTTCCCCTGAACTGCCGTAGGATTCTCATGGTGCTGAAGGGAGGACAGGATAACATGCTCGTATAGAGAGAAATATGTCTATGGAGAAATGATGCAATGGAGATAAAGTATGGAGAGTGCTCTCCATAGCAGAGGGCCATTACAGTGCCATATTAATATCCATGTATATTATCTCTATCATCTGGACCCGCCATGTTGTTTTGATTCATGATATCGTGCTCTGTCATTGGTTGCATGTGATTTTGCTGTGCATGTTTGGTGGGTTGTCATGTTTCTGGATTCCGCGTGTATAGCTTATGAGTGCGCCAATGGCTTTAAGGTGTGTGTGTGTGTTTGCGTTTGTGTGTGTGTGGTCTCGTGAGTGTATGAGTGTGTTTCCTGTGTGGGAGTTCTTTTGGTTGTGAGTGTGTGAGTTAAACAGATACAGGCCTTCTTTGCCAGTTGCCTCAGGTTGAGTTTTTCACCTTCCTCTCTTTCATCTGCAGCCAAAACACCTGCCAGGTGCGATGTCTTAAATAGCTTATGTATGCACTAGCACACTCCGCCTCTGCCAGCCCACAGATAAGAACACAGTCCAATACATATGTACAAGCACACATCAATCTGCCTTGGTCTCTCTCTCTGTCTCTGTCTCTATCTCTGTCTCTCTCCCTCTCCACCTCTCCCATTCCGTATTCTCTATGATTCTGCTTCATCCCTTGTGAGTTAGCTATGTTTTTTAAGCAGTCAATACCCCATACCCTCCCCTGCCCGTTTGAAAAAAGTTCCACCTCAGATCAAAACACTGGGAAATCAGAGTTTTGCCTCCTCAGCACGACTCCCCGGCTGGCGATCTTTGAAGGAGCCTCGCCCTCTCACTGTGTTCATAGAAGACCCAGTTTCCCCAAACAACAAGACATGCAGCTTAATAGCAATCTATTCAGAGACAGAGGTTGGAGGAAGAACATGACGGTTTGGTTGGTTATGCAAGAGAATTAGAGAGTTTGCGGCTTGAAGCCTCTTTGACCTTCTTTCTGACGCACACAAATACATACACTTGGGGTTTCCAGATGCTTTGATTTGGGCTGTCATTATGTTGCTGCACATTGTCCACCTCCTCCTGTCTGTTTGGTGACAATGTTTGGGTTTTTAAATAGAACGTCCTGCTGCGCTCTTTGATGCAGTGCTGTTTGTGTTAATGAACAGCGCTCCCCAAAGAGACACAACAGTGTTCCTCCTCTCCTCAGTATTGATTGAGCTTGCTGTGTCTGGCCCCTGTTGGGTTTTACAGTAGAGCACTTAGCCTACATGTGGCGCACCCATAGTAAGGTAACCTAGTACAAAATAATTCCTACTCTTTAGTATTTTTCAGGCATGTTTCTTGAAGATTTTTTTTTTTTAGGGAAGTATAGGAAGGAAAGAGTGAAGGAAGGAAGGAGGGAGGGAACAAAATGGCTAACTGCCAGGCCACCACAGGCCACAAAATGATGTATTGTCTGATCTCTTTTTCCTAGAAATGCTGTCCAGCACGTATTTTGTTTTTTAATGATTTGATTGATTGCCTTAACCCTAACATATTCCACTGTTTTTGTTCACTTTACAGCAATGCACTTTTTCGGTCTCAACTGGCAACTTCAAGAAACGGAAAACAAACCAGTGGTTGAGAATGGAGGGGGGAAGGCTTTGCCCACTCAACCAAGCATAGTGACAGTACTCTCAGTTGACTATGGTAAGGACCTTAGCCCTTTACCAACTTCTTTACCTACTTGTTATATCTGTAGATTACATTTGGGGAAGGAACACACCATATTTCAGATTATGTTTCTTGCCTTTAATTGCACTGGATGTTTGTTTGTTTGTCCATTTTGCTTTGTGAATGTTATGTGTATGGCTCAGCACAAAAACAGTACCAGGGCCTATCCTATACTATAGCCTATAGCCTATCCTATACTGTAGGTACCTTCTGAATTGCAATTGACAGAGTCCAAACAGCTTTACCACATTCAGCCTTTACCAGTAGGTGTCTGTCATTTTGTATGCAATGTCTGCCACATGCATGCCACCTTTCTTCCCCTTTACAGAAAAAGGCCACTGATTTAATTTAAATCTCTTAAACTTCTTATGGCTGGGGGCAGTATTGAGTAGCTTGGATGGAAAAGGTGCCCAGAGGTGCCCAGAGTAAACTGCCTGCTACTCAGTCCCAGAAGCTAAGATATGCATATCATTAGTGGATTTGGATAGAAAACACTCTGAAGTTTCTAAAACTGTTTGAATGATGTATGTGAGTATAACAGAACTCATATGGCAGGCATAAACCTGAGAAAAAATCCAACCAGGAAGTGGGAAATCTGAGGTTTGTAGGTTTGCCTATCCAATATACAGTGTCTTTGGGGTTATATTGCACTTCCTAAGGCTTCCACTAGATGTCAACAGTCTTTAGAACCTTGTTTGATGCTTCTACTGTGAAGAATGAGGGAAGGAGAGCTCTTTGAGTCAGGTGTCTGGCGTGAGCTGACCACGCGTGCTCCCGTGAGAGCGACCTGCGTTCCATCGCATTTCTGAAGACAAAGAAATTCTCCGGGTGAAACATTATTGAAGATTTATGTTAAAAACATCCTAAAGATTGATTCTATACTATGTTTGACATGTTTCTACGAACTGTAATGGAATGTTTTGACTTTGTCTGGACCTAGTGCCTGCACATTTGCATTACTGTACTAAACGCGCAAACAAAAAGGAGGTATTTGGACATAAATTATGGACGTTATCGAACAAAACAAACATTTATTGTGGAACTGGGATTCCTGGGAGTGCATTCTGATGAAGATCGTCAAAGGTAAGTGAATATTTATAATACTATTTCTGAGTTCTGTTGACTCCACAACATGGCGGATATCTGTATGGCTTGTTTGGGCTCTGAGAGCTGTACTCAGATTATAGCATGGTGTGCTTTTTCCGTAAAGTTTAAAAAAAATCTTACACAGCGGTTGCATTAAGGAGAAGTTTATCTAAAGTTCCATGTATAATACTTGTATCTGTTATCAATGTTTATTATGAGTATTTCTGTAAATTGATTTGGCTCTCTGCAAAATCACCGGATGTTTTGGAGGCAAAACATTACTGAACATAACGCGCCAATGTAAACTAAGATTTTTGGATATAAATATGAACTTTATCGAACAAAACATACATATATTGTGTAACATGACGTCCTATGAGTGTCATCTGATGAAGATCATCAAAGGTTAGTGATTAATTTGATCTCTATTTCTGATTTTTGTGACTCCTCTCTTTGGCTGGAAAAATGGCTGTGTTTTTCTGTGACTAGGTACTGACTTAACATAATCGTTTGGTGTGCATTCGTCGTTAAGCCTTTTTGAAATCGGACACTGTGGCTGGATTTACAACAAGTTTTTCTTTAAATTGGTGTAAAATACATGTATGTTTGAGGAATTTTAATTATGAGATTTCTGTTGTTTGAATTTGGCGCCCTGCACTTTCACTGGCTGTTGTCAAGTCGATCCCGTTAACGCGATCTCAGCCATAAGAAGTTTAAAGGATTGGACCATTTAAAAAAAAAAATTGGCCTAAAATTACATATCCAAATCGAACTGCCTGTAGCTCAGGATATGCATATTCTTGATACCATTTGAAAGGAAACACTTTGAAGTTTGTGGAAATGTGTAACACATTATATAACACATTAGATCTGGTAAAAGATAATACAAACAAAAAAACATGCGTTTTCAAATATATATTTTTTCATCATCTTTGAAATGCAAGAGAAAGGCCATAATATAATATTGTAGTTTTGGAACCATTAAGATTTTGGCCACTAGATGGCAGCAGTGTGTGTGCAAAGTTCCGTATTGATCCAGTGATGCATTGCAGTACTGCACAGTATTTTGTAATAATGTGTCTTTATTTCAACCAAAGAAAAACTCTGGAGGTCCATTGTAAGAAAGATATTTATCCTAAGTGGTTTTTGAAAGAAATATCAGGGAAAAATGCTTTAAACACGTTTCATGCTTTAAAATGCGTTTCATGTGAGAATGACTCATGTTCAAGTTTTTTTTGTTGCTTGCCTACCTTTTTAAAGCATCACCTCCTTGTCCTGTTGTTTTGTTACTGTACCAGGTAATGAATCAGCTAGTACATTTAGATCCTAGACATTTAGCAGTGATTCACAAGTACCACACAAAAGACACTCATTAAGCTCCCAAATCACTGCTTTATTGACTATGTTTTGATCTGAAACTGATCTTCGTCAGGTCAAAAAAATATCTAATAATCAATGGTGAAACAATCTGTTCCAGCCTCATAATGGAGCAATCAGCTGAGGTCTATTTGAGTGGGAATAACAACGTTTCTATCATCAACTGTACCAGGAAATAGAAATACCTGGAAGTACTGAAGCTGTCTGGTATTTCCATGTTTGAATGACCTAATGAGCAAGACTCATATCTATGAGGGCCCGGGATACACACTGGGCTGTAACTAATGACCAAGACTCTACAGTTTGAGGGCCAGGGATATAGTCTTGGAGTCATGTGTCTGCATAATTTTATTTAAATTAAGGTAATATTGAGAAATGTTATTATTTTGTTGAAAATGGAATCAATGCAGATGAAAACTGTATACAACTGTGGTGAACTTGTATAGACCTCACAAAATGTCCATCTAGCTTTATCTCAGTGTTCTCTCTTTCTCCCCTCCAGGCAGGACTGGTGCGGTCCATCAGGAGAACAACTCCATTGACACCGGGCAAGTGGAAGTGGGCCGAAGGGTAGGTCAGGGAATACCGCCTGGGGTGTTCTGGCGCTCTCAGCTGGCTATGGAGCAGCCACGCTTCCTCAAGTTCAACATCTCTGTTCAGAAGAATGCACTGGTTGGGGCCTACGGGAGGAAGGGTCTCCCACCATCTCACACACAGGTAAATGGTACATTAGTTGGGTAGGGTGTATGGCAACTGCTTGGCATCCAGCCTCGGACCGCAAGGCACTACAGAGGGTAGTGCATACGGCCCAGTACATTATTGGGGCCAAGCTTCCTGCCATCCGGGACCTCTATACCAAGCGGTGTCAGAGGAAGGCCCTAAAAATTGTCAGACTCCAGCCACCCTAGTCATAGACTGTTCTCTCTGCTACCACACACCAAGCGGTACCAGAGCGCCAAGTCTATGTCTAAAAGGCTTAACAGCTTCTACCCCCAAGCCCTAACAGTCTATGACTAGGGTTGAACAGCTAATCAAAAGGGCTACCCAGACCCTTTTTTTATGCTATGCATAGTCACTTTAACTCTACCTAATGTACATATTACCTCAATTACCTCGACTAACTGGTGCCCCCGCACATTGACTCTTTACCGGTATCCCCTGTATATAGCCTCGCTATTGTTATTTTACTGCTACTGTTTAATTATTTGTTACTTACATTTTTTATTTTCAATTTTTTACTTATCAATCAACTTATTTTTCTTAAAACTTCTTAAATCATTGTTGGTTAAGGGCTTGTAAGTAAGCATATCACTGTAAAATCTACACCTGTTGTATTCGGCCCATGTGACAAATTTTGATTTGATTTGTAAAAATCTGACTGGATGATTTTTAAAGTGCTGAAGTGCTGTACAGAAACCCAGCCTAAAACCCCAAACAGCTAGTAATGCAGGTGTAGAAGCATGGTGGCTAGGAAAAACTCCCTAGAAAGGCCAAAACCTAGGAAGAAACCTAGAGAGGAACCAGGCTATGAGGGGTGGCCAGTCCTCTTCTGGCTGTGCCGGGTGGAGATTATAACAGAACTATGCCAAGATGTTCAAAAATGTTCATAAGTGACAAGCATGGTCAAATAATAATCATGAATAATTTTCAGTTGGCTTTTCATAGCCGATCATTAAGAGTTGAAAAACAACAGGTCTGGGACAGGTGGCGGTTCCATAACCGCAGGCAGAACAGTTGAAACTGGAATAGCAGCAAGGCCAGGCGGACTGGGGACAGCAAGGAGTCACCACGCCCGGTAGTCCCGACGTATGGTCCTAGGGCTCAGGTCCTCCGAGAGAAAGAAAGAGAGAAGGAGAAAATTAGAGAGAGCCAAGATTTTAAAAATGTTCATAAATGACAAGCATGGTCAAATAATAATCAGGAATAAATCTCAGTTGGCTTTTCATAGCCGATCATTAAGAGTTGAAAACAGCAGGTCTGGGACAGGTAGGGGTTCCGTAACCGCAGGCAGAACAGTTGAAACTGGAATAGCAGCAAGGCCAGGCGGACTGGGGACAGCAAGGAGTCATCATGCCCGGTAGTCCTGACGTATGGTCCTAGGGCTCAGGTTCTCCGAGAGAGAGAAAGAAAGAGAGAACGAGAGAATTAGAGAGAGCATACTTAAATTCACACAGGACACTGGATAAGACAGGAGAAGTACTCCAGGTATAACCAACTGACCCTAGCCCCCCGACACAAACTACTGCAGCATAAATACTGGAGGCTGAGACAGGAGCGGTCAGGAGACACTGTGGCCCCATCAGAAGATACCCCCGGACAGGGCCAAACAGGAAGGATATAACCCCACCCACTTTGCCAAAGCACAGCCCCCGCACCACTAGAGGGATATCTTCAACCACCAACTTACAATCCTGAGACAAGGCCGAGTATAGCCAACAAAGATCTCCACCACAGCACAAACCAAGGGGGGGCGCCAACCCAGACAGGAAGATCACGTCAGTAACTCAACCCACTCAAGTGACGCACCCCTCCTAGGGACGGCATGAAAGAGCACCAGTAAGCCAGTGACTCAGCCCCTGTAATAGGGTTAGAGGCAGAGAATCCCAGTGGAGAGAGGGGAACCGGCCAGGCAGAGACAGCAAGGGCGGTTCGTTGCTCCAGAGCCTTTCCGTTCACCTTCACACTCCTGGGCCAGACTACACTCAATCATATGACCTACTGAAGAGATAAGTCTTCAGTAAAGACTTAAAGGTTGAGACCGAGTCTGCGTCTCTCACATGGGTAGGCAGACTGTTCCATAAAAATGGAGATCTATAGGAGAAAGCCCTGCCTCCCGCTGTTTGCTTAGAAATTCTAGGGACAATTAGGAGGCCTGCGTCTTGTGACCGTAGCGTACGTATTGGTATGTACGGCAGGACCAACTCGGAAAGATAGGTAGGAGCAAGCCCATGTAACGCTTTATAGGTTAACAGTAAAACCTTGAAATCAGCCCTTTCCTTAACAGGAAGCCAGTGTAGAGACGCTAGCACTGGAGTAATATGATCAAATTTCTTGGTTCTAGTCAGGATTCTAGCAGCCGTATTTAGCACTAACTGAAGTTTATTTAGTGCTTTATCCGGGTAGCCGGAAAGTAGAGCATTGCAGTAGTCTAACCTAGAAGTAACAAATGCAGGGATTAATTTTTCTGCATCATTTTTGGACAGAAAATTTCTGATTTTTGCAATGTTACGTAGATGGAAAAAAGCTGTCCTTGAAACAGTCTTGATATGTTCGTCAAAAGAGAGATCAGGGTCAAGAGTAACGCCGAGGTCCTTCACAGTTTTATTTGAGACGACTTTACAACCATCAAGATGAATTGTCAGATTTAACAGAAGATCTCTTTGTTTCTTGGGACCTAGAACAAGCATCTCTGTTTTGTCCGAGTTTAAAAGTAGAAAGTTTTCAGCCATCCACTTCCTTATGTCTGAAACACAGGCTTCTAGCGAGGGCAATTTTGGGGCTTCACCATGTTTCATTGAAATGTACAGCTGTGTGTCATCCGCATAGCAGTGAAAGTTAACATTATGTTTTCGAATAACATCCCCAAGAGGTAAAATATATAGTGAAAACAATAGTGGTCCTAAAACGGAACCTTGAGGAACACCGAAATGTACAGTTGATTTGTCAGAGGACAAACCATTCACAGAGACAAACTGATATCTTTCCGACAGGTAAGATCTAAACCAGGACAGAACTGGTCCGTGTAGACCAATTTGGGTTTCCAGTCTCTCCAAAAGAATGTGGTGATCGATGGTGTCAAAGGCAGCACTAAGGTCTAGTAGCACGAGGACAGATGCAGAGCCTCGGTCTGACGCCATTAAAAGGTCATTTACCACCTTCACAAGTGCAGTCTCAGTGCTATGATGGGGTCTAAAACCAGACTGAAGCATTTCGTATACATTGTTTGTCTTCAGAAAGGCAGTGAGTTGCTGTGCAACAGCTTTTTCTAAAATTTTTGAGAGGAATGGAAGATTCGATATAGGCCGATAGTTTTTTATATTTTCCGGGTCAAGGTTTGGCTTTTTCAAGAGAGGCTTTATCACTGCCACTTTTAGTGAGTTTGGTACACATCCGGTGGATAGAGAGCTGTTTATTATGTTCAACATAGGAGGGCCAAGCACAGGAAGCAGCTCTTTCAGTAGTTTAGTAGGAATAGGATCCAGTATGCAGCTTGAAGGTTTAGAGGCCATGATCATTTTCATAATTGTGTCAAGAGATATAGTACTAAAACACTTAAGTGTCTCTCCCGATCCCAGGCCCTGGCAGAGCTGTGCAGATCCAGGACAGCTAAGCCCTGGAGGAATACGCAGATTCAAAGAGGAGTCTGTAATTTGCTTTCTAATGGTCATGATCTTTTCCTCAAAGAAGTTCATGAATTTATTACTGCTGAAGTGAAAGCCATCCTCTCTTGGGGAATGCTGCTTTTTAGTTAGCTTTGCAACAGTATCAAAAATACATTTTGGATTGTTCTTATTTTCCTCGATTAAGTTGGAAAAGTAGGATGATCGAGCAGCAGTGAGGGCTCTTCGGTACAGCACGGTACTGTCTTTCCAAGCTAGTCGGAAGACTTCCAGTTTGGTGTGGCGCCATTTCCGTTCCAATTTCCTGGAAGCTTGCTTCAAAGCGCGGGTATTTTCTGTATACCAGGGAGCTAGTTTCTTATGACAAATGTTTTTCGTTTTTAGGGGTGCAACTGCATCTAGGGTATTGCGCAAGGTTAAATTGAGTTCCTCAGTTAAGTGGTTAACTGATTTTTGTCCTCTGACGTCCTTGGGTAGGCAGAAGGAGTCTGGAAGGGCATCAAGGAATTTTTGTGTTGTCTGAGAATTTATAGCACGACTTTTGATGCTCATTGGTTGGGGTCTGAGCAGATTATTTGTTGCGATTGCAAACGTAATAAAATGGTGGTCCGATAGTCCAGGATTATGTGGAAAAACATTAAGATCTACAACATTTATTCCATGGGACAAAACTAGGTCCAGAGTATGACTGTGGCAGTGAGTAGGTCCAGAGACATGTTGGACAAAACCCACTGAGTCGATGATGGCTCCGAAAGACTTTTGGAGTGGGTCTGTGGACTTCTCCATATGAATATTAAAATCACCAAAAATTAGAATATGATCTGCTATGACTACAAGGTCTGATAGGAATTCAGGGAACTCAGAGAGGAACGCTGTATATGGCCCAGGAGGCCTGTAAACAGTAGCTATAAAAAGTGATTGAGTAGGCTGCATAGATTTCATGACTAGAAGCTCAAAAGACGAAAACGTCATTTTTTTTTTTGTAAATTGAAATTTGCTATCGTAAATGTTAGCAACACCTCCGCCTTTGCGGGATGCATGGGGGATATGGTCACTAGTGTAACCAGGAGGTGAGGCCTCATTTAACACAGTAAATTCATCAGGCTTAAGCCATGTTTCAGTCAGGCCAATCACATCAAGATTATGATCAGTGATTAGTTCATTGACTATGACTGCCTTTGAAGTGAGGGATCTAACATTAAGTAACCCTATTTTGAGATGTGAGGTATCACGATCTCTTTCAATAATGGCAGGAATGGAGGAGGTCTTTATCCTAATAAGATTGCTAAGGCGAACACCGCCATGTTTAGTTTTGCCCAACCTAGGTCGAGGCACAGACACAGTCTCAATGGGTATGGCTGAGCTGACTACACTGACTGTGCTATTGGCAGACTCCACTAAGCTGGCAGGTTGGCTAACAGCCTGCTGCCTGGCCTGCACCCTATTTCATTCACCAAACAAATGTTATTGTTAAAACATTTCTAGCGATGTTATGCATGACCCGCTCAGTTTTCCACCACAAAATGGCCAAAAAGAGTAGAACCACCTGCTTTTACACCATGATTTGACTATTAGATAGATGTTAAATCTGTCTTTTGAAAAAACAAAATGTTTAAGGGAATAGTTTTACCATATTAATATGAGAGTTCAGTTCACGTAACTGGGTTGACCTTAAAATGAGACAGATGTAAATTAATCACTAATCACACAAAAACAAAAGAATCTTCAGAAATTACTTTAAAAAAATAACTAGGTCAATGATGGTGAAAACTTTGTTGGTAAGTAGGTTCAAATCTTCCTAGAAGTGACAGGGGGACATGTTAAAATGCTGAATTTTGGCACTTTAGCAACCCTTAAAAAAGATTGATTGAATTTTCCGTGTGGTCTATATTGAAGGGCACTTCATTTAATATTACAGGCTTTTAAAATTCAATATTGGTGCACATTTTATATCTAAAATATCAAAGGGACACAAAAGGCACTATTTTTGTGGAATGACCTGGCTATTTTCCACTTCACCCTAGAGAAAAATCTTTCAACTTCACCTTCTTGACATTCTCTGACTTGACTTGAAGAGCCTCTTTCGCGCCGGAAATTGGGCCACTATCGAATGAAAAAAAAGTTAAGTACAAATGACAACAGGAAAGAAGGGATTACTCTTCCAAGGTAAAAGAAAGAAGGAATCCAACTAAATCAAATACAACAAACAGAGAAGCCTCCTTTTATGTCCAAGGCAATTGCTGCGCAGGCCGCTCAAGACTGTCAATGCCTAGACACAAAGTCAACCGCCACTGCCTTAGAAACGGTCCGTTAATTTGCCAGGGCGATAAATCGATGCGTTTACTTAACTTAGCATGAAAGACCCCAATGAGACCCCAATGAGAGATATTGACCGTTGGTTACATTCACCGCTTGAGGAGAGGAACAACTTTAAAGTGCGTCACCAATCGCACAAAAGAAAATAATACAACTAAATTTGTTAGTAAGTGTCTTACTCTGCATGATTCATCAATTGTCTTAAACTAGGTTTTGTGAAGAAATGATCAACACTAGTTTGAATTCCCAGGTATAGCTAATAATTATTTGTGGTTCATCGGCTGGCCTGGCTAGGCTTGGCCTCTTGTTCATTATTATTTGCTCCTATTGTTAGATTGAGATAAGCCTTTGCCAAGCAATCAAGATATACACACTGGCCTAGGAGTAAAGGAATGGTTGGGTTCTGGACTTTTATTACTTGGCCCCCTGGCCACCAACACATAAAAAACTGCCTACATCCACAGGTCAATATCTCTTCTCTGCTCCTCAGCTCCTCTCAAAAGGGTTTAAACCACTGAGTGTTGACTTCTCTCACCCTTACTTTAATGCTTTATTTCCTATCCACACTGAGTCAGTTGGAGGGATGCTTGGTGTTGTGTCCTCTGTAGGTCCTATTTCCGATACTAAATCCTTTTTTAATGTGCCCTTTTCTACTTTCAACTCCCTGTGTTGTGTTCATTTGTGTGAATTAAACACTGTTAGCATGCAGAATGAAAAGGATCAGTCTTCTGGAAAACTCAAATTTACTTTGACTCAATTAAATTGTGGCTAGCTCCTTTAATGTCAAATTATGAATTTTTTTAAACAGAGGTTTTCCCTCTATGCACCTGGAACTACAGAATGTCACCGTTATTGTAAATGTTTTATTATATGTCGCACATCATATGTCATGAAGAGACCAATTATTTAGTTCCAACTGACCTCTGCTTGACCTTTCTTCAGTATGACTTTGTGGAGCTGCTGGATGGCAGCAGGCTCATCGCCAAAGAGAGGTGGGCTCCCACGGCGCAGGAGACCAGGGGGCGGATGGAGCGCCAGGTCAGCCTCCACCAAGCTGGCTTCATCCAGTATCTGGACTCTGGGGTGTGGCATCTGGCTTTCTACAATGATGGGAAGAGCCTGGAGACAGTATCATACAACACCATCATCCAGGGTAAGCATAACATGGAAATAACGTAGAAAATGGATGTAGAAATGGATGAGGTGAATATTTAAAATTATATTGAATTGCTGGAAAGGGCACTTGGAGAACTTTTTCCACAACTAAGAGAATAACTGGGTAGTTGACAGGCCAGATCAACATATATATACATTAATTAATCATTTAAACTGCATCTACAGACTATATAATGCAAGCAAAATGTGTTGTTGGCTTTGTGAATTGTGTTATGCACATTTTACGTCTCTACATTGCAGGAATATCGCTATCCCTTAGGCTTTTCATTGTTGTGCTGGCTCAGGAATTGTACTGTGGGAAAACAGAAAACATGCTAAGTTAATGTTTTGCATTAGGGAATTCCATCGATACATTTCTAAAGATATGAAGTTATCGAAATCCAAGGTCAAAATTCCCCTTATGTGTTGAAACTGACAGCCCAGTAGTGTACATCCAATACAAGTCTTCAAAAGCAATAAAAACTCAAATGTTTGCCCTGTTAACACAATCGAAAGGAGCTCCCAGCCTAGGGGGAGTGCCCATTATGAGCGCTGGTCTGTTGAACGAACACAAGACGTGTCAGTGGGATATGTCAGATTAACTTCAACTCAGAGAGAGGATTTACAAAGATTGATCCCGTTGCTTGTGTGGGCATGATCAGTCATGAGATTTTCATGTGGAGAAAGAAATGTCAAAGAACTAGAAAGGCACTGTGAAATGTAAAATGTTCGTGATGGGTTGCATTCGAGATGGGCAAGATGGCATGGGAGTTGTCAGGCTACAGCAGATGAGAGATACACACATACCAACATAGAGTACACTGTACATTCATGCAATAAGACAGTGTTTCCCAACCCTGGTCCTCCAGTACCCCCAACAGTACATATTTTATTGTAACCCTGGACAAGCATACCTGATTCAACTTCTCAACTAATCATCAAGCCTCAATGAGGTGTGTTTGTCCAGGGCTACAACAAAAATGTGTACTGTTGGGGGTACTCGAGGACCAGGGTTGGGAAACACTGCAATAAGTGAATATGGCTGTGTGGAAATGTAAGATGGAATAGTATGTGACATAGTAGTGATATGAAATCCAATCCAATCAAATGTGTTGGATATTGTGTTGATATTGATAAAGTGTTGATGTTGATATTGTGTTGATATTGATCATGTGTTGATATTGATAATGTGTTGTTATTGATATTGTGGGGATATTGATATTGATAATGTGTTCATATGGATAATGTGTTGATATTGATAATTTGTTGATATTGGATGATGTAATGAAATGATATATGCAGGGATGAAAATCATTTTTTCTTCATTTTTTAAATTTGTATTTCCAATATTGAAAAGGACTGGAATTGGTCAAACTCTCAGTTTAAAACATGTACAAAATGATCCTCTTTCCCTAAAAGCTTGATGGTCATGACTTTTTTTTACATGAAAGGGTTAACTTGGCCCCAGACAATCAACCTGAGATTGATTTAAGTTTCAGTCATGGGATTTGTGCTTTAACCCCTGTATGTGTTGTTGGCACATTTTAGAGGTGTGGTATCTCAACCTTGTGCAAGAACATCTGACTGAAAAAATGATGAGCTCGTATGCCATGCCAGTAACCAGGTTTCTATCCAACCATTTCATGCAGATGAATTACCTGACGCTGCTAAAAACAGGAAATGTCAGTACAATTTCTTAAATGTCCACAGACAATTTGCTCGTTAGAAATGGTGGGATCTTTTTGTGTCTGTGAAATGAATTATGCGAGAAATGGTGGTGGAAACACATTTATGTGCAAATAGTGTTATAATTGGAAAGGGAAATGAAAGGGGGATACCTAGTATGAATGCATTCAACTGAAATGTGTATTTCGCATTTAACACAACCCCTCTGAATCAGAGAGGTGCGAGGGGTTGCCTTAATCGACACCCACGTCATCAGTGCCCGGTTAACCATCATATCGAAGTAAATTTGGAGTCACGCAATTATATGGTGTGTTCCCCCACTACGACTCGGAAGACCATGCTGTTTATTAGGCTACAAATTAAATAAATTATGAACTTCACAGGGTAGAGAAAGTGCACAGTGATGAGCGTGATGCTACTTTCCAATAAATATCGAGGGTCTTATTCTGGTGACATGATGATCGATGCCATTTGACAAATAAACATAATCCATAATAATCTCATCATATAGACTAGACTACCCGCACTGTATCTGCAAGCTGTTGGCTAGAGCGCAGATGCCAAGATCAGAGTGGGCGCAATTGCTACATAATGCAAAAAAATGTGTGACAAAACCATCAGTAGAGTTGAAAATGCGATGGAAACCAATTTAACTTGTATTTATTATTTGGTACATGGGTATTTAGCTGCAAAGGTAATTTTTATGTGCACTACGTCATCACGTGTAGACTTTTATCCGCAACAAGTCAGTTTGATAGAAACACATCTCTGGTGGGAAAATGTGCATATTTTTATGTGGGTTTTAGAATATTCGCATGAAAATCTGTCACCAATTGGATGGAAACCTAGCAAGTGTCACCATAGCTGGTGTAATCGTAGAAAACGTTTTTTTTGTCCCAACAGAGTCGGTTATGGAGTGCTCACACAACTGTTATGGGAATGGAGAGTGTGTGACCGGCTCCTGCCATTGTTTCCCAGGGTTCATTGGGCCATACTGCTCAAGAGGTATCTATTTCCCAACTCCTCATCTATCTATTGATATCGCAATCATGAGCAAGCTTCAATGGACAAATATTGGCTATATTTTCAGAATTAATTACCATGTGCATGTGATATTTGTTCTTAGTTTAGGGTTAGGTTTAAGCTAAAGGTCAGGGTTAGGTTTAGGCTAAGGGTTAGGTTTAGACTAATGGTAAGGGTAAGCACTAATCATTCAAATCAAATATTTGGAGAGGAAGTGTTGTACTCCAGTCCTTTGTACTGTAGCATGGAAAGATAGTGATTGGTTGATTTAAGGTTGAATCAACACTGCAGCTATACAATGGACTATCAATCAAATTTATTTATGAAGCCCTTCTTACATCAGCTGATGTCACAAAGTGCTGTACAGAAACCCAGCCTAAAACCCCAAACAGCAAGCAATGCATGTGTAGAAGCACGGTGGCTAGGAAAAACTCCCTAGAAAGGCCAGAACCTAGGAAGAAACCTAGAGAGGAACCAGGCTATGAGGGGTGGCCAGTCCTCTTCTGGCTGTGCCGGGTGGAGATTATAACAGAACATGGCCAAGATGTTCAAATGTTCATAGATGACCAGCAGGGTCAAATAATAATAATCACAGTGGTTGTCGAGGGTGCAACAGGTCAGCCCCTCAGGAGTAAACGTAAGTTGGCTTTTCATAGCCGATCATTCAGAGTATCTCTACTGCTCCTGCTGTCTCTAGAGAGTTGAAAACAGCAGGTCTTGGACAGGTAGCACGTCCGGTGAACAGGCCAGTGTTCCATAGCCGCAGGCAGAACAGTTGAAACTGGAGCAGCAGCATGGCCAGGTGGACTGGGGACAGCAAGGAGTCATCAGGCCAGGTAGTCCTGAGGTAAAGAAAGAGAGAGAGAAAGAGAGAAAGAAAGAAAGAAAAAGAGAGAGAATTAGAGAGACCGGGCGCCAACCCGGACAGGAAGATCACATCAGTGACTCAACCCATTCAAGTGATGCACCACTCCTAGGGACAGCATGGAAGAGCACCAGTAAGCCAGTTACTCAGCCCCTATAATAGGGTTACAAGGGCGGTTCGTTGCTCCAGTGCCTTTCCGTTCACCTTCACACTCCCGGGCCAGACTACACTCAATCATAGGACCTACTGAAGTGATGAGCCTTCAATAAAGACTTAAAGGTTGAGACAGAGTCCGCGTCTCTCACATGGGTAGGCAGACCATTCCATAAAAATGGAGCTTAGAAATTCTAGGGACAGTAAGGAGGCCTGCGTCTTGTGACCGTAGCGTATGTGTAGGTATGTATGGCAGGACCAAATCGGAAAGATAGGTAGGAGCAAGCCCATGTAATGCTTTGTAGGTTAGCAGTAAAACCTTGAAATCAGCCCTTGCCTTAACAGGAAGCCAGTGTAGAGAGGCTAGCACTGGAGTAATATGATAAAAATGTTGGGTTCTAGTCAAGATTCTATCAGCCGTGTTTAGCACTAACTGAAGTTTATTTAGTGCTCTATCTGGGTAGCCGGAAAGTAAAGCATTGCAGTAGTCTAACCTAGAAGTGACAAAAGCATGGATGAATCTTTCTGCATCATTTTTGGACAGAAAGTTTCAGATTTTTGCAATGTTACGTAGATGGAAAAAAGCTGTCCTTGAAACAGTCTTGATATGTTCGTCAAAAGAGAGATCAGGGTCCAGAGTAACTAATATGCTTTATATACTGTTGAGTAACATTGTTTCTTCCCACAACAGCTGCCTGTCCCGTCCTATGCAGTGGAAATGGCCAGTACACCAGGGGGCGCTGTCAGTGCTACAGTGGATGGAAGGGCACGGAGTGTGACGTGCCTACTACCCAGTGTGTAGACCCCCAATGTGGAGGCCATGGGATTTGTGTGACGGGCAACTGTGTGTGTAATGCCGGCCACAAGGGAAGCAACTGTCACCAAGGTACACCACAACAATATGTAGTGTCACCGTTCGATTTCCCAGCCTGTCGGCGATGTTGTCACCGTTCGATTTCCCAGCCTGTCGGCGATGTACACAGTACTTATACAACTTAAACAATAGCTCTTTTCAACTTCACCAAGCAAATAATTCCTTTTGTTCCTCCATCGATACTCTGCATGCATTAACTCCCTCCAACCATTTAGCCACCACAGCTATGGATTGGAATTGATTCTGAATTGTCCATCCAATGTGATTGCTTCAGTGCGCTCCCGAACAAGAACCCTGTGAGATTCAATATCTCTCAGTCTGGGTCTATTTCTCATTGTTATCGAAAATACTTCTCGCTATCCCCTCTACCTCTTCTCCCCCTGTTCAGTCAGTTTAACTTCATTGATCCCAATTCAGACAGAGGCAATTCACTTGTCAGATTTACATCTGCAGATCAGTGACCCAATGTGTAAAATCTTATTGAGTCGAGGGAGTAATTAAATAAAAAAATTGCGCTCATTGTGAAGTGAATTAAGAGAGAAAGTACACAAGTGCTATTGTGGAATTAGGCAGGAACGGTTGGACAATGTTGTCAGTGGACTCAAACTGGCCATTTGGTTCTGGTTTGATGATAATACAAGGTCTTGCCTTACAGTCCCTTCAGAAAATATTCACACCCCTTGTGTTACAGCCTGAATTTAAAAGTTATTACATTTAGATTTTCTTTGTCACTGGCTTACACACAATACCCCATAATGTCAAAGTGGAATTGTATTTTTAGAAATGTTTACAAATTAATAAAAAATTAAAAGCTGAAATGTCTTGAGTCAATAAGTACTCAACCACTTTGTTATGGCAAGCCTAAATAAGTTCAGGAGTAAACATTTTCTTAACAAGTCACATACTAAATTGCATGGACTCACTCTGTGTGCATTAATAGTGTTTAACAGGATTTTTAAATGATGACCTAATCTCTATACCCCACATATACAATTATATGTAAGGTCCCTCAGTCAAGCAGTGAATTTCAAACACAGATTCAACCACAAAGACAAGGGATGTTTTCCAGTGCCTCACAAAGAAGGGAACCTATTGGTAGATTGGTAAAAATAAAATAAAAAGCAGACATTGAATATCCCTTTATTAATTACACTTTGGATGGTATATCAATACACCCAGTCACCAAAATGATACAGGTGTCCCTCCTAACTCAGTTGCCGGAGAGGAAGGAAACTGCTCAGGGATGGTGACTTTAAAACAGTTACAGAGTTTAATGGCTGCGATAGGAGAAAACTGAGGATGGATCAACAACATTGTACAGTAGTTACTCCACAATACTAGCCTAAATGACAGAATGAAAAGAAAGAAGCCTGTACAGAACACAAATATTTCAAAACATGCATCCTGTTTGAAATAAGGAACTAAAGTAAAACTTCAAACAAATTGGCAAAGAAATTAACTTTATGTCCTGAGTACAAAGCATTATGTTTGGGGCAAATCCAACACATTACTGAGTTCCATTCTTCATATTTTCAAGCATAGTGGTGGTTGTATCATGTTATGGGTATGCTTGTCATCAGCAACGACTAGGGAGTTTTTTGGGATAAAAATCAACAGTATACAGCTAAGCACAGGCAAAATCCTCGAGGAAAACCTGGTTAAGTCTGCTTTCAAACAGACACTGGGAGATAAATTCACCTTTCAGCAGGACAATACCCTAAAACACAAGGCTATATCTACCCTTGAGTTGCTTATCAAGATGACATTGAATGTTCCTGAGTGGCCGAGTTACAGTTTTGACTGAAAGCGGCTTGAAAATCTATGGCAAGACTTGAATGTGGCTGTCCAGCAATGATCAACAACCAACTTGACAGCGCATGAATAATAAAAAAAAGAATAATGTGAAAATACTTTTCAATCCAGGTGTGCAAAACTCGTACATGCTGACCAAACGCGTCATCGCGCGCACGTTGATTTTGTTCCCCACACCAGAAGCGATCAGGACATGCATGTTGAAATATCAAAACAAACTCTTAACCAATTATATTAATTTGGGGACAGGTCAAAAAGCATTAAACATTTATGGCAATTTAGCTAGCTAGCTTGCTTTTGATAGCTAATTTGTCCTGGTATATAAACATTGGGTTGTTATTTTACCTGAAATGCACAAGGTCCTCAACTCCGACAATTAATCCACAGATAAAACGGTAACCGAATTCGTTTCTCGTCATCTCTCCTCCTTTTTCTTCTTTGGACTTTAAATGACGGTTGGCAACCAACTTTACAGTGCATTACTACAACCGACTGGAGTGTGGATGTCAGTTCATCTTTCAATCACCCACGTGGGTATATGCTCCTAAAAACCAATGAGGAGATTTGAGGGGCAGGATTTGCAGTGTGTTGAGTGTCACAAATAGAACCAACTTCTATTTTAGCGCCTGGCCACACAGACGCTTGCTGTGGCGCGCGAGCAGTGTGGGTGCAATGATTGAATAACATGTATGTGTACATTTATTTTGCGACGCGAGCGGTGTGGTCAGCATGTTAGAGACTCACAGCTGTCATCGCTGCCAAAGGTGCTTCTACAAAGTATTGACTCAGCGGTGTCAATACTAATGTAAATGAGATATTTCTGTATTTAAGTTTCAATAAATGTGCTTACATTTAAAAATATATATGTTTTCACTTTGTCATTATGGGGTATTGTGTGTAGATAGGTGGACATTATTTTGGGGCTGTAACACAAATACAGGTGGAATAAGCCAATGGGTATGAATACTTTTTGAAGGCACTATGATTAGAACCAAATTGCTGAGATCAATATACTGTATGTGTTTGCTAAAAGGCTGTACTAGTAATAAGCTGACTATGGAGCATGTTCACATGTTTAGTTGTTTATTTCATGATTAAGTCATCCCATATACAGTAGTTGAACCATCTTCTTTCCTTTCTTTTGTTTTCCTAGCGGACTGTCTGGATCCGACTTGCTCGGGCCACGGAGCCTGCCACCACGGTGAATGCCACTGTAACCCGGGCTGGGGCGGAATCGGCTGTGAGATCCTGAAGAGCACGTGTCCTGAACAGTGCTCCAGCCACGGAACCTTCCACACCGAGACAGGCACCTGTGTCTGTGAGGCTAACTGGACAGGCTCCGACTGCTCTTTAGGTCAGACAACTCTCTTACTTTTTATTTCGGGTTTAGCTGTCTGGCTTTGTGTTGTGTATGAGGAGGCTCCTCCAGTGAGGAAAAGGATGATGGTCCTCATTAATATGAGGACCATTTTAGACAATTAGTTTGTTTTCTTGTAGGTACTTTGCCAGTTTGAGGGCTGTGCTTTGGTTTTAGTAATCGGTTCATTTGTTTAAAAGACCAGGTGATTCATACTCAATGTCCTTCTCTAGAATGGGGTTATTTAGTTTAGTCTAATCGCAGTGCCGAATTAGTACCTGCATCTGCAGTTCACAGTTGGAGACCCAAATTGAGTAGTGTCACATTGGAACCTACTGGGTTTTTAACTATCTGGAGCTAAGATTGATTAAGCCGCACGTTTACTTGATTGTGCGATTGAAATCTGAGGGGTTTTGCGTAAGAGGGTGTACTGTAAGTCTGAAATGATGGATGAGATGAAAACCTAGACTGCCGGCAGGAAAAAATAATGGGAGTTTAGGGGACCAGGGAGTTTGTCTCAATTTATTCACTTTCAGACAACATCCAAAGTAAGGCCATTTGTTATTCTGTAAAATACTTTTGAAATTCAGGACAGAGTCCCTCTTTCCTGCCATGAAACATCCATTGCCGGTCGATGTTAAAAATGTTACATTGAAGGGAGTGAGGTTAGCTTACTTAAGCAGCCGTCCAAACTTGTGTTTGCCCACCTGGGTAGTAGTCAAGGTTTCTCTCTTAATTATCTCAGCAGTTCCACTTCAATTAAATAAACTTTAATTAACAAGCGGCGTGGAATAGATGGACCACCCACTCTGCCATCGTGCCGGAGTCAGGGGCGTGCTAAAAGCAGATAAACACCTTTGCGCTAATGAAAAATTGATTTCATGGATTCTTTGGGAGGGGAGGGGGCCCTTGGAATCGAACGATCCCCCTCCAGAGGCATGGTTAAAATTCTGGAGTGTCGTCTAAGCTTAATCAGAGAACCACCAAGGACTGTCAATCGAAGAAAAACTCCATTCAGAGGGAGATGAAAGCAACCTATTAAAAAAGTGCAAATTAAGGTAGGTGAGGTGGTTTCGCTTGTAAGAGGAAAACAGAAAAATTAGTGAATTTTGAAACCTTGACGTGTTAACCCCAAGGATATTCACAAGGGTGCTAGGTGGACTAGATTTGTGTCAATATTCTCTTAAACTTACTCAAGTACTTTTAATGGGTGGGTGGCGGACTGCTTTTTCCTGTAGCCTACTTGAAGTAAGGTTTTTTCAAATCTTAGGAAGTCTGTTCTTGCTGTCTGAACGGCTGCTGTGGTGACATTTCAAAGTGTTCTGGAGCCTCTGAAGGCAATACTGGGTCAGTTCCTGTGAATAAACCATTCCCTTCATGGTTTCATGTGGTTTTCCCTCAATATAGAATGGAGCTTTTAGTATGGTTTGTAGCATGCCAGTGACTGAAGCACTCTCCTTGGTCTCCTACTACCTGTGGATTCAGTAATGAGAGTTTCTCACCCACACCGCCTGCTGCCTGACTACATAGAGACATCTGCTTACGTAGTTGGTCTTATGCTCTTTGTGGTCCTTGGTGACTAAAATAAGTGAGTTGACCTGCTTATTCGAAAGCCTGTAGGTCTAAAGATGTCTCAAGCTAGCCTTTTACTTCAGTCTCTTGTAAATGTTGTGGGATTTAACGTTCCAGGATCAAGCTGAAATCATTGGGGATAACTGACGGCAAATGTAAAAGCATTAAATAAATACATGAAAACGAAGCAACAAAAGACAAAACAAATTTGTTTTCATTTTTTTTGTCGCAGGAAAATGTGTCCTTGTCTCCCATCACATCTGAATTTGGAGTGAAAAATATCAGGCTTTGTGCCTCTTTATTTAATCAATATGTAAAGATTACGATTCAGCTGTGGCAGTGTAACTAATGTACTGACAGCAGAAAAAAATTATTATTCACTATGTCCATACAAGTACTGTAAGATTGAATTACTGTACACTACTATGGCACACGTCTGTCCAGTGTATGACGGACGACTCTGTTTGTGGTTGTGTGTCAGAGGTGTGCACTGTGGCCTGCGGCCCCCATGGAGTGTGTGTCAGTGGGACCTGTCACTGCGAGGAGGGATGGGCAGGCTCAGAGTGCGACCAGAGGGACTGTCACCCACGCTGTACAGATCACGGTGTCTGCCGAGAGGGCAAATGTGACTGTCACCAGGGCTGGACCGGAGAGCACTGCACCATTGGTGAGTCGGCAGAGAACCAGTACAAAGAGGCAGGAATGTAACAATTTATTCTCCATCAATGCTCCTGAATATGCCAAAGACTTGCTTTCAACAGTATCTTGAATGCAGTCTAAGTTGAAGAGCTTGGAAGAAATGTGCCTCCTCTCAATCAATGTTTGCATTATATAACCCTATGAAACATAAAGAAAGAATTTTCTAAATTACCCATTCCATTTCACTTTCACTGTCCTTGACACCTGACATCACCATTTTCCCTTTCCCAATCCACCTGAAAATGGATTTCAGAAGTGATTCCAACTACTTATTTAATAAAATAAAATTTGTCACATGCAACAGGTGTAGACTTTACCGTGAAATGCTTTCTTACGAGCCCTTTCCTAACAATACACAGTTAAAAAGTAAGAAACATTTGCATAAAATAAAAAAGGAAATAGTAACACAATCAAATAACAATAACGAGACTATATACAAGGAGTACTGGTACCGAGTCAATGTGCAGGGGTACGAGGTAGTTGAGGTAATTGAGGTAATATGCGGAGGTGAAGCCAGTCAAGATGCTCTCAATGGTGCAGCTGTAGAACTTTTTAAGATTCTGAGGACCCATGCCAAATCTTTTCTTTATACAGTAGAATATAAATATGCTCTTTATAGAGTCCTACCGCCCATTCTACGACTCAACTAAGGGAAGGTATTAAGGGAAAAGAGGGACAGCTAGTACTAAGGTGTTATTCAGCTTTGTCTCAATGGTATAGCCATCTCCGAGATGACAGCTTCACCGTGCCTTAATAGAGACCAAACCCCCTCGGTGACATCACCCTCTTGTTGAAACAGACCCCGGCTCTCCAAACCCTAATTACATATTTACAAAACGTTCTCCTCATAAGCAGTTATCCCATCCAGAGAATGAAGCTGACTGGTTAGAAACCAGGAGAGAGAGATGAGATTGCACTGAGGTGATTGGGGGGGTTGCATTTCTGATGTTATTAATCTCTGCCTCAATGAGAACTAAAATCCTGTCCCTTTCAGCTTCTTCCTGTTTAACCCCCATCAGGAAACAAATTCCTCGCCGTAGATGCGCCTGGGATGAATAGGCAGCCATTTACCTATTCTTAACAGGAACTAGGAGCTTATTCCTTTCTTATAGGGCTCTCTGAATAACTTCAATTCGCATAAAGCACCTTTAATCACATTACATGGCGAGACCTTGACGAAGGGGCTTGAATAGACCGCTTCCCTGGACCAACTATTGTCAGACACGTTGCGATTCTGTTTTTGCATGGGAGTCTTAAGCACCGCTGTTATTGCTTTGCTCTCCGCTGCTGTTTTTTTCTTCTAGTACACATCCAGGAGCATTTCAGCATATTGCCGTCCCAGTAGACATCCAGGAGTCCTATACATTACAACTATCAGTCATGTAGCTGATTGTCCTCAGAGTACACAGGAGCTATTCAACCACTTCATCATTGGAACAAAGCATGGAAGTAAACTCCCAGGAGCACTTGAATGCATAGAAACATCTTTGTAGTAAACTGAAGGATAATACACTACATGACTCTTGAATGGAAAATACGCTTATAGTTGAAGCTGCTGTATAGCTGGTGTAACAGATAGCTAAGTGCAAAAGTTGACACTAGAATGCTATTCAGACAGCACTAAAAACACAGCATATTAATGTTCGAGCATGTGTTTGTTAGCAGCTGCCACCTATACAGTTATAAACTGGGTTCTTTAGATGTTCTATGTGAATGTACTGTACATTGTTATTTACTTTATGTGGAGGGTTTAATAGGTGGATGATGTGTGTTGTTAGGAATGAAAGCATGTCACTACTGCTATGGCAACGTATCTCACCAGGCAAGCCTGATAATTAGCTCAAGCAGATCCTTAACACACACAACTGTGAAACATTCATAGTTCAAATTAATTTGTATTTTCCTCTTCATGCTGTCTGTGTATGTTTTCTCTGTAGTAACACTTCTATACTTGTTTTTCTTCTCTCTCTCTCTCTCTCTCTCTCTCATCTGACAAGCTCTGGATTCAAGAGTATCAGGTAATGTACTTTCCTGTCTTTCGCTCACCTTCCTGTTTCGTATCAATAGCCCCCAACAAATGTCATACTGAAAATGTAAACCCCCTTTAAATGGGGTAAGCAGATCACTTTACTTCCCTCAACAGAATCAGAATCACAATGTGACAACCATTCTGTTTTTTTGTGCTCCACCATCCACCATGAAAGATCATATTTACAAAAGTGATAACAAAATCCTAATCACTGTCAGGGCTAATGACATACAAACAATATGGGCTGTACCTTAAATGCCTAATGCACACGTTTTTATCTAAATATCAAATCATTTCTAGATAGCAATTAATTAGCTTCCTGTGATTGTTTTCAATTAAAGTGGTAAAAATTAACAAAAATAGCTTCTTAGCAAAGAATATTTTCTCAAGCAACAATTTTGCTAGGACTGTTTGGGAGTGGTCTGAGTGGGGAGGGGGAAACTGAAAACTAGCTGTTATTGGCAGAAAGGTTTGGAACTCTCCGTCTTATTGGTCTATCAACTAATTATTGCCTGGTGATGTCAAATTTCAGGTGGTCTTTTCAAACAGCTCTTACACTAAAAGGTCATTATCATAATTTTCACAATTTCACAGTATTATTCCAACCTCATAGTGTGGAATATAGACTCACAGGCCAGTTTATTAGGTACACCACTCCGTTCATGAAAATGGATTGCTTCTACAGACTGAGTCACGTGGCCGTGGCTTTCTATATAAAGCAGGCAGACAGGCATCGAGGCATTCAGTTACTGTTATATTGACTGTTAGAATGGGTGACTTAAGTGACTTTGAGTGTGGTATGATTGTCGGTGGCAGGCACACTGGATCCAATATCTCAGAAACGACCGCTCTCCTGGGCTTTTCATGCACAACAGTGTCTAGGGTGTGCCCTGAGAATGGTGTGACAAACAAAAAACATCTGTTGGCGAAAACAGCTCGTTGATGAGAGGTCGAAGGAGAATGGCAAGGTTTGTACAAGCTAACAGGCGGGCCACAAACAGACAAATAACGAGGCAGTACAGCAGTGGTGTGCAGAACGATATCTCGGGAACGCACAACTCGTCGATCCTTGTCACGACTGTGCTATTGCAGCAGACAACCACACCGGATTCCAGAAGTGGCTCCAGTGGGCATGCGATCACCAACACTGGACAATTGAGGAGTGGAAAAACATTGCATGGTCCGATGAATCCCGGCTCCTGTTGCGTCATGGTGATGGCAGTCAGGATTTGGCGTAAGCAGCATGAGTCTATGAACCATCCTGCCTGGTGTCAACGGTACAGGCTGGTGGCGGTGGTGTACCGCTGTCCAATCTGCAGCAACTGCCTGAGGCCATCGCTTTAGCATGGACCAACATCCCTGTGGAATGTTTCCGACTTTTAGAATCCATGCCCCGAAACATTCAGGCTGTTCTGGAGGCAAAGAGGATATGACCCGGTATTAGACGTAACTAATAAACTGGCCGGTGATTGTATATAAAACAGTAAAATCACGTTTTTGACTGCACTGGGCTTTTAACCCTACAAAGCTTAACTGAAAAGTATTGCTTACCAAGTTGTCAGGTATATCTGGACTGAGCTCTACCTCTTTATTTCTTCTTGTATCCTATACTCAGATAATTGTGTTTGTCAGTCTAGATTTTCCTGCAATAGAGATAAGTAATTTTCTTTTCCAAATGTTTCCCCTCTCCTCAATGGTAATAGGAGCAGTCAAGATAGGATATAAAGGTAATGGAATGACTACCCCAGAGATTGTCATCAACAATCACTCACCTGCTCTGTTTTCTTACCCAAGCACACGTCTTATGTCCCAGTCTATCACTGTTTCTATTGTGATCCCAGTACCTTCATACGTTTCCGTCATAACTAGTCAAGCACACTCTCAGTCCCCCTTTTCCTTTCTGAATCCTTGTGTGTCAGAAGAAATGCCAAGCAGATGTAGCCAGTCAGTTACAGTATGCTCTGTTCTTGTTCAAACCTGTGAAAAAAGAAATGCAATATCCTGGCATCAAGTAGAGATGCTGAGACATCAACAAACCCTTTCGTCTTTACCTCTATCTACCCTTGTCTTTACTTTGATAGTACCTTCACATGGGTGTTGTGCTGGTGTTAGGCCGGTGTTAGGCCAAGATAAATGTGTGTTGTTTTTTGTGCTGAATTTGGTAAATACTACAGATAGGAATAGAAGAACTTTGACGAATCAGCATGTCATAAAAAGCAGAGCAAGGATATTCGCAGTACTAACCCCTATTATCCAACTGTGTGTTGACCTCTATGCATTGTTAATATTCTACATTTGCCAAAACCATTTCCATTTCAAAGTGCCCTGAAATGTTATGGAAATCAGTTAGAGAAAAAAACCCATGTGAAATTACAGTATCTTTAGACGCCCCACCCCCGTCAGAATGATATGTCCTGTTTGTCCACTTTATACTTTTGTTTTCATTTTGTCCCTCTGTGCTGCCCCTGAATGACAAAGTCTTGTCTCCTCCCCTTAACCTGTCTCCCTCTCTCTGATTGGCTAGCATGTGTGATTGACATGATTGTTTTGGCAGATGGGTGCCCTGGGTTGTGCAACAGCAATGGGAGGTGCATTCTGGACCAAGCCGGGTGGCGCTGCATCTGCCAATCAGGATGGAGAGGGCTAGGATGTGACGTTGCCACAGAGACCCTCTGCTCAGATGGAAAGGACAATGAGGGGGGTAAGAACAAAGTCCATTATTTTTCACTCTTTGCAAATTATGTAACTTTGTGTCAGTATGATGGACTGTTGAACTAAGGAGTTTTTATTTGATCAGTTGTATTCACAGGTTTGATATTCTGGATGCAACCCTGTTTTCACAAAGAGCACAGTTAGGGTATTGTCCAATATTAACACTGTTGCATCTTGGTCTTACAGATGGACTGGTGGACTGCATGGACCCAGACTGCTGTTCACAGAGCTCCTGCCAGGACCAGGCCTACTGCCGTGGATCCCCAGACCCCACAAGCATTGTGGGCCAAGGTCAAGGGTCATCCTCCTCTCCGTTGGACCCCAGGGGCTTCTACGCGCACGTCAGCTTCCTGGTTAGGCCTGGTGGTAGTCACGTGATACCTGGTGACAACCCTTTCAACAGCAGGTGACCCCCATCAAGTCCAACTGTCTTGTTGGATGTCGAAAGCGTAGCAATTTTTAAGCAAAATCAGTTGTCAGTAGTGTATCATTGAAATAATCTCAGTTGATTGAATCTTGTTGTATTTTCCTAGAGTTGCTCCTGTAGGACAAACTGTGGCATAGCTCTCTTAGGGACCTTGACTTGATGAGTACGGGTAAAAAAAATTGTTATTGAGTACCAGATTGAGCAAACTGATTTGATGTATCAAACCTTAGTGGGATGTGAAACCTTGTAGTGGAAATAATGAAATTTCATCATTCGTCGACATAAAGGCGTAAGAATCAATTTGCAAGCAAGTTTCTCAGCAGACAGAAATGTATTTCATTGGGAACCTCAATGCACTCTCCCAGTCTGTTCTGGATCATAAGTAGAGTTTGTTTTGCAGCTGATGGAGAGGAAATGATTGCTAACTGTGCGCCGAAAGCTTTGGGAATATAATCCCCCCAACTCACAGAATAGTTTGGGAGTAATCCTTATGTAAATAGCATGCTTTACCACAAATATAGAATGAGGCAATCCCGAGCCGGTCTGGCAGAGGCATATTAGTTCACCCGCTGAAAATGTCAATTTTATTCTCTTCATCTCCGTTAAGAAGTTGGTTATATATTCACAGACATTCTGGCAAATTTCAGTATTTAAGCACACAGACATTCCGCAAAGTTTGACTAAATTAATTACATTTCTGAAGTTACAAAAATCTATATAACTTTATTTGATAATTTTGGGAAAAATAGGGTGAATGGGATTCATAATAAGCACATTAGTTAAATTACATATCTTTACTTTATTTGGCTGATTAGACCGTGATGGGTACTACCAGTAGTATGGGGGACAATTTCAGTTTCATGTATTTAGTCTAACAGGCACACTGTGATAGAGAAAACAGAAACACTACAGACAAGACAGAACTGTCCAATCTGAACAGCCATTCAGTGGTCCTGGTAGTCTGGGTAGAATAAGAGCATAAGAGAACATGAGCAAAATTGAAAAAACAGGCTATAGTACAGTATATGTGAAATACTTAACAACATAATAAAGAAATAAGATGATGATTGGTAACTACATAATATACTTATACCAACCTAATCTGTATATTTCTCAGAAGAATGTATCTTTTTCAGGATTACTCTGTCTTTGGCCAGCTTCTCCGTGAACTCCTGGCAGGGGAGGTTGAAGTTTGTCTTCACAATAAGCATAGGAACAGTGAACCTATTTCTTGCTGCTGTCCATATATCATTCATTCTGTTTCTTGGAAAGAGCCATTGTACCCCCCTGTCTGCTCTTCTTACTCTCTTAACATTTTCTTCTGCTCCAATCTTTCTCCTCTTCTTTTCTTCACTCGTCTTCCTTCCTTTCCTTCTCTTTACCTTTCCACCTCACTCTTCTACACTCTCCTCGCTTCACTCTTTTTACTCCCTTCATTTTTCCTTCTCCTTCCTCTCCAATCTTTAATAATAAATAGTACACTATTAGATAAAATACTTTGGGTAATAGATTCCCATTGCTTGCCTCATTTTTGTATTTTATCTCAAAAAACATTGTTTGGAATAATACATTGGCAGGCTCTGTAATCATATCTTTACCTTTCCTCCTCTCTCTCTTTCACTCTTCTTCTTATCCAGTCTTCCTCCTCTCGTTTCTCTCCACTCTCTAACAGAAAACATTATGCTAATGTTATCCATGAAAATTTCAAAATATATTTTCACACTACTTATAATGCCAAACCATTAAAATTGTAATCTACAAATAAATATTATCATAATTAATTGTGCATTCATTTAATATAATCATATTTTCAAAATAGCCCGTCCACTGCATGTTTACATGTGAACGTTTTTTAACCTAGCTACCATGACAGTAGCTAGCTATCCTAGCTAGATAACTTAGTCGACATAGCTAATGATAGCTAGCATAACCTATCTATATAATAAATTGTGACATTATAACATCACTAGCTAGTATCTCAAACAATTGTAACTTACCCGGCTTGAAAAGACGTTTGTGGGGATGTTGTGGATTCACTTGATACTTGCTAGCTTCCGGCCGAGTTTTCCACAGCAGTTTTCTCTAAAACTAGCGCGAGCAAGTAGTTAGTAGAAGAATAAGAGTGACTGAAGCTGCTATAGCAAGCAGCCCCCTCTGCTGGACAAAACAAGCACAATGCGATTGAGACGTTAACCGATAGGCTCTGCTGCCCGGTCTTTCTTGCCACTTAAAATATTATTTCACTTTGCAGTCTGTTTTTAATGCAGCTCCAGCCGGGGACAGGCCACCAAAAACGGGGACGTCTGGTCACCCTATCTTAAGAGGTGTTTTCATTTTTACCTAAACCCATAAAAGAACCCATCCAAAACAAGTGGGCTAGCCAAATGAAAGAGAACAGTTTTCATTGTGCGGCTGGGTTTCATGCCAATGCTCTCAAAACTCTCCTCTCTCGTATGGCATAAAGACTAATACATTACATGGTTTGTGTTGAGTCCCACATCCATTTCGGATGTCCCCTTACAATTCTACCAACTGACTTAAAATGGTGTCTTTGACCAAACCACCGCTTAGACATTGACAAAGAGGGACTGTGGGAATTACTCATTTCTTAGGTTATGCGACTTAATGTTTATTTACGGGTCAGCTCTTGTAGGGTCAGTCAGCCAGCCTGTAGAAGATTAATGGCGAGACAAGGAGAGAATAGTGAACCTCCATAGCTCTTAAAATGGCCTTATTCCCTTAGACTGCAAAGTAAAAATTAGACGTTGTTATGCTAGGCATGTTGCGGTGAGGAAACAGAGAAGAGAAAGCTGTTGATCATCCCTGACTCCTATCCGTAATGACCTGAAGATAAAGACGGCAAAACGGGACACGTCGCGCCTCATGGATCTGCCGCCAATGACAAATGCAAATTAAATACCTCAAGAAAATCCACGTTTGACATAGCCGCCCTTGATGAATTGTTGATGAAGAAACATCCCCCTATCGTCTTGCCCCCTTCAGACGGTTGCCCAACTTAACAAATTACCTCACAATTAGGAATGCGAGAATGCGCGTCGGGTCCATGAAAGAGCTACGTGGAATATTTGGTATGGAAACGGGTGCCCCTGTAGAATATCAATGCTGAAAACGTGTACCAGGGAAACTGCTGAAAGAGGACCTCGATGGCTGTGAAGCCTTTTTGGAATGAGTTATGGGCGGTTAAAAGGTCTAAAGAGAGAGCAAGCCATATCATGAATAACAATCGCTGACACGTGTATGTTTTTAACGCTCATTAAATCAGACTGCCGGTACCCTTGCCGAGGGAGGACAGATGTTAGTGGAGATGACTGGTTGTTGACTGCTGGCATTTTGTTTCTTTACTTGACGCTCTTTGTGTTTGTTTACCGGTGCAGCCTGGCGTCAATCATCCGGGGTCAGGTGCTGACGGGAGACGGGACACCCCTGATTGGAGTCAATGTGTCCTTCCGGGACTACCCAGAGTACGGCTACACCGTCACGCGCCAGGACGGCATGTAAGAGAGCCACACACACACACAGAATGAACACGTCCACACATCACCTTTGTCCTCCAAACAAGGTTCAGTGAAGGTCTGGTGATATAATATTCCTGATTCACCAGTGGAGAGATGTCATGGCAGATATCCAAAACAAGCTAGCAAATGAAAACGACATGGCATTGTGCCCCACAACAATAGCTCATGCAAATGTCACAGTGTTTGGGGCCATTTAGAACAAGGCAATTTAAAATGCATTGAATCAGCAAGGGAAGAATCAATCTGCCAGCAGTGTAGACTACCACAAGATTACTGTCTGACCTTCTTGGGCTATTACCATAGAGTTGTGGTGCATGGTCTCACTCTTAACCAAACAAAGTCATACTGGGTACATACATATCACAGAAAACATTCACCTCCACAGGAAGTTTATCGTCATACTATCGGTTGTCTGGGTTTACTGGCATGTGTAGATCTTTTTATTCAAATCATCACCAAAATATCTGGGTTATGTTTGTCTGGAATAAACGGCTTATAATATTTAGTGATGTCTGGGACTAGCGTAGTCACTCTTATGGAGCAGGAACAGCGGAGGTAGGGGCCCCTGATAGCCAAGGATTAGCTGATGTCTCCAGATATTCCACCCTGTAACCCCTCTGACATAGCGCATGATAAATGGCAGGGGATAATCGCACTTGGTTAGCCACCGTATCCGCTCAGGGTGTTAAGAGGGCAGAAACGACATCAAAGCTTGGCCCCTTGCAGCTGTGAACTCCCCACTGCCCAAAGTGGATGGATAGAGGGGGAGAGAAGGGTGGGGTGGGGTGGAGGAGGAAACGGTTTCAGGTCAGATGCACAGCTGAGGTGCGTGTGTGTGTATATGTGTGTATATGTGTGTCTGTATTTCTCTCTTTCACTGTGTGTGTGTTTTTGTGTGTGTGTGCGCGTGTGTGTGTGTGTGTGTGTGTGTGTGTGTGTGTGTGTGTGTGTGTGTGTGTGTGTGTGTGTGTGTGTGTGTGTGTGTGTGTGTGTGTGTGTGTGTGTGTGTGTGTGCGTGTGTGTGTGTGCGTAGTGTCATCATGCAGATGCTTGACCCCCTGGGTAGTAAAGCTGGCTGAATATATAGAGCAGCACTTCAAAGACTCGCCCTTCATTTCCAATCCAGTAACTGTTGTCTGCACTATGTGTAGTAATTAAAACTGGTCCACCAGAGAAACTTAGACTTCTCAACAAGTTCACACTTTCAGTGTCTCACTGCATCATGGTTGACTAAACAAACGTAATAAAATAGATTCAGTGAATAATAATAATATGTGAGCCACAAAGGAATAAGACAACGGATAAGAAAAGGTCTTTGTTCCATTGAAAAAATATAATCTGGTTTGTAGCCCAAAATTTATGAATATATATTTGAGTTTCCACTGAAATGCTTTGTCTTCCAGAGAGAAGTACATGTAATATGGCCGGCCTTCAAGGAAATCACACTGGGTAAAAATGTAAATCAATTTTTTTCATCACTTCTCCACGTTCATGGGGATGTCTCCAGGTTTGACCTGTTGGCCAATGGCGGTGCCTCGCTGACGCTGAGTTTGGAGCGTGCCCCTTTTCCCACACTGCACCGCACTGTGTGGTTACCCTGGAAGGTGTTCCACGTGATGGACACTGTGGTGATGAAGAGGGAGGACAACGATATCCCCAGCTGTTACCTCAGCGGCCTGCTCAGGCCCAGCCCCCTCATCCTGGCCTCGCCCCTGTCCACTTTCTACAGGAGTTCCCCCGAGAACAGCCCCATCATCCCTGAGACCCAGGTAAGATTAGCCCTGGTTCTAGTACCTACTGCCAGGTACCTATTTCCCACAGCACATGGCAGACACGGCAGTGTACAGCTGGGTGCATTAACATGTTTCCCTGCACTGCAGCACAGGTGAAAACAATGTATATAATTCTACAAGCTAGAATTTCACAGTATACCGAAACTTCTGTAGTTTTTCAATACTAGAACATGAAAAACTGTCCGGTACTAGAATTGTTGTTACTTTCAGTACTTCTGTCAAATGTGTTTCACATCATATACGCATTGAGAGGATCGAGGCTGTCTAGTAGTTTGTCTGAACCTTCTCAAGGGGGCAGTAGCTAGCCAGCTGACACAGCGCAAGCCACTTTTGAGAAGCAAATGAGAAGAGAGAGAAAATGCCAACAGCATGGCTTCTTCTACCACCACGCCCGCAGCTTGTTGACAAAACTCCCTGCAGAAGCAAACTATGGGAATGCTTTTCTTACAGAGCAGATGATGAGGTTATATGAGTTGGGTATTTGAATCAACTGTGTATTGCTAGGGGCAAAAACAAAACGTGCACCCGAGGGAGGCCCCAGGACCGATTTAGGAAACACTGATTTAGACTACTTTGGGTTTGCCTGGGCTTGCTAGCAGTAGCCAGCCAGCAGCCCTGGGCAGAGCATTGCACCATGGAAAGTAAAATGCACTCTGGAAGTAGTAGTATGCTGTGTAAAATCCATTGTATTTCTATGGTGTGTAGACTATAGAGAGATAGTAATGGTGTCTTTTTGTAGGCACTAACTATGCCAAGATTCATTGGACAAAGCATATGAGGAAAATTAATGGTGTTTTTGGAGGGGTTTTGGATAAACTCTGAAAATAAGGTCTGTGGTAACATAGGATGAGGAGGTGTTAACCTCAGACCTTATTTTCTGTGTTTATTCCAAAACCCTTTTTTCCCCCATTCATTTTTCCAATAGGGATGGCTGAATGAACCAGATGTAACTTATTTCCAGATTTTAGGACTACAAGCTGCTGAGGTCTATTGCAATATAGAAGTTTCAGAAATTAGCTTTAAATGTTTTTTATGTAGTTTTGGAACTAAACTATTCATTTAATGCATTCAATTATTTAGCTGTAAAGAATCATAGTTTTAACGAATGTAATTTTACCCAATATTATAGCCATAGATTTGCAAATGAACCCTAATATGTATCAAATCACATTTTAAAACAGTTTAGATCTGCTCTGAGTCTCAGATATGGTTTTGCATAAGGAAAATTGAAGATATTCTTCTGTTATTTAATATGGTGTTTTATTTTTGCAAAAAATGTCATATAGGATAGAATATATTTGAGTTCTTCTACCAGTTATCAACATATTGTTCAATGTTGAAAAAATAAAGCCCAGTGGTTTTTCTGTGACTCACTTTTTTTTTTTTTTGCTGTGCTATCTTTCGGTATCGAGTATCGTTTTGGTATTGAGTATTGTTACGGTATCATGTATCGTAATACTAAACCTGGTATCGGTATTGATGTAAAAAATCTGGTATCGTGACAACACTACTACAAACTAGATATAACCGCACCAAAGGTTCCAGACATGCAGTTCATTACATGGATTATTGTTAGACAATTGCAAGCAAACTTGGCACTTGGTAAAGTTGGAATCATCCTGTGAGAGAGTTTGTCACATTAGCGATGTACCATTGTTGCAGCACAGACATTTTGAAAAGTAACTTTTTAACGCACTCAGTTAAATGTTCCGTACCTTTTCATAACGAATTCTGCTCAAACTCATAGGTCCTACACGAGGAAGTGGCCATACCTGGAAGTGACCTCAATCTGATTTACCTGAGCTCCCGCACGTCCGGCTACAAGCCCATCCTCAAGGTCCTCATGACCCAGGAACGACTCCCATTCGGACTCATGAAGGTCCATCTGATGATTGCTGTCATGGGCAGACTGTTCCAGAAATCGTTCCCTGCTTTTCCCGACCTCTCGTACACCTTTGTCTGGGACAAGACAGACGCCTACAACCAGAAGGTCTGCGGCTTGTCAGAGGCTGTAGGTGAGTTCCCACTGATGATCAAACACAGCTGTATGGAGATGTTATGTAAACATCGTCTGATAGTGGTGTCAGGTCCTAGTGTAGTCTAGGAGGTTGAACTTTGGATGAACTCCTGGCATTGATATCCTTTGAACTTCCTGATTGTTTTTGCAGTCAGAGGCATCATTGTTTTGTAATATGGTATAACAGATGGTGTGAAAAATATCAAGGTGAAATCCCAGACGGCTGCATTTCTGAAGGGCACTACACTGCTGACTTAGTTTTTTTGCATGTGTAATTACTCACCAGTTGAACCATGGGAAAATGAATGATTTTTAACATCATGCCCACGCTGTTGTATTTTGGTCCATAAATTAATTCATTTTGATAAAAATCACCCACAAATTATTTCAGGTAATATGGTAATTTGACATCCAGATGCACTGTGAGCTAACAGTATCTCAGACTGTATATGCTTGTAATGCCTATTGGCATACTAGTAAACACTCATCTGAGAGTATACCTCATTCCTAGAGAGAAGATTCTACAATCATACAGAGATTTGACAAGTTTTCAGGCTTTTTTTTAATACAGTACAAGCCTCATATTTTAGATTTTACAGATATTGATAGATTCATTATATACCATTGTTGTTTCCAGTGTCTGTGGGATATGAGTATGAATCATGTCTAGATATGATCCTCTGGGAGAAGAGGACAGCCATTATACAAGGTTATGAACTGGATGCCTCTAACATGGGGGGATGGATGCTGGACAAGCACCATGTATTGGACATTCAAAATGGTAAGACTTTTTTTTACACTGATCAATGACGATGCTGTGTGTGTGTGTGTTTGTGGGTGCATGCGGTTCAGGGATGGAAGCTTCAGGAGGTCTCTAATCTCAAATACAGCATTAAATACTCAGATGAAGATGAAATATGGTTCATCATACCATTTACAGATAATAGAGGAGAGTTTTGACAGGTCGATCATTCATATTAATGATGGAATAAATCAGATACAATGACCCGGGGTGCAGAGCTCCCATCCTACTCAGCGATTCCACCCTACTCAGCTGTTTTGCAACAAGATGGCATTTGCGGGCCAAGAGGGGATGCATTTATCTGTATAGAAGTTACTGAAACATATACTGTAGTTCTTAGCTTTTATCATCCAAACTACTCTTTTGAATGAGCGTAAGAATAAAACTCCAAACAGACAAAAAAACATACTGCATGATCAGGGCCCTGTTGCATAAAACATCTTTAAGTTCATTTTCCCCTTATATTTTCCCTTAACTTGAAGTCAGTTCCACTAAACATTTTAAGCGAATACCACCCTTAAATTAAGTGAAAAGTTTAAGGGTACCCATGAGGTCCCTTAAGTGCTTCGTTCATATGGATATCAATGTAAAAAAGCATTTGTAAAGGTGAATGTTGCTTTCCTCTGCCCTGGTTTCAAAAGTAAAACATCCACCAGCTAGCTAGCTAGGTAGCTAAACAATGGAAGGTGCACAATCCATGTCTACAAAACTAGCTGGCTAACTAGCTACCTACTCTGCAAGGTAGCTTGACGTACTAGAAAGTAATAGAAACAAGTTGAGAAAAAAGTTACTAAAATAAATGTTTTATTATCTCTGAATCAATTTGTTTCTCCTGTCTTGAATGTAGAAGTTCTATTTTGGGGTCTCCCAAAATAAATGGGATCTCTTTGAGGAGACCTTCAGTCAGTGAATCAGGTTGTCTCCATGGTAACCAGAGACTCTTTTGCCATAGGCTACATGCCTTCAAATGACCATAAAACCCTTAAATTATGCCCTTACCAAAGGAAATGTTTGAGATGCTCTATGCAACACCCTTAAACAATTCCCTTAGTTAAGGGGAAATGATTCATTAAGGTAAACCCTTAAGGGAAACACTTAAGATGTTTTATGCTACTGGGCCCAGGGCTCTAAAGTGTGACCACTTTGGTCGCATATGCTCCAAAATATTTTGCTGTGCGAACCTGACATTTTATTTTAGGAGCACCGTGGACCTAGAAAAATTATAACTCCGATAATAATTGTTGTAATGATTGAGTTTGAGCCATAGAGAAACAAGTGAGTGCAGATTCTTTACTGTCATGGTTGCACCATTACTACAGTGAAAACTGATTGTTTCTAGCCCAACAGGTAAAAAGATATGACCCATATTACCGGTGCAATGTTTTTTTATTCCTATCTTGAATTGGCTATACATTCATAAACAATTTTGCGAGCTGTTCCAAAACCACTCTCTGGAATTTTTTTACACCTTGGTCAGTCATGTAATCTCATTAGCTAGCTACCACCCTGTACTCAACCCTGCACTTTAGAGACTACTGTCCTATGTACATAGTCATTGAACACTGGTCACTTTAAACATTTTACATACTGTTTTAACCACTTCATATGTATATACTTTATTCTAGTCAAGGCTCATCATATATAACTACTGCTGTATGCACCATTTCTATTCATATAATATCCATAATGTCTATACACCATCATATACATACAGTGCCTTCAGAAAGTATTCACACCCCATGTCGGTGGAATTATGTTTTTCTAACTTTTTACAAATGAATTAAAAATGAAAAGCTGAAATGTCTTGAGTCAATAAGTATTCAATCCCTTTGTTATGAAAAGCCTAGATAAGTTCAGGAGTAAAAATGTACTTAACAAGCCACATAATAAGTTGCATGGACTCACTCTGTGTGCAATAATAGTGTTTACCATGATTTTTGAATGACTACCTCATTCATATCTGTACCCCACACATACATGTATCTGTAAGGTCCCTCAGTCAAGCAGTGAATTTCAAAATTTCAAATTCAACCACAAAGACCCAGGTGGTTTTCCAATGCCTCAAAGAAGGGCACCTTTTTGGTATATGTGTAAAATATAAAAAAAAACAGACATCGAATATCCCTTTGAGCATGGTGAAGTTATTAATTACACTTTGGATGGTGTATCAATACACCCAGTCACTACAGAGATACAGGCATCCTTCCTAACTCAGTTGCTGGAGAGGAAGGAAACCGCTCAGGGATTTCACCATGAGGCCAATGGTCACTTTTAAACAGTTATAGAGTTTAATGGCTGTGATAGGAAAAAAATGAGGATGAATCAACAACACTGTACTCTAGTTACTTCACAATACTAATCTAATTGACAGAGTGAAAAGAATGAAGCCTGTACATAATACAAATATTCCAAAACATGCATCCTGTTTGCAACAAGGCACTAAAGTAATTGTAACGGTCGTCTTGTGGTGAATGAGCGGACCAAGGCGCAGCGTGTGATGAATACATAATGAATTTTAATAATAATAACGAAAACGAAAATATCCTTGAACACTTGAACAACCTACAAAACAATAAACGAAGTAGACAGACCTGAACTTACGAACTTACAATAATAACACGAAGAACGCACGAACAGGAACAGACTACAAACACGAACGAAAACGAAACAGTCCCGTGTGGTGCGACATACACAGACACGGAAGACAATCACCCACAAACAAAAAGTGAGAACAGCCTACCTTAATATGGTTCTCAATCAGAGGAAACGTCAAACACCTGCCTCTAATTGAGAACCATATCAGGCAACACATTAAACCCAACATAGAAACACAATACATAGAATGCCCACCCCAACTCACGCCCTGACCAACTAAACACATACAAAAACAAGAGAAAACAGGTCAGGAACGTGACAGTAATACTGCAAAAAATGTGGCAAAGCAATTCACTTTTTGTCCTGAATACAAAGTGTTATGTTTGGGGCAAATCCAATACAACACATTAATGAGTACCACTCTCCATATTTTCAAGCATAGTGGTGGCTGCATCATGTTATGGGTATGCTTGCAATCGTTAAGGACTGGGTCGTTTTTCAAGATAAAAAAGAAATGGATTGGAGCTAAGCACAGGCAAAATCCTAGAGGAAAACCTGCTTCAGTCTGCTTTCCACCAAACACTGAGAGATGAAATCACCTTTCAACAGGACAATAACCTAAAACCAAGGCCAAATCTACACTGGATTTGCTTACCAAGAAGACAGTGAATGTTCCGGAGTGGCCTAGTTGCAGTTTTGACTTAAATCTTTTGAAAATCTATGGCAAGACCTGAAATGGTTGTCTAGCAATGATTAACAACCAATTTGACAGAGCTTGAAGAATTTTGAATGCTAACTTTTTAGCATTTTTTGGTCACAAATCCAATGCAAGTCACTGTTACCTTTATTAGGATTTTCATGCTTCATGTTCAAATCATCAGTATCAAACAATGTAGTATGTAACTAAATTATGTTACTTTTGGATGATTTGGATAAAAAGTGCAAAAATGCTAATATAGGTACCATGTAATTGCATTGGATTTGTGCCACAAATGCTAAAAAGTTAGCATTTCAAATAGTGGTCAAGTAAACAAAACCAAAGCATGGGTTGCTGTCATACCTGGTACATAGAATGCTACAAGGTAATAAAACCAATATGTAATTTGGGTGAACTATCCCTTTAACAAAATAATTACTTAATAGCAGGAACAGCAACATCTAGTGGTCAGAACCTGGTATAAACCCAGCAACTTCAATTACAACTTTTACTGAACAGGGGGAAAAAAACATGACCAAATGCACTAAGAATACATTACATAGGATGAAGAAACAATACTCTGAGCCACAGCTCCATACTACTTGGCAAATAGAGAACTGATACTATATACTCATTGTTGGGGTGGGATTGGTGTTAGGTATGGGGGGTCCGTGGATGGCTTTTGACCACTCCTTGGATTATTCATGTCTTATTCAATTTATAAAAAAGTTTAGTCCAAATTGGATGTTAGGTACTATAATTATTGAATATTATATGACTCCTATATATTAAAATGGCCCATTTGGGTGCAATCAATTGGATTAATTTTGTTTCCGGAATTATTATCTTATCCATTTATAACTACAGAAATGATTTCAGAACAATCTGAGATGGTGTCTCTCATGGCTTGCTAAAATGACATGGAACGACCCTAGGCCTATTCTAACATTGAGGATGCACTAGGCCTCTCTCTTTCAGCCTGCCTGGTTTGAGCAACAGTAGTCCCTCTCCAACTCTCGATCTGTGTCACAGTTGTCCCTGGGAATTTGTGTCACCCTTTCATCCATTTGTGTCCCTCAACTCTAGGTTTCTGAGCAAAGGCTTTCACTACTGACTGCCTCCTACATCTAGAATTTTGTGGAGGAGGTCACAGCCTATTGCTCATTGCCTTTTGGCCCTCGATGGACCGCATAGGTTATATACCCCTTTTAGGTTATATTGTAATTGTTGCTATGGCTATAACCAATGTTTACTCATCTTAGTAAAATGTCTGTTTGATTGTCATACCCAGTTATGCAATGGAACCATGTATATTCTAATTATCTGCTCAAAGATATATAGATTAACAGTCAAAAGTATGGACACACCTACTCATTCAAGGGTTTTTCTTTATTTTTTACTATTTTCTACTTTGTAGAATAATAGTGAAGACATCAAAAACATGAAATAACACATATGGAATCATGTAGTAACCAGAAAAGTTATATATTTTAGATTCTTCAAAGTAGCCACCCTTTGCCTTGATGACAGCTTTGCACACTCTTGGCACTTTTTTGCTTACTACATGATTCCATATGTGATATTTCATCATTTTGATGTCTTCACTATTATTCTACAATGTAGAAAATAGTAAAATTATAGAAAACACTGGAATGAGTAGGTGTGTCCAAACTTATGTACAGTTGAAGTCGGAAATTTACATACACCTTAGCCAAATACATTTAAACTCAGTTTTTCACAATTCCTGACATTTAATCCGAGTAAAAATTCCCTGTCTTAGGGCAGTTAGGATCACCACTTTATTTTAAGAATGTGAAATGTCAGAATAATAGTAGAGAGAATGATTTATTTCAGCTTTTATTTCTTTCATCACGTTCCCAGTGGGTCAGAAGTTTACATACACTCAATTAGCATTTGGTAGCATTGCCTTTAAATTGTTTAACTTGGGTCAAACATTTTGGGTAGCCTTCCACAAGCTCCCCACAATAAGTTGGGTAAATTTTGGCCTATTCCTCCTGACAGAGCTGGTGTAACTGAGTCAGGTTTGTAGGCCTCCTTGCTCGCACACGCAGTTCTGTCCACAAATTTTCTATAGGATTGAGGTCAGGGCTTTGTGATGGCCACTCCAATACCTTGACTTTGTTGTCCTTAAGCCATTTTGCCACAACTTTGGAAGTATGCTTGGGGTGAATGTTCATTTGGAAGACCCATTTGCGACCAAGCTTTAACTTCCTGACTGATGTCTTGAGATGTTGCTTCAATATAGCCACATAATTTTCCTGCATCATGATGCCATCTATTTTGTGAAGTGCACCAGTCCCTGCTGCAGCAAAGCACCTCCACAACATGATGCTGCCACCCCCGTGCTTCACGGTTGGGATGGAGTTCTTTGGCTTGCAAGCCTCCCCCTTTTTCCTCCAAACATAACGATGGTCATTATGGAAAAACAGTTATATTTTTGTTTCATCAGACCAGAGGACATTTCTCCAAAAAGTACGATCTTTGTCCCCATGTGCAGCTGCAAACCGTAGTCTGGCATTTTTATGGCGGTTTTGGAGAAGTGGCTTCTTCCTTGCTGAGCGGCCTTTCAGGTTATGTCGACATAGGACTTGTTTTACTGTGGATATAGATACTTTTGTAGATACCTTTCCTACAGCATCTTCACAAGGTCCTTTGCTGTTGTTCTGGGATTGATTTGCACTTTTCGCACCAAAGTATGTTCATCTCTAGGAGATAGAACGTGTCTCCTTCCTCAGTGTTATGCCGGCTGCATGGTCCCACGGTGTTTATACTTGCGTACTATTGTTTGTACAGACAAACATGGTACCTTCAGGCGTTTGAAAATTGCTCCCAAGGATGAATCAGAATTTTATTTCTGATGTCTTGGCTGATTTTTTTAGATTTTCCCATGATGTCAAGCACAGAGGCACTGAGTTTGAAGGTAGGCCTTGAAATACATCCACAGGTACACCTCCAATTGACTCAAATGATGTCAATTAGCCTATCAGAAGCTTCTAAAGCCATGACATCATTTTTGGGAATTTTCCAAGCTGTTTAAAGGCACAGTCAACTTAGTGTATGTAAACTTCTGACCCACTGGAATTGTGATACAGTGAATTATAAGTGAAATTATCTGTCTGTAAACAATTGTTGGAACAATTACTTGTGTCATGCACAATGTAGATGTCCTAACCGACTTGCCAAAACTATAGTTTGTTAACAAGAAATTTGTGGAGTGTTTGAAAATGAGTTTTAATGACTCCAACCTAAGTGTATGTAAATTTCCAACTTCAACTGTATACAGTGGGGCAAAAAAGTATTTAGTCAGCCACCAATTGTGCAAGTTCTCCCACTTAAAAAGATGAGAGAGGCCTGTAATTTTCATCATAGGTACACTTCAACTATGACAGACAAAATGAGAAAAAAAAATCCAGAAAATCACATTGTAGGATTTTTAATGAATTAATTGCAAATTATGGTGGAAAATAAGTATTTGGTCAATAACAAAAGTTTATCTCAATACTTTGTTATATACCCTTTGTTGGCAATGACAGAGGTCAAACATTTTCTGTAAGTCTTCACAAGGTTTTCACACACTGTTGCTGGTATTTTGGCCCATTCCTCCATGCAGATCTCCTCTAGAGCAGTGATGTTTTGGGGCTGTTGCTGGGCAACACGGACTTTCAACTCCCTCCAAAGATTTTCTATGGGGTTGAGATCTGGAGACTGGCTAGGCCACTCCAGGACCTTGAAATGCTTCTTACGAAGCCACTCCTTTGTTGCCCGGGCGGTGTGTTTGGGATCATTGTCATGCTGAAAGACCCAGCCACGTTTCATCTTCAATGCCCTTGCTGATGGAAGGAGGTTTTCACTCAAAATCTCACGATACATGACCCCATTCATTCTGTCCTTTACACGGATCAGTCGTCCTGGTCCCTTTGCAGAAAAACAGCCCCAAAGCATGATGTTTCCACCCCCATGCTTCACAGTAGGTATGGTGTTCTTTGGATGCAACTCAGCATTCTTTGTCCTCCATACACGACGAGTTGAGTTTTTACCAAAAAGTTCTATTTTGGTTTCATCTGACCATATGACATTCTCCCAATCTTCTTCTGGATCATCCAAATGCTCTCTAGCAAACTTCAGACGGGCCTGGACATGTACTGGCTTAAGCAGGGGGACACGTCTGGCACTGCAGGATTTGAGTCCCTGGCGGTGTAGTGTGTTACTGATGGTAGGCTTTGTTACTTTTGTCCCAGCTCTCTGCAGGTCATTCACTAGGTCCCCCCGTGTGGTTCTGGGATTTTTGCTCACCGTTCTTGTGATCATTTTGACCCCACGGGGTGAAATCTTGCGTGGAGCCCCAGATCGAGGGAGATTATCAGTGGTCTTGTATGTCTTCCATTTCCTAATAATTGCTCCCACAGTTGATTTCTTCAAACCAAGCTGCTTACCTATTGCAGATTCAGTCTTCCCAGCCTGGTGCAGGTCTACAATTTTGTTTCTGGTGTCCTTTGACAGCTCTTTGGTCTTGGCCATAGTGGAGTTTGGAGTGTGACTGTTTGAGGTTGTGGACAGGTGTCTTTTATACTGATAACAAGTTCAAACAGGTGCCATTAATACAGGTAACGAGTGGAGGACAGAGGAGCCTCTTAAAGAAGAAGATACAGGTCTGTGAGAGCCAGAAATCTTGCTTGTTTGTAGGTGACCAAATACTTATTTTCCACCATAATTTGCAAATAAATTCATAAAAAATCCTACAATGTGATTTTCTGGATTTTCTTTTCTCATTTTGTCTGTCATAGTTGAAGTGTACCTATGATGAAAATTTCAGGCCTCTCTCGTCTTTTTAAGTGGGAGAACTTGCACAATTGGTGGCTGACTAAATACTTTTTTGCCCCACTGTATATATATATATATTTTTTTTTTCATTTTGCAGACACTCTTATCCAGAGCGACTTACAGTAGTGAGCACATACATTTTCGTACTTTCTTCATACGGGCCCCCCCTTGGGAATCAAACCCACAACCGTGGTTTTGCAAGCACCATGCTCTACCAACTGAGTTACATGGTTATCAATGTGCAAACATCTGCTCAATATGCAGTAGTTCTGGTAACAGCTATTATACAAAACTGGGTTCCCTTAATAGATTATTGCTCACAAAATGCTTCAGGAAATGTTTTATCGAACTAGTGTACAGAAGTCAATCTGCGTCTTTTGTGTTTACCCCAAGATGCTATGCGTTTTCTGGCTGTTCATTAAACATACAAAATAACTGATATTTAGCTGAACCAAATCTGTCAAAAACATCTAGCACTCAAAGTTTTGCAAAGAGCGTTGAAAAGGAACATTGAGAACTGTTCCAGCTTGACTGCTGCCAGAGCATTGTGTTTCATCCCACCTGTCTCAGGGTAAAGCTAGCTCGTCTCAAAGCCTTCACACAGCAGCGCCAGCGCACAGTGGGGGGGATCGCTGTCTCTAGATGCGAAGCTTCATGATCAACAGATGTGTAGATGCGATATGCATTTCATCTTCGGCATATGATATGCTAATACTTATTGTGTCCTGCGTTAGATTGGGTATCAATGTGCATTTGTTTGGATGTATTATGTTTATTAGGTATGAGGTAGCATTGTTTTGGCAGATTTGTGTAGTTTGATATTGATTACATGAACGACTGAAATGAAGGACACATGCAGATACAGATGGTGTCTTACTTGTCTTTACTATCAGGACTCCAAAGAGGGTTCACTTTCCTTTTCTGTCTTTCTAACCCTTCAAATAGATTAAGAAATTTGCTTTAATGAGGAAAGGTGAAAAATATTCTACTTTTCATTTCACAATCCCATTAGTTTCACCCACAGATAGTATGTCAAGTGTGTGAAATAATTGACGGTTTCCCAGTCAACAGACCCTTAGATGTCAGAGGCACAACATGCCATGTCAGATGATGGGCATTACAGGGAAAAGTGTATACATTGTAATTGTGTATGCCTTTTACAATGTATTGCTATTTTAATATACTGTGTCTTGTCGGCCTTGTTCGTTGGCATGAGATATTTCACATAGTCATGAGGATTAGTTTTGTATTTGCATTTGTATTTATTAAAAATCCCCATTATCTGCTGCCAAGGCAGCATCTACTCTTCCTGGGGTCCAGCAACATTTTTATTTGATTAATTTCACTTTATTTAACCAGGTAGGCTAGTTGAGAACAAGTTCTCATTTACAACTGCGACCTGGAGGCAGTTATATTAAGGCAGTTATATACAGTTTAAAATATTACATGACATTACATTTCATAACAATTTACCCAATACATTTAGTGTGTTCCCTCAAGCCACTACTCCAATATCACATATTTACAATACAACATCCATGTGTACGCGTGTGTAGAATGCGTGTCTTATCATGTGTATGTGTGTCTATGCCTGTGTGTGTTTCTTCACAGTCCCCGGTGTTCCATAAGGTGTATTTTTATCTGTTTTTTAAATCTGATTCTACTGCTTGTATCAGTTACCTGATGTGGAGTAGAGCTCAATGTAGCCATGGCTCTATGTAGTACTCTGCAGCTCCCATAGTCTGTTCTTGGGGCTTGTGAAGAGACCTTTGGTGGGATGTCTTGGGGGGTATACATGGGTGTCCGAGCTGTGTGCTAGTAGTTTAAACAGACACCTCGGTACATTCAGCATGTCAACACTTCTTACAAAAACAAGTAGTGATGAAGTCAATCTCTCCTCCACTTTGAGCAATGAGATATTTACATGCATATTATTAATGTTAGCTCTCCGTGTACATTGAAGGGCCAGCGCTGCTGCCCTGTTCTGAGCCAATTGTAATTTTCCGAGGTCCCTCTTTGTGTCACCTGACCACACGACTGAACAGTAGTCCAGTTGATACAAAACTAGAGCCTGTATGTATGTAGTGTTGTTAAAAAGGCAGAGTAGCACTTTATTATGGACAGACTTCCCCCCATATTAGCTACTGTTGTATCAACATGTTTTGACCATGACAGTTTACAATCCAGGGTTACTCCAAGCAGTTTAGTCACCTCAACTTGCTCAATTTGCACATTATTTATTACAAGATTTAGTTGACGTTTAGGGTTTAGTGAATAATTTGTCTCAACTATTTAGGACTACATTTTTCCCTGCCACCCATTCTGAAACTAACTGCAGCTCTTTGTTAATTGTTGCAGTGATTTCACTTGCTATAGTAGCTGACATGTATAGTGTTGAGTCATCCGCATACATAGACACACTGGCTTTAGTCAAGGCCAGTGGCATGTTATTAGTAAAAAAATATTCAAGTAAGGGGCCTAGACAGCTGCCCTGGGAATTCCTGATTCTACCTGGATTAAGTTGGAGAAGCGTCCATTAAAGAACACCCATGTGTTCTGTTAGACAGGAAAGTCTTTATCCACAATGTAGCAGGGGGTGTAAAGCTGTAATGCATATGTTTTTCCATTAGCAGACTATGATCGAAAATGTCAAAAGTCACACTGATGTCTAACAAAACAGATCCCACAATCTTTTTATCATAAATTTCTCTCAGCCAATCATCAGTCATTTTTGTAAGTGCCGTGCTTGTTGAATGTCCTTTCCTATAAACATGCTGAAAGTTTGTTGTCAATTTGTTTACAGTAAAATAGCATTGTATCTGGTCAAACACAATTTTTTTCAAAAGTTTACAAAGGGTTGGTAACAGGCTGATTGGTCGGCTATTTGACCCAGTAAAGGGGGCTTTACTACTCTTGGGTAGAAGAATTACTTTTGCTTCCCTCCAGGCCTGAGGGCACACACGTTCTAGTAGGCTTAGATTGAAGGTATAACACATAGGAGTGGCAATATCATCCGCTATTAGCCTCAGTAATTTTCCATCCAAGTTGTCAGACCCTGGTGGCTTGCCATTGTTGGTTGTTCACTTCTTCCACACTCACTTCACGGATTTCAGAATTAGAATGCTTGTCTTTCATAATTGAATAAGTTGTACTTGTATCTGTAGTGTCAGCGTTTGTTGCTGTCATGCCTAAGTTTGCTAATCTTCCCAATGAAAAAAATCATTAAAGTAGTTTGTGATGAATGATTCATCTGATTCAATGAATGATGAAGCTTAGTTTGCCTTTTTGCCCAAAATGTAAATCTTTATGTAATTTATCTTTGTTCCATAGTGTAGTTTCTTCTTCTTTTTATTCAGTTTAGTCACATGATTTCTAAATTTGCAGTACGTTTGCCAATCTGTTGTGCAGCCAGACTTATTTTCCATTCCTTTTGCTCATCCCTCTCAACCATACACTTTTTCAAATCCTCATCAATTCACAACGATTTAAACGTTTTTACAGTAATTTTCTTAATGAGTGCATGCGTATTAGTAACTGGAATAAGCAATTTCATAAATGTGTCATGTGCAGTGTCTGGTTGCAGGTTGAGGCCCTTAACAAATTCAGTCTGATAAATAATTATCACAACTTTATTTTCACAACTAGCAATGTATTACTTCCCTAATGCTGTACATTTCAAATTCTTTGATAAAACATGCAAGTTGTGCTCCGCTACAGTCACACTCCTGACGAAGCTACATTGTATGGTATCAGTCATTCTCCTGGTGACTCCAGATGTGGCTATATGCTATCAGTCCTTCTCCTCCTGGTGACTCCAGACATACAGTAGCTATATGCTATCAGTCCTTCTCCTCCTGGTGACTCCAGACATACAGTAGCTATATGCTATCAGTCCTTCTCCTCCTGGTGACTCCAGACATACAGTAGCTATATGCTATCAGTCCTTCTCCTCCTGGTGACTCCAGACATACAGTAGCTATATGCTATCAGTCCTTCTCCTCCTGGTGACTCCAGACATACAGTAGCTATATGCTATCAGTCCTTCTCCTCCTGGTGACTCCAGAAGTAGCTACAGTTGAATTTGGAAGTTTATATACACTTAGGTTGGAGTCATTAAAACTCGTTTTTCAACCACTCCACAAATTTCTTGTTAACAAACTATAGTTTTGGCAAGTCGGTAAAGACATCTACTTTGTGCATTACACAAGTAATTGTTCCAACAATTTTTTACAGACAGATTATTTCACTTATAATTCACTGTATAACAATTCCAGTGGGTCAGAAGTTTACAAACACCAAGTTGACTGTGCCTTTAAACAGCTTGGAAAATTCCAGAAAATGATGTCATGGCTTTAGAAGCTTCTGATAGGCTAATTGACATTATTTGAGTCAATTGGTGTACCTGTGGATGTATTTCAAGGCCTACATTCAAACTCAGTGCCTCTTTGCTTGACATCATGGGAAAATCTAAATAAATCAGCCAAGACCTCAGAAAAAGATTGTAGACCTCCACAAGTTTGGTTCATCCTTGGGAGCAATTTCCAAATGCCTGAAGGTACCATGTTCATCTGTACAAACAATAGTACGCAGCCGTCATAACGCTCAGGAAGGAGACGCGTTCTGTCTCCTAGAGATGAATGTACTTTGGTGCGAAAAGTGCAAATCAATCCCAGAACAACAGCAAAGGACCTTGTGAAGATGCTGGAGGAAACGGGTACAAAAGTATATTTATCCACAGTAAAACAAGTCCTATATCGACATAACCTGAAAGGCCGCTCAGCAAGGAAGAAGCCACTGCTCCAAAACCGCCATAAAAAAGCCAGACTACGGTTTGCAGCTGCACATGGGGACAAAGATCGTACTTTTTGGAGAAATGTCCTCTGGTCTGATAAAACAAAAATAGAACTGTTTGGCCATAATGACCATCGTTATGTTTGGAGGAAAAAGGTGAAGGCTTGCAAGCCGAAGAACTACATCCCACCCGTGAAGCACGGGGGTGGCAGCATCATGTTGTGGGGGTGCTTTGCTGCATTAGGGACTGGTGCACATCACAAAATAGATGGCATCATGATGCAGGAAAATTATGTGGCTATATTGAAGCAACATCTCAAGACATCAGTCAGGAAGTTAAAGCTTGGTCGCAAATGGGTCTTCCAAATGAACATTCACCCCAAGCATACTTCCAAAGTTTAGGCAAAATGGCTTAAGGACAACAAAGTCAAGGTATTGGAGTGGCCATCACAAAGCCCTGACCTCAAGCCTATAGAAAATTTGTGGGCAGAACTGAAAAAGTGTGTGCGAGCAAGGAGGCCTACAAACCTGACTCAGTTACACCAGCTCTGTCAGGAGGAATGGGCCAAAATTCACCCAACTTATTGTGGGAAGATTGTGGAAGGCTACCCAAAATGTTTGACCCAAGTTAAACAATTTAAAGGCAATGCTACCAAATGCTAATTGAGTGTATGGAAACTTCTGACCCACTGGGAATGTGATGAAAGAAATAAAAGCAGAATTAATCATTCTCTCTACTATTATTCTGAAATTTCACATTCTTAAAATAAAATGTTGATCCTAACTGACCTAAGACAGGGAATTTTTACTCGGAATTGTGAAAAACTGAGTTTAAATGTATTTGGATAAGGTGTATGTAAACTTCCGACTTTAATTGTCTATGGTATGAATCCTTCTCCTCCTGATGACTCCAGTCATAGCTATATGGTATCAGTCCTTCTCCTCCTGGTGACTCCAGACATAGCTATATGGTATCAGTCCTTCTCCTCCTGGTGACTCCAGACATAGCTATATGGTATCAGTCCTTCTCCTCCTGATGACTCCAGTCATAGCTATATGGTATCAGTCCTCCTCCTGGTGACTCCAGACATAGCTATATGGTATCAGTCCTTCTCCTCCTGGTGACTCCAGACATAGCTATATGGTATCAGTCCTTCTCCTCCTGGTGACTCCAGACATAGCTATATGGTATCAGTCCTTCTCCTCCTGGTGACTCCAGACATAGCTATATGGTATCAGTCCTTCTCCTCCTGGTGACTCCAGACATAGCTATATGGTATCAGTCCTTCTCCTCCTGGTGACTCCAGACATAGCTATATGGTATCAGTCCTTCTCCTCCTGGTGACTCCAGACATAGCTATATGGTATCAGTCCTTCTCCTCCTGGTGACTGTCTCCATTTCCCCTTGCCTTCCCTGTCTGAGGAGTCTACTGTGATGTAGTTAAGAGTTTTCCTCTCCTCCTCTGGCGAGGACTCTTAACAGTCTCTCTCTCGCTCTTCTCTGGGGCCTGTCTAACTAGATAAGGCCTGTGCTGTAGCTATGCTCCCTCTACACCTCTTCGCCCCTTCTCCTTCCCTCCATCTCTGCTGCAAAGTGGCTATATGCCCTCTGTTAAAGCAAGGCTGTCGAGCCCTACAAACATGTTCAGATGTTCAGTGGCCTTAGCCTGGGTACAGTGACAAATTGTAGCTCTGTCAGACAGATTCTGTCAGAGAGAGAGGGACTGTAAAGTGGATGGGACCGTTAATGTGTGTGCTAGATAGAAGGTGGGTAAAATGTATGTGCGTATTTTATTCATTACATTAGACTTTCTAATGGAGTATGGGAAGACATATCTGTGATTGAAGTGACTGTGATATGTGGTTGTCTCACCTAGCTATCTTTAGATGAATACAGTAACTTAGTGGCTCTGGATAAGAACGTCTGCTAAATGACTCAAATGTAAACATGTAAGTGTAAATGTAGGGTACTGGGGGCAGGCTGCCAAATTTACCTCATCATTAAATGAATATTTTTAGAAAATATTTGATCTTACTTTTTAGTAAGGTGTAATGCTTCAAGCTTTTTATCCTGAACTCTATATTGGATATGTAAAAAAGGTACTCTCATTGGGACTTGGTGTAATTAGGATAAATTCAGCATTATGATAGTGAAGGTAATGTGTGACATCTTGTGCTGGTTATTCCATAATTACTTGGTTATTACTTTGCTATAGGGCTATCGGGAATACTTGCTTTCGAGTCAGACCTCGTTCAACGTTAGATCACTCACATAGGATGTAGCTGAGCAGACAGATGGATTGCAGTGCAATTAAATCCCCAAGGTCGTCCGTTTGATGGCGTCACACACAATGCCATCCCCCGCACCCATTAATCTTTGTTAGCCGCACATTTGTAATGCTCTCTGTTACATAGAAACGGAGCAGTGGGATTGTCTTGCCAGCGGTCTCCCTAGAGAAAGTCTTCATTTGAGTTCCCCCCTTTTAATTAATCAATGAAAGGAACTAATCGGAGAGGGACAAACATACATCGAGATTTGCGGGGGTAATGTCAAGGGAACCGGCGGTGCTACACCGGGCGTTCAGTGCTGCCATCGATCTGGTAATGAGGAAGAGAGAGTGTCGGAATTCAAACGCGTTGCCACGGTGTGAATAATTAAGTGCTCCCAGTATGCAATTCACCACTTTGATGTTTTTTCTACTTTTTTTCTTTTGAAGTCTACTCCACCATATCCCTCCCTCCGAAAAAAAATAGTTATATTTTCCCCTCGATCAAATATTTATCTCTAATGACTGATGAAGTTCAATTGAAGTTCCGTTACTTTTGCGAGGTATATTGTGTGCTGCGTTTGTCTAACCCTCCTCGCCATGACGTGGAGTACTGGGAGGAAATGGAAAAGGGTCCAGGCGAGATTGAAAGAACATCATGTTCTGTAAAGAGGTTACTATTAATTGATGAGTTTACGAATCCCACTAAACAGGTTCCTTACAAAAATTATATCACAATTCATGAGACATTGAAATATGAAATAAAGTTGTAAACAGCATATAACAAATTATTATAACAATTATTATAATTAGCACAGCTCAAAGTCATCATTCTCATCAATCATCAATTACATAGAAACTACTCTCTATAGTTTTCCTGTTTTTTCAGGCATCCTCTACAAAGGCAGCGGTGAGAACCAGTTCATCTCGCTGCAGCCTCCCGTCATCTCTACAGTGATGGGGAACGGTCGGCGCCGCAGCATCTCGTGCCCCAGCTGCAACGGGCAGGCCCTGGGCAACAAGTTGCTGGCGCCCGTGGCCCTGGCGTGGGGCATCGACGGCAGCCTCTACGTGGGCGATTTCAACTACATCAGACGCATCTACCCATCGGGCAACGTCACCAGCGTCATGGAGCTCAGGTTAGTTCAGGTTCTGCATGGAATCATAATGGTGGTGCACGGTTGTTTTGTTCTGGCCCTTTGTCCCTTTAGCTCAGATATTGAGGCTTTGCATGGCTCTGTAATAGTGCACAACCTTTGACCTATTGGTTCAGACCTTTTGACCCTCGAATTAGAGATTGATTCTTTATTTCTTCTGAGGTAATAGTGCAAGGAGGTGGTGTTTAAGACAAAGTGGGTTGCATGGATGTGACACTCACCCATAGCATGTTGGCTGGAGTACATACAAAGCAGCATGCTGCTCACAGAGTGACAGACTAGTCTCTGTTGGCAAAGATGTTTGGCTTTGAGCAGCATGTGTTGTTGTGTAGAAGGTTGTGAGTTCAAGCCCCACTGGAGGCAGATCAAAATAGTTAAATGTTACATAATCTTGAAAGGGTGGACATCTGACGTGTACAGTGGCTTGCGAAAGTATTCACCCCCCTTGGCATTTTTCCTATTTTGTTGCCTTACAACCTGGAATTAAAATGGCTTTTTTGTGGGTTTGTATCATTTGATTTACACAACATGCCTACCACTTTGAAGATGCAAAATATTTTTTTTTGTAAAACAAGCAAGAAATAAGACAAAAAAACTGAAAACTTGAACGTTCATAACTATTCAACCACCCAAAGTCAATACTTTGTAGAGACACCTTTTGCAGCAATTACAGCTGCAAGTCTATTGGGGTATGTCTCTATAAGCTTGGCACATCTAGCCACTGGGATTCTTCAAGGAAAAACTGCTCCAGCTCCTTCAAGTTGGATGGGTTCCGCTGGTGTACAGCAATCTTCAAGTCATACCACAGATTCTCAATTGGATTGAGGTCTGGGTTTTGACTAGGCCATTCCAAGACATTTAAATGTTTCCCCATAAACCACTCGAGTGTTGCTTTAGCAGTATGCTCATTGTCCTGCTGGAAGGTGAACCTCCGTCCCAATCTCAAATCTCTGGAAGACTGAAACAGGTTTTCCTCAAGAATTTCCCTGTATTTAGCGCCATCCATCATTCCTTCAATTCTGACCAGTTTCCCAGTCCATGCCGCTGAAAAACATCCCCACTGCATGATGCTGCCACCACCATGCTTCACTGTGGGAATGATGTTCTCGGGGTGATGAGAGGTGTTGGGTTTGCGCCAGACATAGCGTTTATATTGATGGCCAAAAAGTTAAATTTTAGTGTCACCTGCCAGAGTACCTTCTTCCATATGTTTGGGGAGTCTCCCACATGCCTTTTGGCGAACACTTTAAGCAATGGCTTTTTTCTGGACACTCTTCTGTAAAGCCCAGCTCTGTGGAGTGTACGGCTTAAAGTGGTCCTATGGACAGATTCTCCAATCTCCACTGTGGAGCTTTGCAGCTCCTCCAGTGTTATCTTTGGTCTCTTTGTTGCCCCTCTGATTAATGCCCTCCTTGCCTGGTCCTTGAGTTTTGGTGGGCGGCCCTCTCTTGGCAGGTTTGTTGTGGTGCCATATTCTTTCCATTTTTTAATAATGGATTTAATGGTGCTCTATGGGATGTTCAAAGTTTAGGATATTTTTTTATAACCCAACCCTGATCAGTAATTTTCCACAACTTTGTCCCTGACCTGTTTGGAGAGCTCCTTGGTCTTCATGGGGCTGCTTGCTTGGTCGTGCCCCTTGATTAGTGGTGTTGCAGACTATGGGGCCTTTCAGAACAGGTGTATATATACTGACATCATATGACAGCTCATGTGACACTTAGATTGCACACAGGTGGACTTTATTTAACTAATTATGTGACTTCTGAAGGTAATTGGTTGCACCAGATCTTATTTAGGGGCTTCATAGCAAAGGGGGTGAATACATATGCACACACCACTTTTAAGTTTTTTATTTTTTATAAATTTTTGAAACAAGTTATTTTTTTCATTTCGCTACACCAACTTGGACTATTTTGTGTATGTCTATTACATGAAATCCAAATAAAAATCAATTTAAATTACAAGTTGTAATGCAACAAAATAGGAAAAACGCCAAGGGGGTGAATACTTTTGCAAGGCACTGTTGTGGTGTTCTTTGAACTGTGAATCAGTGGTTTTCAGAGACTATCTTCACAATGACCAGGGTGGTCAGACACCTTTTAGCGTACTTGCACAGTATCAAATGTGATGGAATGGGAAAACGGACAGATTTAATATTTACAGTGTATTCTAAAAGTATTCAGACCCCTTGACTTTTCCCACATTTTGTTACAGCCTTATTCTAAAATGTATTAAATTAGTTTTTTTCCTTAACAATCTTCACACAATACCCCATAATGACGAAGTGAAAACAGGTTTTTAGAAATGTTTGCTTATGTAAATACCTTATTTACATAAGTATTCAGACCTTTGCTATGAGACTCAGGTGCATCCTGTTTCCATGATTTGGAAAGGCACACACCTGTCTATATATGGTCCCACAGTTGACAGTGCAGAGCAAACACCAAGCCATCAGGTTGAAGGAATTGTACATAGAGCTCTGAGACAGGATGGTGTCAAAGCTCAGATCTGGGGAAGGTTACCAAAACATTTCTGAAGCATTGAAGGTCCCCTAGAACACAGTGACCTCCATCATTCTTAAATGGAAGAAGTTTGGAACTGCCAAGACTCTTCTTAGAGCTGGCCGCCCGGCAAAACTGAGCAATCGGGGTAGGAGGGCTTTGGTCAGGGAGGTGACCAAGATCCTAGTAGTCCCTCTGACAGAACTCCAGAGTTCCACTGTGGAGATGTGAGAACCTTCCAGAAGGACAACCGTCTCTGCAGCACTTCACCAATCAGGCCTTTATGGTAGAGTGGCCAGACGGAAGTCACTCTTCAGTAAAAGGCATATGACAGTCCACTTGGAGTTTGCCAGACGGCACCTAAAGGACTCTCAGACCATGAAACAAGATTCTCTGGTCTGATGAAAACAAGATTGAACTCTTTGGCCTGAATGCCAAGCGTCACATCTGGAGGAAACCTTGCACCGACCCTACGGTGAAGCATGGTGGTGGCAGCATCATGCTGTGGGGATGTTTTTTAAGGGCGGGGACTGGGAGATTAGTCAGGACCAAGGGAAAGATGAATGGAGCAAAGTACAGAGAGAACCTTGATGATAACCTGCTTCAGAGCGCTCAGGACCTCAGACTGGGGCGACGATTCACCTTCCAACAGGACAACGACCCTAAGCACACAGCCAAGACAACGCAGGAATGGCTTTGGGACAAGTCTCTGAATGTCCTTGAGTGGCCCAGCCAGAGCCCGGACTTGAACCCGATCGAACATCTCTGGAGAGACCTGTAAATGGCTGTGCAGCGACGCTCCCCATCCAACCTGACAGAGCTTGAGAGGATCTGCAGAAAAGAATGGGAGAAACTCCCCCAAATACAGGTGTGCCAAGCTTGTAGCGTCATAACCAGTAAGACTCAAGGCTGTAATCATTGCCAAAGGTGCTTCAACAAAGTACTGAGTTAAAGGTCTGAATACTTATTTAAACATGATATTTAAGTTTTCTCTTTTTAAGAAATTTGCTAAAAAAATCTAAAAACCTGTTTTTGCTTTGTCATTATGGGAAATTGTGTGTAGATTGACGTGGAAACATTTTAATCAATTGTAGAATAATGCTGTAACGTAACAAAATGTGGAAAAATTCAAGGGGTCTGAATACTTTCCGAATGCACCGTAATGTGGAATCTATACTATATCCTTTACAATTAGAGAAAGACTCCATGTCTTTTGCCATGTAATTGAGATGATTTAGGCCGACTTGCCAAGTTGGCCTCAATCACCAATAAGCTTCATTTTGCCAGTTGGCAGACTCCGAAACAGCAGATGTTGATTAGAATGAAAGCTGTTTTACAGCCAGGGCTACTCACAACAAAGCATATGAAATCTGTCTACCAAGAGGCTACAGTTGATGTGTCTATCTCTTAAAATCAATTTGATGACCCTGGCCCACATATTGCAAACACCAGTGATTGCACTTCAGTCTTCAGTACAGAAGACATCCCCACAAATCACACAACATTCACAACCGCCTTGCCTGTTCATTATGTTTCAATACATTCTCTTATAGGTGCATGGAGAATGTTAAGCCAACATGATTGGATTGCTCGATATAGGAAATTGTTGTGTCTTTTCTATTGTTAATGTGATGACAATTATTTTATGAAATCAATTATTACGCAATTAAATTAATCATATAACAATTAATTAAGTAGTAATCTTGGGGCACCATGGAAAAAGTGTATTTAACGAGTTACCGTTTTCCGAATTAACTCTTAAAGATATAAAGATCTCTTACATTTCAGTCATCAGTCAGTCATTAAATTAATTGTTACCTTCTATCAGTCTCATTCTGAATGTCGCAAAACTCTTGGATATCTGCACGAACTCTAGCATAAATGATGAATCAGTGATATACAAATTGGCTTAATTATTTATTTACTAGCTAACTAAATAATCACACAGAATTACATAAACACACAAACAGGATAACTTACACATTGATTACTACACAATGACACAACTACACAATGAAAAGTCCCTAGTGGACTAACCCGATCTGACGGCTTGGTAGACAATGGAAAGGGGTGGGGACAGATAAAGTGCCGGAAAGACAGAATGGACCAACTACATACAGTTGATTACTATGCTCATGGAAATGCTAATAGTTTGCACATGAACGGCCGCTCATTCGAAAATAATTGCAATGTACATATTTACACTTGTATGTCTTGTCGTCTCTCTCTGTTGAAATCGCCCGGTCCATTTTCTTTGGAGAGTAATTCATTAGAAGTCTCTGGTTGTGTTCCGTTAGATGTACCAATGGTCATTTGATAGGGAAATGTTCAATGTCCTTCTCTCGTCTTCAGTTGAGTTTCATAGACTATTTTACATATACAGCTGCAGACTGTGAATGTGTAGTCTTTAGTTTTGTAGATTTCTTAACCATTTGTAACGTATTCAGCTGGCGCTGCACGTAACTGGTCTATAGGGTGGTAGCCATTTAAATTGCAACCATTTCAACATGTAGCTACAGCTCCATGCTCCCAAAAGGGCAAGTCATGACAAACTGTATAATGCATGTATTTACAGGTCACTGACAAATAAAGGAAATACAGCTTCAATGCACCTTGGCATAGATTCTACAAGTGTCTGGAGGGATGTGACACCATTCTTCCACAGGCAATTCCATAATTTGGTGTTTTGTTGATGGTGGTGGAAAACGCTGTCTCAGGCACGGTGCCAGAATCTCCCATAAGTGTTCAAATGGGTTGAGATCTGGTGACTGAGACGGCCATGGTTAATGGTTTACATTGTTTTCATGCTCATCAAACCATTCACTGACCACTCGTGCCCTGCGGATGGGCGGTATTGTCATCCTATGGGGGCATAGCCATGGTAGACAAAATAATGGCCTTCCCACCATTTTTATACATGACCCTAAGAATTATGGGATGTTGATAGCTTAATTAACTCAGAAACTCCACCTGTGTGTGAGCACCTGCTTTCAATATACTGTACTTTGTATCCCTCATTTACTCAAGTGGTTTCTTTATTTGGGTAGATACCTGTAAGCAAGTCCCAACCTGGCTTCTCAACCTGGCATGCCCCAACGATTTGGATTTTGGATATAAAGTCTTTATTTAGATATGGAGCTGTATAACAAGTGGCAGGATCAATATTCCGATACTCAGTTGTTAGTGCTGAGCGATTAACATACATTTAGGTACATTTGGATGAACTGTGTGATGTAGTAAGGGGTTGTAGGTTCCAACAGGCCAATATTCTACATAGTTTAGCAAAGAAAACGTGGTAATTAACTACAATTACCATAATCCATAGAGATGAGATGATCATTTGGGATGAAATAAAAAAGTTATGCAATAAAACAAATGTAATATACACAACAACTGAAAATATTTTATTTAAGTAAAGTAATGTGAATAAATGGTGGTTAATAAAGTGGAATTTTATTAATTATTTTTATTCTGTGTTACAGCGTTCAACCCACGTAATGCAAAGTAATCTAAACCGAAATTGAAAAAACGTGATGTACTAAGGAGTTATATTTTCCAACAGGCCGATATTCTACATAGTTCACTGCATGAAACGTGGTAATTAACTACAATGACCATAATCCATTGCGCGCTTACATATGTCTGTGTTTCTTTTATGCATGCTACGTAAAAAAAGACTGGGAAAAAAGACTGAATGAGCGATCGATAGGGAAAGAGAGCAGTTGCTTTCACGACAAATCTCTCCTTGAAAATACCTGATCTAAGTGATTGATAGTTGGTATTCAGCAGTCATAAAAGTATTCCTTATTTACTCTGAAGAACTACTAAAATAGTGATTTTATCAGACAGCATAGGCAGCAGCTCTATAGAGATGAGATGATGACTTGGAATGAAATAATAGTCATCAAATAAAACAAATGTAATATACACATCAACTGAAATATTTTATTAAAGTAAAGCAATGTGAATAAATTATGCTTAATAAGTGATAAGCGGTAATGTCAGTCACTACCATCATGGGATTTTAATTAATTGTGAGAATGCATTAAACACAACAGTGTTGCTACAGCATTTAATGTTTCAAAAATAATAATCGAAATTGAAAACGGTTATCCTTTTTTAAATAATCGAACCGAAACTGATTTGACCTCAAAAAGAACGAATCGCTCAGCACTATTGGTGATTGAATGGAGAAAAAAGCAGTGGTGTAATGGCCCAATGCATTCCCTTGTTTTTATATTGTCCCCTCTGTGAGTTATGGCTGTAGGGTTTAACTCCAAGACATAGTCACTCCTCCTTTTTCTCCTTCTCCTTTCTGCACAACAAATCTTCATTGTCTGCTCCTTTTTTATGGTGTTTTTCTTAGACCTTTAAGTCACACACTTTTACGGTCTCTCTTTGTCTTTCTCTTTTCTGCTTCCTTCCTTTCTTCCCGCCCTAAGAAATAAAGATTTTAGACACAGGTAGGTGTATGATGGTGCAATTATGTCACTGTCTTTCTGTGTGTTAAGAATGCATGTATTTTTATGAACATATTTTTATGGTAAATTGATAAGCCATTAAGGCATTATTTAATCATCTGGTTTGGCTCATAAAGGTGTCCAGTTTTATAACCGCACTCTGTAATGTAACATTAATTTTTTTCACTGTGTTTAATGCATTCTCACATTTATTTTAACACACTCACATTATTCCATTCATAAGTGTCAAAGGCTTACAGTATTGACTAATGTACCATTAAACATAAGAACACTTACTGGGGCTATCTTCATTGCCAGACAGTTAAACAAGTTCTAACCACATTCAACAGCTTATGTTTCAGGCTTATCATTGGCCTCCGAGCACACAGATGAGTTGTGTCTTCCTCAGTTGGAAAGAGTTGACCTTTTGATATGTCAATGTGCAATGTGTCATTTAGTCATGTAAGAGGATTATGGGTAACTGGCTTAGAACATGTTTAATGTAATTGTCTTTGACAAAAGATAAAAATTCAACAGTCAATACTACTATACTTGCTGTATGTTGGTGGCATACAGCGCCCTACATAGAAAATTATTAATTATGTCCTTGCGTTGGATGATTTTTTCATAATAGCAGCAAGCCTTGAAGACATCTCTCCTATACTCATTCTGAAGGAGCACGACACATTGAGGCATTTAAAATGAAAGCAAATAAGAACAACCCGACGAAATGCCATTCAGTTGTTGACTGTCATTAACATAAACACTTTATTCCATATTTACCATAGGCTTCCCCGCGCAGAGGAGTGATAACGGTTCAAATAATCTGACACACTTGATGTTGTCGCTGCCGCTTTGTCATACGCAAACCCACTCCAGTCATATCCTGTTAAATTCTCTGACTCTTTTCCTTGACTGTCAAACCTATTCCCCACCCGTTTGTTATGCAAAAATACTCACACAGCACAAGCTTAATTGGCCATTCACAATGACAAAGATACAAACAGATACAGAGGCTCCTTTTTCTGTGCTCATTATAATTCTCAATGTCAAATTATCTTTCTGTTATTTAGGAAAAACACCTTTAAATTCAACAAAGGAAAACATGTAAAGCGTTGATTATTTTTGGACTGTTCATAAAAACACCTTTTAAACAAGTTTATTTTGAGATTGTTCATATTGCGGCAATCACAGTAACCACATTATTTCCACAATCCTAGTAACAACCCTGCTCACCGCTATTACCTGGCCACCGACCCAGTGACTGGGAAGCTGTATGTGTCCGACACCAACTCGCGGAGGATCTACCGGCCCAAGGTCCTGACTGGGATCAAGGAACTGCAGAGTAACGCGGAGGTGGTTGCAGGGACCGGGGAGCACTGTCTGCCCTTTGACGAGACCCATTGTGGGGATGGGGGCAAGGCCACGGAGGCCCTGCTCACTGGGCCAAAAGGTAGGACCTAAGCCAACATTAGTCTGTTCCCTCCAGGGTTTGCCAATTCTGCTCCTGGAAAACTCCTGGGTGTACAGGGCTGCAGGCTTTTGGTCCAGCCCTGCAGTAAAACATTTGATTAGAACATAATTAGCTGAATTGGATGTGCTACCGCAGGGCTGAAATTGAATCCTGCAAAGCTCTCAAAAGATTGGTGGTTCACAGCACAAAATATGTTTTAGAAGTAATGTGTTATCCCTTTTCACCAGGTCAGAAAATGTTTACACAAGGGTAACTGGCAGCATTCACCATAAGTGTACTGTAGCACCAACCAGTATGGCAGCCATCAAATAAAATAAAATGTTAGTTGTCACATGCTTCGTAAACAACAGGTGTAGACTAACATTGAAATGCTTACGGACCCTTCCCAACAATGCAGAGAGAGAAAATAGAGACATTTTTGGATTGGATAAACAACAACAACAGTAATTGTTTGATGGTGGGGACGCAGGGCTATGTTCCAAACAAAAACTACAAGTGTGCTTGCTTCAGTTCCTCAATGGGAAAACTAGGTGAGCACAACAACAAAAAATCCTATAGTTGAAGGCTCTTTCCTTGAGTCATAAAAGTGCATTGAAATGACTTGCATTACTTTTTTTCAGATTTAATTATTGACAAATGCTGTTAAAGTAAAAGTAAAATGCACATAAAATCAGTAGTGGATTCAGACATGTGTCAGGTGAACTATTGTGTCCTCACCTTTGGTCTAATAATTTCCTCATAATCTCCAGTGTTCTCTTTCAATGGTCATGCATATGCTTTTTAAAGTTCTTCTGTTTCAATTTGGCCCTATCCATATAGGTCAATTTCCATGAGCGTAAGGGGTTAAGAAGTCATGGATTATTAGTTTGTCTGGTGTGTGCCAGTCTTTAAAGTCCCCCTTAATGGCCCAGCTTAGACTGCATTTAAAAGAGTGGGTTTGACTGAAGGGAGTCTGGGAGGGAGGGACTCTAACTATGAAATGGGAGGAGGTAGAGGCTGGGGGAAAGATGGCAGATGGCTGGGGTTTTCTTTTCCAGACGTTTTGCTGAAATATGCTCAAATGTGACACTTTTCATCTGTCTGAATTTCCCCTCCGACTTTCAAGTAGCCAGCTCTCCCAGAATGCATTGGTGGTCCCTCAGCTCTTTAATGTTTCAGTAGCCAGGCAATCTTTGTGCAGACCTACATGTAGCCACAGGTCAAACCAAAGCACTCACCTATAAAAATAAATCATAAAAAAATAAACTGATTTAGAAGCTATTAAATCTGTTAAAGGCAGAATATATACCAATTCCTCACCTCTTGTGATCTACTTTTCTCACCCTGAGTTTAAAAACCAGCCACAGTGTGTGCTTACACCAGCGTTTATAGCGCTTATTAAAAAAAGAAATGGAAATGTGCGTGAGGTTTAATTGAAATCCTATAGGCACCGCTCTCTGTTAGGAGCCCACAATAACATGATGAGATGTGAAGTGTGCCATGGTTGCTAATGTATTTTCCCTGTGTGGGACAAATTACTACGGCAAGCACTCTCTCCTCGCACAGAAAGTTGGAACCCTCAGCCGACACTCAATCAGTCGGGCAATTTAGCCCGCCGTCGTAACCATGGCAACTGCCTGTCGTTCACCCGTTTCGTCTAAAATTGGCCCAAGCCGTCATTTCCCCCCGCCCACCCATTTCACAGATAGAGTGAAGAGGGTTGATGATTATAGGGAGTTGGAGCTGCAATTTAAGGGAAAAAAGTAACGCTCATTGACACTGTACCTATGAGTTCTGCTTTTAGAGGTGGGATATGGCGGGATGCGTGGTGCCCGGCACACATACAGTAGAGATACAGCCTTTCCCACTTCACCCTGAGAAATTATTCAATAGCAGGAAAGCAGGCGGTTGAATTATTGAAGGATGTGCTTTTTGCAGTGACCTGAATAATGGGAAGCCAAACTCGACACATGTATCCGTCGTGTTCTGTCCACAGAGTCATGGAAGCAGAAAGAACTTCACATTTCCCACATCTGACACATCTATCATCTGCCTTTCTTTTATTCCCCCCTTCCCCCCTTTTGCCGCGACAGGTATCGCTGTGGACAAGAATGGACTGATATATTTTGTGGACGGTACCACGATCCGGAGAGTTGACCAAAGCGGCATCATATCCACACTCCTGGGCTCCAATGACCTCACGTCGGCACGCCCCCTGACCTGTGACATCAGCATGGACAGCAATCAGGTGACTGTCAGATTACCAGTCAGGTCTCCCTCAAGCCTGTTCTGTCCTCAAGTCAGTTCCCATAGGGCTCACATCAAAGTGGTTCTCTTCCTGCCCATCTATGAGTCACTCAGTCTGGAGTGTTACATAATGTCAGTCTCTTTAGGATTCTGAGATCGCAAATATATATTTTTTTATCAAGGGCATGCCAATTTGACCAATCATCGCACTATTACTGCATAAAACCATCAAATCTCTGCAATATTACCGCATTAAACTGTCTGATTACCACACTACAAAAAGAAGGTTAGCATAAAATGGTTCAATCAAGCCATTTTTGTGACAATTTGGACAAAATCATTGCATATTGCCATGCAAAATGTTAAATATGCTGCAGCACAATCAAGCAATTTTGACCGCAGCTATCCCCCAAAACTGCCATGAAATCATGATAATGCAAGTACTTACACAGTTAAATAATATACCTTTGGGTATGGTTATCTCAGTGGAAGAAAATACAGAAGGCATTGTATTGTGGTTTAAGGACCTCTATCTTTTAAGTTGCTGAGGCTTATTGTTGGGTATCTAGAGAAGTGTGTCCCAATCTGTTCCTTAAGGACCCTCAGGACTGCATATTGTTATTGCACTACACTAGCATGTCTGACTCATATAAGTCAAATAACCACCAAGCCCTTGATTAGTTTAATCAGGTGTAATCAAAGTTCATGTAGTCAGCAACGGATGTTTCCTACCAAACAACATGACATTTCAACATTTCAACAACTTCCCACAGATGCAAAATAACGTGTCTCCAAAACTCTTCCCTTAACAGTTGATAATGGTGCATGAAGAAGGCAATAAGTTACCTCCTCATGAACATAGTGCCCTGTCAGAAGGCAATAAGTTACCTCCTCATGAACATAGTGCCCTGTCAGAAGGCAATAAGTTACCTCCTCATGAACATAGTGCCCTGTCAGAAGGCAATAAGTTACCTCCTCATGAACATAGTGCCCTTTCAGGAGGCAATAAGTTACCTCCTCATGAACATAGTGCCCTTTCAGGAGGCAATAAGTTACCTCCTCATGAACATAGTGCCCTGTCAGAAGGCAATAAGTTACCTCCTCATGAGGCTAAAACACTAACTCAATATAACGTTGTCTCTCCTCTCAAACATCTCCACTCTATCCCCTTCCATTACATACAGTCTCTGACATGGTGCAAATGAATAATGAAGAAAATAAAACTAAGAAAGCTTTTATCATATTAAAATGGAATGACGGGCCTCCATTACACACCATATATTTAGGGTCTCTGGAGGGGACGTTTCAGGAGTGGATTGGAGTCGAGAGTCAAACTCAACTTGGATTGGGGTCCCATACCTCTGCCCTTTACTCCAAGGGGACATGCCAGAGAGCACTTCCATTTGTCTTATCGGAACCCTAATGGAGGCTTGAAACCATCAGGCGGACTGGCCTGCATAGGACTAAACATGTCGTCTTAAGTTAATTAAGACACTTCAATGTTACAACCCAACACAGATATCCTTTTGGCTAGACTGTAGCATCCCAAGGCATATTGTCCCCATAAGAAGGCAGACTGGCAGGCTGGCATGCATGGCACAGCATGGCACAGAGACAGCCTTAAGGGCAAAATGCCTTATTATTAATCACTGTCTGGAAAGGAAGATTAAGGATGTGTTTTCCCACAGCTTCTGACAACGCTGATGTCACACTGAAATATTTCAGAGATTGTAGATATTTATAATGGGACAAGGTTGCCAATGTCACATTGGTGATGTGTAGATGGAGAAGATCACAGTAATTTGGGTTGACAGTCACGTCTTAATGCCTTGTCTCTGTGAAGTGGTGCCTATAACAATGTCCCGATCTGCAGGTGCTCCTGGAGTGGCCTACCGACCTTGCGGTCAGCCCCATGGATAACTCCCTGTACGTCCTGGACAACAATGTGGTCCTACGAATCACTGAGAATGGCCAGGTCAGCATTGCAGCAGGCCGGCCCATTCACTGCCCTTTGGCCGGGATGGACCGTGGAGGTCAAAGGGCAGCACTGACACCCCTGGAGTCTGCCGTGGCCATCGCCGTGTCCTACCACGGCGCCATCTTCATTGCCGAAACTGACGAGCGGAAGCTGAGCCGAATCCGAACTGTATCCGTCGATGGTGAAATAACCCATCTGGTGGGGTCGCCGTCCGACTGCGACTGTAAGAACGATGTTAACTGCGATTGTTACCAGATGGGTGATGGATACGCCAAAGACGCCCGTCTCAACGCACCGTCCTCTCTTGTCGTGGCGCCCGATGGCACCCTGTATATGGCAGACCTGGGCAACATCCGCATCCGGGCGGTCGGTAGGAACGGGCCTGCGGTGACCTCCAACGCCAACACCTTCGAGGTGGCGTCGCCGGACGCCCAGGAAGTGTACGTCTTTGACACCAATGGTACCCACCAACACACCGCCAGCCTCATGACGGGTGACATCAAATACACCTTCAGTTACAGCACGGAGAACGACGTTACTGCCATGACCGATAGCAACGGAAACACCCTGAGAATCCGCCGCGACCCTAACCGCATGCCTGTGCGCATAGTCGCCCCTGACAACCAGGTCATCTGGCTGACCATGGGGACCAACGGTGGGCTGAAGACATTGATGGCTCAGGGCCAGGAACTGGTGCTGCTCACCTACCATGGTAACACTGGCCTGCTGGCTACCAAGACCTCTGAAATCGGCTGGACCACATTCTACGAGTGAGTATACAGAAGTAAGAGGGTCTGATTCCTGCAATGGCTGAATAGACCTTCACTTTTTGGGGTGATGAGAGTCTGACTAGATAATTACATTTGAGTAATATGAAGAAATAGTCATTGATCATAAGGTAAGCTAAATAAGTTGTTGCTTTGCACTTAAAATTTACTTAAATTGATATTATATTTTCATCTTGATGTGAAATTGGTGGCAGTCACAGTGACTTCCTTCACATTGACACTCACTGGAAAATTTGGCCACAGTGTCATATTTTGACCCTTTGATGTTGCCTACATAATCTGAAAAAAATGACACCATGCATCAATGGAAACATTCATGAATCATAATGATCACCTTTACATTAACTTCTCCATCTATCTTTCAGCTATGACAGCGAAGGCAGGCTAATGAACGTGACGTTCCCCACCGGAACAGTGAACAACCTGTACACCGACATCTACAGGGCCTTGACCGTGGACATTGAGAGCTCCTTGACTGAAGAGGAAATTAGCATTACCACCAATACCTCCACCATTCGTGCCTTCTATACATTGGCTCAGGGTAAGCCACACATCTCCTCCTCTGTTTTTTTGAAAGTAGTTATTTGTCATTGTTGCTTGGGTCATCACGGCAATGTTGAGTAAGATTAAGTCATGTATCATTATGGGTGAGCGGGTTTGACAGAAGACAGTGTAAATGATTACTTCCTCAGTGTGTGGGGTGAGCAGAAACCTTGTATTGTAACTCTTTGTCCACTATTGAGCTATTTATTTAATTCTTCCATTTGTTGTAGTTCTATAGTTATTTTTAAATGTTAATCAGTTTTCTACCAGTGGGTAGTTATTTTTTGGATATAGACAGCAAGATTTCCCTGAGTATCCACAAGAATGATTTTTAGTCACAATACTTAGTACAATGTTATCATTTATGACCCTGTCTTTTAAAAATTTCAGATCAATGTAGAAGCAGTTATCAGGTTGGCTATGATAACTCTCTGAGGATCACCTATGCCAACGGAATGGACACCCACTACCAGACTGAGCCCCACATCCTGGCGGGCACTGCCAACCCCACCGTGGCACGGCGTAACATGAGTTTGCCAGGGGAGAGTGGGCAGAATCTGGTTGAGTGGCGCTTCCGCAAGGAGCAAACCAGGGGCAAAGTCATTGTTTTTGGGCGCAAGCTAAGGGTGAGTTTCACTTTATTATTCAGAGTTTCATTTATCTGTAAGACATGTTGTTCACTAACTCACTGTATATTAACTGTGACACTTACCTGAAGTGTAGGCCTAAAGCAAAATAATTTAAATGCCTCCCTGGATGCATCAATGATTAATCCTGGAGTTGCGTGTGAGATATGAGCATACCTGATTTCAATTAAATGCATAAAATAGTACCTGCTTCCAAATTCCCAATACCCTATACTGCCAGTATTCTTCTCCAGAACCTGCCAATGAGATTTACAATTGACGTTATGAACTTAACTTGGGTAGTTACTTTCCTTAACAGCAATTTTGGGTTTAATCGTTTCTGAGCAAATGCCAGTGTCTCTCAGTTTAATGAAGCCCTTGAAAGAGCTGTTCATCTCTTCTCACTGACTGCCAAAGAGCGGCAATCACACTAAATGCTGTTTTTAGGTCACCAGACAAAATAATAAGTGCACTCTCCGTGACTCTGTGACTTCAAAGTCTGTTGCATAGAATTAGGAATTAGACTACCAGAATGGACATAAACCTTCTTATGATGGTATACAAGGTCAGCCATTTTGGTAAGGGAGTTGGGAGCTACGTAGCCAATCATTTGTCAAATTAACTGCCATAGCCCCTCTAGTAATCTAATATGATCTCTATGGTCTGTTGTTGTTTTGTCTTGGCTTTGATTCAATACACATACCAACTAATAGGTGAATGGACGGAACATTCTGTCGGTTGATTACGACCGTACGCTGAGGATGGAGAAGATTTACGATGACCACAGGAAGTTCCTGCTGAAGATTATCTATGACGGCGCGGGCCACCCTGTGCTGTGGGTACCCAGCAGTAAGCTGCTTCCCGTGAATGTCAGCCGGAGCAGCAACGGTCAGATCAGTGCCCTCCAGAGGGGGCAGACCAGCGAGCGGTTGGAGTACGACGCTCAGGGACGCGTCGTGTCCAGATTGTTTGCTGACGGGAAGACGTGGAGTTACACATACCTGGACAAGGTGAGGGTTGAAGTGATTCAATAAAAGGATTTGATTTCTCCACTGGTCGCTCAGTGCACAACACAAATGAATGATGAAAGTAATTATGTATTGAAATGCAGGCCCCATACACGCTTTGCTTAACTCTTCCCTGTTTTGGGGACTTGCGTGGATCTGGTACCGCTTCCGACTGACATTTTCGCTTAAAAATTGATATGTGGTCATCATAGATTGAAATGTATTGCATTTTTAAAAATCTTTATTTAACTAGGCAAGCCAGTTCAGAACAAATTCTTATTTTCAATGATGGCCTAGGAACAGTGGGTTAACTGCCTTGTTCAGGGGCCGAACAACAGATTTTTAACTTGTCAGCTTGGGGATTTGATCTTGTAACCTTTCGGTTACTAGTCTAACACTCTAACCACCAGGCTACCTGCTGCCCCTGCATTGAGCAGTAGCCCTGATTCTCACGGACACAGGAGTGTGTCTTCTGCCTTTGTGAAGCAGGATGTGAAATCTGACACCACTTGAAGAAGAGCTGTCCCTCCTACCATTTAATTCGCTTTCCGACTGTCCATCAACTCCTGCCTGAAACCTACATCACAGCCACTTACATCGTAACACAGCAGAAGAGAGTGGTTTCGTTGCTGTAGCACATTCAGAGATCGATTTATACCAGTAATCTAAAATAATAATAAAAAAAAAATGTTTTAAACGTTCTGTTTTTCATAGACGGACAAGATTAATATGAGATGAAAAGCAAGTTCCTAACAAGTTCAAAAAGCCAAGATAGAGCTCTGTGAGACGTTCACAGTGATGGGGACAGATGTTTTGATCAAGAGAGACCTTTAGAAAATATGCAAATATGTATTTTACAGTTAAAGGAAGGTGAAATCTTATATTTAGTAATTTTATAAATTGATTATACTATACATAGAACATCTATAAGTCATGTCAAGCCTTATTCATACAGTTTTGTTGAATAGGAAATAGACCAAATAAAATAGTTCATATTTTCATTTTTCTATCATATTTGTACTGTGTACTTAAGCTTGTGTCCTTAAGTGCCTACACCAGAAAGGTGAGATTTGACCCTTTCTCGGAGTATGCAGCATTACTATGATAGTTATTGTTTATGGCCCTCTCATGATAAATAATTACTTTTGGGGATTACTTAGATAACATTTAGTTACTTTTCATAGGTTTTAAGCAGAACTTCTAAACCTCACACACACACACACACACACACACACACACACACACACACACACACACACTGTACTTGCCTACATTAGAGCTGCTCATTATGTTAACATCTCTTCCCTAAGAACAGAACTCCTCGCAGAACTTCCCTAAGAACAGAACTCCTCGCAGAACTTCCCTAAGAACAGAACTCCTCGCAGAACTTCCCTGAGGACAGAACTCCTCGCAGAACTTCCCTAAGAACAGAACTCCTCGCAGAACTTCCCTAAGAACAGAACTCCTCGCAGAACTTCCCTAAGAACAGAACTCCTCGCAGAACTTCCCTAAGAACAGAACTCCTCGCAGAACTTCCCTAAGAACAGAACTCCTCGCAGAACTTCCCTAAGAACAGAACTCCTCGCAGAACTTCCCTAAGAACAGAACTCCTCGCAGAACTTCCCTAAGAACAGAACTCCTCGCAGAACTTCCCTGAGAACAGAACTCCTCGCAGAACTTCCCTAAGAACAGAACTCCTTGCAGAACTTCCCTGAGAACAGAACTCCTCGCAGAACTTCCCTAAGAACAGAACTCCTTGCAGAACTTCCCTAAGAACAGAACTCCTCGCAGAACTTCCCTGAGAACAGAACTCCTCGCAGAACTTCCCTAAGAACAGAACTCCTCGCAGAACTTCCCTAAGAACAGAACTCCTCGCAGAACTTCCCTGAGGACAGAACTCCTCGCAGAACTTCCCTAAGGACAGAACTCCTCGCAGAACTTCCCTAAGAACAGAACTCCTCGCAGAACTTCCCTAAGAACAGAACTCCTTGCAGAACTTCCCTAAGAACAGAACTCCTCGCAGAACTTCCCTAAGAACAGAACTCCTTGCAGAACTTCCCTGAGAACAGAACTCCTCGCAGAACTTCCCTGAGAACAGAACTCCTCGCAGAACTTCCCTAAGAACAGAACTCCTTGCAGAACTTCCCTAAGAACAGAACTCCTCGCAGAACTTCCCTGAGGACAGAACTCCTTGCAGAACTTCCCTAAGAACAGAACTCCTTGCAGAACTTCCCTAAGAACAGAACTCCTTGCAGAACTTCCCTAAGAACATAACTCCTCGCAGATCTTAAAATAAGTGAGATCACTTACTGGAAGGCTCAGCTGCAAGGACTTTTCCTCATGCAAAACCATGTAGAGATTTCCTTGCCCTCACTTGGCCCTCCTTGTGCTCATTACAAGACAGGGATAGGCCATGTCAACAAAGAAACACGAGGCACACTGAACGCTTTAGGAGCTCAAGTAACCGCGGTTGAGCATGGCATTTTCACAGGAAGGGTGGTAGTCCACTGAAAGCACTTCTAGCATCCAAAGTGCATTATGAATTAACTCTGAGTTGCCATGGATTTTAGGAGTCAGAAATAAACATGTGTAGGTTTGATGCAATTGTTTAGGCTATTTTGTGAGCTGGTGGTGTAAATATATAATTATTTGTAGTCATAAAACAACAATAATTCGTTTTTTCTCCCTTTCCTCATCTTTCCTCTAGTCGATGGTGCTCCTGCTCCACAGCCAGCGTCAGTACATCTTCGACTTTGACTCTCAGGACCGGCTATCTGCCGTCACCATGCCCAGTGTGGCCCGCTACACCATGAACACAGTCCGTTCAGTGGGCTACTACCGCAACATCTTCCACCCGCCTGAGAGCAACGCTTCTGTAGCAGTGGACTACAGCGAGGACGGCCTCCTGCAGCGAGTGGTGCACTTGGGCACGGGCCGCCGGATCCTGTACAAGTACCGACGGCAGAACAAGCTAGCCGAAGTCCTGTATGACAGCACGCGGGTCAGCTTCACGTACGACGAGATGGCAGGCGTGCTGAAAACGGTCAACCTGCAGAGCGAGGGCTTCATCTGTTCAATCCGTTATCGCCAAGTGGGCCCCCTGGTGGACCGGCAGATCTTCCGCTTCAGCGAGGACGGCATGGTCAACGCCCGCTTTGACTACACCTACGACAGCAGCCTGCGCGTCACCAGCGTGCAAGGCGTCATCAACGAGACGCCGCTGCCCATCGACCTCTACCAGTTTGACGACATCTCCGGCAAGGTAGAGCAGTTCGGCAAGTTTGGCGTCATCTACTATGACATCAACCAGATCATCTCCACGGCCGTCATGACCTACACCAAGCACTTTGACGCCCACGGCCGGATCAAGGAGATTCAGTACGAGATCTTCCGATCCCTTATGTACTGGATCACCTTCCAGTACGATGACGTGGGACGATGCACCAAGAGGGAAATCAAGATTGGGCCGTTCGCCAACACCACCAAGTACGGCTATGAGTACGACGTAGATGGCCAGCTCCAGACGGTCTACCTCAACGACAAGGTCATGTGGCGCTACACCTATGACCTGAACGGCAACCTCCACCTACTGAACCCAGGCAACAGTGCCCGCCTGCTCCCCCTGCGCTACGACCTCCGCGACCGCATCACCCGCCTGGGAGACGTGCAGTACCGCATGGACGAGGACGGCTTCCTCCGCCAGCGAGGTTCCGAGATCTTCGACTACAACTCCAAGGGCCTCCTGGTACGCGTATACAGCAAGGGCAACAGCTGGAGCATCCAATACCGCTACGACGGCTTGGGCCGGAGGGTGTCTAACAAGAACAGCCTGGGGCAGCATCTGCAGTACTTCTATGCAGACCTGAGCTACTCCAGCAGGATCACCCACGTCTACAACCACTCCAGCTCTGAGATCACCTCCCTGTACTATGACCTGCAGGGACACCTGTTTGCCCAGGAGATCAGCAGCGGAGAGGAGTACTACATTGCCTGTGACAACACCGGAACCCCTCTGGCTGTATTCACCAGCAATGGCCTCCTGATCAAGCAGGTCCAGTACACGGCGTATGGGGAGATCTACTTTGACTCCAACCCGGACTTTCAACTGGTGCTGGGGTTCCACGGGGGGCTCTATGACCCACTGACCAAATTGTTGCATTTTGGTGAGAGGGACTATGACATTATGCCCGGCAGGTGGACTGTGCCTGACATCAACACATGGAAACGAGTGGGGAAAGAGCCAGGTCCTTTTAATCTCTACATGTTCAGAAACAACAACCCCATTAGCAAAGTACATGAAGTGAGAGAGTATGTCGCAGGTAAGATATTTATTGTCACTTTTATTCGACTTAGTAACATTTAATGTGCACGTAGTGTAAACATGTAATTTAAATGTGCTATTCAAATGTTGAAATCTTTGTACATACTTAAGCTGGTAATGCATACAATCATGCATGCATTACCAGCTTATTCATGACAACTAAGACATTCATTACTTACAGTGGGGCAAAAAAGTATTTAGTCTGCCACCAATTGTGCTAGTTCTCCCACTTAAAAAGATGAGAGAGGCCTGTAATTTTCATCATAGGTACACTTCATCTATGACAGACAAAATGAGAAAAGAAAATCCAGAAAATCACATTGTAGGATTTTTAATGAATTTCTTTGCAAATTATGGTGGAAAATAAGTATTTGGTCAATAACAAAAGTTTATCTCAATACTTTGTTATATACCCTTTGTTGGCAATGACAGAGGTCAAACGTTTTCTGTAAGTCTTCACAAGGTTTTCACACACTGTTGCTGGTATTTTGGCCCATTCCTCCATGCAGATCTCCTCTAGAGCAGTGATGTTTTGGGGCTGTTGCTGGGCAACACGGACTTTCAACTCCCTCCAAAGATTTTCTATGGGGTTGAGATCTGGAGACTGGCTAGGCCACTCCAGGACCTTGAAATGCTTCTTACGAAGCCACTCCTTTGTTGCCCGGGCGGTGTGTTTGGGATCATTGTCATGCTGAAAGACCCAGTCACGTTTCATATTCAATGCCCTTGCTGATAGAAGGAGGTTTTCACTCAAAATCTCACGATACATGGCCCCATTCATTCTTTCCTTTACACGGATCAGTCGTCCTGGTCCCTTTGCAGAAAAACAGCCCCAAAGCATGATGTTTCCACCCCCATGCAGGTATGGTGTTCTTTGGATGCAACTCAGCATTCTTTGTCCTCCAAACACGACGAGTTGAGTTTTTACCAAAAAGTTATATTTTGGTTTCATCTGACCATATGACATTCTCCCAATCTTCTTCTGGATCATCCAAATGCTCTCTAGCAAACTTCAGACGGGCCTGGACATGTACTGGCTTAAGCAGGGGGACACATCTGTCACTGCAGGATTTGAGTCCCTGGCGGCGTAGTGTGTTACTGATGGTAGGCTTTGTTACTTTGGTCCTAGCTCTCTGCAGGTCATTCACTAGGTCCCCCTGTGTGGTTCTGGGATTTTTGCTCACCGTTCTTGTGATCATTTTGACCCCACGGGGTGAGATCTTGCGTGGAGCCCCAGATCGAGGGAGATTATCAGTGGTCTTTTATGTCTTCCATTTCCTAATAATTGCTCCCACAGTTGATTTATTCAAACCAAGCTGCTTACCTATTGCAGATTCAGTCTTCCCAGCCTGGTGCAGGTCTACAATTTTGTTTCTGGTGTCCTTTGACAGCTCTTTGGTCTTGGCCATAGTGGAGTTTGGAGTGTGACTGTTTGAGGTTGTGGACAGGTGTCTTTTATACTGATAACAAGTTCAAACAGGTGCCATTAATACTGGTAACGAGTGGAGGACAGAGGAGCCTCTTAAAGAAGAAGTTACAGGTCTGTGAGAGCCAGAAATCTTGCTTGTTTGTAGGTGACCAAATACTTATTTTCCACCATAATTTGCAAATAAATTCATAAAAAATCCTACAATGTGATTTTCTGGATTTTCTTTTCTCATTTTGTCTGTCATAGTTGAAGTGTACCTATGATGAAAATTACAGGCCTCTCTCATCTTTTTAAGTGGGAGAACTTGCACAATTGGTGGCTGACTAAATACTTTTTTGCCCCACTGTATGATAAAACATTACCATATTTTCTATTTTGACATAAGCACGTCATTAAATATTTAGTATGACCTTGATCTTATTTGTCCCATGTAGATGTTAATAGCTGGCTGGTGACCTTTGGGTTCCATCTACACAACACCATTCCTGGCTACCCAGTCCCAAAGTTTGATCTGACCCACCCATCTTATGAACTGAAGAAGAGCCAGCTCTGGGATGATTTACCGGTTGGTTTCATATTTTACATTATTTCAATCACACCTTTATTGTCCTGCTATTTGTGATCCATATATTACAGAAATGTAAAGTAAGCAGGTTGATCTTTATATAAAAAAAATGTTAACTTTATTTTACCAGGGAAGACATATTGAGACCTAGGTCTCTTTTTCAAATGTGCCCTACACAATACAACACAAATATACACGTTATACACAAAATATACATATATACAGAATACACATTAAAATACAAAAACACAGTCATGGGAAGCACAAGTAAAATATCACAAATCACCCAGAAAACAATTCCCCCACAAATAATTCCCCAATCAATACTCTAAACTGCAATCTAAACTCTAAACGGCACCAGAACATTAGATTAAATGTATTTAGACATTTTTCCAGCAATACAGTGCATTAAAACTAAAACTAAAAGCAGATTTACCTAGCTTGGTTGCCTAGAGTTAATCAATCCTTTGAACGAGTTAGGCAACTCGGGTGTCTATACTTCAACAGCAAAGTTAGATATGCAGTTAACAAAAACATGGAAATGTCTGCTTATCCAAAATTACAACCAACTGATTGCAGCATTACTGCAAAAATGGAGGATGCAAGTGGAAACGGGAGAAGGTAAGGAACTTGTCTATCAGCCCTGCATTAAAGACCAAAATTGGCTGAAGAAAATTGTGATAAATACAAACGTATACCAGTTTCATTTAAGGACTAAAACATTTACAGCTGCGCCTTACAGGTTGAAAAAATAGTTCAGAGAAGATTTTTGATGTACCAATTCCAACACATGGTTTATGAACTGATACACAAAACGACGCCGAATTCAAAACTTAAGAGTTTTTCAATTTCAATTATTATACAAAATTCTTGCAACCAATAGAATGTTATATACAGTTGAAGTCGGAAGTTTACAAACACCTTAGCCAAATACATTTAAACTCAGTTTTTCACAATTCCTGACAGAGCTGGTGTAACTGAGTCAGGTTTGTAGGCCTCCCTGCTTGTACATGCTTTTTCAGTTCTGCCCACACATTTTCTATAGGATTGAGGTCAGGGCTTTGTGATGGCCACTCCAATACCTTGACTTTGTTGTCCTTAAGCCATTTTGCCACAACTTTGGAAGTATGCTTTGGGTCATTGTCCATTTGGAAGACCCATTTGCGACCAAGCTTTAACTTCCTGACTGATGTCTTGAGATGTTGCTTCAATATAGCAACATAATTTTCCTCCCTCATGATGCCATCTATTTTGTGCAGTGCACCAGTCCCTCCTGCCACAAAGCATCCCCACAACATGATGCTGCCACCCCGTGCTTCACGGTTTGGATGGTGTTCTTCGGCTTGCAAGCATCCCCCTTTTTTCATCAAGCATAACGATGGTCATTATGGCCAAACAGTTCTATTTTTGTTTCCAAAAAGTATGATCTTTGTCCCCATATGCAGTTGTAAACAGTAGCCTGGCTTTTTTTATGGCGGTTTTGGAGCAGTGGCTTCTTCCTTGCTGAGAGACCTTTCAGGTTATTTCTATATAGGACTCGTTTTACTGTGGATATAGATATTTTTGTACCTGTTTCTTCCAGCATCTTCACAAGGTCCTTTGCTGTTGTTCTGGGATTGATTTGCACTTTTCGCACCAAAGTACGTGCAGCTCTAGGAGACAGAATGCGTCTCCTTTCTGAGCGGTATGACGGCTGCGTAGTCCCATGGTGTTTATACTTGCGTACTATTGTTTGTACAGACGAATGTGGTACCGTCAGGTGTTTGGAAATTGCTCCCAGGGATGAACCAGACTTGTGGAGGTCTACAATGTTTTTTCTGAGTTCTTGGTTGATTTCTTTTGATTTTCCCATGATGTCAAGCAAAGAGGCACTGAGTTTGAAGGTAGGCCTTGAAACATCCACAGGTACACCTCCAATTGACTCAAATAATGTCAATTAGCCTATCAGAAGCTTCTAAAGCCATGACATAATTTTCTGGAATTTTCCAAGCTTTTTAAAGGCACAGTCATCTTAGTGTATGTAAACTTCTGACCCACTGGAATTGTGATACAGTGATTTTTAAGTGAAATAATCTGTCTGTAAACAATTGTTGGAAAAGATACTTGTGTCACGCACAAAGTAGATGTCCTAACCGACTTGCCAAAACTGTAGTTTGTTAACAAGAAATTTGTGGAGTGTTTGAAAAATTAGTTTTAATGACTCCAACCTAAGTCTATGTAAACTTCCGACTTCAACTGGTTATGGGGGATACAACCATCCCAGCTCTGCAGATTTTGCTGCGAATAGACAGAATCATTAGATCACTTGTTTTGGTGCTGCCCGTATGTAGCTTGTTTTTGGTCGCAGGTTCAGGAATGGCAGAAAAATTTGAACATTTACTTAAAGCTAACTCTGCAAATCTGCAAATAGATCTGCCGGGTGATTTGAAAAGTCGTGGTGAATCAATCAATAATAGAATAATACTCTTAGCAAAAATGTTTATCTTTAATTTACAATCTGTAGAAACTATGAGAATAGAAAGATTCAGAACTTTTGTGAAACATCACAGCACAGTGGGAAAATATACTGTATGGCAGCTAGAAATCAAAACGGGATGGTCTTCAGAGAGGGATGGGAGGGGTAGAGAGTAGCTGAAGGATGGGACTAAAAACAAACAATAGATAACGAATGTAAAATATACTGTTTCCACAAAATTTATATAGTATGTATAAGCGGGAAGTAGAAACTTAAGTATTTTTGTCCATTAGTTTACTCCAAATAACCTCTCTGGGATCGTTCGGGACGTGAGCGTCCCACCTCGCCAACAGCCAGTGAAATTGCAGGGCGCCAAATTCAAACAGAAATCTCATAATTAAAATTCCTCAAACAGACAAGTATTATACACCATTTTAAAGATAATCCAGCCACAGTGTCCGATTTCAAAAAGGCTTTACGGAGAAAGCACACCATGCGATTATGTTAGGTCAGCGCCTAGCCAGAGAAAACCATACAGCCATTTTCCAAAGAGGGAGAGGTGTCACAAAAGTCAGAAATAGCGTTAAAATTAATCACTAACTTTTGATGATCTTCACCGGATGGCACTCCCAGGACTCCATGTTAGACAATAAATGTGTGTTTTGTTTGATAAAGTTCATCTTTATGTCCAAAAACCTCATTTGAAATTGGCGCGTTATGTTCAGAAATGCATTGTCAAACAAACATCCGGTGAAATTGCAGAGAGCCACATCAAATTACAGAAATACTCATCATAAACATTGATGAAAGATACAAGTGTTATACTTAGGATTAACAATTAAACTTCTTGTTAATCCAGTCGCTGTGTCCGATTTCAAAAAGGCTTTACGGCGAAAGCACACCATGAGATTATGTTAGGTCAGCGCCTAGCCACAGAAAACCATACAGCCATTTTCCAACCAAGGAGAGGTGTCACAAAAGTCAGAAATAGCATTGAAATTAATCACTTACCTTTGATGATCTTCATCTGATGGCACTCCCAGGTTTCCATGTTAGACAATAAATGTTCGTTTTGTTCGATAAAGTTCATCTTTATGTCCAAATACCTCCTTTTTGTTTGCGCGTTTAGTCCAGTAATCCAAATGTACAAAGTGCGGGCACAGTCCAGATGAAAAGTCAAAAAAGTTCCATTAAAGTTTGTAGAAACATGTCAAACGATGTATGTAATCAATCTTTAGGATGTTTTTATCATAAATCTTCAATAATATTCCAACCGGACAATTCCGTTGTCATTAGAAAGGAAAGAGAACGACCGTCGCGCTCACGGCTACGCGTGAGACTAAACTAAAGGCTTTCAGCCTGACAACTTGTTGAGACAGATCTTATTCGATCCCCTTTCACAATACAAGCCTGAAACAACTTCTAAAGACTGTTGACATCTACTGGAAGCCTTAGGAAGTGCAATCTGACCCCATAGACACAGGATATTGGATAGGCAATAATTTTTAAAAACTACAAACCTCAGATTTCCCACTTCCTGGTTGGATTTTTCTCAGGTTTTTGCCTGCCATATGAGTTCTGTTATACTCACAGACATCATTTTAACAGTTTTGGAAACTTTAGATTGTTTTCTATCCAAATCTATCCTAGCTTCTGGGTCTGAGTAACAGGCAATTTACTCTGGGCACGCTTTTCATCCAAACTTCCCAATGCTGCCCCCTATCCCAATTTAAGTTTTAAACAAAACAAAATATATTTTGTGTTTTAGATTCTTCAAATTAGCCACCATTTGCCTTGATGACAGCTTTGCACACTCCTGGCATTCTCTCAACCAGCTTCATGAGGAATGCTTTTCCAACAGTCTTGAAGGAGTTCCCACTTATTCTGAGCACTTGTATATGGGGGATTGGAAATGATGCAGACAATTTCATTGACAGAATCCACAATTTATCTGCAATATTAAAGATGATCTAGATAAGACAGAAGTTTATGAAGTAGGGCCTTGTAAGTAAACAGGGAGTAATGTAGAGATCTAAACGAGCATAGTTGTTTGCTGGATGAATATCAACCACTATGACAAACAAGCAGTGGAAAAAGAAGCATGTAATCTCTTCTGATCTGCAATTGTTTTCTTTATAAATAATTGGCATCACATTTAATTGGACAGCTTTTTCATAGGAAGAAGTACAAATTGGTTTCCATTTATTCTTTAATTCATTTGGCACAGTAGCAAATAACCTATCTAGAACTTTTCATTTATTGTATCCAGTTAACGTTTTCTGCTGTCCAAGACAATGTGTTATATTTGCCCTTGCAGTACACATTCATAACACAGATATAATTATACTGTACTTGTAATACAAATTCATAAGAAATACATAGACATTTATACACACTACATATGTGATATTACCACTTGTCATTGTTAACATAATCATTATTCAATGCTTACTAAGCTGTCAAGATTTGCCTAGTAATCATTATATGATAAAAATCCACAACGGCATTTTACCTTGTTGTAGCTGTATCTCACTTCCTGGTAATACAATTATCTTGCAGGCACTGTTTGACGCCTGCTTCTGCTCATGAATGGACTGCAGTGTGAAGTTCTGCCATGCTCAGACATTAACGTTTCACTGCATTCTCTTTACAGTCCATCTCTGGGGTCCAGCAGGAAGTTACCAGACAGGCGCATGCCCTCCTAACTTTTCAGCGGCTGCCGGAGGTCAATGCGGGCCGAGGCCGCCGAGGCGAGAAACCTTGGTTATGGTTTTCAGCTGCCCAGTCCCCTATCGGTAGGGCCGTCATGTTCGCCATCTACAAGGGCACCGCCCACACTCACACGCTCAACGTAGCCAACGAGGACTGCATCAAGGTGGCCACCGTCCTCAACAATGCCTTCTACCTTGAAGACCTGCACTTCACTGTGGAAGGCCGCGACACTCACTACTTCGTCAAGCCCGGCCTGCCCGACGGCGACTTGGCCACGCTGCGCCTCACCAGCGGCCACAAGACCCTGGAGAACGGCGTCAATGTCAGCGTGTCCCAGTCCACCACGGTCATGGACAGCCGGACCCGGCGCTTCGCAGATGTGGAGTTGCGGCGTGGGGTGCTTGCGCTGCATGTGCGCTATGGCTCCACGGTGGACGAGGAGAAGGCCCGCGTGCTTGAGTTGGCCCGCCAGAGGGCGTTAGTGAGTGTGTGGGCCAGGGAACAGCAGAGGGTGCGCGATGGCGAGGAGGGCGTCCGCCCATGGACAGAGGGAGAGAAGAGGCAGCTCCTGAGCAATGGGAAAGTGCTAGGGTACGACGGGTACTACGCACTTTCCATTGAGCAATATCCGGAGTTAGCGGACAGCGCTAATAACATTCAGTTCCTACGGCAAAGTGAAATAGGGAAAAGGTAACTAACTATTGTGCACTTGCTGCCAAAGAGACTTTGAATGGCCTGTTTCAATAGAGGTGTGGCGACGGTGGGAACGAAAGCAACAATAGTGGCATGGCCAAAGATTAAATATAGCTATGTCCGAGTGGGAGGTGTGTTTTTGTAAATCATATGGGATCGAAAGCAATGCTGTGCAATGCTGTTTAACAGGGGACTACTACAGAGTAAATGTATAACTACGCCAAACCTTAATATGGGCAGTGACAAGATGTACCTCTGTAGCACAAACTGATTGGACTGTGGACTCTCAACCAGGAGCCAGGAGAAATAGTAGTGTTTTGGGAAATATTTAGTCTTTTTTTTGTCTCTGTTTTTTTACTAAGTGTTGTCTGCTTAAAATTAAAATAAAGTATTTAAAGGTGAAATGAAATGTTTACATACGCATATATCTGCACTTCTCTGGAAATATGATGTATGAATTTTTACTCTTCAATAGGCAATGTCCATTACCAGATGTTTGTCTTGAATCAATGACCTTTCAGTTTAAGGCTTCGTCTCACTCAGTGACCATCACACCTAACATGTCGGAATTGAGAAGCACTCCACTCCCCTTTGTGTTGCTTTTAAAAAGGACATCATAACAAGTTACATGTTTTAATACCCAAAATATTTGTTTTGTGTATCCGCCTTGGTAGGAGATCAGGGCAAAATATGTATGAATGAAGTCTGGCACAGATACTTGTCTTGTCCAAGCACAGGAACACCATGTTTTGTAAATTATGAGTTTTATTGTTTTGTTTTCTATGAAATTGATTAACAGTCCATTGATGATTATAACAAGTAATTTATGTTGTGTTTATACCTTGTAAATAAAATCTAAAACCTTTTTTTAATATATTTTTTGTATTATGTTACAGAAGAAATTATATTGGATATTGCATCATAAAAATGTGTCTTTGAATTATGAAATTTAATTTAGAAGTCTCTGCAAGATTTTGTTGCATAAGGTATGAAATATCCTGTCAAGAAACAGTAAAAACAAAATATATTTAAAGGTGGTACAGACGATCACTATATACCACATTCAGTGAAATATTTGCTCCTTTAAATCTGTTGATCACGCATAATGCCTTCGCATAATTGGCCCCTGTCCAATAAATATTTAATGAACACAAATAATGAATGAACGCATATCACCCAAACAAGTTTGTCCAAATATAGAATCCATACATGTTAGCAGCTATTATCATAACTTGTGTTTTGTATAATTAATAAGATCATGGATTAAAATGCTTTTTCATTTGTCATTTGTTCTAATGAAGTGGTAGTACCGTAAAATACCAAGTCTTTACTAAAGATGTTTACTAAAGGCGTTTAGAAAGTGTTTAATGAGACCTTAATTTCCTAAATGTTTTTAGAAAGTGTTCAATGAGACCTTCATTTCCTAAATGTGTGCCCTAAAATGATTAAGACGGCCAAATCCTGCTCCCCTTTGAAGTCAGCTGTTTGTAACAGTTGAATTAAATTGTGACAGAACCGATTTGTGAGTGTAACAAACCAGGATTTTTGACAGGACACGACCCCTTAACACTGATGGCTTCTATCAACTTCATAATCCTAGGGTTTCGGGGTAAGTCGTCTTCGCTCTATAAAATTCTGAACGGAAACTCCAATTCGATTTTGGATTGTAATAATTGCTTGCCCTTCCTAATGTTATCAAATCCTTAAGAGTTGTATCAGATCACAGGGCACAAACTCTGTAGAACAAGTTTTAGGCTCAATTATAGCCTGCCCACATAATCACAATCATTTGAAGAATTCTTAATGTGAAACTAATTAGTTGAACATGAACATTTCTTCAGAATGTACAGGTGATGCAGTTCCCAGCCTAATTGTAAGGAATCACATGTCATTCTGATCCATGCTATTTTAATAATTAGTTTTAAAGGAAATGAAGGACCACATTTCATACAACACATATGAACCCTTAATGTCTATCCAGTCCTCTGTTGCTCTCTAGTGGTACAGTTTCTACAGCAGAGTAGTATTTATTTTACTAGGCAAGTCAGTTAAGAACAAATTCTTATTTTCAACAATGGCCTAGGAACAGTGGGTTACTGCCTTGTTCAGGAGCAGAACGACAGATATTTACCTTGTTAGCTCGGTTACAAGGCCAATGCACTAACCACTAGGCTACCTGCCACCCCAGATAAGCATATGTGGATAAGATATTATGCCTGCATTCCTGGATTTTGATTGGGGGTCAGTACTTTTTCCTACTACTATACAATACGCAACCAGTCACTGTATTGAGTTTATATTAAACAAAATATCTTTCAAAGTTTTTTTTATATTGCAGAGAAGACTGCAGGACTCCATGACATGATTTCTTAGCAGAAGCATCAAACATCACCGTAGCATCAGATGACTGCATCCATTGGCTATTAGTACCCAGAGACAGCATCAAACAACCACAGCAAAGGGCATGATCAATTTACCTATGCTTCAAACAGAATAGCTAAGGTGTCCCAGTACAAGTGTAAGCAAAATTATCAACAGCATAGCTCAACATAACCACTATCACTGTGTGACCACAACAGGCATCTTCAAAGCAAACCAGCAGATCACAACGCACTGCTATGTGGCCTACTTCAAAGAACAGCGTAAAAGCCATGGCACGACTTTCCAAGTATATCAAAGACCAACAGCATTATGCAATAAGCACAACAGACGCATGTGAAAGACATCCATGTTCTAAAATTCAATTGATGTGACTCGTATTCATTTCATATGACACAAAGGAATGAAAGTCCCAGTGCCTGAAATACCAGTGCAATCATACATGGCATGGGTGTACACATTTTTTTTACATTTTAGTCATTTAGCAGACGCTCTTATCCAGAGCGACTTACAGTAGAGTGCATACATTTTATTACATTTTTTTTTTTTTACATTTTACATACAAGGATATCCCTACCGGCCAAACCCTCCCTAACCCGGACGACGCTATGCCAATTGTGCGTCGCCCCACGGACCTCCCGGTTGCGGCCGGCTGCGACAGAGCCTGGGCGCGAACCCAGCCCAGCCTGGGCGCGAACCCAGAGACTCTGGTGGCGCAGCTAGCACTGCGATGCAGTGCCCTAGACCACTGCGCCACCCGGGCGCCCGGGCGCTACACACACGTCACATATTTTTTACTTGAATGAGGGATTTTGGTTTACTGGTATGTGTTGCCTTGGACAAGGCATGAACATTCCAGTGGCATAGCGCAGTTTCGCGGGGCCTTCTCAGTTTCTGAGCAAGGCCCCACTCACCTCTCAAAAATATATAGAGAAAAATGTGCAGTTTTATAACTATTCTCATGTTATTTCACACATTTTGCCATGAGGCTGAGATTTTCTTTTGCTGAGCTCAGGGATTCTTCAAAGATGGGACAATCTCAAATATATGTCTTCATATTAACCTGAGATATCTGTTTTCTTTATATTTTGGTTAGGTCAGGGTGTGACTAGGGTGGGTTACACAAGCACCACCTGGACTGGACACAGCTAAACAAACGTATCTTTTTGAGAAGATATGGGAGTTTTCATGATATCACAAGTCCTGCACCATAGTCAAGGGAAGGACAGAAACACACTCTCAGGGGTACATGCTCAGTCCCCTCCTGTACTCCCTGTTCACTCATGACTGCACGGCCAGGCATGACTACAACACCATCATTAAGTTTGCCGATGACACAACAGTGGTAGGCCTGATCACCGACAACGAAGAGACAGCCTATAGGGAGGAGGTCAGAGGCCTGAACGTGTGGTGTCAGGACAAGAACCTCTCCCTCAACGTGATCAAGACAAAGGAGAGGATTGTGGACTATAGGAAAAAGAGGACTGAGCATGCCCCCATTCTCATCAACTGGGCTGTAGTGGAGCATGTTGAGAGCTTCAAGTTCCTTGGTGTCAACATCACCAACAAACTAACATGGTCCAAGCAGACCAAGACAGTCGTGAACAGGGCACGACAAAACCTATTTCCCCTCAGGAGACTGAAAAGAGTTGGCATGGGTCCTCAGATCCTCAAAAGGTTCTACAGCTGCACCATCGAGAGCATCCTGACTGGTTGCATCACTGCCTGGTATGGAAACTGCTCAGCCTCCAACCGCAAGGCACTACAGAGGGTAGTGCGTACGGCCCAGTACATCACTGGGGCAAAGCTTCCTGTCATCCAGGACCTCTATACCAGGCGGTGTCAAAATTGCCCTTAAAATTGTCAAATACTCCAGCCACCCGTGGTGGCATTTTTCTGCTTTACCAAATGAGGAGAGTTACAAACTACACACCAGTCAGAGTTATACTTAAATTACATCTTTAATAATAATAAGAGCTTTGCAATAGCCTTTTTTGACTTTCAATGATGCGCTATCTCTAATGAACTATTGAAAAGTACCAACAGAAAAGTACAAAGATCTTTTATAGCCAAGATACACCCCTCTCAACTTACATGACAAATCACAGATCTTAGGAACCGTTCACAAAGGTTAAGATTTGTATGAAAGATATCTTTAAAACATAGCAGACAGTTACTGCTGTGTCAACAGTTCTCATTGTAAAGACCAGTGTCTGGCCCCCTCACTCCAAAAGGGAACCGTCTCTCCCTGATATGGCATAGAATAGAACCATTAGCTCATGTTATCTGGAATGCTCTTTAGGCTTTATTACCCAAAGACATCGTAAATCTCTGTCAGTGCTATCTCATAGAGGCCCATCCTCAGTGGAACACACACACAATACTATATTCTGTCGAATGTAACAACTATTATAATGTAATACAAACATTATTACATAATCTTACAATTTTCCACGACACACCCTAGTCATAGACTGTTCTCTCTGCTACCGCACGGCAAGCGGTACCAGAGCGTCAAGTCTAGGTCCAAGAGGATTCTAAATAGCTTCTACCCCCAAGCCATAAGACTCCTGAACATCTAATAAAATGGCTACCCAGACTATTTGCTTTGCCCCCCCCCCCCCCCCCCCCCCCCCTTTTACACCGCTGCTTCTCTCTGTTGTTATCATCTATGCATAGTCACTTTAATAACTCTACCTACATGTACATATTACTTCAATTACCTCGACTAACCGGTTCCCCCGCACATTGACTCTGTACCGGTACCCCCCTGTATATAGTCTCACTATTGTTATTTTACTGCTGCTCTTTAATTACTTGTTACTTTTATTTCTTATTCTTATTCGTATTATTTAAATATTTTTTATTTTTAACTTCATTGTTAGTTAGGTGCTCTTAAGTAAGCATTTCACTGTAAGGTCTACTACACCTGTTGTATTCGGCGCTTGTGACTAATAACATTTGATTTTATTTGAATATAGATTCCCTTGTTCATGCGTGGTTCGGATGGACCAGTCATCAGCACTATCTGCAGTGCCTCTATTCAAATGATTATCAAATGACTCTCGTTGCTGCTACTATAATTTTTTTATCCTGCTCCTCAGCCACTTTACCCTTGATTGTATGTATACAACTACCTCATCTATCACTATCGTTGTTGATATTGTTCATGTACATAGTGCATATTTTTATTTATATTGACACTATCTATTTCTGATATTGCTGTTATGCAAGTAACCATTGGCTGTGTCGTTTACACCTTCTGTAGAGACCCATCCACTTAGCAAGACTTAGCAAAATATTGATATATCAAATGAATATTGATATGTATGGTCGTAACATGATTTTGTGACATACTGCACAGACTCGCTAAACACAAATGCTTAGTTTGTTAATTATGTCTGAGTGTTGGAGTGTGCCCCTGGCTATAGGTCAATAAAAAATCAAAATCAAAATCGGGCCGCATGGTTCAAGGAATTAGAAATTATTTATACTTTTACTTTTGATATTTAAGTACATTTTAGCAATTCCATTTACTTTTGATACTTTAGTATGGAATTTGATACTTTAGACTTTTACTCAAGTTGCATTTTACTGGGTTACTTAATTTTAGTTTCAGTCATTTTCAATTAAGGTATCTTTACATCTGGACACTTTCTGTTTACCTGGATTTTGTCCTTATGGTAGGCTACTACCACTTTTAGTCTTCATTTTCACTACACTACTCACTGTTTAGCATGACTTAAAATGTGAATCCTTAAAGAGATGGGTGGAGCTGGCCAAGGAGAGCTCTCGAATGGGTACCAAACCAATCAAAGGCCCAATTTTATTAACTTTCAAAGCAGAATTACTTTCCCATTGTTCCTCAAAAATGCAGTGTATGATATACCATTTTGTAGCTCTGAGTCTCTACTTTTACCTATGTATAAAACACAATTTCAAATTTTGCTATAGACCGAATCCAGCTGGTGAGATTTCTTCATTCAAGTGGTATACACAGTAGCAATTGAGTTTTTCCTCAGTTGCTTTATGACTCTAAAACCTAATTACAGTTGAAGTCGGAAGTTTACACACACTTAGGTTGGAGTCATTAAAACTCATTTTTCAACCACTCCACAATTAACCTGTTAACAAACTATAGTTTTGGCAAGTCGGTTAGGACATCTACTTGTGCATGACACAAGTAATTTTTCCAACAACTGTTTACAGACAGATTATTTCACTTATAATTCACTGTATCACAATTCCAGTGGGTCAGAAGTTTACATACACTAAGTTAACTGTGCCTTTAAACACTTTTTGGGGGAGTTTGAAGTTGGGATCCTTTGCTCTCCGTAGTACTTTTTTGGAGAGTTTGGGCATTTTCAGGCATAGGCACCGACATGGAAATAAATAATATTGAAAGTATTGAGACAACTTGAAAAACAAGTTTTTTTCCTAAAATTCCCCTAAATGTAAATTGCAGTCCTGTACAGGGATGTCTACTCAGATGTTGTTTTAGTCTGTAGCCACTAACCTACAGAACTGCGATCAAGATGGTATATCTGTACAAGATGGCCTGTCTGCCACTTCAAGCTACTTTCAAAGAGACTGAGACTGTCAGTCTTGAGACTGTTTTAAACCAGAGTGGATTGATGTAAGGAGAATTTGATCTGTGGCATCTTTGGTGTCCGGTCCTGATACATCCATCTGAAAGGCTTGATCGGAGCCAATCAGTTACCGGTCCGTTGTCACAAAGTGCCTCCCCAACTTGGTGATCGTGGGCTCAAAACAGTCATCTATTCCCTTGAAAGGTTGGAAGATTGACAGCCTTGTTTCAAAAAGCCTTCCAACATCAGGCAATGATTGGAGCTTTAAAGGTTGACCACTAGTTTGGTCAGATACTATATTTTTTTATTCGTATTTAGGGCTCTATCCAATCTGTAAAGCTGAAGCGTTACAGATTCTGCAATCGAAATGTAACGGTAATTTCAGAGTGAGCCTAGAATGCAGTCCACTAAAGTTTCTTTCAATTTTAATCACGCTTCTGCCATGCGGATTGAATAAAGCCCTTAGTCTGGATGGAGCACATGTCAGAGCCCATCATCAAGGGTTGTACTGATTCAGACCATGGAGACCACATGTAGTTAATGGCCAGCATTGCCATGAACTAATCAATTAAGTATCTGGGAGAAAGCAAACCAACACAACTGGCCTTGATGACTGTCTGGCCTTTGAAAAGGCTTGGCGATCAATCGAGAGTGTCTGGGTCACTGTTTCAAGCATCTAGCATGTACTCCATATGGCTCATCTCTGTGCTGGGTGTATACCAGCTAAGACAAGAACAAAAGCTGTGGCTGCTTTAGTGTGTACTCCAGCTCTCTGCAGCATGCAGCATCAGTGCAGGTTGGTACTGTGTCCCTAACCAGAAATAGTTGCTTGTTATCATGTCTCTGATCTTCTGAGGAGAGGCACAAAAGGCTTTTGGGACTTGGCTCAAAGGGGTTCTACAAAGAGACTTGGTGAAAAACAGGAGCGATATTGATCGATAGCTAATGATCTCTGGGAGATTTAAAGTGACTTGAGTGCATGACTTGTGGCGTGCTGGAACTGGGATAACTGTTTACATTTACATTTAAGTCATTTAGCAGACGCTCTTATCCAGAGCGACTTACAAATTGGTGCATTCACCTTATGATATCCAGTGGACCAACCACTTTACAATAGTGCATCTAAATCTTTTAAGGGGGGGGGGGGGGGGTTAGAAGGATTACTTTATCCTATCCTAGGTATTCCTTAAAGAGGTGGGGTTTCAGGTGTCTCCGGAAGGTGGTGATTGACTCCGCTGACCTGGCGTCGTGAGGGAGTTTGTTCCACCATTGGGGTGCCAGAGCAGCGAACAGTTTTGACTGGGCTGAGCGGGAACTGTACTTCCTCAGAGGTAGGGAGGCGAGCAGGCCAGAGGTGGATGAACGCAGTGCCCTTGTTTGGGTGTAGGGCCTGATCAGAGCCTGAAGGTACGGAGGTGCCGTTCCCCTCACAGCTCCGTAGGCAAGCACCATGGTCTTGTAGCGGATGCGAGCTTCAACTGGAAACCAGTGGAGAGAGCGGAGGAGCGGGGTGACGTGAGAGAACTTGGGAAGGTTGAACACCAGACGGGCTGCAGCGTTCTGGATGAGTTGTAGGGGTTTAATGGCACAGGCAGGGAGCCCAGCCAACAGCGAGTTGCAGTAATCCAGACGGGAGATGACAAGTGCCTGGATTAGGAGCTGCGCCGCTTCCTGTGTGAGGCAGGGTCGTACTCTGCGAATGTTGTAGAGCATGAACCTACAGGAACGGGTCACCGCCTTGATGTTAGTTGAGAACGACAGGGTGTTGTCCAGGATCACGCCAAGGTTCTTAGCACTCTGGGAGGAGGACACAATGGAGTTGTCAACCGTGATGGCGAGATCATGGAACGGGCAGTCCTTCCCCGGGAGGAAGAGCAGCTCCGTCTTGCCGAGGTTCAGCTTGAGGTGGTGATCCGTCATCCACACTGATATGTCTGCCAGACATGCAGAGATGCGATTCGCCACCTGGTTATCAGAAGGGGGAAAGGAGAAGATTAATTGTGTGTCGTCTGCATAGCAATGATAGGAGAGACCATGTGAGGATATGACAGAGCCAAGTGACTTGGTGTATAGCGAGAATAGGAGAGGGCCTAGAACAGAGCCCTGGGGGACACCAGTGGTGAGAGCACGTGGTGCGGAGACAGATTCTCGCCACGCCACCTGGTAGGAGCGACCTGTCAGGTAGGACGCAATCCAAGCGTGGGCCGCGCCGGAGATGCCCAACTCGGAGAGGGTGGAGAGGAGGATCTGATGGTTCACAGTATCAAAGGCAGCCGATAGGTCTAGAAGGATGAGAGCAGAGGAGAGAGAGTTAGCTTTAGCAGTGCGGAGCGCCTCCGTGACACAGAGAAGAGCAGTCTCAGTTGAATGACTAGTCTTGAAACCTGACTGATTTGGATCAAGAAGGTCATTCTGAGAGAGATAGCAGGAGAGCTGGCCAAGGACGGCACGTTCAAGAGTTTTGGAGAGAAAAGAAAGAAGGGATACTGGTCTGTAGTTGTTGACATCGGAGGGATCAAGTGTAGGTTTTTTCAGAAGGGGTGCAACTCTCGCTCTCTTGAAGACGGAAGGGACGTAGCCAGCGGTCAAGGATGAGTTGATGAGCGAGGTGAGGTAAGGGAGAAGGTCTCCGGAAATGGTCTGGAGAAGAGAGGAGGGGATAGGGTCAAGCGGGCAGGTTGTTGGGCGGCCGGCCGTCACAAGACGCGAGATTTCATCTGGAGAGAGAGGGGAGAAAGAGGTCAAAGCACAGGGTAGGGCAGTGTGAGAAGAACCAGCGGTGTCGTTTGACTTAGCAAACGAGGATCGGATGTCGTCGACCTTCTTTTCAAAATGGTTGACGAAGTCATCCGCAGAGAGGGAGGAGGGGGGGGGGGGAGGGGGAGGAGGATTCAGGAGGGAGGAGAAGGTGGCAAAGAGCTTCCTAGGGTTAGAGGCAGATGCTTGGAATTTAGAGTGGTAGAAAGTGGCTTTAGCAGCAGAGACAGAAGAGGAAAATGTAGAGAGGAGGGAGTGAAAGGATGCCAGGTCCGCAGGGAGGCGAGTTTTCCTCCATTTCCGCTCGGCTGCCCGGAGCCCTGTTCTGTGAGCTCGCAATGAGTCGTCGAGCCACGGAGCAGGAGGGGAGGACCGAGCCGGCCTGGAGGATAGGGGACATAGAGAGTCAAAGGATGCAGAAAGGGAGGAGAGGAGGGTTGAGGAGGCAGAATCAGGAGATAGGTTGGAGAAGGTTTGAGCAGAGGGAAGAGATGATAGGATGGAAGAGGAGAGAGTAGCGGGGGAGAGAGAGCGAAGGTTGGGACGGCGCGATACCATCCGAGTAGGGGCAGAGTGGGAAGTGTTGGATGAGAGCGAGAGGGAAAAGGATACAAGGTAGTGGTCGGAGACTTGGAGGGGTGTTGCAATGAGATTAGTGGAAGAACAGCATCTAGTAAAGATGAGGTCAAGCGTGTTGCCTGCCTTGTGAGTAGGGGGGGAAGGTGAGAGGGTGAGGTCAAAAGAGGAGAGGAGTGGAAAGAAGGAGGCAGAGAGGAATGAGTCAAAGGTAGACGTGGGGAGGTTAAAGTCACCAAGAACTGTGAGAGGTGAGCCATCCTCAGGAAAGGAACTGTTGTATGAAGAGCTACGTATGATTGTCACCAAGTTCTGTTGGGATGTGACAGAGATGGATTTGTAAATGAATTACCTTATGTTATATAAATGTTAATTAGGTAGTATGATTACCTAATATTGTATCATGATCCATATTTGTTAGGAAGAGTGGAAAGAGGCCATGGTCACCTTAAAGACAAGGCTGTACTTTCATACTTTGTTTACTCCTAGAGGCTATAGCGAGTAGAAAGCAGATGTAAGAATATAATAAGTAGCCTTCCTGGCTGATACCAAACTCAAAGTCTTCCTGACTTCAGTGTCTGGTGAAGAGGTTTAGATGTTGTTGGCACAATGTCCCCTTAACATGGGACTCAGCTCATTTTACACCAGGGGGTCTGGACGTGCAGGGCAAATAGTAAGGCCAGCACATACAGGTCTTTACAATAAGAGTCTGTTATACCTATCATTATTTATTTGTATGGAGTCACATAGGCAGGTAGAGTGGAATTATAGTCTATGTACACATGGCTACACTTGCAACTGGTATACTGACTTCGATTTGCGAGTTGTGTAACATATGTAACATAATATTTGTAACATAATTACAATAATAACATATTTGAAACATAATATTTGTAAACAAACTCAAATAGATTGTGCCTAAACTTCCTCTCACTAATGAATTGGTTTATTACTCAGTTATCTGAGTTTCTTTGCAAAATCCTTGAAATCGTGCATTCTGCAAATAGGTAGTTGTAAATACACCTGTACCTACACTGTAATTCCACTTTTCCTATGTAACTACTATGTACATACTAATAGGTAATTACGGACACATTTTGTAGCGTGACTGATGTGGTTTATCCATTTCTCATCAATAAAAAAAGCAGCAGTGCTGAATGTTTAGGGACCACCAATAGCCTCTGTGCTTCAAAATACAATATGGACTGCCCAGAAGAATAGATCAAAGGTATAGCTATGTCAAGGTTGTGTCAACGAGGTTCTCAGAAAACAAAATACATATAAATGACGAAATTACAGCAAGTCATAGCATTTCTATGGCAAAGATTACACATTAACTGAACTACAAATATTGAAAGACTGATTCCCTGGTAGCCTATGACCGCAGTTACAGGTTACAGGATCTTAATTTGATCACTCTTTTGTTGCTGAGAAATGCAGATGAGCTTTGTGATTTACATAAATTCACTGTAAAACCACACTAACACATGGTTATATTAACAATATTGCACTTTTGATGTAGCCTAGGATAATTGCCTAACCACCGATCAAGCAACATTATGTACTAAACGTTCAAATCCTGTGGCTGCAGGATTATTTTTGCTGTGACAATATAGGTCAAATTAAGATCCTAGATCTGTATGCTGAAATACATGTAATTTTTTTTTATCAGGTCAATATCGGGGATGGGACAAGAGAAACAACATTACATAACAACATTGGACAGCATTACAAATGCTTTTTTTTATAGTATGTCTAAGCTGGAAGTAGAAGCCTAAGTGTTGTTGTCCATTCGTTTACTCCAATTAGGGGAGGGGTGGTAGGGTTAGGGCAAAATAATAAAGGAAATATATATTTTAAAAAATATCTATATTTTATATATTTACAATAATATATATGGAGGATTGGAAATTATGCAGACAATTACATTGATGGAAGCCACAATCTATCTGCAATATTAAAGCTGATCTATCAGGTCAATATCGAGGATGGGACAAGAGATAAACAACATTACATAACAACATTGGATGGCATTACAAATTCCTATTTTTTTTTATCCAACTCATGTTTGCACCAGAAAGAAGTATAATAATATATAAGAAGTATATAATTCACTTGTTGACAATTTGACAATTCAATAGAGTGGGGGTACTACAACTCAGATCCAGTTATTGTTGACCACTTGGCAGTTCAATATAGTGAGGGTACTACAACTCAGATCCAGTTATTGTTGACCACTTGGCAGTTCAATACAGTGAGGGTACTACAACTCAGATCCAGTTATTGTTGACCACTTGGCAGTTCAATATAGTGAGGGTACTACAACTCAGATCCAGTTATTGTTGACCACTTGGCAGTTCAATATAGTGGGGGTACTACAACTCAGATCCAGTTATTGTTGACCACTTGGCAGTTCAATACAGTGAGGGTACTACAACTCAGATCCAGTTATTGTTGACCACTTGGCAGTTCAATACAGTGAGGGTACTACAACTCAGATCCAGTTATTGTTGACCACTTGGCAGTTCAATATAGTGGGGGTACTACAACTCAGATCCAGTTATTGTTGACCACTTGGCAGTTCAATACAGTGAGGGTACTACAACTCAGATCCAGTTATTGTTGACCACTTGGCAGTTCAATACAGTGAGGGTACTACAACTCAGATCCAGTTATTGTTGACCACTTGGCAGTTCAATACAGTGAGGGTACTACAACTCAGATCCAGTTATTGTTGACCACTTGGCAGTTCAATATAGTGGGGGTACTACAACTCAGATCCAGTTATTGTTGAGCACTTGGCAGTTCAATATAGTGGGGGTACTACAACTCAGATCCAGTTATTGTTGACCACTTGGCAGTTCAATACAGTGAGGGTACTACAACTCAGATCCAGTTATTGTTGACCACTTGGCAGTTCAATACAGTGAGGGTACTACAATTCAGGGTCAGTTTGGATATACTTGAGCTGTAATAAATAAAGGTGACATAAGATGTAGTTTGCAAGAGACAATATTGACTGTACATGCATAAAAACATAAATAAATGCAATAAATACAATGTACAATATACAAAAAATATTGAGTAATACTGCAGAAAGACATTTCACAGGTGAAAAAGATCTCAAATTGATATGATATGGCTACTGAACTTAGACCAATAGATAATTCTATAAGATACACTTTGGGATTATAACAAGGCCTCTGATGACCTACATGTTTTTTTTAACTTAAACGCAAATTAATAAGCTAAGGAAGATACACATTTTCAAGTAACATGATGCTAAGATAAAACAATGTGATGGTGGAATAACAGCTCTTTGAGTAAGGGTTACATGTTATGAACTGTACATTACACATCTGATGATAGACGTATGTTTTGGTTGATTGCCAACATAGATTGCTAAGATGTTTTTACCTTTTTACATCCAGTGAGTTTACCTAAGAGAAGGTAAACAAGAACGGTTGGGACTAAAAATAACAAGATAACTAGTGTAAAATATACTGTGTCTGTAAAATGTAGATAGGTTCAGAATTTTTGTGAAACAGCACAGTTGAAAAATATATGGTAAATAGAAGTCTAAACTGGATGTTCTTCAGAGATAGATGGGAGGGGTTGCAGGTAGCTGAAGGTTGGGGCTAAAAACAAACAGAAGATAACTATTGTAGAATATATTATGTCCGTAAAATGTATATAGTATGTATAAGCCCGAAGTAGAAGCCTAAGTGTTGTTGTCCATTAGTTTACTCCAATTAGGGGAGGGGTGGTAGGGTTAGGGGAAAATAATAAAGGGAAATATATTTAAAAAAGATTGATATTTTATATATTTACCCCCCAAAATTGAAATGATGCAGACAATTGCATTGATGGAAGCCGCAATCTATATGCAATATTAAAGCTGATTCAATTACATTGAAGGAAGCCACAGTCTATATGCAGTATTAAAGCCCCCCCCCCCCCCCCCCCCCCCCACCCCGTTTGGATGGCGCAAAAGGAGGTGGGCCGGATGTTGAAATATGGCAATAACATGACGTGGTGTAGAGCCCTTAAATACCTGGGTTTTCATAGAGATAGTTTTATTAAACCAACGGAAGAGGATCAAATCTTTACTTTAATTTTGGATCATTTGGATAACAATGAGTGGTGGATGTCCATACTTCGAGAAAAAGCACTTGTATGCAATCATTATTGCATTTCAAATTATGTTTTTAGTCAAATGTTTGTGACATTTTAAAGACATCATATAATTGAGCTGAATGCTAAATAAATGATCTTTATCATTATTATGATTTGTATGACAGCTAATCAATGCCAATACATGTGTATTTTCATTCCCCAGGTTATTCAAGAGCAAGCTGCATCTGAATGAGGAGGAGGCAGATGACTCTCAAAAAGGAATTAACAAGGCCAGCAAAGGTGGCATCATCTATGGTGACTACCTTCAGGTAAAGCGTTCTCTATCTTCATCTAACTTAATCTTCTACAAGGTTTCTGACATAGTATCATTGTCTTCTGCAGATGGAATATTTGCTCCATCCCTTATAGGATAACATAAGGGGTGGAATGGAAGTACAATTTTAATTTGTGTTAGCTGTAGTACTATATGTTATTTGTTTTGTTCCATTATAGCTTGACAAGGTTGTGACGGCCCAAGTTCTTCAGAGTGAACTGAAAGGGAACAAGATCCACGATGAACATCTTTTCATTGTCACCCATCAAGGTGAAGTATGTTTGTGGTCAAATATCATCAAGATTTGAGAATCAATAGAGGAATTCTAATCATAGTATGCATGCATGCATGCCCTTAGGTTCCATTTGAAATCCAGTCAATTCAATACATTAATCTAACCTTTTCATTGTGGTTTCACCTAATCCTGGAAGCCTTGAATAGCAATTCACTACCAACTTTCCATCAACAAATGATCAATTTACTTTAACTGCAAAGGTGGGACATTATGATTAATTGAATTTTAATATTTTATTTCAGCATATGAACTCTGGTTCAAGCAGATTCTTTGGGAACTGGATTCAGTGCGAGAGATTTTCATTAGTGGACATGCAAGTACCTCAGAAAGCAAGAGTACCCTGATAAACATTTCAATCCGAGCAATGTGTTGTTTTTTTTCTAAATTAAAGGTACATTTTAGAAATTAAAGTTGCTATTGTGTACATCAAATTGTGGCTTGAATTTAACATATAGTTCATAAATTATTAAAATACAATACGAGTCAATGTTTTACCTCATTACACCACAAAATATAAACACTGTCAATGACCTAAACCTTTTTTCGTGGGTGTTATGCGGTGTGCTTCTTTCTGTTCAAAACGGTCCAATTGCAGCACCCCTAGAAGCCAAAAAGTTATAGAGCTCATCTTTAAAATGGTTATGCGTCACCAGGTTCGTGATGAACGCAACATGCTGAAGGTCAACACCCGCATACATAGGATCGTTATGATCTTCAGGCTGCTGGTCGACCAGTTCTCTGTGCTCGAGACAATGACCGCCTTGGACTTCTATGACTTCAGGTAAGCCCCATAGTTAACCCATGGAGAAGCTTTAGCTCATATAAATCTTTGTAAACCTTTAACCTCATAAAATGATACCCTCTTTACAATTGTAACACTCATTACTCGTGTGTGTTGTAGAGAGTATCTGTCTCCTGCCTCCGGGTTCCAAAGTCTCCAATTCCGTCTGTTGGAGAACAAGATTGGGGTCCCTGACAACCTGAGGGTCCCCTACAACAGGCGTCACTACAGGGACAACTTCAAAGGACATGAGAGTGAGATGCTGCTCAATTCTGAGAAGGAGCCTTGTCTGCTGAAATTGGTAGAGGTGTGTGAGAAGCACTAAAGAAAAATGACTGAAACATATGAAAAGAGATACTGTTTGAATACTTGATATCATAGCAGTATTGAGTAATACTGTTTGTTGTTCTATTCAGAAATGGCTGGAAAGGACCCCAGGTCTTGAAGGCGATGGGTTCAACTTTTGGAAAAAACTGGAAGCCAACATCTTTGAAGGATTGTGTCTTGAGAAAAAGAAAATCATGGTATGGGCTGTTTTAAAATAATCAAGTACCTAAACTTGCCACAACATTACTTATAAAGTTACATAAATCTAAAATGATTTGACCAAAAGCTATGATCTTATTTGTCCTTTTGGTAGAAAATGACAGACTCTGAGGAGAAGGAGGAGATGATGGAAGAGCTGACGAAGCAAAAAGAGCTCTTCACTTCTCTGTTTGACATCAAAAGACATGAGCATCTTTTGAGCAAAGGTGAGTACCTGCATCCAGGCTGAGCATCTAACACCAACTGCCTCAACAATTCACTACCCATAATTAGTTTAAAACTACAGATCCCAGGTCTAAGAAACCATCCTGTTGTTTGGCCAGGTGAGAGACGGATCTCCTACAAGGCTCTCCAAGGAGCTCTGATGATTTACTTCTACAGGTAAGGAGGGTTCCTTACAGTTTAGGCAGGCTTATGTTTGGTCACCATTTGAGATGTCATTATTACATTGTGGATTGTTCTGTTATTTTTAGGGAGGAGCCCAGGTTCCAGGTTCCCTTCCAACTCCTGTCCAACCTGATGGACATTGATACCCTCATGACAAAATGGAGATGTAAGTTACATCCAAAGACACATTGTATGTAAAGAACAGTTACAGGTGTCTACAGGTGTCCCTTACACCATTTGTATTTCGCACTAGATGACATGCTTTCAACTGTCTAGAGTATCATTAATCTGGAACAGTTGAAATGACACTTGTAATATTCCTCCTGTGTCTCAGACAACCACGTGTGCATGGTGCACAGAATGATTGGTAGCAAAGCAGGCACTGGAGGCTCCTCTGGCTACCACTACCTGCGCTCTACTGTCAGGTATGTCATATATGATTAGCTATTGAAATAAACCGGATCCAAAGAAATCCAGAGTTACTGTCAAGCACATGCTCTTATACCCCTTCAAGGAGCTAAGTAGGTGTTCGTTCTTCTTTCTAACACAGTGATCGCTACAAAGTCTTTGTGGATCTCTTCAACCTGGCCACATTTTTGATACCTCGGCACTGGGTGCCCAAGCTGGACCCCAATGAGCACACGTTCCTGTTCACTGCAGAGTACTGTGACAGCTCCTACTGCAGTAGTGAGGATTCAGACTAGAACCTGTTAACTGTCAAAAGTGGTCAGTTCAGATGGAGGAAAGGTGACAACGAAAGGTAGCCTCTTTAAACTATGAAGACACACTAGACCCAGGGAGCATTATATAATAATACATTTTATTTATAATGGGACAAGTAACATAGTATATCATCTTAACCACATAAGCTGACTGCATGTATATATTGTTAATATAATTATTTAGTGTTTATAAAGTATATTGTTTATATAATATTGTGCTGTATTTAAAGTAAGAAAGAATTTGATCTATGTACATAGCCTAATGAATGATAATCATGAACCGACCCATGCACTTTGGGTTATTCTGAATGTGTACCCTAAAGAAGCCTATTGCTCATCTTTTTTAGAGTAATATGTTTTTGTACAGTACTTCGATATTGGTGTATTGGGTGTTCTTATGTGATGTCAGAGAAATGACCTGTAGACTTTATTCAACATGAATGATCACAGGACTGCAAAGAAATATATTTTATTGTATCAGAAGAATATAAAATGTATCTGTCTCAATAAAAATACAGTACTGAAAAGGTTGCCAGAAAATGACTTTGACCTCCATGGGAATTGTCTTGAAAATAATTCCTTCAAGAGTTGATCGAGATTTGGCAGCACTGAACACACAAATGAATCCCTTTAGAAAATCCATCAACGTCACCATGGCTCACAGTCACAGGAAGACAGCAGTCACAGAGTCTGCAATACCTACAGAAAGGACAGGAATGGGGAGATTTGACATAGAGCTATAACTTTAAAATGACTGACAAGGCCTTTCCACAGCAAATATGCACAAATTATTGATAGTCACTCACTGCTTATGAAAAGGAATTCCTCCAATAAAGAAAGACTGATTAAGATGAGCCCATCACAATGTCTACAGTGTGAAGGAGACTGTGACTCAACCCCTGCCGGTCATGCAGGAGGTAACGTGTTAAAACATCACCTTGTGACCTGGCATCAAGGCAAAGGGTGGCTGCTTTGAATAATCTAAAATAGATTTTGATTTGTTTAAAACTCTTTTTGGTTACTACATGATTCCATATCTGTTATTTCATAGTTTTGATGTATTCACTATTATTCTACAATGTAGACAATAAAGAAAAACCCTTGAATGTCTAGGTGTGTCCAAACTTTTGACTGGTAATATATATATATAGCCTTGAGGTGTGTTGGGTCATTGTCCTGTTGAAAAACAAATGATAGTCCCACTAAGCGCAAACAAGATAGGATAGCGTATCGCTGCAAAATGCTGTCGTAGCCATGCTGGTTAAGTGGGCCTTTTAATTCTAAATAAATCACAGACAGTGTCACCAGCAAAGCACCCCCACACCATCACACCTCCTTCTCCATGCTTCACGGTGGGAACCACACATGCGGAGATCATCCATTCACCTACTCCGCGTCTCGCAAAGACACAGCGGTTGGAACCAAAAATCTCAAATTTGGAATCTGACGAAAGGACAGATTTCCACCAGTCTATTGTCCATTGCTCGTGTTTCTTGGCCCAAGCAAGTCTCTTCTTCTTATTGGTGTCCTTTAGTAGTGGTTTCTTTGCAGCAATTCGACCACGAAGGCCTGAGTCAGGCAGTCTCCTCTGAACAGTTGATGTTGAGATGTGTCTGTTACTTCAAAGTCTGTGAAGCATTTATTTGGGCTGCAATTTGTGAGGCTGGTAACTCTAATGAACTTATCCTCTGCAGCAGAGGTAACTCTGGGTCTTCTAATCCTGTGGCAGTCCTCATGAGAGCCAGTTTCATCATAGCGCTTGATGGTTTTTGCAACTGCACTTGAAGAAAACTTTAAAAGTTCTTGAAATTGTCCAGATTGACTGACCTTCAAGTCTTAAAGCAATGATGGACTGTGATTTCTCTTTGCTTATTTGAGCTGTTCTTGCCATAATATGGACTTGGTCTTTTACCAAATAGGGCTATCTTCTCTCTACCACCACTACCTTGTCGTTACAATACACCTGATTGGGTCAAACGCATTAAACGCAGCTTCATCAAATAGTACCCGCAAAACACCAGTCTCAACGTCAGCAGTGAAGAGGCGACTCCGGGATGCTGGCCTTCGAGGCAGAGTTCCTCTGTCCAGTGTTTGTGTTCTTTTGCCCATCTTAATATTTTATTTTTATTGGCCAGTCTGAGATATTAATTTTTCTTTGCAACTCTGCCTAAAAGGCCAGCATCCCAGAGTTGCCTCTTCACTGTTGACATTGAGACTAGTGTTTTGCAGGTACTATTTAATGAAGCTGCCAGTTGAGGACTTGTGAGGCGTCTGTTTCTCAAACTAGAAACTCTAATGTACTTGTCCTCTTGCTCAGTTGTGCACTGGGGCCTCCCACTCCTCTTTCTATTCTGGTTAGAGCCAGTTTGCGCTGTTCTGTGAAAGGAGTAGTACACAGCGTTGTACGAGATCTTCAGTTACTCGCATGGAACAGCCTTCATTTCTCAGAACAAAAATAGATTGACAAATTTCAGAATAAAGTTATTTGATTCTGGCCATTTTGAGCCTGTAATCAAACCCACAAATGCTGATGCTCAAAAATGCTCAACTAGTCTAAAGGCCAGTTTTATTTCTTCTTTAATCAGAACAGTTTTCAGCTGTGCTAACATAATTGCAAAAGGGTTTTCTAATGATCAATTAGCCTTTTAAAATGATAAACTTGGATTAGCTAACACAACATGCCATTGGAACACAGGAATGATGGTTGCTGATAATGGGCCTCAGTATGCCTATGTAGACATTCCATAAAAAAATATGCCGTTTCCAGCAACAATAATCATTTACAACATTAACAATGTCTACACCTTATTTCTGATCAATTCGATGTTATTTTAAATGGGACAAAAATGTGCTTTTCTTTCAAAACCAAGGACATTTCTAAGTGACCCCAAACTTTTGAACGGTAGTGTACATACATATCTATATAAAAATTCACACTATGAGATTGGAATAATACTGGGAAATTGTGAAAATTATGATAATGCACTTTTAGTGTAAGAGCTGTTTGAAAAGACAGACTGATATTTCAGCCTGTTTTGGTGGGATGGAGTTTGCCCTGCCTGGTGACATAACTGGGCATTAAATGAGTTAGACCAATAAGAAAGAGAGTTCCAAACCGCTCCGCCAACAACAGCTCATTTTCAGTGTTCCCGTCCCCACTGAGACCACAGGCCAATTTTTTCTTAACTGACTTGCCTAGTTAAATAAAGGTTAAAAATTTTAAACCAGACTCTTCTCAGACAAAATTCTTGTTTGAGAAATTGGTGAAACAGTCTTTTCATGCCACTTCAATACCAAAGATATTTTTTTGTAGCAGGTTAGGAGAATTAACTTAGCCGGTTAGGAGACTGAAGGTTAGGAAAAGGGTTAGCTTAAATTCTCCCCTGACCTGCTACAAAAATCTTTTTTTAATTGAAGTGGTGTGAAACGAGTGTGTCCCTGAGAAATTGCTCATTGCTAAGCAGCTATTTTTTATTATTTTTGACAATTTTAATTGAAAACAATCACAGCAAGGTAGTTAATCGTTCCCCAGAAATTATTTGATTCTGAGATAAAAACAGCTGCATTGCACCTTTAAATGAAAAGTGCTCAGAATATAAAACAGTGAATTGACATTATGCTTAGGTATCACCAAACAAATTCCGGGACAATGTTGCATCAGGCAGTGTAAACAGTGTACTGTAGGTGTAAACAAGTTCACACTCACCACAAACATTGTCTCCCATTTTAATGTAAACATAACCTTCGTTACCCCATGACGTTCCCCATGAGTTTTGTACTATCCAGTATGGCACGTCACCTGAAACAGAGGGACAATGTTTAGAATGTTCAGTCACACACTATGAACACTACTGTAGACAGAGTATTCCATGCAAATGAAATTGGCATCATATCAAAACATAGTAATAAAAATGTCAAAAATAATGACAGAATTCACATCAACTACAAACTTTCTGAGTGTGTGTCTTGTTTGTGTGCATGTGTGTGTCTTGTGTATTTTTCTTTGTTTATTTATTTATGTGTGTGTGTGTGTGCGTGTCTTGTGTGTGCGTGTCTTGTGTGTGCGTGTCTGTGTGGGCGCCCATATGAATGCATATTTAGTGAGTGAATGGAATACCTGTGGTGTCGTAACCAGTGACCAGCACAGCATGGTTGGCATGGTGGCAGGAGCAGTGGTGCTGCATGATGCCCCCCAGATAGTCCTGCCAACTGATGGCATCCACAGTCACAGCCAAGGGTCCCCACTCCACCAACCTGCCCATCATATCCTCCTCACGCCCACTAGAAAAAACATCATAGGCACCCCACCGGGCAAAGATATCAGATCAACATCCACTTTTGGTTGATGTTTAATTGAATTAATTGTCCAAATGTAATTTCAAAACCATTTGTTGATTTGTGGTAGACATCTGGGTTAAAAAGAGACCAGTCAGGATTCAATCCAATGGTGGATTTGGACAATGCACCATGTAAAGGTCCTATATGCCAAGTCCTATTGAGCAGACGTGCAGTGTTTACTGTGAATGTGGTCTCTGCAAACAGAGGAATATTGCCTTTGAAATGTGCATTGTGGACTAAGCTCGATCGAATTGAATCCCAGCCAAAATGAGACAAAACCTGTGAATGTTGAAACATTAAACCACTTAGCCTCCTTAATGCATCATTACTATGCCCATACAGTAGAAGGTTGATACAACATTATATAATAATATATGATGTAAATCAGGGATCAAAACACTATCTGAGCTTGGACCCTTTTTTCTGACCACCTAACCAGACTACTACAAACACCTTTAACCAGGGCTCAGAGTTCTTCCTGGTCGGGAAAGTATGAAGGAGAAGGGAGCAACGCTAAGCTAGAAAACCATTAAGACAGCTGTAAAAACTAAAGAGGAGTAACAAAAAAAGCTAGTCCGAACCCAGGTTAAAGAGGTTCATCAAGTTTAAAGATGCATGGAACAAACAGCACAGTGAAATACCTTCAGCAGTGTACGTGTGTAAATAAGAACGTCCCTATTCAGTGACCACAAACATCACATTGTTTTGAGTCAGCAGTGATTTCACCCACAATGCACCGTAGCCACAGGAATAAGTTAGTACGTGTCTGAATAAACAACAGGATATGAGCGTCGGGGACACGGCAGCGGGAACCTCGGTGTTAATGACCCGTCTGCCTACAGCATGTTAGTCTGGTAAACAGTGATACTGCATCTGAATCGCAACCACCTTTCAACCTTTGGTGCAGTACTTAATGAAAACATACTACTGCTGCAAACATACTACTGCTGCTGCTACCATTGCACTCACTACATTTTAGTTATTCATGGGACATTTACAGGAGCAATTAGGGTTAAGTGCCTTGCTCAAGGGCACAGACAGCTTTTTCACCTAGTCGGCTTGGGGATTAGAACCAGCGACCTTTCGGTTACTGGCCCAACGCTCTTAACCGCTAGGCTAACTGCCTCCCTGAACTTGGGAATATACTGTAAAAGAGTTCCTGCTGTATGGTGAAACATTTTCCGAAAGAACATTGGAGTATTTGTGCTTAACTTGTGCAGACGGTCTTGTTTATTTGCAACTATACAACTGTGCTATATGCCAAGTCACAGTCATATATGACCTCATAAAAAAATTAAATAAATGTGATAAATATTACCCATTACAACTCAACATAAAAAATGTGTTGACACTCTTATACCTGAAATCATGGGCAGCAAAGTCCTTCACCAAAACACCATCATGTGACTGAGAAAATAAATGGCAAATTCCAGTCTCGGCCTTATATGGGTATTCTGACTGTTTCACCAACTTAACCCTAGTCTGAAAGAAAAAGGACAGGGAGAAGCAAATTCAATGCATGTGTATGCTACATGTAAAAATCATTTCATGTTGAATATCTTGTTGATTAAAAGGTATACAGTAGTAGTCTAACAGCGGAAATCACCATCACTTCTAAATAATCAATGACAAACATTTTATATTACAGGACATGCTTAAAAGGCCTCAGAAAAACATATCTGGACCTGTTTCAGCCAGCTCAAGGCCCTGGTAATGGAGCCTCCATTGCAGCCCTGGTTCTTGTAGGAACAGTCAATGACTTGTTGCACACTGAGCTGTTTCAATGGCTGGCCTGATTTGGCATAGACTGACTCTATGGCGCCCACAACACTGAACGCCCAGCAACCTCCACACTGCAATGAGAGATACTGGGCATTCAAGCTCCGGCATTTAACATTACAGAAGACATTAACATGAAAATCTAAATATCTAAATAAATGGTTAATATACTTTATAACAAAGAGATAATATGTCAGCAATATGTGATTTGATGTGGGATGTGTGGAATTTATGCAGTATAAAGATTTCTTATTATGAAAACAATGTCCATGTGTCAAAAGATGGATAGTAAGACTATAAAATGGTTCTCCACTGCCATCTACTGACTGTAGTGGAAATGTTGAACAAAAATGCAAAGTTACAGTGATAAGTCTCTTGTACCAGACATTCGCAATAGCCTGGGGACAAGGTTACGGTGACACAACATAACACCTACATACATGATTGTCAAGAGTTTTTTTTCTTCATAGAAGTTAATACAAAGTGAGTTTTTTTTTTTACTTCTATGAGGAGAAAACCTCTAGACAGAGTTCAAAGTCAACTTCAATAAGGAAGTGTCACCTTGAAAAGACAAGTATGTTGATATCTTAAGGAAAAGGAAGCTCTTAACTGCTTGTTGATTCTGTACTGATCCGACTGCAGCCTGGTCCCTCCAGTCAAACTTGGCAGGCACTCCCTCGGTCTTCCATCCTGAGTAGGGAGGGACTGTTTCAGCTGTGGCAGTCAAATACAGTTCTGTAGAGAAAGTCCAATTACATTTCAGTGTTCAAGTAGGCTATAGCGATCTTCTTCCAGTTAATGTGGTGTTTGGTTAAATATACAATTAATAAATCAATACTAACCCAGTCAATCAGTTTTGATCACTGGGAAACAAATACATTCGTTTTTGTTTTGCATATTATTACCTCTGAATTCATTTATTGATAAATCCGAGAACTGGTTAATGCCATATTTTGCTGAGTCTTTGTCTGTTGACAATGAGTTCAGGTATGCATGCCTTTTGATGGAATTCTGCAACAGACCACAATGTCACTGTACATGTCACAGTAGGCTAACTCTCATGGCATTTCCAGAAGGTAGAACAATAGTCTTAACCCCCACTTAACTTATTTGTTAATTGACAAACATATTTCAAAACTTTGATAAACCTACAGTATATCCATCCCTCTTCCTACGCAAATCACGTTAGTCTCTCTTCTGACACAGTGCACGCACACAGCTGCAACTCCCCACCTCCGGGGCAAATACAGTTTAATTCAACTAATATGAATACGAAAAAGCCACAACACCGACAGGCCTACCTTAAAATAAGATTTGCGCCGATGATAACAATCACTGTGGGGTTTATAATTCCGATGAAATTGTTCCCTAAACGACTCGAAATCAACATCAGTGCCTGCAGAGCAGTTGGACTTCCTGATAGTTTGCCAAACGCCACTACAACGAGCAACATCGGGAAAAGTAAGTATGCCTAAGTTTAGGAGGAACATGAGAAACAATGTAACACCCGTCATTTGAAGTGAAGGACAAACGACATTGTAGCCTAGAATATATACGTTTTAGCTCAATTTCCTCTTCGCCGTCTCCATTTTTCTTCTTCTCTGTGTTCAATTCAGGAGACTAGACCTACACATTTACACAGGCAATACCGCCACCTATTGAGTTTATAGCTATAATGGATTTAGTGGACAATTGGGCCAAAATAAATTATGTAACGTTACAAATTAAACATATAATCAAAAAAAGTATAATGACAAAATGTATGTATTCCACCTGGATTGATATGGACATTATGAGATGAAGGTAGCCTATGGTTTTCTGACAAGAGTCTTATCCACTTGAGGGCGCTTTAGTACCATTAATGCAAGCACTATTACCAGAAGTCTAAGAACATGTACTGTGTAGCCTATGTACAGTATGTATCCTATATGGTGGTTGTGTAAGTGTAGATAAGTGAAAATTAAATCATCATGCACATTTTTATAGATTCCCTTTGTTTTTGTCCTAGCTGGTAATTAAGTCTATTTTATTTTGAGTCCCAAACCATGTTTTTTTATGACACACAGCGTAGGGGTAGGCTATGTCACTGTTTTTGAATCATACTTAGGTAGCCTATATCTAGCATCTCGGATGCTCTGTATGTTTTGCACCAGTTCAATTAAATGTTAGGCCAAACTGTTCCATGAATAAAATATGTTATTTCCCACTGTAGCCCAGTCTACATCTTCTCCATCTTATTGTTAATTTAGGGCCGTCCCATCTTTTCCATTTTTAAAATAGGAAATTGCATTAATGTCAAAAGGTTTTCTGCACGGCTTGCCATCATAATTGCTGCAATTTGTTTGCTCTCCACTTTTACCATCCAGAGGAGTCTGTAAACCCAGATAACAAATAGATGAATATTCTTTGGCCAAGTGAACAACTGTGTCGTCCTCCAAAAGTCAGGACTCAGCAATAACTTGTATTAAAATGTTAACCCCCTCTCTGATAAGCTAGTGGGAAAGTAGAGCACTTGTTACCGTGACACCCATAGGCAATTTATCCCTAGTTGCAAAATAGTGAAGTACTGTTTGCCCCCATCAGGGGCGCAACTTTGGTTTTAGAAGTGGGGGGGACATAATTATTATGATTATATCTATTTTTTTATTCAGTCAGATAAACAATCCAAACAGCCTACCTGACCTCTCGGATGCGTCTGCATGGTCCTAAAGCACACAATTGCCTCGTTTTGTATCACATTCAAATGATAAAACTGAGGGGATAAAAATGCAATTTCAGAATGTGGTGAATGTCCTCCCTGTCCCCAGTGAAAGTTGCGCCCCTGGTCCCCACCAAAACACTCTCCATCATCAATAGCTTCAGATGAAGACTGTGGGTGCATGGCACAGTTTTTTTTCTCAGAAATGACCTACATGTTCTTGCCTCGTGAGTTGATCTTATTGAGAGGGAGCCATCGGGTCCCAGAATGGTGTAGACAGGGCAAGAAAGCATCACTGTCTTGAACATTTTTGTGCCACAAATTATTTACATTTCAATAGCTATGTGTTCAATGAAGTGTTGTTGTCAGCTTGTGTTATTATATCAACCTTCTAATGACATTATTTTGTGTAGTGTAGACTAGATTCTGTTGTGTAGTGTAGACTAGATGCTGTTGTGTGGTGTAGACTAGATTCTGTTGTGTAGTGTAGACTAGATTCTGTTGTGTAGTGTAGACTAGATGCTGTTGTGTGGTGTAGACTAGATTCTGTTGACTCTTGGAAACGTGCGTGTGTGCGGTCGGGCATACTTGCATGTGTGTCTGTGAACACATGTAACTTTAATTGTGTTGGGGCAGGTGAGAGATGAGACAGGTAATGGAAAACAAGAAGAGGCTCCACGCTGTGATCTTTACCCTGTCCCCACAACCTCCGCCTGGCCGGCACACCAGGACCGCACATCAGTAGCACCTCATTGCTTACCTGAGAGGCTACCACTGTGATGTGACACACAAGGAGAAAGAGGGGGATGAAGAAAGGGTGTGAGAGGGGTGAAAAGGTCAACAGGAGGTGTGGAGTTGGGAGCTGACAGACTGTGTTCACCTTTTCACCTTCACCCCTCAAACACAAACACAGGCATGCGCGCGTACATACAAACGCGCAGGCACACTTTTTTACTATACTCCCAATGGTGCGACACATTCATGCAAAAGTGGCAGTTTTTTGTGTGGCATGTTTTTAACCATGCAAACACCCAAACAGTGCAAGAACTGTTTCATTCCAAACTAGTCTGAGACCTTCTGTCAAGTTGACATCACATTGTATGCCCTCTTAAAAGACTCCCGAACTCGTCACCTGCAACACCAGAGCCCCGACCCTTAGATGTTTTACAGCTCAGCACTTGAAAATAACAAACTCATTATGTTAGTCCCTGACACACACATATATGAATGCACAAACACTCTCTCTCTCCTTCCCACCCTTCACTCTGACAAATCTCTCCCGACCATCCCAACATAAATCAGACACACTCACCATCCAGCTACATGGCTGCATAATAAAGCTTCCTGCTTGGCTCACCCCTTAATTCATTGTTTGTGTGTGTGCTTGCCTGCTTTCATGCGCTTGTATGTGCACGTGTTTGTGTCGCGGTGTACTCAGCATACTTAGCCGCAGTTACTTAATAAAAGCCCATTTTATCTCAGCAGACGGCAGCGTAATCAATTCTTTATGAAGTGAATGGTGAAATAAGGTTATGTCTTGGGCAAGTGAAAGAATCAAGAGGCTATGCTCTGTTTGAAAGGAACATTACACAATAAGTTTGTAATTTACTCAGTATTTTATTAGCATTAAATATCAATCCAGATAATTGCTGAAAATGAAAAGTTTAGCTTATACATAGGAATACCATTGATATAGGGCGTCCATACGTGCCTGGGGATGGGATGTACCAGTTCCCTGCAGATATTGCTTAGGTTATGACTGACAAAGTGAGAAACTGCTGAACATGAATATCACACCTCGCCAGACATGGATTTTGAGTCAAATCAGCAATCACTTAACAGAAGAACACAGTTTATCATGTGAAAGTGAGTGTGGAGGGCTGTGAAACAAAAGTGAAATCTACTCCGGGGGTGGTTGAGCTGGGCTGGTCGGTTGAACCATGTTAGAGTTGGAGATGGGTTGCTATGCAACTGTGATTCAAAAAGTCCATGCTGCAGTCAGGAGCCCTAAGGCACGGAGAGCACGTTTCGACAACTGCATCGGCTGGTGTGACTCGAAGTAACGACAGCTAAAGATTGGACTTACACTTCAAATGTCAATTTTTCACAAACTTTTTTTTATTCAGTGTTGTTCCTGTTTTATATCAAAACAGATTATTGACTGTGAAAATCAAGAGGAGAATTGCAAGTTGATAATGGTTATATTAAATGGCTGATATAAATACACTGACATATAGAAACAGTGTATTGAAGAAACCACCTTGAGTTTCACCTGTGAAACTATTGGTCCTTTATCTTGGTTGTATTGACTTAGGAAGTATATATCCCTTTTCAAGTTTTCCTTCATAAGGATGTGGTGTAACAGTACTGTGATGTCAGATGCAGATGCCCCCTTTTAGATTTGTGGATGCCGTGCTAAGCCTCCTTTGATTTATTCACTTATTCATTCTTCTACACACACGCATGCAGGCAGACAGGAACACACACACACACACACACACACACACACACACACACACACACACACACACACACACACACACACACACACACACACACACACACACACACACACACACACACACACACACCCCCCAACACATTTTAAGGTCCCAGGGAATTCCCAATCTCCATATAGCCCTACATACAGTATAATGTGTATATTTAATACCATCGAGGAATGCAAGTATACAGGGAGCGATTTGATTATTGTTCAGTGGTTAATTTAGGGGGCCGAGGGTCTGGCGAATGAATGGCGGCACACATGGCCAGCTGAGGGAGGAAAACGGGTAGCAGCACCACCACCAGCGGCCTTCCCTCCCAACCACCTCTCTTGACACCTCCTTAAGAATGTGCCTCTTGTTCACCCTCTCGGCTGGAAACATCCTGGAAAACGACGTTTCATCTATGTAAACGTTCGAGGTCACGCAACTACCACCACCCCAGATAGCCCGGGGGAAATTGATCACATCAAACAACTAGTCTCGCTCCACACACACACACACACACACACACACATACACACACACCTTTAATTGGAGACTGGTGACTGAGGCCTTTTGGGAAAAGGTCACCCTAATGGGGAGGGCAGGGGCTCTGGAGATAAATTTTGAACCTACATTATGAAGTTGTGTGGCGTGCAGCGATGTAATGACTAGTGAAGGCGGGAACGCACCCTAAACCACCTCTGTGTTTGTTTAATGTGATGCCTCTCTGTTACACGCTGGCTGAGGTGGGAATAGGCTGAAGTTGCCCTTAGACGGTGATCTCGGGTCAGTTTTGCATTTCTCCCACATGGTTAAAGGCCCAGTGCAATCAAAAACGTGATTGACCTGTGTTTATACATATACAGTACCAGTCAAAAGTTAGTGAGAGGCGACTCTGGGATGCTGGCCTTCGAGGACGAGTTACTCTGTCCAGTGTCTGTGTTCTTTTGCCCATCTTAATCTTTTCTTTTTGTTGGCCAGTCTGAGATATGGCTTTTTCTTTGCAACTCTGCCGAGAAGGCCAGCATCCCGGAGTCGGCTCTTCACTGTTGACGTTGAGACTGGTGTTTTGCTGGTACTATTTAATGAAGCTGCCAGTTGAGGAAACTAGACACTCACTCTAATGTACTTGTCCTCTTGCTCAGTTGTGCACCGGGGCCTCCCACTCCTCTTTCTATTCTGATTAGAGCCAGTTTGCTCTGTTCTGTGAAGGGAGTAGTACACAGCGTTGTTTGATATTTTCAATTTCTTGGCAATTTCTCACATGGAATAGCCTTCATTTCTCAAAACAAAAATAGACTGATGAGTTTCAGAAGAAAGTTATTTGTTTCTGGCCATTTTGAGCCTGTAATCGAACCCAAAAATGCTGATGCTCCAGATACTCAACTATTCTAAAGAAGGCCAGTTCTATTGCCTCTTTAATCAGCACAACAGTTTATGTTAGCTGTGCTAACATAATTGCAAAAAGGTTTTCTAATGATCAATTAGCCTTTTAAAATTATAAACTTGTATTCGCTAACACAACGTGCCATTGGAACACAGGAGTGATGGTTGCTGATAATGGGCCTCTGTATGCCTATGTAGATATTCCATAAAAAACTGCCGTTTCCAGCTACAATTGTCATTTAAAACATGAACAATGTCTACACTGTATTTCTGATAAATGTGATGTTATTTTAATGGACAAAAAATGAGCTTTCTTTAAAAAACAAGGACATTTCTAAGTGACCCCAAACTTTTGAACAGTAGTGTGTGAATATATACACTGCTCAAAAAAATAAAGGGAACACTTAAACAACACAATGTAACTCCAAGTCAATCACACTTCTGTGAAATCAAACTGTCCACTTAGGAAGCAACACTGATTGACAATAAATTTCACATGCTGTTGTGCAAATGGAATAGACAAAAGGTGGAAATTATAGGCAATTAGCAAGACACCCCCAAAAACGGAATGGTTCTGCAGGTGGTGACCACAGACCACTTCTCAGTTCCTATGCTTCCTGGCTGATGTTTTGGTCACTTTTGAATGCTGGCAGTGCTTTCACTCTAGTGGTAGCATGAGACGGAGTCTACAACCCACACAAGTGGCTCAGGTAGTGCAGTTCATCCAAGATGGCACATCAATGCGAGCTGTGGCAAAAAGGTTTGCTGTGTCTGTCAGCGTAGTGTCCAGAGCATGGAGGCGCTACCAGGAGACAGGCCAGTACATCAGGAGACGTGGAGGAGGCCGTAGGAGGGCAACAACCCAGCAGCAGGACCGCTACCTCCGCCTTAGTGCAAGGAGGTGCACTGCCAGAGCCCTGCAAAATGACCTCCAGCAGGCCACAAATGTGCATGTGTCAGCATATGGTCTCACAAGGGGTCTGAGGATCTCATCTCGGTACCTAATGGCAGTCAGGCTACCTCTGGCGAGCACATGGAGGGCTGTGCGGCCCCACAAAGAAATGCCACCCCACACCATGACTGACCCACCGCCAAACCGGTCATACTGGAGGATGTTGCAGGCAGCAGAACGTTCTCCACGGCGTCTCCAGACTCTGTCACGTCTGTCACATGTGCTCATGTGCTCAGTGTGAACCTGCTTTCATCTGTGAAGAGCACAGGGCGCCAGTGGCGAATTTGCCAATCTTGGTGTTCTCTGGCAAATGCCAAACGTCCTGCACGGTGTTGGGCTGTAAGCACAACCCCCACCTGTGGACGTCGGGCCCTCATACCACCCTCATGGAGTCTGTTTCTGACCGTTTGAGCAGACACATGCACATTTGTGGCCTGCTGGAGGTCATTTTGCAGGGCTCTGGCAGTGCACCTCCTTGCACTAAGGCGGAGGTAGCGGTCCTGCTGCTGGGTTGTTGCCCTCCTACGGCCTCCTTCACGTCTCCTGATGTACTGGCCTGTCTCCTGGTAGCGCCTCCATGCTCTGGACACTACGCTGACAGACACAGCAAACCTTTTTGCCACAGCTCGCATTGATGTGCCATCTTGGATGAACTGCACTACCTGAGCCACTTGTGTGGGTTGTAGACTCCGTCTCATGCTACCACTAGAGTGAAAGCACTGCCAGCATTCAAAAGTGACCAAAACATCAGCCAGGAAGCATAGGAACTGAGAAGTGGTCTGTGGTCACCACCTGCAGAACCATTCCGTTTTTGGGGGTGTCTTGCTAATTGCCTATAATTTCCACCTTTTGTCTATTCCATTTGCACAACAGCATGTGAAATTTATTGTCAATCAGTGTTGCTTCCTAAGTGGACAGTTTGATTTCACAGAAGTGTGATTGACTTGGAGTTACATTGTGTTGTTTAAGTGTTCCCTTTATTTTTTTGAGCAGTATATATATATATATTATAATATCCATTCAGTATGAGACAACACAGTCAATAACAGTCAAACCACCCATCCTGCAGGACTCATTACAGTATGTCATATTTATGGGCTTCTGGTATCACCTTAAAGCTATTTGAGACAATGTCAAATTCAATCATCCTCCACTGGTATCATGGCATCATTGTGAAACACAGCTACCAGTGCATTTCCCATAATATAGAGCCAAGTCTTGGTTTTGTCATCGTCTTCCACCCTTTCTGAACATGTCTGAGACAATAAGATAGGTTGCCGAGCAACTACCCATTGAGTACATATATACCTTTTTTTTTTACAATATGAGGTTGGAATTGTACTGTGAAAATGGTGATAATGCCCTTTTAGTGTACAAGTTGTTTGAAAAGACGCTGGAAATGTCTGCTTATTTTGTTGGGATGGAGTTTTGGCCTGCCTGGTGACATCAGGGGCAGCTGAGGTTGAGAAGGTGCTTTCCTGAACCTGTAGAGACAATTAAAGGGGGAGTGTTAACAAAAATAAGAAAGTAGCAAGTACTAGAACTACATGGATATTAGTTTGAAACAGCATTGTGGCAGGCACTAGACAGATTGGGTATGGAGCTCATCTTCACGGTGAAGGATGTTCAACATTGTATTGATTAACAAAATGTCTTGTGAATAATGGATTCTTTTTAATCTGACCTCTGGATGGCAGTATTTCCTGTTTCATCGATAACTCTGTCACAAAGTGCTGTTTTCCATCCCACATAGTTCCCAGCCAGACTTGCATGATTCTCGGAGGAGTGCTCACGGAACATCATGCGTCATAAAACTCGGGAAAACATCAAGACATCTACAAGCTGAGATCTCCTGTCAGAGAAAAGCCATTATCAGTCAAGGGACATGCGTGTTGTGACATCTTCCATATCCACACACTTCATCTTGTGATACTAATCTGATTCTGTCTCTTTTAATTGGATGTAAATGATTACACAATTACCATGCTTCATTCTATATCTAGAGGACTCCTAATATCTCCAGGAGTGATAAGTATCATTTTTGTCTTTATCTGTTGTTTAGTACTGTCTCGCAAGCTAGGGCCACCTACTTGAAGTGCGGCCTGTCTTCCCAGTAGCCTACTTGGTGTGTAAACTGCTGACTGCTATTAACTTGTAGATGATTGTTGACATATCAACCAGGATTATGGAGCAGGGCAATTTGTGACTGTTGTTGTTTTGGTAATCAGTGGCTGTATTGGAGGGGGAGTGGTTTTTCCTCTCCAAGGCAATCAGCAATTAGTACCGGGAGGTGTGCTCTTCCCCTCTGCAAGGCAATTAGCAATTAGTGTTAGTACTTCAGTCTCCCCTGTTTTTTTTAGCGGCGGTGGTGTCAGCAGCAGTCTTGTCGCCAAAACTGAAACGGTTCTGCTGAGTTATGAGAGGAAGGCTACACGCCACTCGCTCACTTTAGTATCTTGCCTAGTTCTTTTCAGATGATCTCATTTTGGTCTTTTGTAGCTTTGTCAACTATGTGTGTGTTTTCTATAACTGTTTGCTCTTCTCCCTGTAGGCTTTACAGACACTCCCAACGCCTTGGCTGCAACCCTTCTAATTTAGTGTACCCTGTGTGCACAACCTAAATCCTTCTCCCTCCTGTCTCCTGATTCTGCCTCTTTGAACTTACTCTCCTCCCTTTCCGCGTCCTACAGTGGTTCCTCCTTTAAAAGTTGCGAGCTTACACCGCGGGACTTAGAGGTACCCAGCGTCACGGCTTCATTGCTCCAGACCACCACAAGGGGGAGTTAGAGCACTCATTATGCATTTGGGTCCCAAGGTTTTTATATGACCAATCATATCGAGTGGTTACAATTACGAATTTGATGCGAGCCACCCGTCCCTGGTGACTTTCTTCACCAAAGATAGCTGACAAAACATTATGGTGGAAGCAAATGTAAGTAATTATAACGTCATAACGAGTCAAGCAAAAAAATGACAATTGAGAGGAATATGTTAATGAAGAGACAAACAATTGTGCATAATATTTTGTCATAAAGTTAATTTACGAAAATCGCTATTTTAGCAAGTTTTTTCCCCAGTCATATCCAATACCAGGTGTATCAAACTGTGTATCAAACAAATTCTTTGAATGATGCTGTGTCTGCATGTAAGTATTACAATTATACACTTCAACAGTGTTTACTGCTCCTGGGACATCAATGATTAGACATTGTAACTTTGCAATAGATTAGAAACATGATATAAGTAAAGGCTGACTTGTAATTCATATATACAGAATAAAAAACAGTACATCCTGCCAGCACGCCCCCAAACAAGCGAGCTACTCAGGCAGAGAATGACGCGTGGACGAGAGCGAGGAACGAGATGGGAGTAACAATCCAGGCTATTTCCTCTGAGACCGGCATAATAATGTAATGAAACAAGCAGGGAGCAGGTTTCGAACACTCAAAATTCTAGCCCGAAGTCCAGCACGCTATGACAGAGCCCAAATATATTAATTGGGGTTGGTGGCCGATTGTGGCTAAAAACACTTTATCATATGGAATCTTTAACATGTGGAAAGGGGAAAAACTAATAATACTTTTTCACAAGCGTAGCAGGATGGGCTATTAGCTGAATAATAGACTATTCAACCTTTACTAAAGAATTGTTTAATAGCCGAGCTAGGTGTGAAACCCCCCAACTTGCAACAAATCATTTGTATCTATCTTTCCACATCTACCTATACAAGCATCTACCTACACACGGTTAATGTTCTGATTTTAAATATATATATATATATATATATATCAGCAAAAAAAGAAACGTCCTCTCACTGTCAACTGCGTTTATTTTCAGCAAACTTAACATGTGTAAATATTTGTATGAACATAAGATTCAACAACTGAGATATAAACTGAACAAGTTCCACAGACATGTGACGAACAGAAATTGAATAATATTTCCCTGAACAAAGGGGGGTCAAAAGTAACACAGTATCTGGTGTGGCCACCAGCTGCATTAAGTACTGCAGTGCATCTCCTCCTCATGGATTGCACCAGATTTGCCAGTTCTTGCTGTGAGATGTTACCCCACTCTTCCACCAAGGCACCTGCAAGTTCCTGGATGGAATGGCCCTAGCCCCCACCCTCCGATCCAACAGGTGCCAGACGTGCTCAATAGGTTTGAGAACACTGACATTCCTGTCTTGCAGGAAATCACGCACAGAACAAGCATTATGGCTGGTGGCATTGTCATGCTGGAGGGTCATGTCAGGATGAGCCTGCAGGAAGGGTACCACATGAGGGAGGAGGATGTCTTCCCTGTAACTCACAGTGTTGAGATTGCCTGCAATGACAACAAGCTCAGTCCGATGATACTGTGACGGTGGGTTTGTGCCCATAGGCGACGTTGTTGCCGGTGATGTCTGGTGAGGACCTGCCTTACAACAGGCCTACAAGCCCTCAGTCCAGCCTCTCTTAGCCTATTGCGGACAGTCTGAGCACTGATGGAGGGATTGTGCGTTCATGGAGTAACTCGGGCAGTTGTTGTTGCCATCCTGTACCTGTCCCGCAGGTGTGATGTTCGGGATGTATCGATCCTGTGCAGGTGTTGTTACACATGGTCTGCCACTGCAAGGACGATCAGCTGTCCGTCCTGTCTCCCTGTAGCGCTTCTTAGGCATCTCACAGTACAGACATTGCAATTTATTGCCCTGGCAACATCTGCAGTCCTCATGCCTCCTTGCAGCATGCCTAAGGCACGTTCACACAGATGAGCAGGGACCCTGGGCATCTTTCTTTTTGTGTTTTTCAGAGTCCGTAGAAAGGCCTCTTTAGTGTCCTAAGTTTTCATAACTGTGACCTTAATTGCCTACCGTCTGTAAGCTGTTAGTGTCTTAATGACCGTTCCACAGGTGCATGTTCATTAATTGTTTATGGTTCATTGAACAAGCATGGAAAACAGTGTTTAAACCTTTTACAATGAAGTTGTAAGTTATTTGGATTTTTAATAATTATCTTTGAAAGACAGGGTCCTGAAAAAAGGGACGTTTCTTTTTTTGCTGAGTTTATATTGGTCATGGCTCCCGAGTGGCGCAGCGGTCTAAGGCACTGCATCTCGGTGCAAGAGGCTTCACTACAGTCCCTGGTTCGAATTCAGGCTGTATCACATCCGACCATGATTGGGAGTGCCATACGGTGGCACACAATTGGCCCATCGTCATCCGGGGTTAGCTGTCATTGTAAATAAGAATTTGTTCTTTCCTGACTTGCCTAGTTTAAATAAAGGTTCAAGTTAAAAACCAACTGCTGGCAACCGCAGGGGAATCAATAGGAGGTGAACAGTGGCTGGTGCTGAAAATATAGCTAACTTGTTATGCAGGTGTTGCACACCGACAGATGGAGAACCTACACCAGGCGAGCAATTCATTTAAAAAATCATCTTAATTTTAATTTGACTTTACAAACAATAAGAGGGCTTAATTGGAGTCTATTTCTTCGGAGCCTAGACATATATAAAATGACTTAACTGGCTGAGGTAGGCTGAGGCTCAACAGCCTAATAGAAGTAGGATTTTTTTTATTAGGCCTACTTACAATTGTAACTGGTCAAAAATGTAGCATCCTACATAAAACAATAATTTAAAGAAAAAAAGTCTGCACGATCAAACTAAAACAATGTAACTAATAATGAAAAGCGCACATTTGTAAATCCCAAACTCTAAAAGTAATTGGAAAGGTAGATACAAATTGTGTGACATTGTGGTTACAATAAAGAATGTAAACAAGATGCTGTGTCTTTGCAGGTGTAGCCCATCATGCAAATGTTTCCTATTAGCAGGACAATAGACTTTTTATAGCCCGGCTACTGTTGTGAAAATCCCCCAACTTGCAATGTATTCGATGTGTAAGTACTCTAAAGTGTTACATTTCTAACTCAAAATAGCAGTACAGTATTTCTTCATCAACATCTTTGTGCTTTTGTTAATAAAATAACGAGAAAAAAGGCATTCAAATGTGGATATTTATATGAACTATATTTTAGTCACACTTCCACCCAGCTCCACAACCACAGGTAAAACCTTGCTGAGATGATCAATGAATTTGTTGTATCGTCAATTTCTCTATCCAAAACATCTTGATGGCCTTGACCAGTTCATCTTTGCTCGTCGGTTTGGCACAGTTACGGATTAATGTTTTCAGTTGATACCAAACAAGTTCAATTGGGTTTAAATCAGGAGACCTACATGTAGAGATTATTTTAAAACATTTTTAGATTCACTGTAGACCTACCGAAGGTGTTGTAGGTCTTTTATGTATTTATTTATTTAACCTTTATTTTACTACATAAAGGTCTACTTACTCTGCTGGCGTCTTGACCCAGGTTATGCCATCATTTGCAATGCAAACCCGGGCGGCAGTGTTTTGGGTCATTGTCTGCATTTGGAGAAGAAAAAAAGACGTTTAGCCAATATTAGATACAAATATACATGTAAGTAGGCCTAAATGTAACAAAATATTGCTCTAATCCTACCTTGAAAGAAACTATGTGTACCCAGAAACACCTCTCTGACATAGGGTCCAGCATATCTCTTGATGATTTCTTCCTCAAAGAAATCTTGAGCCATGATACCTGAAAAAGGAGGCAAGAGTGAATTATTGTGGAACACATAACAGTCCGTGAGGTGTAGGCTACAATATTTTATGTACCTTTTGCTTTGAAATAGCCAAACTTTACCATCAAAATCAAATATGGGCCTGGTCCCTGGCGAGAAATTGTCTCCCACACATGGAGTTTGAGCGGATGCTTGGGACTCCGCTTGCTTGATCTTCTTCCTTTTTTTTCTGTAGCAATTTTGAACAAATTGCTCAAGGGCCACGGTTGATTCATCTGTGAAGATGACGTTATTGAATGTCTCGCCAGCTTTGATCCATGCCTGGGCCTGCAGGACGCAAAGTTCTTTGTCAGACGAATCATTGGGTCGCAACTACAGAACAGTACAAAACAAGCAAACACACATGGTTAATGTTGTGAGAATAAAAAAAAAACATATTTATATACATAAAACATTTCTTACCGAGCGTTTCCATAAGTCCACACAAGTTTTTTCAATTGTCTTCTGAATGTGATTAGAGCGATGTTGTGATGCCCACAGATTGCCTTTGCCGATCGCTCATCTTCATTCATCAGTGAGTCAATGGCTTGAATAGTCTCACTGGAAATGAAATAAAAATGTGCAGCATACAGTAAAGACCAGCAGTCGATTTATTTAGTTAAGCTAGATTCTTGTGGTGGAGCATTTGGAGTCACTTTTAATTGTTAATTGATCTACCGTTTCTATCATAGGCCACTATAATCGATGGGGGCTCAGGGCGGTACCATTCTGCTCATCTGATGAAGGTGCTCATGGGTGAGATTCAAACTTTGAAGAGCGAGATCGAGTCATTGAAGGCAGACCATCAGAAAGAGAAATATTCTCTGAGGGCAGAGATACGGGCGACGGCTGATGCATTGGTCCAGAGCCAGGCGGTATTGGCGGAGAGTCACTCCTCATTAACGGAGAGTCGGGCGGCATTTGTGGAGAGTCAGGCGGCATTTGTGGAGAGTCAGGCGGCATTTGTGGTGAGTCAGGCGGCATTGGCGGAGAGTCAGGCGGCATTGGCGGAGAGTCAGGCGGCATTGGCGGAGAGTCAGGCGGCATTGGCGGAGAGTCAGGCGGCATTGGCGGAGAGTCAGGCGGCATTGGCGGAGAGTCAGGCGGCATTGGCGGAGAATCAGGCGGCATTGGCGGAGAGTCAGGTGGAGAATGACGCGTTGAAAAGGGCGAGGAACGAGATGGAGTCACAATCCATGCCAGGCACACCTGTGAGCTCTGGAACTCCACCTCCGACAGGCAGAGTCAACATACGTGGCGGGTTCGTCAGGTTGTCGGTTCACCCTGACATTTCCATTCCTCTTCTGACAACAGAACTGCTCACCAGGCACAACAAGGGCTGCCCAGACCGTTATGCTGTTCTGCTATTCCAAGGATGTGTAACCGAAGAGCGATACCATGAGTGGGCACAGAATACATAGCCTTCCCGCTGTGGATGTTTATTTCAGCACCGTTTCGCGCTGCTCTGAGACAAGCATTGGAGAAACGAAAATGTTCAAATATTCCATGATATTCTTAAGATATGTGTTGACTGAATATAAGCAAGTGATGTCTGCTAAATAATCAAGTTAGGTTTCAGAAATAAATAATTCTAAATAACAAACTGGCTTAATTTACAAATTAGTGAGAATGTCTCACCCCATGTTCAAGAATTGCCTTTTCCTCGCTCACTCACTCTAGGTTAAATGAAAACGAAATCTCCAAAATATCGTTACCTTTTAAACAAAGCGATTATTATTAATTAATTTAGAATTATATAAAAGCCCAATAGAATCTGTGAGAATATCTAATGGATATGCCCCTTAGAAATTAATATAGACTCCTCCAATCCTCTAAATTTAATTATTGGCAGAGAGTCACGTCATTGAAACAAATATTTTTTAGATATACTGTAGTCCTACAATAGGCGAAATGAGTCTCACTAGTGTTGTGTAATGTGCTGTTAAAAATGGTGTAGGTCTTATTTATTTAAAGAGTATATTGAAGTTAGAAGCGAAAGCCTACAATTATTTTAGCACAACATTTCACGCTGCTCTGAGACAAGCGAGGGGACTGGTCTTGATAAACCAATTAGATTTTTATTTTCACTTAATCTCTGCTTGGGTATTGGTTAGACAAGAAATAGAAAAGCAGGGTGCGGAAATGTTATGCTCTTAGTGTAACCTTTTATTTAACTAGGCAAGTCAGTTAAGAACAAATTCTTATTTACAAGGACAGCCTACTCCTTCTTCCAAGTCGGGGAATTGAACCTGGTCTCCCGCGTGCCCTGCGGGGATTCTTTAGCTAAATAGCCCAGTACTGTACTGCCGATCGTCACGTTGTACAGCGCCATATTTTCCATTCCATCCTAATGGAAACTCAGAGGATTTTCTTGGAATAGAAAAACCATAATATTAGTCAAATTAAGCAAGTACCAGTCAAAAGTTTGGACACATTTACTCATTCCAGGATTTTTCTTTATTTTGACTATTTTCTACATTGTAGAATAATAGTGAAGACATCACAACTATGAAATAAAACATATGGAATCAGTTAAGAACAAGTTATTATTTACAAGGACAGCCTACTCCTTCCTCCCTGTCGGGGATTTGAACCCCAGTCTCCCGCGTGCCACGCATTCTGTAGTACAGACATGGCCTGCTCTCCCTTATGTAAGGAATTAGGCACTTTCCCATGTTTAATACAGTATGAATTGTGGACTGCACAGTAGCCTTATAAACAAATGCAGGTGGCTAATATCTTCAAAATGCTGTAAATGCTTTATTATCCAAATGGAAAAGCATATACTGTACAGTACTGTGTTTCTTCATCAGCATCTTTATGCTTTCGTTAATAAAATAATGATAAAAATACTCTTTCAAAATACAGATGTTGATTTAGTTATGGATCCATAACGAATTACTATGGGAATAAATATCACTGATTTACAGAAATATTCTAACAAAGTTGTCTAATGAAGGCAAACAATTTAGAATCCTCCAATCCTCATGCTCTAGCCTACTCCCGACCGTCACGTTGTACAGCGCCATATTTTTCATTCCATCCTAATGGAAACCCCGAGGGTTTCGTTTTTCTCTGAATAGAAACACCATAATATTAATCAAATTAATTAAGCCAAATTTCTTAAAATCAACCCCATATACCATGTTATTACAAAAAAGGTTTAAAATTCTCTGGTAATGCCAATATGGAAGACTATCAAATGCTTCTCAAAGATGCCCTCTGGTGGTCAAACTAGCAATAACTTGCATTAACAGAAAAATTGGCTGACAAATAGATAACGTGCCACAGAATGCTGCAGCAGCCCGCAAGTTGTGCCGCAGTATGGCACAACTTTTAAAGGAGGAACCACTGTATGACTCGTACTGTCACCTTGTGAGCTTACAGAACAGGGCTGCGGGCAGCTGAGTGAAAATGAAGGAAAACTAAACTTCTGGAGGACCTATCATTCCCTCCTCTCTACCTTCTCTTCCCCTGTATCTGCTGCGAAAACCACTTTTTATCACTAAATGTCTAGCTTCTGCCTCTAACCCTAGGAAACTCTTTTCCACCTTAGTCCTCTACCTCCTCCCCTCTCCATCTCTGCGGACGACTTTATCAACCACTTTGAAAAGAAGATTGACAACATTCAGTCCTCATTCACTCAGCCTATTGAGTCCACTGGTCCCAATCACATATAAATACCCTATGCATTCACCTCTTTCTCTCCTCTCTCCAGATGCAACTAGTGAGGTGCGGCCACCTGACATCCTGCCCGCTCGACCCCATCCCTTCCTCCCTTCTCCAGACCACCTACCATTACTCACTTCCCTGACCATTGGCTGCGTCCCCTCTGACTTCAAAATGTCCCAAGTCGCTCCCCTCAAGAAACTAACACTTGACCCCTCTAAACTACAGACCGGTATTCCTTCTTTTCTTTCTTTCCAAAACACGCATGCGGTCTCTGACCAGCTCTCTATCTCAGAACGATCTTCTTGACCCTAACCAGTCAGGCTTCAAGACGGGTCATTCAACCGAGACTGCTCATCTGTGTCACGGCTCTCCGTACTGCCAAAGCTAACTCTTTCTCCCCTGTTCCCATCCTCCTAGATCTATTCGCTGCCTATGACACCATGAACCATCAGATCCTCTTCTCCATCCTCTCAGGGCTGGGCGTCTCAGGCTCTGCACACTCCTGGATTGCATCCTACCTGTCAGGCCGCTCCTACCAGATGATGTGTAGAGGATCTGTGACTGCACCATATACTTTCACTACTTGTGTCCCCCAGTGCTCGCTTCTAGGCCCTCTCCTCTTCTCTCTAAACACCAAATCACTCGGCTCAGTCATGTTCTCACATGGTCTCTCCTATCATTGCTATGCGGATGGCACTCAACTACTTTTCTCCCCCCGCCCCCTTCTGGCACCCAGGTGGCAACACGCATCTCTGCGTGCCTGGCAGATATCTCTACTTGGATGTCGGCCCACCACCTCATGCTCAACCTCGACAAGACACAGCTGCTCTTCCTCCCGAGGAAGGCCTGCCTGCTGCAAGTCCTCTCCATCATAGTTGACAACTCCACGGGGTCTCCCTCCCAGAGTGCGAAGAAACTTGGTGTGACCCTGGACAACACCCTTTCATTCTCTACAACAACCATAGAGTTTGACCCTACCTCACACAGGAAGCAGCACAGGTCCTAATCCAGGCAGTTGTCCTCTCCTGTCTGGACTACTGCAACTCGCTGTTGGCTGGGCTCTCCGCTTGTGCCATCAAACCGCTGCAACTTATCCAGAATGCTGCAATCCGCCTTAAGTTCAACCTTCCCAAGTTCTCCTATGTCACCCCGGTCCTCCTCACACTTCACTGGCTTCCAGTTGAAGCTCGCATCCACTACAAGACCATGGTACTTGCCTACGGAGCAGCAAGAGGAACTGCCCCTCCCTATCTTCAGGCTATGCTCAAACCCTACACCCCAACCCGAGTACAGGAGGGCAGCTCCCACTCAGCCCAGTCCAAGCTCTTCCCTGTCCTGGCACACTAATGGTGGAACCAGCTTTCCCCTGAAGCTAGGACAGCAGAGTCCCTGCCCATCTTCAGAAAACTTACACTTTACTTTTTCCCACCTTACTAGCTCTAACTTTGCAAATAGCTACTTTGAGGAAAATGTACTTACTATGATTGGGATATGTGGTTTTCCTACCTAGTGCATTCATCTTCAGATAGCTAACTGGATAAGAGCTTCTGCTAAATTACTCAAATGTTAATGTAACCACAACTAGCTTTCGTTCCTGAAGGACCTCTCTTAGCCCCTTTATGTTGTTGTCAATCACTTCAATGTAAGAGTCTGTAGCCGACTAACAGCTTCCATGTCTAAACAATGTAATTTGCTTAGGATGAAGCTGTTGCTAGCTAGTTTGTCCTGTGAGATGGACATTGGGTTGTTATTTTACCTGACGTGCATATGGACACCTTTACATTTCTTTTTCATATAACCTTTTAACTAGGCAAGTCAGTTAAGAACAAATTCTTATTTGCAGTGACAGCTTAGGAACAGTGGGTTAACTGCCTTGCTCAGCTCAGGGTAGCCTAGTGGTCCTTTTTAGCTGGTTCTTTGTATAATTTTGACCCTGAGTCATACTAAATTGTGTGTTTCTCTACTCCAATGATTAATCCACAGATAAAAAGGGAAACCTAGTCAGTTGTTAGTCTTTCAAGTACCCAAGTGGGTTTGTACTTTTACATTTTTTTTACCAATAAGGAGATGGGAGAGGTGGGACTTGCAGCGCGTTGAGCGTCTCAAATGTAACCCAGTTCTATTTTAGCATTTGGCAACGCAGACGCTCGTTGACGTGCGCGAGCAATGTAGATGAAATAATTGAATAACATGTGTACATTTATTTTTGCAACGTTCACTCATGCAACATGGCCGGTCTAGTCAGGATAAGTCTTGCATTGACTACTTGAGGGCCAATTCACTGATCACTTCAGCGTAATTGAGAATGTTCTAGTGCCTCCTCAAACTTGGTGACCAGTCTCACAAATAAGAATACATTCAAGCTCCCCAAAATGTTTTTTGGCCACAGGTCAGTCATACAATGAAATTGTATATTAGATATATGATCAAATACTTTTAACAACCACTTTTGCATACATATCAAATATATGAGTTAATAGTTTGGCTGATCTGTGTTGACTCACCACATCCTGCAGCTTGAGGTACTCTGGGGGATTGTGCCAGGCTGCTTTCAAGCTGCTACTGCATGGGAAATCAGAATGTTCCAGAAGAATCCAGGCAGGTCTATACTCCACACATCCTCTGACTTCATCTTCCCAATGCCCCACTTTCAGCCAATAGCACTGCAAAGTCCTAACTTGAGACTATTTCAATATACACCAAATCTGCATAGTTTCCTACAATGGAGGTACTATTAACAATGGCTGGTGCACTAAAACAATTGCTCCGGACTAATATAGTATAAAACATTTCCGCTATAAAAAACAAAATAATACTTGAGCGTACTTGTGCCACTGCCTAGTGCATGGGTTACCAAGATGCAGTATGCCATCTGCTTTGTTTACTCCCAGAATAAAAATAAACATCAGATCAGTGCTTATTAGAGTGGAACTGAGAGGAAGAAGCTACATCAGATCAGTGCTTATTAGAGTGGAACTGACACAAAGAAACTACACCAGATCAGTTCTTATTAGTGGAACTGACACAAAGAAGCTATATCAGATCAGTGTTTATTGGAGTGGAACTGACACAAAGAAACTACATCAGATCAGTGCTTATTAGAGTGGAACTGACACAAAGAAACTACATCAGATCAGTGCTTATTAGAGTGGAACTAACACAAAGAAACTACATCAGATCAGTGCTTATTAGAGTGGAACTGACACAAAGAAGCTACATCAGATCAGTTCTTATTAGTGGAACTGACACAAAGAAGCTACATCAGATCAGTGCTTATTAGAGTGGAACTGACACAAAGAAGCTACATCAGATCAGTTCTTATTAGAGTGGAACTAACACAAAGAAACTACATCAGATCAGTGCTTATTGGAGTGGAACTGACACAAAGAAGCTACATCAGATCAGTTCTTATTAGAGTGGAACTGACACAAAGAAGCTACATCAGATCAGTTCTTATTAGAGTGGAACTGACACAAAGAAGCTACATCAGATCAGTGCTTATTAGAGTGGAACTGACACAAAGAAACTACATCAGATCAGTAACACACACTCTATAATGGCGTACATCTTTAAATTTGTATTTTTTTGCCTATTTCAACTTCCTCTGGACAGTAATGAAAGATGTAAGAGTTTGTAACTGGTTTGCATTTTGTCCCTAGATGCTTCAGTGTCAATTTGTACGACCATGGAAATTGGCAGAGAAAGGTAGGGAAGAGGTAATCACCAAGAAACATGAAGGATCTCACCGGGCACAGACGTCAATTCAACATCTATCCCACATTGGTTGAAGGTAATTTCATTGAAATGACGTGGAAACAATGTTGATTCAACCAGTGTGTGCCCTGTGGGATGGCATCAGCAGAAACAACTAACAGCATCGAGCACGCATATTACGATCATGCATCTCATTCCGATGAAATATGATTGTGCGTGATAGGAACAGTTCACTGGAACTAATTGTGTTGATTAAAGTATGAGAGAACTCCTGTGTCTATGCTCTTGATTTCTCCTTTTCACTTATACTCTCTCTGTCTTTCTCTCTCGTACTTGGTCTTGCATTCTCTCGCTCACGCACGCATAGTACAGTCTTGAGTCATTTCCACACCTTAATGCGCACACACACATACACACACTGCACCCCCTTTTCCCTACACATACACATACACTGACACACTCATTACATTTTTGTTTAGTCTCCCATGCATACATTTTCACAGTTAATCTTTTGATCGTGGCGCCTTGATTTCTGGGGAGATGCTATGTTCTGACTTCCCTGGGCTACATATGAGTTCTATTATTTATCATTGACTGTTGCGAGGCCTAGGCAGGGGAAGGAGAGGAAAACGTCCTCCCAACCTCTTTGATCACAGCCAAGAGAGGAAAGGCCCTGTGTGTTCACAGCCTCTCAGAGAGGAAAGGCCCAGTGTGTTCACAGCCTCGCAGAGAGAAGAATATCTCTACTGATTTTGAGATTATACCGTAACAGCATTTCCCCATTTATAGTAGTGGAATGTTTAAGGTTAAGATTTGGTTGAGCAGCAGTTACAGCACTACTCTAGATCTAGAGGCGTTGCTGTTGAGAATGGTTTATATTCTGTTATTATACTGTTATTCTGTTTTGTGATTCTGTTAGATTCTGTTGTTATTCTGTTGTATTATTTTATTCTGTTGTTATTCTGTTGTTATTCTATTGTTATTCTGTTATGTTATTCTTCTCCTATATTATTCCATTATTCTGTTTATATTCTGTTTTCATTCTGTTATATGTTGTTGTTATTCTGTTCATTTTCAAAGGCTAAATGGATAAGAGTAGGTGGAAACTTTGGGAACTCAAGACCTGTATTGATTACTGAGTTATGACTGCTATGCAGTCCTCATGGACACTAATGGTGTACCATTTTCTTTGTTCATAAATGTTTTTACTTTTAAATTATTGATATATACCCATTGATTCTTGAAGAATATATAACTTATACATGCCTCATTAGGTTAGTTAAATGTCACACCCCATCTTAACTCAAAAAATAAGCTTGTTTTTCTCCATTGTTTGTAAACAAACACTATATAGCCTCAACCTAGTTAAACATATAATTTTGATCTCATGGCTGGTCAGTCCTTGCATTCATAGCTATGTCTATAGAGTGGTGGGAAAAGTACTCAAAAGTCATACTTGAGTAAAAGTAAAAATACCTTGATAGAAAATGTCTTAAGTAAAAGTGAAAGTCACCCAGTAAAATACTACTTGAGTAAAAGTCTAAAAGTATTTGGTTTTAAATATACTTAAGTATCAAAAGTAAATTGAATTGCTAAAATGTACTTAAGTATCAAAGGTAAAAGTATTAATAATGTCTAATTCCTTATATTATGCAAACCAGACAGCACCATTTCTTTATTTATTTCTTTATTTATGGATAGCCAGGGGCACACTACAACACTCTGACATTAATTAGAGAACAAAGCATTTGTGTTTAGTGAGTCCACCAGATCAGAGGCAGTAGGGATGACCAGGGATGTTCTCTTGATAAGTGTGTGAATTGGACAATTTTCCTTTCAAAATGTACAAGTACTTTTGGGTGTCAGGGAAAATGTATGGAGTAAAAAGTACATTATTTTCTTTACGAATGTAGTGAATTAAAAGTAAAAGTTGTCAAAAATATAAATTGTCAAATAAAGTACAGATAACCAAAAGTAGTACTTAAGTAGTACTTTAAAGTATTTTTACTTAAGTACTTTACACCACTGTGTCTATATGAATTTGTGAGTGCTTACTGTTCTCCAGCCCCATCCCTCAGCTGTTTACCAAGACAGTGGCTGGGTATCCACTTTGTTGTTGTTTGAACTGCAGATGGCCCCTATTACAGAGTTATACCTACAGAATCCTGATAAGCAATGTGTAAATGCTTATAATTTTAAACACCAAAACCTTTGAATAAGCTTTGGAATCATCCTCCAACCAGTAATGAGATATCTCCCACCAAGTGAGGGTAAATCAGAGATTAGTTAGCCAGTTCTAGTATGTTGTTAGCCAGTTACCATCTACAGTAGGAAACCCCAGAAACAAACATCTAATCCGCACTTATTGACTAAGTTAAATGTAAAATACAACATTGATATACCTTAGTCCTTGACCTTTCACTCACACACACACACACTTCATACTGTACACCTGCGCATCCACAGTCAGTGGTGCACCTTTTAATACACAAACACCCCCCTTGTAAAGAAAAATGGAAGACTAGAAGTAGAGGATGGTATAATTACCTAATTGGCCACTTTTGGTTTTCACAGTGGAGAGGCTTGTAAGGGCTCCATGATCGTCTCTGTCAGGCCAGGTGCTAGCCTCCTACGATGGCTCAAGCCACCAACGCAGATGGGAAGAGAGGTGCTTTATCATTCTCCTCCTCCCGTCACTTATCTGGCTCTTCTCCTCTCTACTTCCACTTCTCATTGGACTACTGGAACCCTCCATGCTGAAGATATTTGATGTTTGTTGTTGTTAATTTGTTGACTACGCCGTTGATGATTTCACATGCCTGTTGTCAGAAGCGTCATGCCCATAGATACTATTGCATACATTTTTAGGATAGGAGATATAGAATTTAAATACAATACATAATTACACTGAATTACACTTAATGTAAGCCATCATTGCCCTCAATGTTTTGCTGATACATGTTTCTTGATAAACTGTTATATTGCTGTCCATCTTCTTTACTGTGTGGAAGTCGCATAAATGCAGTGTAGCCTATCTGTCATTATTATTTCTAACATCATTTTGATCAGACTTGATAACTACAGAATAATAGGCTACTGGGTTTGTTAACCAACGCTGGAGTGCCAAATGTGGGTTCAAGGAAATTAGATTAATCAAAACTGTATGGAAACAGTCTAACACAATTTGTCATCAGGCAAAGGATATTAATTTTTGATAAACATAAGAAAGGAGAGCTTTCCTCATGTTAAGTCATGATCTGATCATATATTTCCCTATGAGCAAGCTTAGCTCAATGGTTTGAAATCAATTCCAAGTGGAACAAAATTATCTAAAGCTTCTATGTGAGTTTGTGGAATATAGAATTACAAATGTTTGTCTCCAGATTTTTCTTGGACCAGTGTTTCATCATAAAAACACAAGAAGCATTTCTGGCATCCAAGACAGTCAAAGCACGTGACTAATTTGAGAATCTATCAATCCAGACCCTATTCAATAGTGCAGAATCAACCACTAATTTGCTAATCTCTCATGGACAGATCTCCGGAAACATAACTGGTACTGTAGAATCTGTCAGGAAAGAGTGGGATGCGTGGGATAATGAGCAGCAGTAGTTCCGGTTTGTGGGTTTTTCACTGGTTATTTAGACAAATCGTGATTTTGCAGGTGTTAGCATCTTTCGAAATTTGTAAGGGGATGGGACACTCGGCCCATAACTTGCAAAGAGAGAGGGTGGAGGTCCTTTTTCATATTACGCTCCTTGTTCTAGCAGCTCTTCATCTCTTCTCTTAACACGTATGGATCCAGAACTTAATAGAGCAGCTGACCCATTACGTAAGACTTTAGTTCTGGGTTAACTGAGATTACTAATTTGACAATTATCTCACTAACCTCTTTCCCTGCAAATGGCAACTGCAATGCCCTCCATGGCTTATTTAAAATGCATAATATTAAACGGACCAAAACAAAACTGATTCTGCCGTGGCCAAGAATAGCAGATCTGAGATCTGTGGAATGTTCTGCTCCCTGACTAGACTAACATAAGGTCTTTTAACAAGGACTGAAAATATGTGGAGGGAATTTAATTGGCATATTTCTCAGTTTTCAGAGGCTGCCAGAAGCCAGTATAGTGTAAAGACATGAGCCAAGCACAAGAGAGATTCCACATCACATTCTTGTTTGGAGGCTATGATGTCATTATCTCACAGAGCTATGGTCTCGTATCAAAGAAAGGTCCTTTGATAGATTTACAGAGAATTGCAGGTATAATATTAATGGAGCCTGATAGATTTACAGAGAAATCCAGATCTGATATTGGTGGTGCCTGATAGATTTACAGAGAAATGCAGGTCTGATATTTGTGGTGCCTGATAAATTTACAGAGAACTGCAGGTCTGATATTGGTGGTACCTGATAAAATGTAGTTTGGCGTCCTCTGTCAAATGATAAACACTTTGAAGTAGACTGTTTGGAATTCATTTCCACTGACAAAGAAAGCCACGTTTAAAACAGTAATATCTGTACCACAGATGTATTCATTTTGAAAGCCATGGCGGGGCGATGATAATTTTTTTTATATTGCATGCATCCATTCTGCAAGGCTAGACAATTTGATTGGAGATTCATTACAAAGAGAGAACACGTATAACACAGACATTATGCAATGCAGAATCAGTATTCAAGGGAAAAATGGAAAACTGTAAATTACGTTGAAATGTCCATCAGTGATTATTTTTATATGAACATGATTGGTAGTGCTGTGTCGTGAGCCTTTCTCGCACTCTGTATTCTAAAAAGCAGCAATCACATATCTTAAAAGAGGTTGTGTAACTTGATTGCCACTGAAATAGCCACTGGCTGTTAACCCTAGCTGTTGTTCTGCCAGGCTTGGTAAAGCCCCTGGAAAGTGAATAAGATAGAAGCTACTCATTTTAGAACTCTATTATCCCAACAGTGTGCTCATTCTCTGTTCATATTTCCTTTTACAAATGTAATAATTGTTTAGAACCATACATCATGCTAGGAGTCAACTGTTACCTTGTGATGTAGAATAGGCCCTAGCTCTGGGAACAAGCACTTATGGGAGACAAGCATGAGGATTAACACGTCCTTTACTATTGTCGCCAGCAGGTAACAGTATATCTACTGGAGCAACTCTACACAGACATGGACAGCGACAAAGACTAATTGTATTTGTCGTATAAAACCATCAACAACCAACAGGTTGCTATACCAGAGGGTTATACTATAAAGCAGGATCAAGGAGTTAGCCAGCTTACATGCTTAAACAGTTAGCCAGCTAACATGCCTAAACAGTTAGCCAGCTAACATGTCTAAACAGTTAGCCAGCTAACATGCCTAAACAGTTAGCCAGCTAACATAGTCTGACATATCTTTTTTTCTTTCTAGAAAGATAAGCTTGAAATGGGCATGGTCTAATTGACTCAACAACAAAACATACATTTATATGTTCAGCTTTCTTAATTAACCAAAACATCTACTGTTATTTCTGGTTGTTTATCAAAGTTAGCTGGCTAACTCATTGATCCTGCTTTGTAGTATACCCCTCTGGTGTGAAGACATATACGGCCATTGTTATCAAATAGCCCTTCAGTTATACCCATAACATTATCATTGTCATTACTCTACTCTCCTGAAGGATCAGGTTACAGTGGGTCCGCTCTACAGCGCCCTCTCTCTCCTGCAGAGGGGTGAGGGATGGAGTTGGACAGTTTTATGATGGTCGTAAATACCTTGCAGAAACTCAGCCTTTGGGCTCTGCAGGTTTGAGGGGAAAGAACCCTTTTGTTACAAGGAGATTCCTCCCGCCAAAACTATGGCATCCAAAAGTGGAGAATGACACACTATTCCTGACACAAATAATATGGGAAATGGTGGGGCGGACTTAAAGAACAATCATGTTGCTAATTTGTGATGTAACTAAGGACAGTAGATCAACAACTGTATCTCTGAATGTGTATATTTCCAAGTTATCAGATTTACATCTAAATGTGGAACTTATATGATTACATTTTAAACTATTTGTGAGAAGATGAAATGTGATATTAGCCTTCTAAATTAGAAAATAGTTGTTCATATAAAGTTTATCCAGTCAGTAACCACGCCCACGTGAGCACAGACATTATGCCAAACGTAATGGAACCGCCCTTTTTCCAGAGTGTATAAAAGGACCCGTGACAAAATTCACATCAGACCAGTACATTGCTGGGTTGCTACTGCCGTGTAAAATGGTTCTAGCTGTACCCTGAATAATTAACCATTGGGACCAGTACACAGACAGTAAGCTGGACATGTAAAATGGTTAGACTCTACATTAGACCAATGTGACCGACAGCATGAGCTGAAAGGGAGGAAATGGTTAGAAACTCTGAAACTATACAGGAACATTCAGTCTGCAGCTGTTTAAGTACTTTAGTCTAGTAAACTCGACCGAAGACAAGAAGACAAAGCACAATTTAATCTCACCACTATAGATACCTCTATTCTAACGAACAGAGCCCGTTGAACAATGCGGGGTAGACCTCTGGAAGACTGTTCTAACAGACACTCCGAGACAGAGAAGCTACAGCTACAAAGGACATGGTGACCTCTGGTGGACAACCAGAGACTTCTGATAAATTACTCCACAGATGGACCGGCGATTTCAACAGAAAGACAGCAAAGACAGCATACACGCAAATATGGACATTGCAATTCTTTCGAATGAGTGGCCGGTCCATCTGTGGAGAGTAATTTAAGGTATTCACATTTCCATGAGCATAGTTATCAGCTGTATGTATGATAGTCAAATTCCTTTGTCTCTCCCTTTCCCTCTCTTTTGAGTCCACCATTTTATGTAACAAGCCGTCATATTGGTTTAGTCCACTAGGGACCTTTCATTGCATTGTGTTAGTAACCAATAACTAGACTGTGTGTGTGTGTGTGTTTATGTATTTCTGTGTGATTATTTAGTTAGTTAGTAAATTAATTATTAATTTGTATATCGCTGATTCATCATTTATGTTAGCGTTCGTGCAGATATCCAAGAGTTTTGCGACATTCAGAATGAGACTGATGAGGTAAATAAGAATTAATGAATTAACTGTGACTGATGGAAGAGATATTTATATCTTTAGAGTTTAGTCGGGAGATAGTAACTCATTAAATAACTTTTCCGTGGTGCCCAAGATTACTAATGAGTTAATTGTTACATGATTCATTGAATCATTGTAATAATTAAACATAGTTAATTGATTTGATAAAATAACAGTCAAACCCATTAATGATAGCAATGTCACAACAGCATCATCAAGTTGAAAAATTCACAGGAAATCCTTTAGAAGATTCTTCACAGACACAACCAAAGAAGGTTCTGTGAAAAAGCTTGCCTTGTTGTAACTCTGCTCACATCTCATGGTGGAGAGAGTTCATTAGCTAGCACCCACAATAGTACTAATGCTAAGGATCTGATAAGAATGGAACATGGTGTTAATGATAATTATTTGTTTTACATTTCAATACAGTGTCTTACGAAACTACCGAAAAAGCCTACCCTTGCTATGCCATTGTAGGGGTTCTAGCCTGTTATTATAGGGGTTCTAGCATGTCATTATTGGGTTCTAGCATGTCATTATTGGGTTGTAGCATGTCATTATTGGGTTCTAGCCTGTCATTGGAGGTTCTAGCCTGTCATTATAGGGGTTCTAGTCTATCATTATTGAGGTCCTAGCATGTCATTATTGGGTTCTAGCATGTCCTTATTGGGTTCTAGTCTATCATTATTGGGGTTCTAGCATATCACTATTCAGGTCCTAGCCTGTTATTATTGAGGTTCTAGTCTGTCATTATTGGGTTCTAGCCTGACATTATAGGAGTTCTAGCATGACAGTATAGGGTTCTAGCATGTCATTATTGGGTTCTTGCATGTCATTATTGGGTTCTAGCCTGACATTATAGGGGTTCTAATATGTAATTATTGGGTTCTAGCATGTCATTATTGGGTTCTTGCCTGTCATTATTAGGGTTCTAGCCTGTCATTATTGGGGTTCTAGCCTGTCATTATTGAGGTGCTAGCCTGTCATTGTTGGGTTCCAGCATGTCATTATTGGGTTCTAGTATGTCATTATTGGGTTCTTGCCTGTCATTATTAGAGTTCTAGCATGTCATTATTGGATTCTAGTCTGTCATTATTGTGGTTCTAGTCTGTCATTATTGTGGTTCTAGCCTGCCATTAGTGGGTTCTAGCCTGTCATTATTGGGTTCTAGCCTGTCATTATTGGGTTGTAGTCTACCTAACTGGTCCATAATCTGATATAAACGGTCATTTCATGCCAAACTGCGCATCTGCAGGCCATCAAATCAAAGGCACTCCTTCGGTATAAAGTTGTTTTTAATAACATGTTCTACTACTTAAAACATTGGCTAGAATCTAGGTTGTGCCTTTAGATTTCAAGAAAATTAACAACTAAGGAATTTTTCACTCCTTGTTTTTGAAAGAAAAGCACATTTTTTGTCCATTAAATAACATAAAATTGATCAGAAATAGAGTGTAGACATTGTTAATGTTGTAAATGACTATTGTAGCTGGAAACTGCTGATTTTGAATTGACTGAGCAACAGGATAAGTACATTAGAGTGTCTAGTTTGAGAAACAGACACCTCACAAGTCCTCAACTGGCAGCTTCATTAATTAGTACCCGCAAAACACCAGTCTCAACGTCAGCAGTGAAGAGGCGACTCCGGGATGCTGGCCTTCTAATGATCAATTAGCCTTTTAAAATGATAAACTTGGATTAGCTAACACAATATGCCATTGGAACACAGGAGTGATGGTTGCTGATAATGGGCCTCTGTACGCCTATGTAGTTATTCCATTAAAAATCTGCAGTTTCCAGCTACAATAGTCATTTACAACATTAACAATGTCTACACTGTATTTCTGAACAATTTGATGCTATTTGAATGGACAATTTTTTTTGCTTTTCTTTCAAAAACAAGGACATTTCTAAGTGACCCCAAACGTTTGAACAGTAGTGTATATAATGCATGGGGCGAGGGGACGGTTTAAAGTTATACTGTTACATTGATGCTGTTGACCCGGATCACTGGTTGCTGCGGAAAAGGAGGAGGTTGAAAGGGGGGTGAGTGTAACGGATGTGAAATGGCTAGCTAGTTAGCGGGTACGCGCTAGTTAGCGGGTACGCGCTAGTAGCGTTTCAATCAGTTACGTCACTTGCTCTGAAACCTATTAGTAGTGTTGCCCCTTGCTCTGCAAGGGCCGCGGCTTTTGTGGAGCGATGGGTAACGACGCTTCGTGGGTGACCGTTGTTGATGTGTGCAGAGGGTCCCTGGTTCGCGCCCGAGGTCGGGGCGAGGGGACGTACTAAAGTTATACTGTTACATGTGTGACATGATGACCAACCATTACAGTCTTTTCAAAGGATGTTCTAAACCCTTATCATCCTACTGAGCGTTGTCTGTGGTGATGTTACTTTGTTTGAAGAACTTTATAAATGAATTGAATGTGAGGAAAGTTGTTACTCATACATTTCTGGAAGGGTGTCTTCTGCTTTTCGCCCAAGACCATCTGCTACAGATGTTGAAATGATGACTCACGCCCCTGTATTAAAAACATAAGGGAGTTCTTCAAGTCAAATCATTTTGACATGTAAAGTGTTCCTGAGATTTTCCTGAGAATTTGCTAGCCAATTCTCGATTGTTAAACAAGACTTTTAGTCTTTTGTTCAACTGGTGATCACACATGTATTAGGTAGTGCCTTAACAACCTTTAAAAACAGAACATAGATAACCAGGTCCAATGCAAGTGAATTTAGATTATACACCTCATCAAATTCATAAACATTACCAGAAAAGTGAAAACAATCCACCACGGCTTGATTAAAACCTTTTCAGAAAAGCAGTTTATGACAAAAGATTACTTTGAATAAATTCTGAAGGTGCATTATGAGATGTTTCTGTCTGGTGGATTAAGTTGGGCAGACTAATAAACCCAAACACTGAGTCCCAAATGGCACCCTTTTCCATATATAGTGCACTTTGTAGGGAATAGGATGTGATTTGGTTCAGAAACTGGTAATTAAGAGACATCTCTGCAGGCAGCTGCTATATATTGTCATTTATACAGCACTATCTGATAATAATCTGACCTAGCTTCAATTTGCTTTAGGGAATGTCGTCTTTATATGAATCATGAAAACAGAGTGCTGAAATAAGGATATAGCGTCGTCCTCAGCCTCACAGATAACGAACAAGTGTTGAAAAGACGACACGCTCTCTGAAATCCTTTTTTCATTAGAACATGCTGGCTGATAACTGATGTACTGGGGAACAATGAGCTAAGTGCTGTTACAAGTCATTTAGGAGTGTGCCTGTTTTCTGAAACTTTAATCATATGTTTGAGTTTGACTTTAACTATCAGGGGAAAATAAGTCATTTTAAGAAGAATCTTTGCCTTCCAAAATTGGTTGCGTGTAATGTTAATTGTGTTACTACACAGAGTATAATCAAGATAAATTTTTCAATTAGAAAGTAACTGCAATTACATCAACAAATAGTCATAAAGATAGGCAAACCATGATTCCAGTTAGTTTAGAAATTGTTATTGTCTGAGCATGAGGATGTCACGCCCTGACCTTAGAGAGACGTTTTATTTCTCTATTTGGTTAGGTCAGGGTGTGATTTGGGGTGGGCATTCTATGTTGTTTGTTTCTATGTTTTGGCCGGTTATGATTCTCAATCAGGGACAGCTGTCTATCGTTGTCTCTGATTGGGAATCATACTTAGGCAGCCTTTTTCCCTTTCACGTTCATTTTTATTGTTTCTTGTTTTTGTTGGCGACATTTACAAATAAAAATTAATTTACGCTCACCACGCTGCACCTTGGTCCAGTCATTTCCACGACGACGACAATCGTGACAGAGGAATGTTAAATGAATGCATAATTTTTTAAACAATTAAGTACTATACATTTTACTCTTCTGTTTACTGGATATTTTCAGGTTTATAATTTGTCGTAAATACAGTGTTATAAGTGGTGTCTGCTGTCAGAAGGCACTGAGTATTATGTCTAAAACAGCATTAGAAACAACCCACATCGCTCGAGAGGAAATAGCTAGAAGCATCCAACATGATTGATACTGTAGCACTGTACCAAACTACCACATGGAGAAACAGAGTGAACAGAAAGACGTTGCATGACATACTTTTCGCTAGCATGACCCTAATTCTTTCAAATGCCCTCCAGCGGCCTGTCGATGTCATTCATGCACTGCTTGAAGGAGTTGTTTGCGTAATAACTATCTTCACAGGGACCATATCCCCCTTGTGTTACCAAGGATGTGCATTACCATGGCAACCATATCTCAGAGGCAGCTTGAGGAGCAGCAGTTTGAAACTGTGTGGCTATACCATCCATGGTTAACTGCCTGTCAAGTATGCCTGTTTGATCATCATAGAAACCACTTTCTTAGCTTTGTTTTCACTTGAATAAAAACATAGTGTTACTACAGATGTAGGATCTTAATTTGATCACTCTTTTAATGTAGATAATTTTCCTGCACAGCAGGAAATGCAAACTTGTAGTGTATTAAAGGTTGATAAAAAGGCTTCTAAAGTTAATAATTTCCACTTTAAAATGTTAGACTTGCTTTGCCCTAACAAAAAATGTATCAACCCCTACATAAACTGTAATTATAATCCACATAATAATTTGCATTTCCTGTTTATGAATAATTTTTTTCCTGCTGTAGCAAACTGACTGAAATTAAGATCCTACATCTGTACCTGTACACCCAACACCTACTGTATTTCTGAAAACGGACATTCTCAGGGCTGTTAAAATAGTGATCTACTGTAATGTGGAAATGCTGTATTTCACTGGTGTGATGCAATGCTGTAGTTCTCGTCAATTGATTGAGTTCATCTTTGGTAACTCTTTAAGTATCTGGCACTAAGGTAAATTCAAAGCACTCTGATGTTATTATGGTCTTGATAGGATCTTCTGTCTTGACAAGGATGAGGTTGGTGGTGAAAGCATGCACAAAGTGGCTGTAGCCTACGTACTGCCTCTATGTACCTAATGGTTGCATTCAGCCCCACAGTGAACACCTCACATTAGCCTGACTCTCTGAGCGTTTTTTATGAAGCATGTTAAGTATATATGTAAGTGTTTAAATCATGACCAATCCCGCTCCTCTGATATGGACGCCCACTGCATTGATCTTTCTTTGAAAACACCATGCGGTAGTGGCAGCTGTCTCAAATGTCAAACCCTCACGGCCCAAACAGTCAAGGGTGTGGCAGCCAGCATCACAGCAGTTGTTTGGATATCTCCCACTTTGGGATATTCCTTGAGAAAATATTATGGTTTCAGTTGCAGATGTTTTCAGTGGGTTTTTTCACTTGAATTGGGTGGTTGGGTTGGGACTCTGATCTGAAAATGACAAGCACCAAGGAGGATTGCAGCCATGGGTCAGTCCAAGCTCTAGAACTCTGGTTTGAGACGGAAAATGGAGCGGTTCCCACTGACAGATTTTTTCAGTTCCCCGCGGAATGTACACTCTGTGATCCGTGTTCCGGGAAAGCCACAGCCCGTCACCTTGATCTATCTCTGCCTTGGCAGTGCCCACAACCAGTTGGCAACGCCCGTGGAATTGCTCTGACCTCTGCCAACTGTGGCCGACCATCAAGGTTTTGTAAACAAACATCGATATATTGATATATCTTACTCCTTATTCTAAATCTGTGATTGGATTTTTTTTAATTTTATAAATACTTATATATATTATAACATTGAAAACCTGCATTTGTCATAAAGGACCCACACAATCTGAGTGTGTATTGAAATAAACAACACAATAGAATGCAACAGTTACTGTAAAGAACACACATACTTTGCGGGAACAAAAGGTTATGAGTCTCCACATTCATTGGTCTTTATGCTCATAAAGTTTCATGAAAGCACTATAAAGGTCACACCAAAACACTGCTACTGCAGTAGCTTACCAGCATCTGTTGACTAACAGTTTGTCATTCCCACATCTTCCCTAACTCTTGTCAAAGCTACTGGGCGTGATGGGGTGGCCATTTTGGATCCTTCTCACTGTCTCTCAGTGGCCTTGTGGGGCCATGTGGAGGAGACTGGGGCACTGGAAGTTGCGGTGGCTGGCGATGCACTCCGCAGATGGTTCTCAAACCCCCTCGCATGCTCATACGGCCCTGCGTTCACTTTGTTCTCCCTAGGGTTTGGCATACACTTGTTACAGCGGCTGTTGCTTCTTTCCGGCAATTACATGTTACAGCACAAAAGAACAACAACATGTGGCAGCTGGAAGTACCTATTTTTTTGGTTTTTGGTCTGCCTCTGTTTCCCAAGCGAAGCATTTAGTCACGAGTTTAACCAAGCCTTCCTCATTCAGGCATATTTTTACAGTTTGATAGTTTGTGTCTATACATTTGAAATACATAGTAATATATCAACATTGTATTGTGTATTTATTTTGATTATATGATAAATATTTAATCCCAGTCCCGAGCCGTATGGCGTTTTGCAAAACTCCTCGAATAAATGATTACTGTGGGTTTGGCATGCCAATGTCATGTGATAAAAATTGTTATGTTCACTTCGAAAGATTGACTGTGTCCTTGATTGTGGCACTGAAATGTATATATTGAAAGACTTGGCAATGGGAAGAGAAAACATCCCATTAGTGCTCTGCCATAGCATCGCACATCTCCCACACTCATATCAATACTGATTGCAGCTTTGTTTAATTCGACTTAATCAGGAGGATTATCAAATATGTATGACCTCAAGGGAGTATAATACTCCTGGGAAATCTTGTGTCCTTCATTAGCTATTTGTAATGCTCTCCTAGATATCCAAGGGAAATATCAAGGCAGACTAAAAGCAAATATTCTGTTGCTAATTGTTATAACTAATCCCTCTAGATTTTTTGTAAAATATGATCCAAAGGTATACTTTATTTCATATCCATTTGGGTATATATTCTTACGTAACATACCAGTAGTATAGTTCTTCAATGAATTAAAACAGTTTATTTTTGTGCCATATACAGTAGCTGTCACAACTTTATTTATTCCATTCAGTCAGTCTGGTCACTATGGAAGCTCATTCCTGCCACCCAAAACATGAATCTGTTATGAGATAGTAAGTCATAATTATGAGATAGCAAGTTGTTATTATAAGTCAGTAATCTAATATAGTAAGTCGTTATTGTATGATAGTAACTATTTATTATACAATAGTAAGTCATTATTGTGAGATAGTAAGTCATTATTATATGATAGCAACTCATTATTATATGATAGTGAGTCATGATTTTGAGATAGTAAGTAATTATTATAAGACAGTAAGCCATTATCATGAGATAGAAAGTTGTTCTTATGACAAATTCAGTCATTACTATGAAAGAGTACATCATTATTGTGGGATAGTAAGTCATTAATATGAGATTTAAAGTCATTAGTGTGAGATATAAGTCATTATTGTGAGATAGTACGTCATCATTATAATATAGAATGTCATTATTATGAAATAGTTAACCATTATTGTAAGATAGTAAGCCGTTATTTTCAGATAGTAATTTGTTATTTAAAATAGTTAATCATTATGTCATTATTATTAGATAGTAAGTTGTTATAGTCATTGTTATGAAATAATAAGTTATTATAATGAGATACACACACAATTGTCCCAGCGTCGCCTGGGTTAGAGGACGTTTTGGCCGGGGTAGGCTGTAAGTGTAAAATAAGAATTTGTTCTTGACTGACTTACCTTGTTAAATAAAATAAATACAAATTAATGTAAGATAGTAAGTCATTATTGTGAGATAGTAAGTCATTTATTTCACATAGTTAATTATTAAGTCATTATTATGAGATAGTAAATCATTATTGGGAGATATGAAGATGTTATTATGAGATAATAACTCCGAATTTCAAAGATATTAAGTCACTAATATAAGATAGTAAGTCATTATTATGAGATAGTAAGTCATTTTTGTAAGATAGTACGATAGTAAGTCTTTATTGTGAGATATTAAGTCGGTTAGTTATGAAATAGTAAGTCATTATTATAAGAGAGTAAGTCGTTATTATGAGCTAGTAAGTCATTATTATAAGATAGTTTATCTTTATTGTGCGATATTAAGTCATTATTGTATTAAGTTGATATTCTAGAATAGTAAGGAAGTTGTTATTATGAGATAATAACTCAGAATTTCAAAGATATTAAGTCACTAATATATTAAGTCAGTTAGTTATGAAATAGTTATTATGAGATAATAACTCAGAATTTCAATGATATTAAGTCACTAATATAAGATAATAAGTCATTATTATGAGATATTAAGTCATTATTATTAGATAGTAAGTCATTTTTGTAAGATAGTAAGTCAATTTTGAAACATAGTTAATGTTTTAGTCATTATTTTGAAAGAGTATGTCATTATTATTCGACAGTAAATCATTATTATGAAAAAGTATGTTATTATTGTGAGATAGTAAGTCATTATTATAAGATAGAAGTCATAGTTATTAGCTAGTAAGTCATTATTGTGAGATAGTAGGTGATTATTATGAGATAGAAAATCATTATTTTAGGATAGTAAGTCTTTATTGTGAGATATTAAGTCAGTTAGTTATGAAATAGTAAGTCATTATTATAAGCGAGTAAGTCATTATTATGAGCTAGTAAGTCATTATTATAAGATAGTGTATCTTTATTGTGCGATATTAAGTCATTATTGTACGGTATTAAGTCGATATTCTAGAATAGTAAGTAATTATTGTGCATTAGTAAGTCACTATTATAAGATAATAAGTAATTATCTAGACATAATACATCATTGTTGTGAGATAGCAAGTCATTATTGTAATATTTTAATTACATTTTTATGTAACCTTTATTTAACTAGGCAAGTCAGTTAAGAACAAATTCTTATTTACAATGACGGCATACCCCGGCCAAACCTTAACCCGGACGACACTGGGCCAATTGTGCACCGCCCTATGGGACTCCCAATCACGGCCGGTTGTGATACAGCCTGGAATCGAACCAAGGTCTGTAGTGACACCTCTAGCACTGAGATCAGGGAGCCACTCGGGAGCCCATATTATAAGTCATTATTGTGACATAGTAAGTCATTATTGTAAGATGGTGATAAGGGAATTTATATGTTTAAAGTAATAATAAGAGAATCTGAATGACATTAAGAGTAATGACTAAATTATTTCACCCTAATTGTTACAGAAGCTTAGACAATGTGTTTAGACATAATACTAGAATATTGTGAGACAGTGGGAACATTGTGTGATAAAGAAGAACTGACAACAGACATGTTTTGGTATTGTGAGACCAAGGACAGGTGATAAAGTTCCTCCACCCAGGGAGGAACAGATGCGCTTGTAGACTTGTAGGCGCTTGTAGGAGTTATATAAAAGGCTATGTGCATTATATGATTTTTAGAGCTCTCATGAATAAACTACAACGAACCTTTTGCAGAATCTGAGTCTTTGCCTAATTCTTATTAACCCTAGCTTTACAACCTAGGTGGAATTGGTCAAAGCTATAGTGATTGTTATCATCATTGGGATTGAAAATTCTCATGACAGATAGTAAGTTGTTATTTTGAGATAGTAAGTAATTATTGTAACAGTTAATCGTGTAGTATTTTTTATGAGATAGTAAGTCATTATTATGAGATTGTAAGTCAATATTGAAAGATAGTAAGTCATTATTATGAAATAGTAACTCATAATTTCACAGATATTAAGTAATTATTATGAGATAGTCAATTATTATTATTATGAGATAGAAAGTTGGTAGTATAAGACAGTAAGTCATTATTTTGAGATAGTAAGTCATTTTTGTGAGATAGAAAGTCATTATTGTAAGATAAGTCGCTATTGTAAGATAATAAGTCATTATTTTAAGACAGCAAGTCATTATTGTGATATAGTAGGTCCTTATTGTAACAGTTAATTATTTAGTCATTATTATGAGATAATTAGTCAGTATGTTAAGATAGTAAGTCATAATTGTGAGATAGTAAGTCAATATTATGAGCTAGTCAATCATTATTATGAGATAGTAAGTCATTATTGAAAGATTGTAAGACATTATTATGAAATAGTAAGTCATTATTTTGAGATAGTAAGTCGTTATTGTAAAATAGTTAATCATTTGGTCATTATTATACGATAGTAAGTCAGTATTGTAAGATAAAGTAATTATTATGAGATAGTAAAGTCATAATTATGAGATAGTAAGACTTTATTATAAGATAGTAAGTTGTTATTGTGAAATAGTAAGTCATTATTATGAGATAGCAAGTCATTATTATGAGATAATAAGTCATTATTGTGATATTGTAAGACAGAATTTCACAGATAGTAAGTGTGGATGATGGACATGGAATAGTCCTGCAGGTTGACCCCTTTTAACAGGGCAATCTGGGATTCAAACACGAATAAAGCTTACTCCCTGCCACTGTATTTGGTAAACAGTTGAGAAATGGGGCAGGAGAAATGTAACTACTCTCAGATACAGTTGAAGTCGGAAGTTTACATACACCTTAGTAAAATACATTTAAACTCAGTTTTCCACAATTCCTGAGAGAATTATTTATTTCAGCTTTTATTTTTTCATCACATTCCCAGTGGGTCAGAAGTTTCCATACACTCAATTAGTATTTGGTAGCATTGCCTTTAAATTGTTTAACTTGGGTCAAACGTTTCGTGTAGCCTTCCACAAGCTTCCCACAATAAGTTGGGTGAATTTTGGCCCATTCCTCCTGACAGAGCTGGTGTAACTGAGTCAGGTTTGTAGGCCTCCTTGCTCGCACATGCTTTTGTTCAAACATTTTCTATAGGATTGAGGTAAGGACTTTGTGATGGCCACTCCAATACCTTAACTTTGTTGTCCTTAAGCCATTTTTCCACAACTTTGGAAGTATGCTTGGGGTCATTGTTCATTTGGAAGACCCATTTGCGACCAAGCTACAACTTCCTGACTGATGTTTTGAGATGTTGCTTCAATATAGCCACATAATTATCCTTCCTCGTGATGCCATCTATTTTGTGAAGTGCACCAGTCCCTCTTGCAGCAAAGCACCCCCACAACATGATGCTGCCACCCCCATGCTTCACGGTTGGGATGGTGTTCTTTGGGCTTGCAAGCCTCCCCCTTTTTCCTCCAAACATAACGATGGTCATCATGGCCAAACAGTTCTACTTTTGTTTCATCAGACCAGAGGACTATTCTCCAAAAAGTGCGATCATTGTCCCTATGTGCAGTTGCAAAGCGTAGTCTGTCTTTTTTATGGCGGTTTTGGAGCAGTGGCTTCTTCCTTGCTGAGCGGTCTATATAGGACTCGTTTGTCTGTGGATATAGATACTTTTGTACCTGTTTCCTCCAGCATCTTCACAAGGTCATTTGCTGTTGTTCTGGGATTGATTTGCACTTTTCGCACCAAAGTACGTTCATCTCTAGGAGATAGGTGTTTATACTTGCTTACTATTGTTTGTACAGATGAGCATGGTGCCTTCAGGCGTTGGACCAGACTTGTGGAGGTCTACAATATTTTTTCTGAGGTCTTGGCTGATTTCTTTTGATTTTCCCATGATGTCAAGCAAAGAGGCACTGAGTTTGAAAGTAGGCCTTGAAATACATCCACATGTACACCTCCAATTGACTCAAATTATGTCAATTAGCCTATCATAAAGCCATGACATAATTTTCTGGAATTTTCCAAGCTGTTTAAAGGCACAGTCAACTTAGTGTATGTACACTTCTGACTCACTGGAATTGTGATACAGTGAATTATAAGTGAAATAATCTGTCTGTAAACAATTGTTGGAAAAATTACTTGTGTCATGCACAAAGTAGATGTCCTAACCGACTTGCCAAAACTATAGTTTGTTATCAAGAAAGTTGTGGACTCGTTGAAAAACTAGTTTTAATAACTCCAACCTAAGTGTATGTAAACTTACGACTTCAACTGTACATTCTCACTTACTATCTCATAACTCATTGTCAGATAAAAAAATGTTGGTGCTGAGAACGGGCTTCCAAAGGTCACGCATAGATTACCTCTTCAGAGATTGATATGTAATTTCCTGTTGTCATGACCACCCTCGTCTCAACAGCCCTATATACTGTAAATGCACCCCTCGCTCCTTTCACAGGAACTGTGATGTGGTGTCACAGCTATATTTTTGAGGATCACTCTTCAAAGCCAATTATCTGCCTCTGCTCGATATAATTTCCTGTTTGGTTTGTTATATTGTGGTTTCTACCCACCATTTTGGAATGGAAGAAGAGAAACAGAACACATCAGCTCACTAATATTCTCTCTACGTATACTAACTTACTACATCATTTACCATGATAAAATCATATCCATAAAAAAAAAAGATTCCAGTGAATTAGAATACACCTCGTTGAAAATGACAAATGACTCCTAAATATACAGATGACAAGCATACCCAAACCGGTATGCTGTATAATTGTCTGTCATCTCCCATCTTGAAATAATGTGCTATGGAGAAACAAATGCAGTATCCATGTGCAAAAACCCTCCAAACGTCGACATTTCTAACTCTCATTATGACCGTTTAGTGCACTGCTCATGCGTCAGTACGGCAAATGGAGACTGACATCTTGAGAGGTAATCCCTTCTTTGCCTTGCCTATTGTCATAACTCTGGGCTGTGAATCTAAGCAGATACCCTTGCAGGTCTCATCTGAGAGTTATTCAACAGAGAGTGTGAAGGAAGGCTCCACCGGCCTTCATCCTGAATAATCGTCAGGCTGACACTTCTCTGAGAAGTTTATAGTCTAATTGTCCATGGGGAAAGAAAATACAATTAAAAATTAAACCTTGGTTCTTGATTCTAAACACATAATTCAGATCTTGTAAGCTTAAAACAAGCTAACATTTCACAATTTGTTTCTCCTCTGTTTTAAATTGCTTCAAAACCTAGATGATGAAAATACAGTACAGGGAAGCTTTTAGACAAATGAGTGAAATTGCTAGCTCGCTGATTGAAACAGATCACAATGTCTGCTGCAATGTCAGTTAGTTGATACTGCTCTGAGCTCTGGTGTAACGGCAGCCTTCCTCCTCTTCACGAGAAGAGAGGGTGTAACAGGGATCGGACCAACACGCAGCGTAGCCAGTGCTCAACATGTTTAATAAAACGATAAACAGTGAACACTTACAACGAATACAAAATAACAAATGTGGCAAACCGATACAGCCCTATCTGGTGCAGAGAAAACACAAAGACAGGAAACAACCACCCACAAACCCCAACACAAAACAAGCCACCTATATATGATTCCCAATCAGAGACAACACAAAACACCTGCCTCTGATTGAGAACCATATTAGGCCAAACATAGAAACAGACAAACTAGACACACAACATAGAATGCCCACCCAGCTCACGTCCTGACCAACACTAAAACAAGCAAAACACACAAGAACTATGGTCAGAACGTGACAGTACCCCCCTCCTGAGGTGTGGACTTCGAACGCACCCCCTAAAACTCTAGGGGAGGGTCTGGGTGGGCATCTGTCCGCGGTGGCGGCTCCGGCGCTGGACGAGGACACCACTCCACCATTGTCTTTGTCCCCCTCCTTAGCGTCCTTTGAGTGGCGACCCTCGCCGCCGACCTTGGCCTAGGAACCCTCACAAAGGGCCCCATCAGACTGAGGAGACAGCTCCGAACCGAGAGGTAGCTCAGGACAGAGAGGTAGCTCAGGACAGAGAGGTAGCTCCGGACGAATGGCAGCTCCGGACTGAGTGGCAGCTCCGGACTGAGTGGCAGCTCCGGACTGAGTGGCAGCTCCGGACTGAGTGGCAGCTCATGACTGAATGGCAGCTCATAACTGGAGGGCAGCTCATGACTGGAGGGCAGCTCATGACTGGAGGGCAGCTCATGACTGGAAGGCAGCTCATGACTGGCGGGCGGCTCTGGCAGCTCCTGACTGACTGGCGGCTCTGGCAGCTCCTGACTGGCTGGCGGCTCTGGCAGCTCCTGACTGGCTGGCGGCTCTGGCGGCTCCTGACTGGCTGGCGGCTCTGGCGGCTCCTGACTGACGGACGGCTCTAGCGGCTCCTGACTGACGGACGGCTCTAACGGCTCGGGACAGACGGGCGGCTCAGATGGCGCTGGGCAGACGGATGGCTCAGATGGCGCTGGGCAGGCAGGCAGCTCAGATGGCGCTGGCAGGCAGCTCAGACGGCGCTGGGCAGGCAGGCAGCTCAGACGGCGCTGGGCAGGCATGCAGCTCAGACGGCGCTGGGTAGGCAGGCAGCTCAGACGGCGCTGGGCAGGCAGGCAGCTCAGACCTGCTGAGGCGCACAGTAGGCCTGGTGCGTGTTGCCGGAACTGGTGGTACCGGTTTGTAGACACGCACCTCAAGGCTAGTGCGGGGAGCAGGAACAGGGCACACTGGACTCTCGAGGCGCACTATACACCTGGTGCGTGGTACCGGCACTGGTGGTACCGGGCTGAGGGCACGCACCTCAGGGCGAGTGCGGGGAGAAGGAACAGTGCGTACAGGGCTCTGGATACGCACAGTAAGCTTGGTGCGTGGTGTAGGCACTGGTGTTACTGGGCTGGGGCGAGGAGGTGGCGCCGGATATACCGGACCGTGAAGGCGTACAGGAGCTCTTAAGCACCGAGCCTGCCCAACCTTACCTGGTTTAATGCTCCCCGTAGCCAGGCCAGTGCGGCGAGGTGGAATAGCCCGCACTGGGCTGTGCTGGCGAACCGGGGACACCATGCGTAAGGCTGGTGCCATGTACACCGGCCCGAGGAGACGTACTGGAGACCAGATATGTTGAGCCGGCTTCATGGCACCTGGCTCGATGCCCACTCTAGCCCGGCCGATACGTGGAGCTGGGATGTACCGCACCGGGCTATACACACGTACAGGAGACACCGTGCGCCTTTCCGCACAACACGGTGTCTGCCCGTACTCTCGCTCTCCACGTCAAGCCCGGGAAGTTGGCGCAGGTCTCCTACCTGACTTCGCCACACTCCCCTTTATCCCCCCCCCCCCAAGACATTTTTGGGGTTTCTTCTCGGGCTTCCTGGCCAGCCGCGTTCCCTCATAACACCGGTTCCCCTTCGCGGCTGCTTCCGCTCTCCTAGCTGCCTCCACCTGTTCCCATGGAAGGCGATCCTTACCAGCCAGGATCTCCTCCCATGTGTAGCAACCCTTTCCGTCCAACACCTCTTCCCAAGTCCATTCCTCCTGGTACCGCTGCTGCTGCTGCTGCCGCTGCTGCCCGTTGCTACGCTGCTTGGTCCGAGATTGGTGGGTGGTTCTGTAACGGCAGCCTTCCTCCTCTTCACGAGAAGAGAGGGTGTAACAGGGATCGGACCAACACGCAGCGTAGCCAGTGCTCAACATGTTTAATAAAACGATAAACAGTGAACACTTACAACGAATACAAAATAACAAATGTGGCAAACCGATACAGCCCTATCTGGTGCAGAGAAAACACAAAGACAGGAAACAACCACCCACAAACCCCAACACAAAACAAGCCACCTATATATGATTCCCAATCAGAGACAACACAAAACACCTGCCTCTGATTGAGAACCATATTAGGCCAAACATAGAAACAGACAAACTAGACACACAACATAGAATGCCCACCCAGCTCACGTCCTGACCAACACTAAAACAAGCAAAACACACAAGAACTATGGTCAGAACGTGACATCTGGGTTTTGTGTTAGTACTGCTGCTTGCGTCAACCTGAGATGTAAAACACATGTGAGGGCGAGAGATTTATTAATTAGTTAAAGGTAATTTACTGTAGCAAGGTTCAAATGTATACCAACCCAACCCGCTCATTTCTGAAGTTGAAAGGAGCCTGGAACCACATGCTATTTTAAGATGCCATGAGCATGCCAACTCATCTTAATCGCACCCTGTACCAGGCACTAAGAGACCAATAAAAAGATAGAGTCGAATTTAAAATGTAATTACCTGCATTTAAGCCTCTGGTTGGAACAGGTCATATCCACCCCATCAATATCACATGGTTATAGAATATAGTTGTATTCTGCTGATAGGCAAAATTATTCTCATCGTCGCCTGAAGCTACTGTATGGCCATAATTTGAAGTGAAATGGCAACAGTGCACAGTTTACCTCAAAGACTGAAATTTACACAATTTATCATTATGTCCGCACAGAGCTGGCATGAGGTATTACCATTTTCAGCCCTTGTGGGATTGTGTTAGCTTCCAGAGGGCACTGGCCTTGGTGCCAAGGATAAAGCTGAGAAACCTAAGCTGCGTTTGAGGACTATGTTTGAAACTTCTCAAGCTACTATATGTCCCCAGTCAGAAGTCCTCATTTGGAACAGCAGGGCTTGTTGTGATCCCCAGTCAGAAGTCCTAATTTGGAACAGCAGGGCTTGTTGTGACCCAGTGTTCAGATAACACGCACAGTCTATTTGTTTCTGTAAAACAAAAACGTTCATCCTTATTTATGAAAGACACAGTCAGGCCAAGCTCAGTAATATAAAACACTAGCAATAAAAACAAAGAAGTAGAAAAAAACAAGACGTTATAAACACAAATAATCCCACTGACAAGACATTAAATATAATATAAACATTAGAGATCATTTGGAGGAAAATACGATGACCTCAATAAAGCTGTCCAAAGAGACGTTTTTCATTTAGACCTTGTTGACACCATAATCCACTGTGGAATGTTTCTACAGACAGCTTGGCAGTTTGATACATAAAGAGAATGGAGAATAAATCATATTTTACATACAGATGTAGGATATTCCTTTTATCACTCTTTTGTTGTACCACAGGAAATGCAGATGAGCTTTGTGATTTACATAAATGCACTGAAAACCCACACTAACACACGGTTTTATTAACAGTATTGCACTTTTCATGTAGCCTGCTTTTAGCCAGCTAATAGCCTAACCACCGATCAAGCAACATTATGGACTTAACATTCAAAACATTCATCCTGTTGTTGCAGGATTATTTTGCTGTGACAATACTGGTCAAATTACAATCCTACATCTGTAGGTAACATAGAAGAAAATCCCCAGGGAAGGCAGAAGCTTCATAGGCCTCAGCACAGGTTGGTAACGTTTTTGATACGGCTTAGGTTTAGTGATTCCATAATAGTTTTATATTGAAGTGTTTGATCTCGCAGATACGAGCCAGAATTCAAATACATTTTTATATGGGCAACTGAATACTTTTATTTGCTGTAAAAGCCTAACCATACACCTAAGTGCAGGGCTATTGTCCTGGGGTCCAAAAAAAGAAGTTCTGATAAGTTTAACTTCGAGGTGCGTTTCTGCGATTTTACATCAAAGGCGACAATATTAGAGAGGAGATTGGATTTGCCATTTTGAATCTCTCTATGGATTGTGACAACGTATTTCATAAGAAAAGATAGGATCATCCACATCAAAGGTAGAAGAACTACGATTCGCTTATATTACCATCTCTGAAAATCGCAAAAACACTGGTGGCCTAAATTGGGGACGGACACTTTGATTGAGTTCAACTCGAAAGATAAATGCCATTTCAACGAGTCATCACAATGTTTCAATGTCCCAAATAGGCTGTTGCCTATTGTCTGCATTGTGAAGACTTATGGTTAGGTCGGTGGCTTCTATGGCACTCTGCCCTAGAAAGTGTGAGGTGTTTGTCTTGGATGCTGTCCATCGCAGTGAAGTCAGACATATCCACCCAGACAATTCTTCTCCCTGAGGAAAGTCTCAGAGAAACTCTTGAGCCTCCAATTTCACCCCACCTCCTAGACAAACCCTGCTGACTCCAGCTTTTAAAATAAAAATGATCTGTTTACTGTCATGATGTTACTGTGTCTTCCAGTTATCGGTGAAGAAGGTTTTGAACTCCACGTGAGCTTGGCTTTGCAGGTCTGATGCAATGCGATGGTTAAGACTCCATCACTGTGAACAGCTCAGTTTCTATCTGGCCTCTAGCGAGGTATCTTCAACTTAGATACATGTGTGTATGGGGTTGCCTGCATTGTGCATGAGGTTGCCATGTAGCACCCTTTTGGTTCAAGGTAGAACCCTTTTTGGTTCCATGTCGAACCCTCTGTAGAATGGGTTTCGCATGGAACCCAAGAGAGTTCTACCTGGAACAAAAAGGGTTCTACATGGAACCAAAAGGGTTCTTCAAAGGGTTCTCCTATGGGGAAAGCCAATGAACCCTTTTAGGTTCTAGATAGAAAAAAATGTGATAATTGTGCACACACACACATACACACAAACACACACACACACAAACACACACACACACACACACACACTCTTTCCCCACCATGGCTAAACAGTGGGTGCAGCCGAGAGGATGACAGCTGGCAATTTATACACTTCAAAGTAAGAGCCCCCCCATGGATTAGAAAGACCTTAGCGGAACATGGGGAAGGTAACATAATCTGAATGCAGAAAGACATGGTTACATTCTTTATTTACCAAACACTGCTACCACTGCCTTTATTGCAGTATTAAAAAATGAAGCAGGAAAGAGGACTAAGCCTTTTTTTTTAAGACTGGCACCGGAAGACAAATGCTTGGCAGTCATTGTTGAACTTTGCTTGTCCTCAAAGTTCTTCATTCCACACCATGATGTTTCTTAAACACTGGTATGCTCAAACAAACATTGTTCTTTCTCAAAATACCATGTTGAACACGTGTTTATCAGGTTAGGACAACAAAGAGTTTATTTTAGGCTCACTTATAGCTGAGTATGAAATACTTGTCTGTGTTAACAGAGACAGGAAGCAGGAGAAGGTAATTAAATATTCAGTAGACGCTCCTTTGGTGTACGTTGACTAAGCCTAAAAGGATATTTAAGGGTTGGCCTCTAATTCCTAGCTTGTGCAAAGTGCTAGATCGATTTCATGCCAAGATAAATAGACATTTGCTTCAGATTAGCTCCCTGCCGATACTATCGGCGGTGAATATAAGCTGTGTGTTCAGGAGAACCTCACATAATTAAGAGGGACGTTTTGTTGCGATTTTCCAGGAGCTGATTTGGAAATGGCTGGAAACTTTCCCTTCAGAAAAGAAACCACCCTATGTCATCAGGCAAGGGTGGTTTCCTTAATGTGTAAACCTTCACTATTAGAGAGTAAACTGACTCCGGCTGTTGTTTCTTTCTGGCCGACCACTTCCAGGTTATCGGACTAGGCCAGTAGTGCTGCGACATGAATGGCACATTTAGTGGACTGCTGACTAGCGCTGTGTGGTGCTTTACGTGTGGTCTTTGACCCTCCTTTCAAACAGGTCTAAAAGAAAACAGGATTTGTAAATCATTTTAACAGGGAGAATTTATGACTAACTAGAGTGTGGCTATTTGTAATGCTCAAACAGGCAAGCCAAGATGAAGACATGAAAATAAAGTAACTTGCTGTTGGACTGTTGTTTAGTACAAGGTCATTGACATTATGCTCTTTGCAGAGTAGTAAGGTTTTAGACTGCATTAGACTGGTCATGGATTATGACTCCCTGATTTTAGTGGAACTTCTTATTTTTCGTGTATTTTCTCAGAATTGATTTCAAGACTGTTGCACTACCCTGGAAAGTTGAAATGTTAAATGAACTTTCCAAACTTTTTTCTCTGGAAAAAACTATCAATCATTGACAAATGTTGTGTTTTTCCAAATGATGAGAAAGACGAAACTCTACCTTGAAATCATAATTTAGCAGAGAGAAAGAACGTTCCTGATTGGAGTGTTATTTTTCCACCTGAACTACCACACACAGTACCGCACACTAAGCCTTGGGGCCTTCACATTGAGTAATGCTACGGGACACTGAGGGTTCCTTGTCTCATTACTAAATCATGGTCTATAGAAAACATCCTATTGAGTCAGTTTAAACAGTAGCGGTTCAGTAGGTTTCCTTTCGGAAAGAATAACAAATGACATTAAGTCCCATTAATTCCTGTCTGGTGTGTCACAGAGAACCCCAGTGTTTTGCTAACATGCGGGTGTAATACTAACACAGAGCGAAGGTAGGCCACCCCCCTCTCAGTTATGCTGTCAGTGGGTGATGAAAATAAGGAAATGGCGCTCGCTATTTTTGGAGGGCTTTGAAGTGGCAGGAAGGACAAATGTGGCCACTCATGAGGGTCAAGGCCAAGCTGGGAACAGCACATGGAACTGTGCAGTAACGTTACACTGAGATCCTGTAACCTCTGTCTATCAGAGTTAACCAACTATATGATTCCCCATTCATGTGTGTTTGAATCAACTCTTTCAGAGGGAATGTATGTCTAGTGATGGTCCAATCTATTTGGGCTTTCAGACAACTCCTTTCTGTTAATTCATAGCCAAGCCAAACATACAGTATGTACGGCCTGACAACAATAGAACAGTAGGTTCATCTAAATGCAGTATGTATGGCATGACAACAATAGAACAGTGGGTTACTCTACATGCAGTATGGGACCTATGCTTATTTATGTCTTATGGGGTATTCACAGTTGGTTGATGAATAAAGGAATTCTTTACAAATACTGCTACCTTCTTGTGAGATGAGAGTCAGAGCAGCCTTGTTCTTGTATCTACAGGAAGGCACAATGGGTCAAGGCTTCCTTTCAAGTTGTGTCAGAACTTTATTGCACTGAGTGCCGTGGAGCATGATGGGTTAGGGAGTGAATGGACTTGGATTCCTGGAAGTTGGTTTTCACGGTTAGCGGACCACGGCTAATTTATCAGAAAGAGGAAGCGAAACTCACTCAACTACCCACTATGAAACTATAAATCCTTACCACTCCCACACAACTGCTTCAGACGGACAGAAAATAATAAACTCCCAATACAAATGTTTGCCAGTAACCTACCTCTTCCAGGATGCGTAACTTTGAACTCATGTCCTCCTTGATCATTCTTGATTTGAGATTGATGTGAATTAATCATTATAATTATAAAACAATTAGGATTATAATAAGTCAACACACGTCTCATCTCATTAACATTTCCCTGCGTATCAGCCAAAAGATACTGAATATTTGATAAATCTGCACAACAAACTGGAGATGTTCCTCCTCTCAGAGACAAATAAACATTACATTGAGCCCCATACCCTTCAAAACAACAGAGCCAGTAGCCTATATATATTTTTTCCTTCTGAGTGAGTTTTTACAGGAGAAAAACATGGACAGCGTCTGCTGGTCTAATTCTTCAAGTGTCATAGGGAGTCTGGCTGTGTTTGGGTGTGTATCTGTCAGTGTCAGTGGGTGTCTTGGGAACTCCATAGGGATTTTCCAGTGAATGATTAGCGCCAATGCTCCTGGGGCCCTTGGGAGCCCATCTGACCTCCATGGCTCAGCGCCATATGGAGGAGGAGTCTGTCACCTGTGAGCCACTCGCCTCTCTGTCCCACACACAGACTGACGTGCTCCACTTCAGATGAGTGGTGACAAGCACCTGAATGGAGCCTCCCTGAATCCAAAAGTACAGTAGGATACTATAGTGATAACATCCATCATATTGCTCACATGTGCAACTTTTCTTTTCAATCAGTAGAAATAATAACAAAGCGTAGTCCCAGTCCCCGCCCTTGTTTTGGTAAAAAGCTGAAGGGGTGGCTGGAGAAATGTAACCACTCTCAAATTCATAGACAGAGTTATGGGTGCAAGGATGCATATAATTTTAACCACGTTTTAAGGTTATATAGTGTTTGTTTACATGTACTTATTTTTGATGGGGTACAATAGTTAAATTAATCTCATGAGGCATTTATAAGTTATATTCTTCAAGAATCAATAGGTAGCTACATATCATTAATTTATAAGTACAAAAATCTATGTAGCAACTGCTGATTGCCCCTTTAAAGTCAAGTCATTACTGAACTATTTAATGTAACAAATCAAACATTAAACCTCGTAAACAATTCATGGTAACTGTAACGGCTGTCTAATTCCTCCTCCTCGGATGAGGAGAAGGAGTAAGGGTCGGACCAAAACGCAGCGTTGTATGATGACATACTGATTTATTTAAATAAAGACGAAACACGAAGAACACTTGAATTGATTACAAAATAACAAACGACGTAGACTGACCTGAACATAAGAACTTACATAAACACGAAGAACGCATGAAACAGGAACAGACTACCCAAACGAACGAACAAACAAAACAGTCCCGTGTGGTAGACACAGACACAGGAACAATCACCCACAAACAAACAGTGAGAACAGCCTACCTTAATATGGTTCTCAATCAGAGGAAACGTCAAACACCTGCTTCTAATTGAGAACCATATCAGGCAACACATTTAACCCAACATAGAAACACATAACATAGAATGCCCACCCCAACTCACGCCCTGACCAACTAAACACATACAAAAACAAGGAAAACAGGTCAGGAACGTGACAGTAACCTCGTAAGCAATTAATTTAGATAATCGTAGGATTTGCTGTGATTAATCGTGATTCATAGCAAATTCTGAATTTGCTTAAATTAAACTGTAATTTAAAAAAAAATCATACAAAAAAACATTACAAGAATATTGACATCTTGATTTTGTCTAAAGTAAAGATTAGCAAAATTTGAAAAATTGAGAAAGCACATTGCATTGTTGTTTTTAGCTATATAGATTGTGTATGGGATGTTTTCATTGTCTTTTGAAAACTTTCAGACAATGCGATTAATCACAATCCCCAAAAATGATGTACAAAATTACACATGTGATCCTCTTAAGGATCTGACCTTGTTTACCAATTTTCGTCTAAAATGACATACCCAAATCTAACTGCCTGTAGCTCAGGACCTTGATCAAGGATATGCATATTCTTGATACCATTTGAAAGGAAACACTTTGAAGTTTGTGGAAATGTGAAATGAATGTATGAGAATATAACACATTAGATCTGGTAAAAGATAATACAAAGAAAAAAACATGTATTTTTTGTTGTTGTTGTACCATCATCTTTGAAATGCAAGAGAAATATCATAATGTATTATGCCAGCCCAGGCACAATTTAGATTTTGGCCACTAGATGGCAGCAGTGTATGTGCAAAGTTTAAGACTGATCCAATGAACCATTGGATATCTGTTCAAAATGTTGTATCAAGACTGCCCAAATGTGCCTAATTGGTTTATTAATACATTTTCAAGTTCATAATTGTGCACTCTCCTCAAACAATACCATGGTATTCTTTCACTGTAATAGCTACTGTAAATTGGACAGTGCAGTGCAGATTAACAAGAATTTAAGCTTTCTGCCCATATCAGATATGTCTATGTCCTGATTTCTTTTGCTACTTACAACCTCATGCTAATCACATTAGCCTTCATTAGCTCAACCGTCCTGCGGGGGGGGAGGGGGGGGGACGACACTGATCCCGTAGAGCAGTGGTTCCCAAACTTTTTATAGTCCCGTACCCCTTCAAACGGCAGCAGGAAGAATTAAGTCATCCACAATAGTATGAGGCTTGCCTGTCCTAGCCACTCGGTAGCTCACCATATAAGACGATTCTAGCCCCTTCTTATTCATGGTATCTGTTGCTTTTATACATGTCTTACTACTCGAAAGTTGTCTTTATTCTCGCTCAAAAAACTCCCGTGGCTTATTTTTCAAATTGTCATGTTTCGTTTCTAATGTCTCCGCAAGAGTGAAGGTTTCCCGTGAGAGAGTAACGGTTAATGTGATTGGATGTTAATTGTTTGACTAGGCTACCTGTATTTGACATTGTGTTGATATTTCGCTGAACACTAGATGGTTTGATTTTATTTTTGGCACTGAAAACAAGGCTACTCAGTCGAGAGAAAAACCCTCACACAAATGTATAGCCCCGTTGGAAAATATAAATGTACTGTTTGAAAATGTGAATAATAAAAATAAAATAAAAATTATTATTATATATATTTTTTAATGTGAATCATCATTTTATTTGGCGTATATCCCCGACGGCATTCGTACACGTACCCCAGTTTTGGAATACCTGCCATAGAGGTTAACTGATTAACTCCGACAGCCATAGTATGAACACATTCTGAGTGCCTTGTATCACATGCCTACAAATGCATTCATAATGTCTTGTGCATTCATAATGTATGTTTTTTAGTGAGTGTTACCGCTTTAACCCAATGGTCAACTTTTCAATGATAGATCTCTTTATTCTGTTTATTTATTTTTACATATGGTGTAATCTTTTTTTAATTTTTTAATTGAGACAGCCTCTGTTGTGATTTTTCCCTCTAGAGTTGATATTAGACACAGAAGTTTCTACGATGTAGGGTGAAGTTCCATTCCCACACTAATGGATAAGGTTAGGATTTGGGGTGGGGAAGCTGATCCTAGATCTGATGGCCATTGAAAGCTAACGTAATGAATCAGGATTCACTGACCTTTGGCCCTAGTTGTTATTAATAATGCATTTTCCTCATGGCCAGGGGGTAATGGGTTTGTGAGTCACGGCATCAACTGTGAGCCTTGTCAGGATGCATCAGGCTAACGCCTAGGTAGCCATACACTACCAATGTATTGTGTTTGTGTTGCACTATGACAAGTTCAGCTGAGTTATTGGACTGACCAATGTTCTTGGTATCGAATTGGTGTTATTTTTTTTTGCTTCTTGAGTACAACGTGATTAAAAAAGCACTAGCAATCAGGTGATTTATCAGGTGATTAAAATGGCAATAAAGCCTGGACAGAGAGATTAAGAAAAAAAAGAGAAAGTCAATAAAGCGTTGTTGTGTATGGTGATTTGTGTGTTTGATTCTGGACTTGCTCTCGCTAACCTCTGGAGGAGATGCAAAAACCTGTCCTTTCTGTGAGGGCGAAGGGGGAGGCCAGTTGGTTTAACATCTAACATCTGAGGAGATGAGGAGTAAGAGCAATGGCCGCACTAACCAAAATGGAGACATCTGTCAAACATTTTAACCTATACTTAACATTAGGCTTTACCTCTACGGTGCTAGCAAACCGTTTCCTGGTACATGATTAATACTAGTCTGATGTCAGAGGGACATTTGATTTCCCAGTGAGGCAGCTGCTTCCTAGAGACTGCAGCACTAGCCAGGCCTATTATTATCAAAATGTAACGTGCACCTGCCAATTTGGCCTCTCCATCGATACATGGACCCAATTAGACATTGGACATGTCATCTGGAGATAGATACTCTCAACAGTATTGCTGCTGGATTCTCCCATCATTCACCTCCAGCATCCAGCGCAGTTATAAACGACTCCCACATCGCAATCGATATTGACCTTCATGTTGAAATAGACACTACTTAGAAAGGATGAAGTAACTGCAGTAGTATACTACGGTGTGGTATTGTGAATCAGAGGTGAAGCTACAAATACGAGCTGTATTCATAAAGTGGCTCAGAGGAGTGCTGATTTAGGACATGTTTTGCCTTAATGAATATGTTTATATAGGGACACACCTGTGTGCACCAACATCCAAACCAAGGACACCTCAGCACTTAAACCTTGAGGGACAACAATCAAGAGAAAAGGTCAAGGAAGCAGGTCTCTCAATTGAAGGTTTTGAAAGAGTCTTTTCATACTGGAATGTATAGGAATCAAGGTGTGTTGAACTAAGAACTCTGATGGCAAACGTGAGGATGATCAATGTGCTTGGATAGAGAGGGGAGTCTCTACACATTTGGGTTCGTGCATGTTTACGATTTATTGAAAGACAGACAGACAGAGATTTTTTCATTGTTGGGACACAATTGCTTGGTTACGTCTCAGGAAAAAAGCGTTTAAATATGTTTGGACATGAACACAAAGTGTTGTAAGTACTACAGTAAATGTTCCACAATATTATTAAGTTTAGACATGAATAAAGACACCTTCACGTAAATTGCACCCTAATATGGAACAGCAGGAGACTGTGAGAAAAGGGGCATTTGGACAAGGGCTTAAATGGTAGAGAACACTGGACTACAGTCAAACACACACACACTTCAACTGTTTCATGTCTAGTGCCAAGCACGGGGTTTTCCCTCCTCCTGCAAAAAAGAAAGAAACAGAAAGTCTGTCCGGGGCCGAGGGAGGGTGTCTGCTTTAATATTATAAAAACCACAGTGGGACTTGCCTGGTTCATGCAGTAGGATCTGGCATCACGCCGGACGCCTGCGAGGCTGTATATTGGATCAGAATAATTGTCTGGGACAGCTATCTGAGATGGACAAATGAGAACCTCCCCCTGATTGACCTCATGTCCCGAGGACTGGATGGAACCATGCTGCACAGTATTTTGATATGTGGTGATACAGGTCCTCCAGGGTGTGGTGATACAGGTCCTCCAGGGTGTGGTGATACAGGTCCTCCAGGGTGTGGTGATACAGGTCCTCCAGGGTGTGGTGATACAGGTCCTCCAGGGTGTGGTGATACAGGTCCTCCAGGGTGTGGTGATACAGGTCCTCCAGGGTGTGGTGATACAGGTCTTCCAGGGTGTGGTGATACAGGTCCTCCAGGGTGTGGTGATACAGGTCCTCCAGGGTGTGGTGATACAGGTCCTCCAGGGTGTGGTGATACAGGTCCTCCAGGGTGTGGTGATACAGGTCTTCCAGGGTGTGGTGATACAGGTCCTCCAGGGTGTGGTGATACAGGTCCTCCAGGGTGTGGTGATACAGGTCCTCCAGGGTGTGGTGATACAGGTCCTCCAGGGTGTGGTGATACAGGTCCTCCAGGGTGTGGTGATACAGGCCCTCCAGGGTGTGGTGATACAGGTCCTCCAGGGTGTGGTGATACAGGTCTTCCAGGGTGTGGTGATACAGGTCCTCCAGGGTGTGGTGATACAGGTCCTCCAGGGTGTGGTGATACAGGTCCTCCAGGGTGTGGTGATACAGGTCCTCCAGGGTGTGGTGATACAGGTCCTCCAGGGTGTGGTGATACAGGCCCTCCAGGGTGTGGTGATACAGGTCCTCCAGGGTGTGGTGATACAGGTCCTCCAGGGTGTGGTGATACAGACCCTCCAGGATGTGGTGATGCAGGCCCTCCAGGGTGTGGTGATACAGGCCCTCCGGGGTGTGGTGATGCAGACCCTCCAGGGTGTGGTGATGCAGGCCCTCCAGGGTGTGGTGATACAGGCCCTCCAGGGTGTGGTGATACAGGCCCTCCGGGGTGTGGTGATACAGGCCCTCCGGGGTGTGGTGATACAGGTCCTCCAGGGTGTGGTGATACAGAGAAACCTAGAGAAACCAGAGACACTGTTCAAAGGTTTTTAGGGTGATGTTAGTGTAATGTTTGATCAGAACGGTTTTGATGATCAATGGATTTGCAGGATACAGTGACATACAGAGGGAAATATCAATGCCCCTTCCTTAGCTGTTTTTGGAAAGACATTAATGCAATATGCCATGCAGGAATCCTGGCCTCCAAGCCTTTGGCACTGTATGATGGGTAGAGCAGGTTGGTTCCTGACGTTGCAGAGATAGCCTATGGTTAGTTATCCCGGACTATATGTTACTGTCTCCAATCTTGACAGATTTGAGTCATAGGTTTATTCATCACACATCCACATGCGGGATAGCGTGCAGGCACACAGTACATACAAACACACACAGTACACACACACGCTCATGCACACATTCGTACAGTACATACTTATACAGAATGTGAACGCACGCACGCACACACACACATTTGTTTTACTATCCTTGTGGGGACCAAATTCAAATTCATATTTTCCCTAACCCTAACCCTTAACCTAACCTTAACCTTAACTCTAACTCCTAACCCCTAATTCTAACCTTAAACCTAACCATAAACCTAAGCCCTAAGACTAAAATAGCCTTTTTCCTTTTGGGGATAGCGTGCAGGCACACAGTACGTACTAACACACACACACAGTACACACACACGATCATGCACGCATTCATACAGTACATACTTATACAGTATGTGCACGCACACACACATTTGTTTTACTATCCTTGTGGGATAATTCCCATTCAAAATCCTATTTTCCCTAACCCTAAACCTAACCCTTAATCTAGCCCTAACTCCTAACCCTAATTCTAAACCTAACCCCTAAGACTAACATATCCTTTTTCCTTGTGGGGACCGGTGAAATGTCCCCACAAGGATATTTAAACCAAAAACACACTTAACCCACCAGTTATTGAGTATAAGTGGGCAATTTATTTTCCACACAGGGTCATTGGGTGTTGCATAACTTTGTTTATGAAATAAATGAAATAAGTATGTAATTGTAGTGTTATTTGTTCACTCAGGTTCGCTTTATCTAATATTAAGTTTGGGTTGAAGATCTGATAACTTTCAGAATCAAAAATATGCAAAATTCTAGAAAATTAGAAAGGGGCAAATTCTTTTTCACAGCAATGTATTTTGGGGCGGGCTTTTGCCCACCGAATACCCACCTGGGGCCAATGGGGTCATGCCTGCTGGGTAGTTATATTTCCAATTAAGTCTGATTTACAACTCTTTCAACAAGAAAGTTATGTTGGTGTCTGTGTATTGCTTTGCTCAAAGTTATACATTTTTATAATTTCTTTTCACTCATGCATGTGATGTTTTCATTTAAACGTGTCTCTTTGTCAATAAGAAACCAACTGAATGATCTTAGTTTCCCATGCCCCTTGTTCATATTATTTTAAAGGGGGGCTGAACTTCCTGATTTGGCCTTTTCTTAGGCTTGGTCATTAAGAAATGCAGCGGCCATGACTGAAGCCAAACGAGTGTTGTCTTGGGGTTCGAGTGTTGTCTTGGGGGGGGGGGGGGGGGGGTTCGCACCTGGCAAGTGTTTGTACATTCACTCTGCCATAACAGTACCCAGTTACAGTCACTCACTCTTCTAGATAACTTGAAACAGTCTAACCAGGTCTTGTGTCTTGAAGTCGCCTAGACTAGCTGGTGCGAGGCAACTTCTTTCACCAATTAGCTTTAGCCAGCTGGTGTGCGACTGTGGCAAATTTGGTTTCACATTGGATAGCCTACCGCTGGGGCTAGTTAGGGACAGTCAATAAATTACACAATGTAAATGGGACAATATTTGTATATACATTTCTCCAATATATAGTTGGTTTGAGGTTAAGTCATTGAAATGTGGAGCTATTGACATTTTAAAATATTGTCCCATGTACATTGTTTAATTTACTGATGTTCCCTAACCAGCCCCATAGGGATATCGAATGTCAAACCAAGTTGACTATGGGCATTACGATGGGGTTGCGTACAGGTGCGCTCCAAATGTATGATTTATTGGGCGCTGCTAGCTGTCGGCATGTGTGCAGTGTTGAAATAAACTCAACCCAAGGAAAACTGTTATGATACAATTTTTTCCTGTCATCTCAAAATTTTTAGTTTTGGATGAAACTGACTTTATGACCAACAACATTATTATATTTACACTTGAATCAATTTTGACACTAGAATAAATGTTACTGAGTGATATCGATGCCACATAGGCCGTTATCAAAACGAGAAGTTTCTTTTTAGGAGCAGTTGCTCTTTAATGGTCATGCCTTTCCTATTTATTTAATGAATGTGGAGAGAGGTTATCATAATTGTTTTGTTATAGAGCGGCAATAAAATACACACAATGGATCCAATCATCCGTTACCTTAGCCATTCCGTCATTAAACAACAACTGTGAATGAAATAGTTTGTTTATTTTCCAACCTCATTAATTGAGGAACATGAGTAGGGTTCCTAGATGACTGGTGCATAAAACAGATATTTACACAGATATCTGACAGTGGTGTGTTGATACTTTGTCCATTAAGTGTATACGGTGTCACAACAGACCTACTGATAGAGCCATATACAGTACATGCCTATGACCATCATCTTATTCTGTTAGATGACTTTGATGTGTAGCCATCTGCCACCAAATGTAATTTCCTCAGTCAAAATTCCCTAATGATACCAATCAGACCATTCCAATATCAATGAAAAACAGAAGCTTTATCTTGTGAGACCAAATGAAAGTCCTTATATTGCAGGGGGCTATGTCAAAATACAAGTACCTATCTCCAGTAAAACACTGACTGATTTATTTCTTCCGTCAGATACAACAACATACATCCTAAAAGGTCATGTTAAATACTTTGGTAGAGAAGAGAACACACCCATATGACATGGACAGACATAGAAATGAATGATATTGAAGAACAACACTCAACTACTGTACAAATGAATGAGAAACTACAATTAATTTCAGCATACAAAAAAAGCATATTGGGCATTAAATTCCCTTTCATTGAACAAATAAATATCTATTATCCACGAATCTATTCTTCCACTCACTAATTGGGGTTATATGAAGTTCTAAAGCAAGCAGATGTTTACACCTTTGCTGAGACGCTATGTACGTTGAAATGCATCTTGGTCTAAGTGTGTAACTATCTCCTCACTGAATACAAGTATCTTTGGTAGAAAAATATGACAGCACAGAAGAACCATGAAAATGAAACATTTACACATAACAGTTTGCACCAGTATGACAGTTCAACATTATTACCACTATTTCACTCCAGAGATCTAATCAGTGGGAAAATGGGGAAAAGAAGTGAGGAATCACTGATAAACAGTGATCCTTTATGGGATTATAAAGTAGCAGAGGAATTGGCCTGAAGGCAGCTCACTTATATACAGAAAGGTACTTGAATGAAGAGGAGCCCAATTTCTCAGATACTCCCTGGCCACGTGTTGAATTTTCACAAGACCCCTTAAAGGTATTTTGCACAAAAAAAGCACAAAAAAATCTCAGAAGCAAAGGGAGAGAGAACCTTCAGAGATTAAAGAATTATTAAGATTGGTCCATCATTCCAGTGCAGTCTATCCATCTCCTGTCTCTTCAATGCACTCAAAGTCAACTACAGGTCCTCCACAGCGGCCAGATCCATCCACAAATGAAGTAGTTCCAGTCAGTTTTTAACCTCGTCCAATTAACAAGAGAACGAGGATTGGCTGGGAGACGCTGGAAGACGCGTTCAGTTTCAAGTGTCTCCTGGGATGCCGGTGGCTCCAGTACACAGGTTTGAGATCAGTCCCAGTCATCTTTGCACACACAGGCACACTCCTCGTGGTGTTCCAGGGGCACATCGGTCATGGACTTCTGCAGGCCTCGGCCCCCGCTTCGGTGCTTCAGCAGGAGAACCTACAGAGGGCGGCGAACCAGAGAGCAGATTGAGAGTTGCCCTCCACCAAAAACAACATCAAACACATTTACATATCATATGTTTCAATTAGCTACATGACAGAAATGTCTCCATGATAGGCTACATTTGTTATACATCAATGACACATTTCAACCACCAAATAACAGGATGTAATTTAGCTTGGGTTTATTATGCTTATCTTTCTGAAAAATAATTAACTTCTTGTATAAGTAGCACATAATCTTACCAGGTAGGTACTTTTAATGACCCTTGTCTAGAAATGCAAACTTTTGATAACTTTCCCAAAATGTCCAGGTTTTCCAGAAATCATGGTTGGAAGATTCCTGGATTTCCAGTGTATTACCTCCTGATTCCAGGAATATTCAAACCTCTGAACTTTGCAACGCTACGTATGCCACATTTTTACCTCATGGTACTTGTTGACTACCCGGGTGGGCACACACTGGCAGTCGAAGCAGCGGTGCGAGCAGCAGGCACAGTTACCCCCGCAGCGCTTCACCAGGAGGCAGCTAGGCCAAAAGATGGCGTCCGTCCTCTTGAGCTCCTCCCTCAGGGAGACGGAGAAGTTGCGCGGCGTGCAGCTGTACAGTCTCACCTCTTCTCTCAACAGGTTGAGATCCACCCCTGTTCAAGAAATAGTTTAATCTCATCACGTCAGCCTAAAATTATTAAACACATTGTACTAAATTCCAAAGAAGGGGCATCAATTCCTAAGTTGACATTACATTGCCATTTTCAAAATGGTAAAACTGTCTTGAAAAAGTTTAAAGTTTTTTCCCTCCATCTCAACATGACAAACTTGTCTTCCACTGCAATTCCTATCACTACAACCCCAGCTGTCAGCCATACCTCTGGATTTCTTGTTGTGGAGGAATGACTTTCCTAGGATGTGCCAAGTGGGCTTGTACAGGTCTTCCATGTCCTGCTGCCATCTCTCGGGCTCCAGATACTTCATGACCTCCTCCACGGTGCTGAGGCCAGCCACGGCCTCAGACAACGCATCTGAGCTCTGCAGAGATGGAGCTGGAGTTACCTCGGGCTTCAATACACTCTAAAGAAAACCGGCACAGGGAAAGACGGGGGGAAAATGTTGTTAGACTTCAGCCTCATGGCCTAACTGAATTAAGCATCAATTAATGGATTATTGTAGAGAGCCCCATACAATTACAGCATTGAATCAGAGGTTTAAACAGAATTATACAGGTATTACAGGCGAAACCCCTGAAAAGTAAGATACGATTTACATAACGAGTGATTGTGCTACAGTGCATTACAAAACTGAACATCAAAGCTCCATTTTGGAATCTATAGATTCCACAGCTCTTCACTTAGATAGATTTCCATCCAGAAATAACTTCAGTAGCAACAAGGTTTAAGCTGAGACTTCTTTCTGTTACAATGAGGGGCAGTATTGTTTGTTTTCTCTGACTGATATCTGCCTAAGACAAGGAATGTCCGTCCTCTTGAGCTCCTCCCTCAGGGAAACAGAGAAGTTGCGCAGCTCTGACGCTCGTCGGATGCGGCAAGGCTTGCAAACCATTACAGACTGCAAAGGGAAGCACAGCCAAGAGCTGCCCAGTTACACGATTCTACCAGATGAGCTAAACTACTTCTATGCTCGCTTCGAGGCAAGTAACACTGAAACATGCATGAGAGCACCAGCTGTTCCGGGAGACTGTGTGATCACGCTCTCCACAGCCGATGTGAGTAAGACCTTTAAACAGGTCAACATTCACAAGGCCGCGGGGACAGATGGATTACCAGGAAGTGTACTGCGAGCATGCGCTGACCAACTGGCAAGTGTCTTCACTGACATTTTCAATCTCTCCCTGTCCGAGTCTGGAATATCAACATGTTTTAAGCAGACCACAATTGTGCCTGTGCCCAAGGACACTAAGGTAACCTGCCTAGATGACTACCGACCCGTAGCACTCATGTCTGTAGCCATGAAGTACTTTGAAAGGCTGGTCATGGCTCACATCAACACCATTATCCCAGAAACCCTAGACCCACTCCAATTTGCATACCGCCCCAACAGATCCACAGATGATGCAATCTCTATTGCACTCCACATTGCCATTTCCCACCTGGACAAAAGGAACACCTATGTGATTATGCTATTCATTGACTACAGCTCAGCGTTCAACACCATAGTGCCCTCAAAGCTCATCAATAAGCTTCGGACCCTGGGACTAAACAGCTCCCTCTGCAACTGGATCCTGGACTTCCTGACAGGCCACCCCCAGGTGGTAAGGGTAGGTAACAACACATCCGCCAAGCTGATCCACAGGGGCCCCTCAGGGAAGCGTGCTCAGTCCGCTCCTGTACTCCCTGTTCACTCATGACTGCACGGCCAGGCACAACTCCAACACCATCATTAAGTTTGCCGATGACACAACAGTGGTAGGCCTGATCACCGACAATGCGAGACAGCCTATAGGGAGGAGGTCAGAGACCTGGCCGTGTGGTGCCAGGACATCAACCTCTCCCTCAATGTGATCAAGACAAAAGAGATGATTGTGGACTAGAGGAAAAAGAGGACCGAGCATGCCCCCATTCTCATCGACTGGGCTGCAGTGGAGCAAGCTGAGAGCTTCAAGTTCCTTGGTGTCCATATCACCAACAAACAAACATGGTCCAAGCACACCAAGACAGTCGTGAAGAGGGCACGACAAAACCTATTCCCCCTCAGGACACTGAAAAGATTTGGCATGGATCCTCAGATCCTCAACAGGTTCTTCAGCTGCACCATCAAGAGCATCCTGGCGGGTTGCATCACTGCCTGGTATGGCAACTGCTCGGCCTCCGACCGCAAGGTACTACAGAGGGTAGTGCGAACGGCCCAGTACATCACTGAGGCCAAGCTTCCTGCCATCCAGGACCTCTATACCAGGCGGTGTCAGAGGAAGGCCCTAAAAATGGTCAAAGACTCCAGCCACCCTAGTCATAGACTGTTCTCTCTGCTACCGCACGCACGGCAAGCAGTACCGGAGCGCCAAGTCTAGGGCCAAGAGGCTTCTAAACAGCTTCTACTCCCAAGCCATAAGACTCCTGAACATCTAATCAAATGGCTACCCAGACTATTTCCATTGCCCCCCCCCCCCCTTTCACACCGCTGCTACTCTCTGTTGTTACCATCTATGCATAGTCACTTTAATAAAGCTACCTACATATACATATTACCTCAACTAACCAGTGCCCCCGCACATTGACTCTGTACCGGTACCCCCCTGTATCTAGTCTCGCTATTGTTATTTTACTGCTGCTCTTTAATTACTTGTTACTTTTATTTCTTATTCTTATCCGTATTTTTTAAAACTCAAATTAAATACATTTTTATTTGTCACATACACATGGTTAGCAGATGTTAATGCGAGTGTAGTGAAATGCTTGTGCTTCTAGTTCCGACAATGCAGTAATAACCAACGAGTAATCTAACCTAACAATTCCACAACTACTACCTTATACACACAAGTGTAAAGGGATAAAGAATATGTACATAAAGATATATGAATGAGTGATGGTACAGAACGGCAGAGGCAAGATGCAGTGGCATAAAAAGTGCATAAAAGTGGCATAGTTTAAAGTGGCTAGTGATACATGTATTACATAAAGATGGCAAGATGCAGTAGATGGTATAGAGTATAGTATATACATATACATATGAGATGAGTAATGTAGGGTATGTAAACATTATATTAAGTGGCATTGTTTAAAGTGGCTAGTGATACATTTTTTTCCATCAATTTCCATTATTAAAGTGAGCTGGAGTTGAGACAGTATGTTGGCAGCAGCCACTCAATGTTAGTGGTGGCTGTTTAACAGTCTGATGGCCTTGAGATAGAAGCTGTTTTTCAGTCTCTCGGTCCCTGCTTTGATGCACCTGTACTGACCTCGCCTTCTGGATGATAGCGGGGTGAACAGGCAGTGGCTCGGGTGGTTGTTGTCCTTGATGATCTTTATGGCCTTCCTGTGACATCGGGTGGTTTAGGTGTCCTGGAGGGCAGGTAGATTGCCCCCGGTGATGCGTTGTGCAGACCTCACTACCCTCTGGAGAGCCTTAAGGTTGTGGGCGGAGCAGTTGCCGTACCAGGCGGTGATACAGCCCGACAGGATGCTCTCGATTGTGCATCTGTAAAAGTTTGTGATTGCTTTTGGTGACAAGCCAAATTTCTTCAGCCTCCTGAGGTTGAAGAGGCGCTGCTGTGCCTTCTTCACAACGCTGTCTGTGTGGGTGGACCAATTCAGTTTGTCCGTGATGTGTACGCCGAGGAACTTAAAACTTACTACCCTCTCCACTACTGTCCCGTCGATGTGGATAGGGGGGTGCTCCCTATGCTGTTTCCTGAAGTCCACGATCATCTCCCTTGTTTTGTTGACGTTGAGTGTGAGGTTGTTTTCCTGACACCACACTCTGAGGGCCCTCACTTCCTCCCTGTAGGCCGTCTCGTCGTTGTTGGTAATCAAGCCTACCACTGTAGTGTCGTCCGCAAACTTGATGATTGAGTTGGAGGCGTGCATGGCCACGCAGTCGTGGGTGAACAGGGAGTACAGGAGAGGGCTCAGAACGTACCCTTGTGGGGCCCCAGTGTTGAGGATCAGCGGGTTGGAGATGTTGTTACATACCCTCACCACCTGGGGGCGGCCCTCAGGAATTCCAGTACCCAGTTGCACAGGACGGGGTCGAGACCCAGGGTCTCGAGCTTAATGACAAGTTTGGAGGGTACTATGGCGTTAAATGCTGAGCTGTAGTCGATGAACAGCATTCTTAAATAGGTATTCCTCTTGTCAAGATGGGTTAGGGCAGTGTGCAGTGCACTGGGCCTGCAGCCTTGCGAGGGTTAACACGTTTAAATGTTTTACTCACGTCGGCTGCAGTGAAGGAGAGTCCGCAGGTTTTGGTAGCGGGCCGTGTCAGTGGCACTGTATTGTCCTCAAAGCGAGCAAAGAAGTTATTTAGTCTGTCTGGGTTGCAAGACATCCTGGTCCGCGACGGGGCTGGTTTTCTTTTTGTAATTCGTGATTGACTGTAGACCCTGGCACATACCTCTTGAGTCTGAGCTGTTGAATTGCAACTCTACTTTGTCTCTATACTGACGCTTAGCTTGTTTGATTGTCTTGCGGAGGGAATAGCTACACTGTTTGTATTCGGTCATGTTTCCGGTCACCTTGCCCTGGTTAAAAGCAGGGGTTTGCGCTTTCAGTTTCGCGCGAATGCTGCCATCAATCCACGGTTTCTGGTTTGGGAATGTTTTAATAGTTGCTGTGGGTACAACATCGCCGATGCACTTTCTAATGAACTCGCTCACCGAATCAGCGTATTCGTCAATGTTGTTGTTGGACGCAATGCGGAACATATCCCAATCCACGTGATCGAAGCAGTCTTGAAGCGTGGAATCAGATAGATCGGGCCAGCGTTGAACAGACCTGAGCGCGGGAGCTTCCTTTTTTAGTTTCTGTCTATAGACCGCGTTGTTGGTTAGGGGCTCGTAAGTAAGCATTTCACTGTAAGTGTCACGGTCGTCGAATGAAGAGAACCAAAGCGCAGGGTGGTGAGCGTACATATTCCTTTTATTTAGAAATGACGCCGACAAAAACAATAAACAAATACAAAACAACCGTGAAGCTTAAGGGCTATGTGCCACAAACAAAGTTAACTTCCCACAAAGAAAGGAGGGAAAAGGGCTACCTAAGTATGGTTCCCAATCAGAGACAATGATAGACAGCTGTCCCTGATTGAGAACCATAACCGGCCAAAACATAGAAATACAAAATCATAGAAAAACAAAACATAGAATGCCCACCCCAAATCACACCCTGACCAAACCAAATAGAGATGTAAAAACGCTCTCTAAAGTCAGGGCGTGATAGTAAGGCTGTTGTATTCGGGGCATGTGACTAATAACATTTCTTTTGAACAGTGTAGTAGATTGACACCTGGGGTATTGGTATCCCCACATGACCAGGATCAATAGGGCTCAGTTTAAAAGTAATGTACAATATAGGGAATAGTGTGCCATTTGGGAACTTGGTTTCATGCATGGTTTCTGCTCACTCTGTCTGACATGTCAGCTTGATGGTAACTTTATGTGGCGATACTGACCTAATTCTGTGTGATTGACAAGTTGAATGAATCACTGACGCCAGCAAGCGAGCACTGATAATATTGACACTTCAGCACTGAAAGTGTAACTTTATTTGGTACATTAATTACTAATGATATCAAACTCCCTATATTTTAGAGGAAGGCTACAGAGTTACAGAGTTAAGCAACATGGCTGAGGCAGAGGTTGGAAAATGTTGTTTATGCAAATGCAGTGATGAGACAAGACCGTAACTACCAATTGGATACCACGAAATTAGGGAGAAAATGGGGTAAAATGTAAAAAAATATATATACAGTGGCAAGAAAAAGTATGTGAACCCTTTGGAATTACCTGGACTTCTGCATAAATTGGTCATACAATTTGATCTGATCTTCATCTAAGTCACAACAATAGACAAACACAGTTTGCTTAAACTAATAACACACAAACAATGATACGTTTTCATGTCTTTATTGAACACACCATGTAAACATTCACAGAGCAGGGTGGAAAAAGAATGTGAACCCTTGGATTTAATAACTAGTTGAGCCTCCTTTGGCAGCAATAACCTCAACCAAACGTTTCTGTAGTTGCGGATCAGATCTGCACAACGGTCAGGAGGAATTTTGGACCCTTCCTCTTCACAAAACTGTTTCAGTTCATCAATGTTCTTTGTATGTCTGGTGTGAACCGCTCTCTTGAGGTCATGCCACAGCATCTCAATCGGGTTGAGGTCAGGACTCTGACTGGGCCACTCCAGAAGGCATATTTTCTTCTGTTGAAGCCATTCTGTTTTTTTGTGTCATTGTCCTGTTGCATCACCCAACTTCTGTTGAGCTTCAATTGGAGGACAGATAGCCTTATATTCTCCTGCAAAATGTCTTGATAAACTTGGGAATTCATTTTTCCGTCAATGATAGCAAGCTGTCCAGGCCCTGAGGCAGCAAAGCAGCTCCAAACCATGATGATGCTCCCTCCACCATACTTTACAGTTGGGATGAGGTTTTGATGTTGGTGTGCTGTGCCTTTTTCTCTCCACGCATAGTGTTGTGTGTTCCTTCCAAACAACTCAACTTTAATTTAATCTGTCCACAGAATATTTTGCTAGTAGCGCTGTGGAACATCCAAATGCACTTTTGCGAACTTCAGACATGCAGCAGTTTTTTGGGGGCAGCAGTGGCTTCTTCCGTGGTGTGAACGGAACACCATTCTTGTTTAGTGTTGTATGTATTGTAGACTCGTCAACAGAGATGTTAGCATGTTCCAGAGATATCTGTAAGTCTTTAGCTAACACTCTAGTATTCTTCTTAACCTCATTGAGCATTCTGCCTTGGTCTCTTGCAGCCATCTTTGCAGTACAGCCACTACTAGGAAGAGTAGCAACAGTGCTGAGATTTCTCCATTTATAGACAATTTGTCTTACCGTGGACTGATGAACATCATGGCTTTTAGATATACTTCTGTAACTCTTTCCAACTTCAAGCAAGTCATCAATTCTTAATCGTGGGTCTTCTGGGATCTCTTTTGTTCAAGGCATGGCTCACATCAGGTAATGCTTTTTGTGAATAGCAAACTTAAATTTGTGAGTGTTTTTATAGTGCAGGGCAGCTCTAACCAACATCTCTAATCTCATCTCAATGATTGTACTCCAGGTTAGCTGACCCCAGACTCCAATTAGCTTTTGGATAAATCATTAGCCTAGGGGTTCACATACTCTTTCCAACCTACACTGTGAATGTTTACATTATGTATTCAATATAGACAAGAAAAATCCAAGAAAAAAATCCAAGTAATTCCAAAGGGTTCACATACTTTTTCTTGCCACTGTATATATACAGTTGAAGTCGGAAGTTTACATACACTTAGGTTGGAGTCATTAAAACTTGTTTTTCAACCACTCCACAAATTTCTTGTTAACAAACTATAGTTTTGGCAAGTCGGTTAGGACATCTACATTGTGCATGACACAAGTAATTTTTCCAACAATTGTTTACAGACAGATTATTTCACTTATAATTCACTGTATCACAATTCCAGTGGGTCAGAAATGTACATACACTAAGTTGACTGTGCCTTTAAAAAGCTTGGAAAATTCCAGAAAATGATGTCATGGCTTTAGAAGCTTCTGATAGGCTAATTGACATCATTTGAGTCAATTGGAGATATACCCGTGGATGTATTTCAAGGCCCACCTTAAACTTAGTGCCTCTTTGCTTGACATCATTGGAAAATCAAAAGAAATCAGCCAGGACCTAAAAAAAAAAGTGAAGATCTCCACAAGTTTGGTTCATCATTGGGAGAAATTATTTACAAACGGCTGAATGTACCACGTTCATCTGTACAAACAATGGTACGCAAGTATAAACACCATGGGACCACGCAGCCATCTTACCACTCAGGAAGGAGTCGCGTTCTGTCTCCTAGAGATGAACGTACTTTGGTGCGAAAAGTGCAAATCAATCCCAGAAAAACAGCAAAGGACCTTGTGAAGATGCTGGAGGAAACAGGTATAGAAGTATCTATATCCACAGTAAATATCGACAACCTGAAAGTCCGCTCAGCAAGGAAGATGCCACTGCTCCAAAACCGCCATTAAAAAACAGACTACGGTTTGCAACTGCACATGGGGACAAAGATCATACTTTTTGGAGAAATGTCCTCTGGTCTGATGAAACAAAAATAGAACTGTTTGGCCATAATGACCATCGTTATGTTTGGAGGAAAAAGGGGGAGGCTTGCAAGCCGAAGAACACCATCCCAACCATGAAGCACAGGGGTGGCAGCATCATGTTGTGGGGGTGCTTTGCTGCAGGAGGGACTGGTGCACTTCACAAAATAGATGGCATCATGAGGCAGGAAAATTATGTGAATATATTGAAGCAACATCTCAAGACAGTCAGGAAGTTGAAGCTTGGTCGCAAATGGGTCTTCCAAATGGACAATGACCCCAAGCATACTTCCAAAGTTGTGGCAAAATGGCTTAAGGACACCAAAGTCAAGGTATTGGCGTGGCCATCACAAAGCCCTGACCTCAATCCTATAGAAAATTTGTGGGCAGAACTGAAAAAGCGTGTGCGAGCAAGGAGGCCTACAAGCCTGACTCAGTTACACCAGCTCAGGAGGAAAGAGGAATGGGCCAAAATTCACCCAACTTATTGTGGGAAGCTTGTGGAAGGCTAACTGAAATGTTTGACCCAAGTTATACAATTTAAAGGCAATGCTACCAAGTACTAATTGAGTGTATATAATCTTCTGACCCACTGAGAATTTGATGAAAGAAATAAAAGCTTAAATAAATAATTCTCTCTACTATTATTCTGACATTTCAAGTCTTAAAATAAAGTGGTGATCCTAACTGACCTAAGACAGGGAATTATTACTAGGATTAAATGTCAGGAATTGTAAAAAAAAAACAGAGTTTAAATGTATTTGGCTAAGGTGTATGTAAACTTCTGACTTCAACTGTATATATATTTACAATATAAAATAAAGTAAAAATAAAAAGTAACACTGTAGAATTACATAACAATAACGGGGCTATATACAGGGGGCCCGGTACTGAGTAAATAGGGATTGGGGTGTCAATGTAAATGGTCCGGGTGTCCATTTGATTAATTGTTCAACTGGCTTGTAGCTTGCGGGTAGAAACTGTTAAGGAGCCTTTTGGACCTGCTTGCCGTGCGGTAGCAGAGATAACAGTCTACGACTTGGGTGACTGGAGTCTGGTATATAGGTCCTGGATGGCACGAAGCTTGGCCCCAGTGATGTATTGGGCCATATGCACTACACTCTGTAGCGCCTTACGGTCAGATACCGAGCAGTTGCTATATCAGGCGGCGATTCAACCGGTCAGGATGCTCTTGATGGTGCAGCTGTGTAACTGTTTGAGGATCTGGGGACCCATGCCAAATCATTTCAGTCTCCTGAGGGGGAAAAGGTGTTGTTGTGCCCTATTCAGTGTTGGACCATAATAGTTTATTAGTGATGTGGACACCAAGGAACTTAAAACTCTCGACCCGCTCCACTTCAGCCCCATCGATATAAATGGGGGCCTGTTCAGACCTTATTTTCCTGTAGTCCAAGGCACTGCTTTCTATAAGAAATAACAGTTGAGATTTTTGCTCGCTATTTGAATCCATTTACTGTTGCCTGGACTTGGCACTGGGTATGAGTGTGGAATGGAAACCATTAACAGCTTGTGAATGTTGACGGTGCTACAGTCCTCCAATTAACGGCACTCCATAGGCACGGCCTCATAAGTGGCATTCAAGCACTCCTTCAGAGACAGATGAAATGCAGTGAATAAAGCTTTGGGTAGGAGCTGAGAGGCCTGACTAAAGGCATTGGGGAACAAAGCACTTAAAAGGGCCAGCGTAACTTTTGACAGGCATGAATTCTCTGAAAACGTTAATCTGGTATCGAGAATCTGGTCGTCGGGTAACTTTAGTTTTTCCTCAGAGGTTTGAAGTGTTCAGGTGTAGCAGAAACTGTCAACTATTATGGGATGGTAGATAGGGCAGCAAAGAAGGTTCTTTCCCAATATACAGTACTAGTCAAAAGTTTGGACACACCTACTCATTCAAGGATTTTTCTTTATTTTTACTATTTTCTACATTGTAGAATAATAGTGAAGACATCAAAACTATGAAATAACACATATGGAATCATGTAGTTACCAAAAAAGTGTTAAATAAAATCTAAATATATTTGAGATTCGTCAAAGTAGCCACACTTTGCTTTGATGACAGCTTTGCACACTCTTGGCATTCTCTCAACCAGCTTCACCTGGAAAGCATTTCCAACAGTCTTGAAGGAGTTCCCACATTTGCTGAGCACTTGTTGGCTACTTTTCCTTCATTCTGCGGTCCAACTCATCCCAAACTATCTCAATTGGGTTGAGGTTGGGTGATTGTGGAGGACAGGTCATCTGATGCAGCACTCCATCACTCTCCTTATTGGTCAAATAGCCCTTAAACTGCCTGGAGGTGTGTCAGGTCATTGTCCTGGTGAAAAACAAATGATAGTCCCACTAAGCCCAAACCAGATTGGATGGTAAATTGTTGTAGAATGCTGTGGTAGCCATGCTAGTTAAGTTTGACTTGAATTCTAAATATATCACTGACAGTGTCACCAGCAAAGCACCATCACACCTCCTCCTCCATGCTTCACGGTGGAAACTACACATTGCGGAGATCATTCGTTCACCTACTCTGCATTTCATAAAGACACAGCGGTTGGAACCAAAAATGGATTCATCAGACTAAAGGACAGATTTCCTCCAGTCTAATGTCCATTGCTTGTGTTTCTTGGCCCAAGCAAGTCTCCTCTTATTATTGGTGTCCTTTAGTAGTGGTTTCTTTTAGCAATTCGCCCATTAAGGCCTGATTCACGCAGTCTCCTCAGATCAGTTGATGTTGAGATGTGTCTGTTACTTGAACTCTGTGAAGCATTTATTTGGGCTGCAATTTCTGAGGCTGGTAACTCTGGGTCTTCCTTTCCTGTGGCGGTCCTCATGAGAATCAGTTTCATCATAGCGCTTAATGGCTTTTGCGACAGACTTGAAGAAACTTTCAAAGTTCTTGACATTTTCCGGATTGACTGACCTTCATGTCTTAAAGTAATGATGGACTGTTGTTTCTCTTTGCTTATTTGAACTGTTTTTGCCATATTAACAAGGCACACCTGTTAATTGAAATGCATTCCAGGTGGCTACCTCATGAAGCTGGTTGAGAGAATGCCAAGAGTTTGCAAAGCTCTCATCAAGACAAAGGGTGGCTACTTTGAAGAATCTCAAACAAATCAAAATATATTTTATATTTAACACTTTTTTGGTTAATACATGATTCCATATGTGTTATTTCATAGTTGTGATGTCTTCACTACTGTTCTATAATGTAGAAATAAAGAGCACAAATAGCACAAATAGAGAAAAACACTTGAATTAGTAGGTGTGTCCAATCTTTTGACTGGTACTGTAAATGTGGGGAAACTTGTCAGTGGTGGAACAATGCCCAGATCGGCCCAAAAGTGAAAGTCTGAAGAAGTTTTTTTCCAGTTTCCTATATTTGGAACTCTAACAGCACCACCAGACAACACAATTGTATTTGTATTAAAAATCAATACAACCTAAATACATGTGATGGAACGGAGTCAAAGACTACTTTTGTGTTTTCAGCCAATTATTTGCATGGTTATCAAAATGTGCAAGTCATCAACTCGCCTCCCTTTGACATAGCTAAGCTATGACCTCTCCTTAGCAACCCTGCAAATATTTTGCCTCATAACTGCAGTTAACATGTTCACATTCTAACTATTTTCTTGTGTTGCCTGATACTGAGTCTTTTATCTTAGCCACAACTTCATCGGGTAAGAATTCATCTCAAGAGATATAAAACCCAGACACAGAATAGAATCTATTGTATTCTGCAGCCATCACTAAAAGGTGTTTCAAATTGGTTGCAGGCTGTGTCCATCTTTTAGAAGGAAACTAGCTTAGCAGGCAGACGAGGGACAGCAACTCCTGCCAGAAACGACAGAGGAATTGACGATGTGAAGAGTGAGAGGTGAGCTGAACTAGACATCTGAGGTATGTGCTGTACATGCACATGTATTATGTCAGGAGGCACTGAAGAATGTCTGACAGGACTTTATGAATCCAGGACAATGTATCCATCAAAAACCTTGAAGCGCAATCTCATTGAGCAAGCTAATGTCACTTTCTTGCAGGATTGCATATTATGGAGGAATGTGATCAGCTCTAATGCTGGGACATATTGTACAAATATTGCATAAATAAGTGGATATATTGTTTCAGAATATTACATAAATACATACACACAACACACTACATGACCAAAAGTATGTGGACACATGCTCGTCGAACATCTCATTCCAAAATCATGAGCATTAATATGGAGTATGTCACCCCTTTGCTGCTTTATTAACAGCCTCCACTTATCTGGGAAGGAGGCTGTTAATAAAGACTTGCTTCCATTCAGCAACGAGGGCATTAGTGAGGTCGGGCACTGATGTTGTGCGATTAGGCCTGGCTATCAGTTGGCATTCCAATTCATCCTAAAAAGTATTCGATTGGGTTGAAGTCTGGGCTTGTGCAGGCCGGTCAAGTTCTTCCACACCGATCTCGACAAACCATTTCTGTACCACGCTTTGTGTACGTTGGCATTGTCATGCTGAAACAGGAAAGGGCCTTCCCCAAACTCTTGCCACACAGTTGGAAGCACAGAATCGTCTAGAATGTCATTGTATGCTGTAGCGTTACAATTTCCCTTCACTGGAACTAAGGGGCCTAGTCCGAACCATGAAAAACAGCTCCAGACCTTTATTCGTCCTCCACCAAACTTTTACAGTTGGCAATGTGCATTCGGGCAGGTATCGCTCTCCTGGCATCCGCCAAACCCAGATTCGTCTGGACTGCCAGATGGAGAAGCACAATTCATCACTCCAGAGAACACATTTCCACTGCTCCAGAGTCCAATGGTGGGGAGTTTTACACCACTCCAGCCGACGCTTGGCATTGCGCATGGTGATCTTAGGCATGCCATGGAAACCCATTTCATGAAGCTCCCGACGAACAGTTCTTGTGCTGAAGTTGCTTCCAGAGGCAGTTTGGAACTCGGTAGTGAGAGTTGCAACCGAGGACAGACGATTTTTACGTGCTATTCGCTTCAGCACTCGGCGGTCCCATTCTGTTTGCTTGTGTGGCCTACCGCCTCGCGTCTGAGCCTTTGTTGCTCCAAGGCATTTCCACTTCACAATAACAGCACTTACAGTTGCCCGAGGCAGCTCTAGCAGGGCATACATTTGACAAACTGACTTGTTGGACAGGTGACGTCCTATGACGGTGCCACGTTGAAAATCACTGAGCTCTTCAGTAAAGCCATTCTACTGCCAATGTTTGTCTATGGACATCAATTTTATACACGTGTGTGGCTGAAATAGCTGAATTCACTAATTTGAACGGGTGTCCACATACTTCTTTATATATAGTGTATTACATACACCCGCCGGACAGTTAATTAGGTACAGCCATCTATAGTAGTACCGGGTCGGACCCCCCTTTGCCACCAAAACAGCTTAAATTATTCAGGACATTCTACACAAGATGTCGGAAACGTTCTTCCACAGGAATGTTGCTCCATGCTGAGGCGATGGCATCACGCAGCTGCGGCAGACTGGACGGCGGTACATTCATGCTGCAAACATGTTTAGTACACTCAGCGTATATCTGACATGGTGCATGTGTGTGAGGTGCATACTTTGTTTGAAAGTAGATTTGTTTAAGACTACCAAGAAACACTCTGTGTGACCCTGATCTAGCCCAATGCAGTAAAAGTTACCTTTCTGTGCCATCGACCACACTGCAATTGAGGTTGGAATAAAAATAGGTTCTTAGTCTCTTGGGAACCCTGCATGGCATTGCCAGTCATATCCTTTCACTAGTCTCTCTCTCTCAAGGGCTTTATTGGCAATGGAAACATATGTTTACAGTGCCAAAGCAAGTGAAATAGATAAAACAAAAGTGCCAAAGCAAGTGAAATAGTTAACAAAAGTGAAATAAAAAATAAAACATTTACAGTAAACATTGCACTCACAAAAGTTCCAAAGGAATAGAGACATTTCAAATGTAATATTATGGCTGTATACAGTGATGTAACGATGTACAAATAGTTAAAGTACAAAATGGAAAATTAATAAACATAAATATGGGTTTTATTTACAATGGTGTTTGTTCTTCACTGGTTGCCCTTTTCTTGTGGCATCAGGTCACACATCTTGCTGCTGTGATGGCACACTGTGGTATTTTACCAAATAGATATGGGAGTTTATCAAAATTTGATTTGTTTTAAAATTCTTTGTGGGTCTGTGTAATCTGAGGGAAATATGTGTCTCGAATATGATCATACATTTGGCAGGTTAGGAAGTGCGCTCAGTTTCCACCTCATTTTTGTAGGCAGTTTGCACATAGACGGTTTTCTCTTGAGAGCCAGGTCTGCCTATGGCGGCCTTTCTCAATAGCAAGGCTATGCTCACTGAGTCTATACATAGTCAAGCTTTACTTAATTTTGTTCGGTTACATTGTTCAGGTATTCTGCCACTGTGTATTCTCTGTTTAGGGCCAAATAGCATTCTAGTTTGCAGTGTTTTTTTGTTAATTCTTTCCAATGTGTCAAGTAATCATTTTTTAGTTCTCTAATGATTTGGTTGGGTCTAATTGTGTTGCTGTCCTGGGGCTCTGTGGCATCTCTCTCTCTCAAATGGAATTTCATGACTACTCGTTCTCACAGTAAGTGTGAAGGCACAATGGACCTCAGTCCCGTAAAGGCCAACTTACTGGAGTGTGAAAAACGGATCACACTGACGCTGACATTTAGGGAGACAATGGCATTTCAGTTTGTTTTCCTTTTTTCTCTTCCCATTCAGAGATCCTCTTTCCTCCGAGCCATGCTGTGTTTTAACAACCTCTTCGCCGGGCCCTTTAGCTTTCCAAAATCGCTTCCTGTGAATTACAGACCGGGTCTTATTTTCTCCCATTTCCATGGAAGTGGTAAAGAGGAATTATTGCTTGTTTAAATATAAACTCAACTGCTGCCCCCATGGCCTGAGGTTCCAGTAGCGCTGGTTTACCACAGGGAAAAAGTGCTGCTGTTCAGTGGGGCCTTCCAGCGCCCGAGGAATGCTCAGAGAGAAGCCAGGCCGAAGCCAGGCCAAGCTACCCTTTCCTCTCGTGATTTCCGCCAGTAAACGCTCTTGCTGGCACAACACTTGGCTGCCCCGAGTCATAACATGAATGACAGGCCGCCTTGTTCTTGCTCTGTCAATCTATCAATACCCTCAAATATTAAATGTGTGGATGGATGGATGGACAGATGGATGTTGGCAGTATTTAGGTACAGTACCAGTCAAAAGTTTTAGAACACCTACTCATTCAAGGGTTTTTCTTTATTTTTACTATTTTCTACATTGTAGAATACTAGTGAAGACATCAACACTATGAAATAACACATATGGAATCATGTAGTAACCAAAAAAGTGTGAAACATATCAAAATATATTTTATATTTGAGATTCTTCAAAGTAGCCACCCTTTGCCTTGATGACAGCTTTGCACACTCTTGGCATTCTCTCAACCAGCTTCACCTGGAATGCTTTTCCAACAGTCTTGAAGGAGTTCTCACATATGCTGAGCATTTGTTGGCTGGTTTTCCTTCACTCTGCGGTCCAACCTATCCCAACCCATCTCAATTGGGTTGAGGTTGGGTTATTGTGGAGGCCAGGTCATATGATGCAGCACTCCAACACTCTCCTTCTTGGTGAAATAGCTCTTACACAGCCTGGAGAGGTGTTGGTTCATTGTCCTGTTGAAAAACAAATGATAGTAACACTAAGCGCAAACCAGATGGGATGGTGTATCGCTGCAGAATGCTCTTGTCACATGTACTCCTGCTCCTCCGTCCGGTGTTCAACATCGCCGGTTCACTAACCACCGGTCCAGGCAACACGTCATTACGCGCACCTGCGCTTCATCAATAGGCACACCTGGACTCCATCACTTCACTGATTACCTCCACTGTTTCTGTAATTCCCTTAGTTCCATTCCCCAGGCAGTATTAACTATGTGTTTCATGTCTGTACGCTGCTCGTCTATCTTGTATTGTTCCACGTTCTATTTATTATTAAACTCACCACCGGCACTTTCTTCCAGACTCCCAGCATCCACGTGACAGAATACTCACCAAATGGAAGCAGCAGGAAAGCAGGACATCTCCCAGACAGTCGATGAACAGGGATTGCTACTTCGTAAGCACCACGACCAGCTGGCGCAACCGGGCACGGCTATGGAAGAGGTTCTTCGCATTCTTCCACGTCTCGGACATGCCCGAGAGGCGTTGCCTCCCACTAGCGGAGGATGCTCTGCCACCAGTCGACCCAGCGAGCCAGCACATCAGTCCGCCCAGGTCAGCGATGCCTGTTTGTCCTTGTCAGAGGGGAGCCCCCAAGCTAGCCATGGTTATTACTCTGCTGACTGGGTGGGCATTGGAGTGGGCCACGGCCGTTTGGGAGAGAGAAGAGGAGGAGCTGGCTTCGTATGAGGGGGTTCAAGGCTCTGTTCAGAGGTATTTTTGATCAACCACCGGAGGGCAGGGAGGGGGGTGAGCGCCTAATCCAACTATGGCAGGATGACAAGGCCGCTGCAGAGTACGCACTCACCTTCTGGACAGTAGCAGCATCTAGCGGATGGAATGAGCCGACGCTCCATACGCTATTCCCGAAGAGGACTGCGAGAGGAGGTCCAAACGGAACTGGCATGTCGGGACGACAACCTCTCCTTGGACGCACTCATCGCGATGGCCATTCGGTTGGATAATCTACTTCGGGAGCGTTGGTACCCACATCTCCCTCAACCTCCCTCAGTGAATACTCTGTAGCAGAAATGAAACCTATGGAGGCAGCGGTCACTTGCCTTCCCGCGGTGGAGCGACGCAGACGGAGACATCGGAGGCTCTGTCTCTATTGTGGTCAAGGGGGCACCAGCTTTAGCAGTGTCCGGTATATCCCAAATCGGTATCCACAAAAGCAGAGGGGCGGTCGCGTTATCTTCCACCTCCCTGGGCAGGTGTGAGTATCCCATCTTCATCAGTTTCTGTTAAACCCTTTTTAGTGTCGATCACACTAGCTGGCTGTCCCTCATGTACTGTTTCTACAGCGCTAGTGGATTCCGGTGCCAAGGGGAACTTTATTGACCAGACCCTTGCCTCCTCTCTGAACATCCCCTCATATGCGCTCTTGTCTCCGTTTCAACCATTGATAATCGGCCACAAGGATCCGGGAACCATCACACACGTCAGCACACCACTCAACCTCACTGTTGAGTCCATTCATCAGGAAAACATCCCTTTCTTCATCACTAGTGCACCAGCTCACAAGATCATCCTCGGCCTCCCATGGCTCCAACGCCATAACGCCACCATAAGATGGCATCAGAGAAGAAGGCTGACGTTTTACGTGTTCCTAACCGATTGTGTTTTTTTTGTTTGTATATTTGCGTTGTTTGAAACTTATTTTGTAACTTATTTTGTACATAATGTTGCCACTACCGTCTCTTATGGCCGAAAATAACTTCTGGACATCAGGACTGCGATTACTCACCATGGACTGGCAGAATCCTTTTTTTCCTTTAACGAGTCTGACGAGCTCGACGTGAATGATATACTGCTTTCTCGGGAACAGGCCCAGATCCCCGTGATTTGCGTGAAGAGGTGGAGAAAAGGGGGCCAGAGGGTGGGCTGACTTCTGAGAATTCGTAGGTGATTGAATAAACCCCCACTTTCTTCCATTCTGCTAGCAAACATGCAATCTTTGGAGAATAATAATCGATGACCTATGAGGAAGATTAAACTACCAACGGGACATTCAAAACTGTAATATCTTATGCTTCACGGGGTCGTGGCTGAACGACGACACAATTAACGTACAGCTGGCTGGTTATACACTGTACCGGCAGGACAGAACAGCAGCGTCTGGTAAGACAAGGGGCGGCGGACTATGTATTTTTGTAAATAACAGCTGGTGTACGATATCTAAGGAAGTCTCGAGCTATTGCTCGCCTGAGGTATCTCATGATAAGCTGTAGGCCACACTATCTACCTAGAGACTTATCTGTATTTTTTGTAGCTGTTAACATAACACCACAGACTGAGGCTGGCACTAAGACAGCACTGAATGAGCTGTATTCCGCCATAAGCAAACAAGACATTGCGCACCCAGAGGCAGCGCTCCTAGTAGCCGGGGACTTCAATGCAGGGAAACTTAAATCCGTTTTACCAAATTTCTATCAGCATGTTAAATGTGCAACCAGAGGGAAAAAAACTCTGGACCACCTTTACTCCACACAAAGAGACGCATACAAAGCCCTCCCTCGCCCTCTATTTGGCAAATCTGACCATAATTCTATCCTCCTGATTCCTGTTTACAAGCAAAAATGAATGCAGGAAGCACCAGTGACAAGATCAATAAAAAAGTGGTCAGATGAAGCCAATGCTAAGCTACAGGACTGTTTTGCTAGCACAGACTGGAATATGTTCCGGGATTCCTCTGATGGCATTGAGGAGTACACCACATTTGTCATTGGCTTCATCAATAAGTGCATCGATGACGTCGTCCCCACAGTGACCATACGTACATACCTCAAACAGAAGCCATGGATTGCAGGCAACATCTGCACTGAGCTAAATTCTAGAGCTGCCGCTTTCAAGGAGCGGGACTCTAACCTGAAATCCCGTTATGCCCTCCGACGAACCATCAAACAGGCAAAGCGTCAATATAGGACTTAAATTGAATCGCACTACACCGGCTCTGACGCCCGTCGGATGTGGCAGGGCTGGCAAACCATTACAGACTACAAAAGGAAGCACAGTCGAGAGCTGCCCAGTGACACGAGCCTACCAGACGCGCTAAACTACTGCAATACTTGTTTCGCGTATTTAACACTGAAACATGCATGAGAACACCAGCTGTTCCGGAAGACTGTGTGATCACGCTCTCCGCAACCGATGTGAGTAAGATCTTTAAACAGGTCAAGATTCACAAGGCCGCAGGGCCAGACGGATTAACAGGACGTGTACTGCGAGCATGCGCTGACCAACTGGCAAGTGTCTTCACTGACATTTTAAACCTCTCCCTGTCCGAGTCTGTAATACCAACATGTTTTAAGAAAACCACCATAGTGACTGTGCCCAAGAACACTAAGGTAACCTGCGTAAATGACTACCGACCCGTAGCCATGAAGTGCTTTCAAAGGCATGGCTCACATAAACACCATTATCCCAGAGTCCCTAGACCCACTCCAATTTGCATACCGCACCAACAGATCCACAGATGATGCAATCTCTATTGCACTCCACACTGCCCTTTCCCATCTGGACAAAAGGAACACCTATGTGAGAATGCTATTCATTGACTACAGCTCAGCGTTCAACACCATAGTGCCCTCAAAGCTCATCAATAAGCTAAGGACCCTGGGACTAAACACCTCTTTCTGCAACTCCTTCCCTACCTCTCTCCAGGTCGCTGAGGCACTGTTCCAGCAGGTCTTCCGGCATGTTCCATTTATTATTAAACTCTCCACCTGCACTTGCTTCCTAACTCCCAGCGTCCACGTTATAGCTGTGGTTGCCATGCTGGTTAAGTGTGCCTTCTAAATAAATCACAGACAGTGTCACCAGCAAAGCATCCCCACACCATCACACCTCCTCCTCTATGCTTCACGGAGGGAACCACACATGCGGAGATCATCCGTTCACCTACTCTGCGTCTCACAAAGACACGGCGGTTGGAACCAAAAATCTCAAATTTGGACTCATCAGACCAAAGGACATATTTCCATATTTCTAATGTCTATTGCTCGTGTTTCTTGGCCCAAGCATGTCTCTTCTTTTTATTGATGTCCTTTAGTAGTGGTTTCTTTGCAGCAATTCAACCATGAAGGTCTGATTCACGCAGTCTCGTATGAACAGTTGATGTTGTGATGTGTCTGTTACTTAAACTTTGTGAAGCATTTATTTGGGCTGCAATCTGAGGTGCAATGAACATATCCTCTGCAGCAGAGAAAACTCTAGGTCTTCCTTTCCTGTGGTCGGTCCTCATGAGAGCCAGTTTCATCATTGCGCTTGATGGTTTTTGCAACTGCACTTGAAGAAACTTTCTAAGATCTTGAAATGCTCCGGATTAACTGACCTTCATGTCTTAAAGTAATGATGGACTGTCGTTTCTCTTTGCTTATTTGAGCTGTTCTTGCCATAATATCGACTTGTTATTTTACCAAATAGGGCTATCTTCTGTATTCCACCCCTACTTCATAACAACACAACATAAAAATTCCACAAATGTACTTTTAACAAGGCACACCTGTTAATTGAAACGCATTCCAGGTGACTACCTCATGCAGCTGGTTGAGAGAATGCCAAGAGTGTGCAAAGCTGTCATCAAGGCAAAGGGTGGCTACTTTGAAGAATCTCAAATATTAAATATATTTTGATTTGTTTAACACTTTTTGGGTTACTACATGATTCCATACATGTTATTTCATAGTTTTGATGTCTTCACTATTATTCTACAATGTAGAAAATAGTAAAAATAAAGAAAAACCCTGGAATGAGTAGGTGTGTCCAACCTTTTGACTGGTATTGTAAATCAAAACTATAATTCGGCCACTCAGGAACATTCACTGTCTTCTTGGTAAGCAACTCCAGTATAGATTTGGCTTTGTGTAGGTTATTGTTCTGCTGAAAGGTGAATTCATCTCCGTGTCCTGTGGAAAGCAGACTAAACCAGGTTTTCCCTCTTGGATGTTGCCTGTGCTTAGCTCTTAGTTTTTCTTTTACCCTGAAAAATTCCCCAGTCCTTAACGATTACAAACATACCCATAACATCATGCAGCCACCACTATGCTTGAAAATATGTATTTGCCCCAAACATAACACTTTGTATTCAGGACAAAAAGTTAATTGCTTTGCCACAAGTCAAGGGGTGTGAATACTTTCTGAAGGATTTGTATGTATGCATGCAGGTTCAATATACATGACATATGTATGTGTTCGGCATGCTGTACATATTTTCCTACTACTGTATATATTTAGTCTATAAACCAAGTGTCAACTCCCCTCTATCCCAAGCTGGTGTTCAAAAACAAATGCAAATATGAAAGTGCTTCCCAGAAATCCACTATCTGCAGTTGATTCAATCCCAGTCTAGTGTAAAGAATTCAAATCCCAGACATTCACCTGAGAAACCTCCACACCCAGCAGTTGCTTTGCATTACAGAGGTACAGTATGTATCCTATCTAAATGGCTTCATCTCAGTCTACAGCACTTATAATGTACTACCACAGATCCCCTAATCATCAACAACTTAAACCAGCAGTGACATGGAGAAAACAGCATGGTGACAGAATTTTAGGTAACACAAATACTCTCCCCCTATTGGACATTATATATAGCCCCTCACGATCCAGCCATGCCTCTTGATGTGCACTGTACGCCGGAGACTAAGCCAAAACACACCTCCTTCCCTTCCACTAGAATAAAAAAACAGTTCTACCATAGAGCAAAAACAAATGGACAAATTGTAGACCATAGGACAGATCAACATTGCTTTTGGGAATCACTGTTTAAGAGGCAAAAATCATACAGCAAACTGGATTCTTACAAGGTTATGGATTCAGAGGTTTGGAGTGCCAGTGTAGTAAATGGTTTACGATATTTAATAAGGTAATTCGTATTTACTCATTCTGATTAGGATTGATGAAGACTACAGAAAAGTTCACCTAGGGTTCAGAAGAGAAACTGCTGCTTTAGCTAATAAAATACTACTAGATCTCAGATCCTTGTTTGATTGACTGTAGGCGAAATTTCAGATGATCTGTGGTTTGTGAATAAAACATACAACTAGAGCAGAAGACAGTTGTCCTCATCTTCTCTCCCCTCATGACTTTCACATACATAAATAAATGCATTCATGATCTATCTTAGAACTTGTACAGTGCTTGGATGGGAGACTAAGCAAAGCAAGTTGATGTTGGTGTGCCGTGAATTTGGTGGAGGACCTATTCTGTATGGATTGACAGGTGTCACTGGGGACATTGTTCTGTAAAAAGATGCATTCAAATCAGTAAGGTCCTTATTCTCTGTAAATCTATCTGCTTTATAACTCTCTCTCCTGATATTCGTCTTGAAGATAAAGGAGAGAAACTATACAAAAATCAAGTCCCATCTGGTCTTTCTGACAACATCAATATGGTGCTATATGGAAGGATGATTAAACACCAAAGCTGCTCGTTCTTTTTAGCATGAACTGAAAAAGATTAACAATGCCTTTGTTCCACGGGAGACAATGAAACTCGTTTAGCAGAGATTGAAAGGTCCGGGCATGCACAAATGCTTTAGTAAACACCTCGGGGAAATAAATAATGTTCTGAGCAGGGTATCACACATCAAAGAGAAACATATCTATTAAATCATTTCTGGAGGATATGCATCAGAAATTACCTTCCAGTAATCGTTGATGTGTAAAGTGAGATGGGATATTGGAGCGGAAATCACGGCAGCACCAATCCAGTTGTCAATGCCACAAATGTTTTTCAATGCCCAAAATTGTGTAGTATCATCAAAGGTCCACTCTCAAAAAAACCTTGTGAGATTTATGATTCGGGGGATCATAATGTTCTCAAAGGCATTGAGTATGTTTACATGCACACTAATATTTCGATATTAAACTGAATTTGGCAATTGGCCGTGTCGGGCTATCGAGTGGCGCAGCGGTCTAAAGCACTACATCTCAGTGCTAGAGGTGTTACTACAGACACCCTGGTTCGAATCCAGGCTGTATCACAACCGGCCGTGATTGGGAGTCCCATAGGGCGGCGCACAATTGGCCCAGCGTCGTCCGGGTTTGGCCGGTGTAGGCCGTCATTGTAAATAAGAATTTGTTCTTAACTGACTTGCCTAGTTAACTAAAAGGTTACATGGCAAAAGTCATGTAAACACCTTACTCTGCTCATTGGCGTAAGGTCAAAATCGAAGTAACCATACACAGATTAAAAACACATGGTTTTCTGCGCAGTCTTTCGAATTATTAGGACATGTAAAAACCTTAAATCGACATTCCAGCTGTGAATTTGATCTGCACATGTGCTAGCACCAGCCGAGTGTGTCTCCTTCTTTAGCATGAGTGAAGTGTGTTTGGAACAACTGAATGTATGCGTCTTATAAAGTTTGTATGTTAAAACTACTTCTATGTAGTTCTTTAGCATGAGTGAAGTGTGTTTGGAACAACTGAATATATGCGTCTTATAAAGTTTGTATGTTAAAACTACTTCTATGTAGTTCTACTTCTATGTAGAAGCACAAGCATTTCGCTACACTCGCATTAACATCTGCTAACCATGTGTACGTGACAAATAAAATTTGATTTGATTTGATATGTCCAAAATAACATGTTCACTGTGGTAGAACGTCTATTTTGATTGCCGATTTTCTGCATTTATCAGAGTTCCATCAGGTAGCCTGATTTCAGATGTGTCCATGTAAACAGGATTTTTAGAGAAATCGTTCTTCTTGCAAAGTATGTAAACATTTTAATCTAACTACTATATTAATCTGACTAGCCACAATAATCGCATTATTGAGTGCATGTACAGTTGAAGTCGGAAGTTTACATACACCTTAGCCAAATACATTTAAACTCAGTTTTTCACAATTCCTGACATTTAATCGTAGTAAAAATCCCTGAATTAGGTCAGTTAGGATCACCACTTTATTTTAAGAATGTGAAATGTCAGAATAAGAGTAGAGAGAATGATTTATTTCAGCTTTTATTTCTTTCATCACATTCCCAGTGGGTCAGAAGTTTACATACACTCAATTAGTATTTGGTAGCATTGCCTTTAAATTGTATATCTTGGGTCAAACGTTTCAGGTAGCCTTCCACAAGCTTCCCACAATAAGATGGGTGAATTTTGGCCCATTCCTCCTTCCTCCTGAGCTGGTGTAACTGAGTCAGGTTTGTAGGCCTCCTTGCTCGCACACGCTTTTTCAGTTCTGCCCACAAATTTCTATAGGATTGAGGTCAGGGCTTCGTGATGGCCACTCCAATACCTTGACTTTGTTGTCCTTAAGCCATTTTGCCACAACTTTCATGTCCATTTGGAAGACCCATTTGCATCCAAGCTTTAACTTCCTGACTTATGTCTTGAGATGTTGCTTCAATATATCCACAAAATCTCCCACCTCATGATGCCATCTATTTTGTTAAGTGCACCAGTCCCTCCTGCAGCAAAGCAACCCCGCAGCAAGATGCTGCCACCCCCGTGCTTCACGGTTGGGATGGTGTTCTTCGGCTTGCAAGCCTCCCCCTTTTTACTCCAAACACAACGATGGTCATTATGGCCAAACAGTTCTATTTTTGTTTCATCAGACCATAGGACATGTCTTCAAAAAGTACGATCTTTGTCCCCATGTGCAGTTACAATCCGTAGTCTGGCTTTTTTATGGCAGTTTTGGAGCAGTGGCTTCTTCCTTGCTGAGTGGCCTTTCAGGTTATGTCAATATAGGACTCATTTTACTATGAATATAGATACTTTTGTACTTGTTTCCTCCAGCATCTTCACAAGGTCCTTTGCTATTGTTCTGGGATTGATTTGCACTTTTCGCACCAAAGTACGTTCATCTCTAGGAGACAGAACGCGTCTCCTTCCTGAGCGGTATGATGGCTGCGTGGTCCCATGGTGTTTATACTTGTGTACTATTGTTTGTACAGATGAACGTGGTACCTTCAGGCATTTAGAAATTGCTCCCAAGGAAGAATCAGACTTGTGGAGGTCTTGGCTGATTTCTTTTGATTATCCCATGATGTCAAGCAAAGAGGCACTGAGTTTGAAGGTAGGCCTTGAAATACATCCACAGGTACACCTCCATATGACTCAAATGATGTCAATTAGCCTATCAGAAGCTTCTAATTTTCCAAGCTGTTTAAAGGCACAGTCAACTTAGTGTATGTAAACTTCTGACCCACTGGAATTGTGATACAGTGAATTATAAGTGAAATAATCTGTCTGTAAACAATTGTTGGAAAAATTACTTGTGTCATGCACAAATTAAAAGTCCTAACTGACTTGCCAAAACTATAGTTCGTTAACAAGAAATTTGTGGAGTGGTTGAAAAACGAGTTTTAATGACTCCACCCTAAGTCTATTTAAACTTCCGACTTCAACTGTAACCGTATTCAGTGATAGGAAAACATATTTGGATAATTCAGCCTGACTAAACAGTCTTGGCCAAGGGAGGGAGCATGGCTAGCAAAGGGTCTCATGTCACTGGATAGGATGTTTTTAATCTAGATCTGCATGACTTCTGAAAAGGTCTGATCTAATGACACTTTGGGTCATTGAACAATCCAAATGGATCACCTTTAAACTGGAACATGGCTGAAGTTGATGACATCAGTTTTACTCACATTCACACAGGCCTCTACACTCTGGGGGAAAAAAGTGCTATCTAGAACCTAAAAGGGTTCTTCCTGGAACCAAAAAGGTTTTTACCTGGAACCAAAAAAGGACTCTCCTATGAGGACAGCCAAAGAACCCTTTTGAAAAACTTTTTCTAAGAGTGTATGTGCAAAATTAGGGTTAACTATGATCGGCCCAGCATACTATTAGTCTTGACAGATATCATTAAAGGTTAATGAACACAAATGGCTTCCTCTGTACTGTTTCCTATTGCAGAAAATGGGTTACAAGTTCTTACACAACCAGATGAATGTCAATTATTATAATGTTTAGGGAAAATTGCATGAAAGGCTCTTAATATTAAGACAGGCCTTTGTTTATGTGTATGCATGTGTGGGTGAGTCCCTTCAGTTAAGCATATTGGCCTCCAGATTTCATCTAATGAATATAACTGGTTGTACACACTATACGGTGTAGAATAAGGACTCAGCTCCACATTTGACCATCTTTATGGTATGAAAGTATATAGCAAACTTTTAGGTAGAATTTTGGGTGAAAAGAGTCATGGCTCACATTATTAGAAGAAGGACAACATGTTAGGCAGCTGTATACTTGAGATTCTGAAAAAAGTATCAGAAACACGAAAAAAGTCAGAAAGTACAGGAAATGCATTTGTTTAAAGAAATACATGGAAGTGTCAGCTCATCTACCAAAAAGAGAGCAAAGTCAATAAAACCAAGTAAAAAAATGTGGTAAATATAAACCAAAAGAAAACTGCAAAAGCGCATGAAAAAAAAAACCTGTCTCGTTCTCAGAAAAAAGGGAAAATAGACAAAAAGATGCACCGTTGCTGACCTCCTTTTCCCATTTGTGCCTGTCAGTAACAGAAATGATTTCTCTGCACTGCAGGCCATTACGGATTGATGAAGGGAAGAGTTGTTTACTTAGAGTGAGGCGCACACAACTGCAACATGACAGGTTAAAACATGGCAGTCTTCACTTCAGTTTATCTCTGGGTTTTTCCGTAAGTGAATTGTGTGGGCATTAAGGGGCCTCTATGTGTGTGGTCTGGGATGAGGAGAGAGCGAATGAAGGAGAGAGAAGAGAGGGGAGGGGAATGTTGGAGAGAAGACAGGGGTCAGGAAAGGAAAAAAAGTGAGATAGGGTTTAGAGAGAGAAAGAGGAGAGGCGAATAGGATGCGAGACGTAGGATGTAAACAGACAGACAGAGTAATGTGATCTTTCATTATCTAAAATGGGACTATTGACACACATCCTGCCAATAGAGGCTGACTGAATTGAGAGAGAAAGGATGGAAGAAACGGAGAGAAAGAGAGACAGAATGAGAGAGCCATGTAAAAACCTGTTATTTCAGACACAAGTCCAAAGCTAATAGTTGGATCCAGCTCTTAATCCATGTTTTATATCAAATCAAATTTCATTTGTCACATGCACAAAATACAACAGGTGTAGACTTTACTGTGAAATGCGTTCTTACGAGCCCTTTCCCAACAAAGCACATGTAAAAGAATATATAATAATAAGGAAATAGTAACAATAAGGAAATAGTAATAAAATAACAATAATGAGGCTATATACAAGGAGTTGAAAATATCAGTGAAGACAACTTGCGAGCTGGTCAGCGCATGCTCTGATTAAGTATCCTGGTAATCCGTCTTGCCCTGCGGCCTTGTGAATGTTAACCTGTTTAAAGGTCTTGCTCACACCGGCAACGGCAAGATTGATCACACAGTTGTCCTGAACAGCTGGTGCACTCATGCATGGTTCAGTGTTGTTTTTCTCGAAGCGAGCATAGAAAGTACTTAGCTCGTCTTCTAGGCTTGCGTCACTGGGCAGCTCGCGGCTGGGTTTCCCTTTGTAATCCGTGATAGTTTGCAAGCCCTGCCACATCCGACGAGCATCAGAGCCGGTGTAGTAGGATTTGATCATGGTCCTGTATTGATGCTTTGCCTGTTTGATGGTTAAATTGGCGGGCGTAGCATCCGGATTAGTGTCACGCTTCTTGAAAGCTGCAGCTCTAGCCTTTAGCTCTGTGCGGATCTTGCTTGTAATCCATGACTTCGGGTTGGGCTATGTACGTATGGTCAATGTGGAGAAGATGTTGTCTGATGCACTTATTAATGAAGCAGGTGACTGATGTGGTGTACTCCTCAATGTTATCGGATGAATCCCAGAACATATTCCAGTCTGTGCTAGCGAAACAGTCCTGTAGCTTAGCATCCATTTCATCGGACCAAATCCGTATTGAGCGCGTCACTGATACTTCCTGTTTGAGTTTTTGCTTGTAAGCAGGAATCGGCAGGATATAGTTATGGTCAGATTTGCCAAATGAAGGGCGAGGGAGAGCTTTGTATGTGTCTCTGTGTGTGGAGTAAAGGGGATCTAGAGTTTCTTCACCTCTGGTTGTACCGATGGCATGCTGGTAAAAATTATGTAAAACTGATTTTAGTTTTCCTGCATTAATATCACTGGCCACAAGGGGCACCACCTCTGGATGATAATTTTCTTGTTTGCTTATGGCCCTATACAGCGCATTGAGTGCAGTCTTAGCGCCAGCATCTGTGGTGGTAAATAGGCGGCTATGAAAAATATAGATAACTCTCTTGGCAAATAGTATGGTCTACAGCAGGGGTGTCAAACTCATTCCACGGAGGGCCGAGTGTCTGCAGGTTTTTGGTTTTTCCTTTGAATAAAGCCCTAGACAACCAGGTGTGGGGAGTTCCTAACTAATTAGTGATGTTAATTCATCAATCAAGTACAAGGGAGGAGCGAAAACCCGCAGACACTCGGCCCTCCGTGGAATGAGTTTGACACCTGTGGTCTACAGCTTATCAAGAGTTATTCTACTTCAGGTGAGCAGAACCTCGAGACTTCCTTAATATTAGAGACCGGGGCACCAGCTGTTGTTAACAGGAGACACAAACCCCCTCCCCTGAGCTTCCCCGCCGCTGCCATTCTGTCCTGCCGATGTATAGAAAAAATAGCTAGATTTATATTTTCCATGTCCTTGTTCAGCCATAACTCTGAGAAACATAGGATATTACAGTTCTTTAGATCACGTTGATAGGATAGTCTCGAAACGGAGCTCGTCCAGTTTGTTCTCCAGTGATTGCGCGTTCACCAATAGAACAGAGGGCAGAGGCGGTTTATCCACTCTCTGACGTAGTCTTGTCAGGTACCCTGCACGCCGGCCTCTACAGCGCCACCTCCTCCTTCTCCACATGTCGGGGACTTGGGCCTTTGCCTCCGACTCATTGAAGTAAAAGTCCTCATCCAAATCGAGGTTAGTGATAACTGCTCTGATGTCCAGAAGCTCTATTCGGTCATAGGAAACAATGTCGGAAACATTATGTACAACAAAAAGTTAGAATCAGTGGAAAAAATATGTTCAGGAGCCCTAAAACGGCTGGTATTTCCTCCAGCGCTATTCTTCATCAGTCGGAGGAGAATAATTAGACGTGGATTGAATCCAACCAGAGTCAGCAGGCCATGCTGTGCCTGAGAGCCTATCTCAACCAAATCTATTAACACTTCTGCACCATTGCCTCTAATCAAAACCTTGTCTGATTGGATCACAGGTGCATCAAATGTCCGTACAGTCACGACTTCTATTACAACAGCACTTAGGTATAAACACTGGTCAAAACAAACACGTTGAGAGAGGTTTGCACATACAGAACAACAGATTAAATAATAGGTCATTATGAAAGGGAGTGTTTTTGTGTTGTTTGTGTGCTCAGAGGAAAGGTGGCTTACCATTGGGAGCAGGGAGTAGCGAATGCTGAACCCGGGCTCGGAGGGGAAGTACTCGTCGGAGATAAATCGCACTCGGATCTGACTGCCTTTGGACGTGTGACTGGCGGGTACCTGGGACCCGCACCAGCGGCCCAGGATGGTGTTTTCAGATGGCTCCTCGATCTCCACAAAATCATACCTGGAAAAAGAACACAGAGAGAGAGGGGGGGATAGCGAGAGAGAGGGGGGAGGTGAGAGAGAGAGCATTGGCTCAATATGTGTGGTCCCCTGAATTCACATTGCCATTGGAGACAGGACATAAAGTTGGCATGCATTGAAAGAGAGCACTTAATGCATATACTGAACATTACACACCAAACTGGGTGCTGGCACATTTATATATCCTCTGAGGCACTGAATTGGTGTGGAAATCTAAAGGGCTTTCATGGTTCCTTCTCTCAATCTGGGACCTTACCCATGTAGCATGATGCAATTTCATAAGTTGCCTGTGATTGCTTATTGTGAGGTTAGCTTTGTCCCTCTGGAGCCCTAATACACCCCCCACTGAGCTGTAGCTGCCCTACACAGCCCCCTCCTGTTTTATATTTCCCTTCCCCTCCTCCCGCCCATCCATCCATCCATCCATCCAGTTCTCCGAGGAGAAAGGGATATTCTATCACTAAATGGTTTCTAACGGTGGGGCCTAATGCTCAAAGTGTCTCCGCCGGGAGCGATGGGCAGCTCTATAATTTAGAGTCGATATTAAATGAAGAAAACATAAGCTGAGTATTGCTTGTGCAATCATTCAGCGAGCAACCTCAAGTGGGTTAGGAGGGAAAGTATTAGCAGTCGTCGCCTCTGGTTAGCGATAATGGGCCAGACACAAACCCTGGCACAAGTCTATTAGGCTAAGGCTAAACACTGTAAGCAAATACATATTTTGTTGAGCTTTGGATTTACTTTTTAATTAAACCTGTGCTCATTAGCAGTAGCATAGCGCTCCACTCGCAACGATGCCTCTTGGCTCCTCAAATAAGAGTTACCTTGTCCGTGCCTTGTAAACAAAATCTGATAGATCTTTACAAAGTCGTATTACAGTCGATTAAAATAATCGGTACTTTATTTGAGATTACATTATCACTTTCAGGAATTGAGTAGAAGGAAAACAAAATCAGGACAAATGTGCATCTGTGATTGTGTTTTGTAACAATGTATTCCAGCATAATAGGTTTTGTTACTCGATTTTGTTAACCGTTGATATTCAGATTTCTATTTAGGCTTCGGACGTAGATGACTCGTCACTGGTCTTCATGGAAATTACTTGAGCAACTAATTCACATCGTATCTCTATTGATTAATTGGTTTCAGAAATGTTGTCAATTAGCATTCTAGAGTGGAGAGAGGGGACAGACAACCTTACCGTGTTTTATCACTCTCTAAATACAGCAGAGTTCCAGAAAACCTTTAATCCTAATTTCAAAGAGTCGTTCCAGGGTAGTGGGTCTTGTTATTTTGTGGAACCAATGATCCACATTCAATAAACCCTTGTTTCACAGTCCACAGTCAAGTCTGGTACTAATCACTCAAGCGTTGTTGACAGGCACACTTACCTTTCATTCAGCGCTGCCAATAGAGATATTAGGTTACAGAGGACATTGTTTACATTTTCCGTCTCCCTGACAGTTTCAGTTTGAGCTGGTTTCTATAAAAACAACACAGGGGACACGCATACAACTAAAAAGGGATTTGCTGTGATGTTAAATAAACCTTGACTGACAAATTTCCTGACATGGTTGCCTTTGATTTAGGAAAGGTCACGCAGGAGGAAGGGAGGGGCTCAATGGCGTTCAGAGGGAGACGTAAGGTGCAAACGTTTTCTTATACACATGCAATAGTTAACGTACCTAATGTTATCAATATACTGTAAATCCCATTCAAACATTAATTTTATTCAGTGCCTACAGTGCATTCACTAAGTATTCATACCCCTTGACTTATTCCACATTTTGTTGTGTTACAGCCTGAATTCATACAGAAGTATCTCATTTACATACACTACGTTCAAAGTTTGGGGTCACTTAGAAATGTCCTTGTTTTTGAAAGACAAGCACATTTTTTGTCCATTAAAATAACATCAAATTGATCAGAAATACAGTGTCGACATTGTTAATGTTGTAAATTACTATTGTAGCTGGAAACGGCAGATGTTTTATGGAATAACTTTTGAACGGTCGTGTAAGTATTCACACCCCTGAGTCAATACTTTGTAAAAGCACTTTTGTCGGCGATTACATCATTGAGTCGTCTTGGGTATTGTCACGCCCTGACCTTAGAGATCCTTTTAATTCTCTATTTGGTTAGCTCAGGGTGTGACTAGGGTGGGCAATCTGTTTTCTATTTCTTTGTTGGCCGGGTATGGTTCCCAATCAGAGGCAGCTGTCTATGGTTGTCTCTGATTGGGGATCATACTTAGGCAGCCTTTTCCACCTGTAGTTTGTGGGATCTTGTTTTTTGGTACTGTGCTGTTTAGCCCGACTAGACGTTACGTTTCGGGGATTTTTTCAGTTTTTTTCGGTGTTCATTTAATAAATGAAAATGTACGCCTACGACGCTGCACCTTCCATTGACGATTGTAACAGGTATGCCTGTATCAGCTTTGCACATCGGGATTTGGGGATTTTTTCCCATTCTTCCTTGAAGATTGCTGTTCATTGCCCTCCTCCCTATCTAATTTAACAGAGATTGAAAATCTGCAAGTCTTTCCACAGATTGTCATTGGGATTCAAGTCTGGGCTTTGGCTGGGCCACTCAAGTACTTTCACATTCTTGTTCTGAAGCTATATGAGCATTGCTTTGAATCTTTGCCCCAGTCTAAGGTTGTTAGCACTCTGAAGCAGGTTCTCATCAAGGATTTGCCTGTATTTGGCTCCATTCATTGTTCCCTCTATCCTTACCAGTCTCCCAGTCCCGGCAGCTGAAAGCATCACAATAGCATTATGCTGCCACCACCATGCTTTACGGTAGGGATGGTGTTAAACAGGTGATGAGCTGTGTCTGGTTTTCTCCAAACATAGAGCTATGCATTCAGGCCAAAGAGTTACATGTTTGATGTCATATAATCTTTTGTCTTATGATCCCAGTCTTTCATGTGCCTTTTTGCAAACTCCAGGCATGCTGTCATGTGCTTTTTTCTCAGTAGTGGCTTCTGTCTGGCCACCCTCCCATAAAGCCCAGATTGGTGAAGCGCTGTAGAGACTGTTGTCCTTCTGGTAGGTTCTCCCATCTCAGCTAAGGAACCCTGTAGTTCTGTCAGAGTGGTCATTGGGTTCTTGGTCCCCTCCCTGGCCTATCCATCTTGCCCAGTTGCTCAGTTTGGTCAGACGGCCAGCTCTAGTCTGGGTAGTTCCATATTTTTTCAATTTCCCAATGATGGAGACCACTGTTTCTTGGAACCTTTCAACACCCAGATATATGCCTCATCACATCACAATATGTGCCTCATCACAATTCATAGATCTCTAAAAGATCTATGAACAGTTCCTTAGACTTCATGGTCAAATTTCTGCTCTGACATGGACTGTCAACTGTGGGACCTTATATAGACATTTGTGTTTCTTTCTAAATCATGACCAAACAATTAAATTGGCCACAGGTGGACTCCAATCAAGTTGTAGCAACATCTCAAGGATGATCAAAGGAAATTGGAGTGTCATAGCGAAGGGGTGTGAATACTTACGGAAATGTATTTTATTTTCAATAAATGTGCAAACATTTCTATAACCATGTTTTCACTTTGTCATTATGGGTATTATGTTAAGATGGGTGAAAAAAAAGTTATACATTTTGAATTCAGACTGTAACAAAATGTGGAATAAGCCAAGGGATATGAATACTTTTGAAGGCACTGTATCTTTTCCAATCATTTGTGTTTGAGACATACAGTATAGCCGGATCTACACAACCTATGATGTGGGTTTTTGACTACATGTTGTAACAGTACACACAGTGCAATAAGCATCATTAGCTGTCAATATTCAGCTCTTCTTTCCTGATATGGTTTGGAGGACTGTGAAGCAGGCTGACAGCCCCACGGTGGCAGATGGCTAATCTATAATGCAGTGCAACCTGCTTATTACATAGTTCCATGTGTAATGCCACACTCCAACACATTATTTATAGAAATACAGTAAAAGTTCTGGAGAATGATTAAAGCCACTGTAGCCGTGTGTCTCAAGTGTCTCTGTGCTGCTATGCCAACCGACAAGTTGGTAATATGACTTTTCTCCGCTGGATTTGAGAAGAATGTTTTTCATCCCCCCTCAGACAAGCAGAATAGTAGATGAGCATCTGAACTACTGAAGATTCTTCTCTTCTTGAGGATGATTGTTCACTGCATGGGCTCTCTCTTTCTGTCTCTCTGGAGTTTCCCCCCCCCCACTCTGTAATTTGTTTTATCCCTGGCTACTGCTGCTAATTAGAGAACCAAGGATTTGAGGATTAGTATTCTCTTATTTATTTACTAGTTAATGTGCTGTGAGGCGTAGGGTAGAGCACAATTAACAAGATAATTGTGTGTGTGTGTGTGTGTGTGTGTGTATGTGTGTGTGTGTGTGTGTGTGTGTGTGTGTGTGTGTGTGTGTGGGTGTGTGTGTGTGTGAATGTTTCCGTTTACATATTTCAGCTTGCATTGGATTCCTATGGGGGTACACCGACTACAAGATAGACGGGGTTGTACACAATGTGGTAGAAGGAGGTAGAGCTGACAAGAGTGTGTGTGTGTGTGTGTGTGTGTGTGTGTGTGTGTGTGTGTGTGTGTGTGTGTGTGTGTGTGTGTGTGTGTGTGTGTGTGTGACCCATATGTATTGGGTACGTTCTTAACACAGAACATGGAACTCCTGTAATGAAGCAGCCAATAAAATTTAATTTTCAATAATTTTCCAAAATGTAGGAAAACACCATTCTAAACAGTGCACCTGATGAGAGCGGTTCCATATGTGACAGAGATGAAAATACAGCAAATAAAGGCGTTATTGTCCCATAAACGGTGGGCATTTTTTCAGGCGGAGTTATAATGCTTGTTCAAGCATACACAGTTTAAAGACAAATGAATACTGCCTCCAGCTCACATTGTAAAATGGTGGGTGACGCGCTGATAGCCTGTTGTCTGCAATTGAATGGTGAACGGGAGGCGCGCTTCAATTGCCAATTGATGAATAAAAATAGTAGCTCTTTTTACTCGTGCACCAAAACTGTTTTAACACAAGATTGCATTTAGAAATGTTGCGCAATGAATGGGCTTATAAAAGTGCAGCAGCAACCAGCTGAGGAGCTGCAGGAGCGTGTGATAGTTGTGTTTGATAAATAAGATACATGATGACTAAAAAAAAAATTTTGTTGTCATTTTGGCCGGCAACAGTTTTATTTTTCGGCTTTTCATTTTTAGCTTGCGCATGTGTAAGAGAGGAGCAAATAGGGGAGGAGGATACAGACAGACAGAGCGAAAGAGAGAGTGTGTGTGTGTGTGTAAAAGAGAGAGTGTGCGTAAAAGAGAGAGTGTGTGTGTGTAAAGGAGAGAGAGACTTGTGAAGATGTCTCTGCTTCTGCTTATGTGTGTACCTATTCATCTGTTTGCTATCTCTGCCAACTGTGTGTCTTGGGACCTGATCAAATAAAAGATGTTCTCTGTTGGAAAATGAAAGAAGAGGGAGGTAAAAACGGAGAGGTGGCAATGACCTGTATGACAGTGCAAGAGGATGTTGTTATCATCTGCTCCCATCCTCTGGGACTGCAACTAGTGCAGTCTTGTATGGAGGTAGGGCCAGCACAAAGGCTGTCAATCCTCACTCTTCCCCACCGTGGGACTCCTCCTCTTGGGCTTCAGACAACACAGTGACCCCATTCATCAAAAGAGATCCACCCACCCAAAATGGCTGAACGTGGGGTCAAATTACCAGCACTGAAACCTCTGGACACGATGAGACAACCTTTACTATAAGGTGTAAATGCCCCCTTTTGGTTCTTCTGACCCCAGAATCAGCTATAGGATCAGCCTGAGTATGATCTCATCTCTGGGGATCTGGCTGTCTGTGGCACGGTCATGTCATACATCATAACTACCATCAGGGGGCTCTCCAACAATAGCTAGCCACTCTCTGTTCTCTCCCCCTCTGCTTTCTACAGGATCTCTCCATATCAACCAGGCAGTCAGATTGGATGTATTGACACCCGGATGCTGAGTATAATGCATGAAGGAAATCGATCACAGACTGGCTCAGCACTGCTGTTCCTAATGAATGGCAACAGAGACAAAGGTAGCTAGTAATTGAAAGGGGGTATTAGATCCAATAAGGGGAGGTCTAAGACCCTTCACAGACTTTAGCTCCTGAGGGGAAAGACCTCTCCGTCATTTGTCCAATCACACGACCCGTATGTAGAGGAACTTGCTGCCGACGAAATATGCACCCACGCCGTATGGCCTTGGAAAAACAACTCACTCTGAGCTGTACTTGTTCATTTTCATCAGCCGCCACACTGGGCAAAAGGCAATTTCACAAATGGGCCCTCTTTGACTCTAAATCTTGAAAAATTTACCACAACACTGCCATGATATATGTCATGCTCCCCGGTGCACAGCCTCCGCATGCTAACTGAACTCGGGAAGTCCTGATGAAAAGCTGGCTAAAGCATAGAGTAAAACTAGATTAATTACTACCACTGTAGATGGACATGTAGGCCTACATACTGCATAGTTGCAGTATACTGCACTGTATTGTCATGGTACGTCATGTATTTAATTGAGTTATTAAATGGCACGGTACACCCATCAGGTATATCTCAAGGTGAAACACAACATGCTGACTTGGCTATATTGGCTATTCAGTATGTTGCATTTTTATTTTACAATAAATCTGACAGTTGTATGTCATAAGCATATGTTATATGCCTTTATGCGTATGATCTTACTTGCATATTCCGTCCTCTGGGTCTTCCAGGCCGAATCTCTGGTCAAAGGACAAGTGGATTCTCCTGTTGTCACTGGAGGCCATTAGTCTCCAGACCAACACGGTACTCCTGGGGTAGGTAAATGGGAAGTCTGGACTATGGATCATTCCCTCTCCTACGACTGTGATTATCTTCTCATGCTGGGAATCTTGGACACCTTGGAAAAATTGTTGGGAAATGAGAATGTTACTTTTATGTTATATTTACATTGGTAGAAGAGCTGTTTCAGAGAAGATGAGTGTGTAAAGATGAACAGTAATGGTCAACTTCATCCCTGCTGGGGTTGTAATTGCGGTTTTATTTAAGATTTTGGCCATTTCAGGACACATGGTAGAAACCTACTGATACAGAAGGCTAAGATAAAAAAATATACATACAATAACTGTTTTTGGATGGCCATTTATTGGAATAGTAAAATACTATACTTAAAATAATAAACCTTGTATTCACGTGTAAATGGTAAGTGCAATGGGGTGGAAGCGTCAAAACCTCTAATATAATACATTACCACAGAAAAACATCCAATATAATACATTACCACAGAAAAACATCCAATATAATACATTACCACAGAAAAACATCCAATATAATACAACATTACCACAGAAAAACCTCCAATATAATACATTACCACAGAAAAACCTCCAATATAATACAGTATTACCACAGAAAAACCTCCAATATAATACATTACCACAGAAAAATCTCCAATATAATACAATAAAAAACCTCCAATATAATACATTACCACAGAAAAACCTCCAATATAATACATTACCACAGAAAAACCTTCAATATAATACATTACCACAGAAAAACCTCCAATCTAGTACAACATTACCACAGAAAACCTCCAATATAATACATTACCACAGAAAAACCTTCAATATAATACATTACCACAGAAAAACCTCCAATATAATACAACATTACCACAGAAAAATCTCCAATATAATACAATATTACCACAGAAAAAAAGACATGAGAAAATGAAGAAAATTAATATCTCTGAGGAAAAAGGAAGAATGCACTGACTGTTCTGCCAGGCTAAATATGCGAACACCGAACAGATAAATAATAATTTATTACACAGAGGCTACCAGCTAAATAGCTTTTTTATGGAATATTGATCGTCAGAACCGGATAATATTTAAAAAGTAATACATGGGAGTAATAAACGTATAACTTAATGAATGATTATGAGACCTCTTTATTGAAATGCGGAGACCACGGTTTTATATTCTGCTAACGCAGCCGACTGTTTCAGAGAGTTGCTGTGGATATTGAAATGATCCTTGAAGGAATCAACACACACTAACTTTTTACTCACAACAAGTTGGTTCGGGCCAGTAGGGGCCCAAGTAGGTAACAAGGGAAGAAACATTGAACATGTAAGGCCTGTTTGCAATGTACAGCAATGCTCACTATAGTCTCAATCTGACAAGGAAAATCACAGTAAATTGTATTATTTTATTGTTACGCTCGTCGTTTGAATGAGGAGACCCTGCCATAACCTCCTCCCATGTCCATGATGTCCTCTACTCCCTTTTCTCCCGGGCCCAGGATCCCTGCTCCTCCTGGCCACGCTGCTTGGTCCTTTGGTGGTGGGATCTTCTGTTAAGCTCGTCATTTGAATGAGGAGACCAAGGTGCAGCGTGGTAGGCGAACATCTTACTTTATTTAAAATGAACACCGAAAAACAACAAAATACAAAACGAACGTAAAGTTCTGCAGGTAACACAGCAACTATACAAAATCAAGATCCCACAAACTAAGGTTGGAAAAGCCTGCCTAAGTATGATCCCCAATCAGAGACAACCATAGACAGCTGCCTCTGATTGGGAACCATACCAGGCCAACATAGAAATACAACATAGATTGCCCACCCTAGTCACACCCTGACCTAACCAAATAGAGAATAAAAAAGGCTCTCTAAGGTCAGGGCGTGACATTTATCTACTTTTGTTAGTAGAAAAACTGCTACAACATTGATTACAAACACTGAAGCAGGGTGACTTATGATAAGGGCCTTCATACTGTATTTGAGTGGGCCAATGTTTGTTCTAGTTTGCCATGCGGTATAGTAAAGCATTCGTCCACTGCCCCTGCCTAAACAGAGAATATCAACGTATATCTATTAGACTATTTATTTAGTCAAGTAAAATTTTGCCTGAACACTCTCCCGTTTGACAAAAGATTAAGTGTTGTTACAAGCAGCACCTGTGTCCTTCCCTGTAGGGGCAGAGTATTTGAGTGAATATTTACAACCAGAGCAGAAAACAACAACCTCAAAGCACCTTTCTAACACAGACACTATAATTTCCGCAAATCTCTTGCCGCTGTCAGCTGTGACGCCGCATCTCATCTCCATGAACTCCTGGAAGGAAGTTTGTTGGACATGGGGGCCATTAAAATGGAAGGCGGCGCTGTGGGTTTTTAACAAGCTCCCTACGCCGGTTGCCCCCGGGACCTGCGGCCAAGGGGTCTTAAATCATACCCCTCCCGCCGCCCCTCTACACTCCCCCTCTCCATCAGGGCCTGTCACCTCCAGGAGAATACACTGCCAATAAACCGTCTCTCTGTCTGCTGCCCCACCGGTTCATAATATACTGACTGCGTCCCACCTGAGCCCCCATCAAGACAACAATAGCGAGCTGAACCAATCTCCTAGGAAACAGTGTTATGATGTCACAAACAGATTTATAAACAGACAGCCTTGGGAAATAAGAGGAAGGGAAGCTTTTCCTGATGAACAATTGGATTTCAATTGTGCAGGATAGAATTTCAATTTTCTAATCAAGAGTCAGGTAAAGCCAGAGGGAGACAGCACCATGATGTGAACATATCCAAGAGTCACAAATCATACATCTTGCTATCCTAGTTTCTGATGGTGTCAGTGAGACCCCACAGATACCTCTTACAGGGGAAATACTAGGGCGTTAATAGTCTTGCTGAAGGAACGTGCCATTGGAAGTTTCTTAGTGGATTAAATGGATGTGTAACCATTTTGTGGCACTGCATGTGGAGGCATTTGCACTTTAGGGCACATTGAGTTGAATTACTCTTTATTTTGCCGTATATTTTTAAGAGAGGAGAGTGCCTCATATCTGGCAAGCGTGATTCATGTCCTGCTCATTTGCTTTTGATAGAAACAAAAACACAGGCCATGCTAAGTTTGCCACGAGTGCTGACTGCGCTGGCTCTGGACAATCTCAAAGAATGATTCAATGTCAACCCCAAAATCGTGTTCGGAGAGTCCAAAGACAACATTGCTGACCGAGGGAGTGGTCGACAGAGAGACACTGTGTGTAAGAGTCTGATCCAAGATCCAACTCGCTTTGATCCACTTTAATACAGTCCACAGTCCGTTCCTCTGGCACAAAATACTGCACTGTCGATCACAAATATGAGATCTATAATGGTGATGACACCGCTTGGTGAGATAACACTTACATCAGGCTCTGTCCAAAAGACTTTGATGTTTTTATTTAGGTTTGGTGGCAGGCCAGCTAGGAGAGAGCGACACAAATAATAACACGGTAGCACGTCAAAACATTTCTCAATCAAACTGCTTCGAAAAATCTTTGCTTCCAACACCAACCACAGTGAGCAAAAAGAAAAGCCACCTTGTTTGGGAAAACGAGCTGTTGCGGCAAGATGATTCTTGCACTCCCCCGGAGATAGAAAAATTGCATTTTGTGCAACATCAGCCCACAGAAAATGGTCTATTACCCTTCAGGCAGTATTTCATGGCTGTACACCTCATATACACCTCTTCCAGAAGACAAAACACTATGTTCTCAGTCAGAGATAAACAGATCATACTTGTTGCTTCAGCCAACTTTTCTTTGATGTCTTTGATGTCCATAAAAAAGTTTGATAGCTCTTTTCATCTGGCGGTGCAAGTAACGGCAGCACCGGGCCCAATTGATTGACTGCTCGCTTGCTATTCATTGGCTGGCAGGGCCTCTAACGGCTATAGAAGCAACAAGTGGATAGGCCCTTTAATGCTATTAAGCCTAGGCCTTCCATCACAATGGCATGTCTTTAATTACCTTCTTATTATATTACAGTGTGGGGAACACAGAGGCTCATAAAGTACATAATGATTAATGGGAAAATATGTGTCCTTTAACACACAACCTCAGATATACAGTAGATGTGGACATGTGGCACAGTAAGCATAGTAGGATACACATGGTTTTAATGTAGGTTGAGCGAACAACCAACCCCATGAAAAACATACTTGGTACAATTATAAATAGACATGTGCATTTGGGAACCATTCCCAAACATAATTCCTCTGGGAAAAAATCTGTTAAACGCTGAATGGAATGCCTGTTTAATAAGACTGTAATTAAGGGTAGAAATGTCAAAGGAAAATCTGGCCTCACTGTCGTTGAGAAAGGGGGGGAAATTGATATAGAAAATAGAGGTTAGGCCTTGATGAAAAGGTTTTTAGACACGTGGGGAGAAAAAGTGATATGCTACTCTATCCACAAAACAAAAAAGGATATTATGTTTCATGTTGAACTTTTAAAAACCACAGTCTGATATACCATACAAATCAAGTTCTATTTGCATGTGAAAATGTCATGGGATGCATTTGGCGATAACCCACTGATGGTACAGTTACAGTGTGTCTTTACTATAATACATGGGGAAGAGGATATATGTATGCATCTCTCTTCTGTCATGGGTCTTTCTGTTAAAATATGAACTAGAACAATTTTGTTGATCCTCTGTAGTTTATTGCCAGATTCCACTTGCACAAACCCTTTCTTTGATTACAGTACAGTATGAGATTACAAACCATCTTTCTTTCACATACCTACATTCAACCTCCATTTTCATTACTTTCTCAGGAATAATACAGCTTTCATACGTCGCCCTTTCAACTTTTCCATTAACTGACCCTTTTTTAGCCACATGGTCCAGCGTTTTCCCTATATGCATTTAGCAACGTGGCACCGGAGCTAAATGGTCAAATGTTTTCAGTGTAAACTTAAAAACGACTAAAATATCAAAAATATATATTTTTGATAAAATCATCTTTGAGAATAATCACCAAAATAAGAACTAGACCGAGGAAGTATCTGAAATTCAAAAAATGGCACGGCATGTGGTCGCCATTGATTTTGTTATAACGATTGAGTCACTCAGATAGCATAAGAACAAGACTTAAGTCATGGCAAAATGTGTATAATTGCAGGAAATGTTCTTTGAAACTGTAAAATGTTCTCTCTGTCCCAACGTGTAAAATTGCAGAAAATTTACTTTAAAACGGCAACATTGTCTCTGTGGCCAAGAGGAGGGTCTTTAAAACCGTGCCACACCCCCTTTCCCCAATGCTAACTTTGCCACCGCTGCTGGGGGAAACACTGTGGTCCTCTAGGTCTGTCTTTTTCTGGGTGAAATCCAGAGTTCCAGATGACCTCACTCTTCAGGTTAACCAATGTCACATAATGATCTGAGGGTTGTCCCCGGAGTGAATTACCTCAAACCTGACTTTTCCTTGACCCACTTTTATTTTTTCTCCTGCGAGGAAAGTGTAACCACGATTAAGGGAGGATGTGAGTTTGAATAAATAGGCCTATACAGTGCTACCATTGTGCTTTGTTCACACGTTACTGGGTAAACCATTCTGATCTATGCTAGCGCTGTTAAACATTAACCTTACTATGCCCAAAACAGATGACAGTGAGTGAGTGCTCACATGAACACGCACATTGAGAGCCATAGAGGGACGCCCACATCCACAATTACCCACAGTCATATTCCACAACACTCATGCATGAATGCTCAATCACACTCAGGAGCATGCACATACATATGCAAACGCACAAACACACAAACATACACACACACACAATATGAAAAGGCAGCCTGTGGGCTTGCTGTATGTGTCCTATCACAGTGGAATAACAAAACTTCCTCTGGCTTTGCTGTAACATTACAAAATTATCATGTTTTCATTATTATATCATAAATGTGTCACATTATAGAAACCCTGTAGCAATGAGCTTATCTAACAGACATGTGGTGTAGTATACGTCAGACATAACTTTTGTTCCCCTAATAGACCAGCACTATTCATGTCAGACCACAAAACACCTCAACTCCCACAAAACGGTTAGCATTCTACTCCAAGTTTAATGGAAAGTTCTCAGAGGTTACAGTAATAATTCTCCATTCCAGTTGGCACTGGTTAGAGGTAAACTGTATCTATTTGCTATGGATTGCATTGACATGAGGGTCACGCCTGTTAAGCGGACAAAATATCATTTTCACATGGAACAGCAAAAATCGGACAATTCAACACCGTGCCACCTGCGCCCTCGACTGTCTCGCTTCGGTCTCCGACGTCAACCCTAAGTGGCCATGGCAGTTATTTCCCTTCCTATAAAACAACACGAGAACTATCAGGGCACTGAATCAAAATAGTTTTTATTTTACCCGTGTTACCCGCTAATCAAAAGTCGCTATGAGTCCCTAAACAACAGTGTCCAAGCCGCTTTGCTCAGGTGATGAAACAATACCCAACAATGAATTCTTGTTTTTTCTTCCTGCTTTCAGGCCAAAGCAATGGCTTGCACATCTGTTGCTTATTACAGCTTAGGGGTGGTTAGTACAGGTGCAGTAAATTCCAGGCCTTGCTTTGGGATATTTATTGCCTTTGGGTTTAAAGTCGGTCAGACAAAAAGTTGCTGAAATACGGCATGGGATTTTTTCATGCCATTAAAAAATAATTTGGCTGCATGAGACCACTGCCTTCTGTAACGATTCAATCTGCCGGGCATATGCTCCTGTATGAGACGAAACATGAAGCGTGACGGCTTTGACACCTGAAATCCCTGGAGAGGTCACTGATGCTACTGTGACGGCTGGTGAGGAAGGGATGACAGAGGACTGCAAGCTGGCTGAGTCATGGCACTGTTTTGTGTGTATTATACTGTAGATGTGTGTTTGTAGTTTGTAGGTGAGTGTATTTGTGTTGGTTTTAGTCTACAAAAGGCATCCTTATGTGAATTGAGTCAGTCATATACTGACTATGTCTTATAACATATAAACCACTATGGCTAGTGTCGAAGACAAAATCAATGGTAAAAATCACTGAGATTTGATTGACAGAATGACTCAAACCTTTGACTCCCTACCAGGTGAGGGGGAAATCTCAGAATGACTCAAACCTTTGACTCCCTACCAGGTGAGGGGGAAATCTCACCCATCTACCACAGAGGATATGTACCTCCCCTCGGGTCCTCTGTCCATCACAACATGGGACCAGGAGTGGCCCTCTGTTAGCACGTCCTGCTGAAGCATGGCAAAACATCCGCGGACGCTATCGGATGGCCCAACCAGATACCGCCCAACCTGACAGCGGGCATGTGTAACTGGGTGGAGATGGCTGCTGGCATATTCATGTTTCTGTTTCCAGAGTTCTTGAGACACTTTAACTCTTCCGAACTTATCGGATCACTTTCCATCTCTTTCTGTCCCTCTCTCTCTTTCAAGCAGATGGGAAGAGTTCTAGTGCAGGGCGGTACAACTGTGAAGCTTGTGAAAATGCCATGCAGTATCACTATTACAACTTGATGAGTCTATCTTTGACTTCAGTCCAACTGTTGCCTTGAGGGTACACTGTAGAGCTGTTGGTAACATGGACAGATTGTAAACCTGGCTCTTTATTTTTTCACATCTTTCTAGTGGACAGATATAGAATATTTGGCAAGTTTACAGGGACCATGTTCGTGCACTTGATGTACACAGTTTGAGGAAATATCAATAACTTTTTATTTTAATGAGATGCCTGTAGATATGTATTAGGGATTCCTCAAATTGGCATCCAAAATCTATGATGGGGGGCATTTGGATTGAACAATCAGAATGAGTGAGGGAATCTGGGTTGAACCATTGGATTGCCTGCAAACCCTCCAGGTATTCCAGGCAAAATCAAATCAAATTGTATTGGTCACATACACATGGTTAGCAGATGTTAATGCTTGTGACAGTATTGCTATGGCAGCCTAAGAGCTCTGAAATATTGATTGATTCACATTAAATTCACATGAATACAGGCAAGCATTTTTTTTGTTATGGCTCAGAAACACATACCCCTGGGTAAGACATATGAAACACGCAGGCTCAAACAGGGCTTTAGAAGTGGGGGCCACTGCAGGATTTGCATTACTTTGAGTAATAAAGGGGCATAATCTATAAATCTCTGTAACAAATCACTCAGTTTAAAGGCATGGTCCTGAGAGAAACAAACGTCATTTGAACATTAACTGCAATTTGTTGAACGTTAGCCGAGGTGATGAGGTCTTCTTCTACACACACCCTACCAGCGTGTGTGAGAGCGTGTGAGCACGTACATTTGTGTGAAAATGAGACACACCAAATCTAAATTGAACTCTTTCGACACTTTGGCTCTTGCCATTCCAGTGACTGAATCGTACAGATGTAGGATCTTTATTTGATCACCCTGTTGCAGAAGAACTTGTAAAACTTGTAGTGTATTTGAGGTTTAAAAAGGCTTCTGCCGTTTGTAATTTCCACTTTGAAATGACAGATTTTACAATATAACCCCTACAAAAATCATCCATTAATTATAATCCATATAATAATTTGCTTTTGTTGCAGCAAGGTTATTTTGCTGTTGTAGCATACTGGCTCAAATTAAGATCCTACATCTGTATGCCACACAAGGGCTCTGCTCCGGTTACAAATGGTCCCTGTCCCTCAACAATTTGGGCAAGCCTCTAATTAGTGCAGACTCTCATGTCTGGCCTCTTCAAAAAGAAGATCAGGTGTCGCTCCAACCGCCTCACTAATACTTTCACTACAGGATTTATATTTGTGTGCAGGAAACAGCTTGACCCCTTGGATTCTGACCCTTGACCCCTGGGTCTGCACTTAGACATGACATCACCTGTGTGCCAACCATCACAGAGAATCACAAGCTGCTATCTGATCAATCCCACAGAATGGCTTCTTTTGTATTTAAGACTCATCTAGTGAATAACAATTATTCTCATCTTTCTGACAGCGTTAAGTTGTTAGATACGAATGAAAAGTTGAACGTTTTCATAGTCTTTCTAAAATACTTCTGCTGGGAGTGAAAGCGACAGCCTGCGAACTGTAACCAGTCCTCACAATTAAACATATATTTTGTGGGACACTATCAAAGCTGAGATCTGTAGCTTGTTGGCTAAATCAAAGGCAGTCTAGTTATCTAGAAAAGTAAAACAACCACTGCCATTGTTGGAGGGCCAGATTTGCCTTAATTTCTGCATTAGCCGTCAAAATTAGTAGATATCAAAGATAATTCTTGTTTCACAGTAGACGTAATAGGTTAGGAGGAGAATGGGAGGTTCGAGACGTGTCTTACAAACACTGGGAGACAAGCCTAACCCTCTGTCTGGCTCAACACCAGCCCGTTGACAGACAGGCCAAATCTTTTTTAAAGTTCTCTCCACAGCTGTGAGGTCTTATGGCGGAGGCTGCTCCGGGCCCCTTTGTAGTCACATCTGTTGAAATGGACAGCTGGATGTTTGGAGTAAATTACAGTTTTATCTGGGCAGGCCATATTGGTACACAGCTTGACTCAAGATCCACATACTGCTATTTAAGGCTGATTAGAGATCCAGGTTGTTTGATAGAGTTGGAGACTGAAGACAGAATGGCGATCATAGTCCCACTTTGCACATAGCAGCTCTTTAGACCCAAAAACAGAACACTACATTCGCAATGACCACCTTGAAATAGTTCCACAGTGGAGGTCTTGATAAAGTGTGAAGTTAACGTATAAGAGGTGGGGCGAACTTTTGAGATTCTTTTAACACAGAAAGTGCCCAACTCTGGGCTGGTAACTAATTGGTTGGCTATATCTCCGGTTGCAGCTTGGACAATACCCACATTCACACTCCACAGAGAGCCTCAGCTTCACACATGTTCCTCCCACAGTCCATTACTTGTAATCTTAGTTTATAAATGAAAAGCTCTACTTGTAACTTCTCACGAAAGACCACACTGATTTAATTTGCCTAAGTCATGCCCTTGAAAACAGATTGCAGCCACCTACAGCAGCCAGAGACTGAAAAATTGGGCGGTACATAAAAGAAAAGCTTATGAGCAACCCTTTAATAAAAACAAGAACTTATGAGCAACCCTTTAATAAAAACAAGAACTTATGAGCAACCCTTTAATAAAAACAAGAACTTATGAGCAACCCTTTAATAAAAACAAAAACTTATGAGCAACCCTTTAATAAAAACAAGAACTTATGAGCAACCCTTTAATAAAAACAAGAACTTATGAGCAACCCTTTAATAAAAACAAGAACTTATGAGCAACCCTTTAATAAAAACAAGAACTTATGAGCAATCCTTTAATAAAAACAAGAACTTATGAGCAATCCTTTAATAAAAACAAGAACTTATGAGCAATCCTTTAATAAAAACAAGAACTTATGAGCAACCCTTTAATAAAAACAAGAACTTATGAGCAACCCTTTAATAAAAACAAGAACTTATGAGCAACCCTTTAATAAAAACAAAAACTTATGAGCAATCCTTTAATAAAAACAAGAACTTATGAGCAATCCTTTAATAAAAACAAGAACTTATGAGCAATCCTTTAATAAAAACAAGAACTTATGAGCAATCCTTTAATAAAAACAAGAACTTATGAGCAACCCTTTAATAAGCTTGGAGATATGCAAGTGAATCTGGGCAAAGCTTTTCAGAAGGTCTAATGTGATATTCAGCAGCGTAAAATTTTGTAAATAATCCTAGCCAGGAAAAGGGTGACAAGCACCGAAGAACATTTTAATCTGGGCAATTAAAAACAAAATGTTATGGCTCTGCTTTTTTCTCCGAGATATATATCTGTTTCTTTTAGAGGGTTACCCTCTACTTCTAATTAATGGCTGCCCCACCAGGCTCCCATAACCCAGAGTCCAGCTGTCTGGGGAAGGGAAGCAGCAGTGGGGATCGAGTGGCCTGAGAGAGCCCAAGGTAATGAAAGTAGGTAGTCAGCCGATTACTTTCCATTGCCTGAGAGCCAAAACGCTATGCCTTACTAAATATGGACATGTGTGTTTGTGCAATTTTCCAATTACTTTCAACTTGGCATATCTTGGTTTTGTAAAGCCAAGTGTATTTGTACCTGGTTATTTAGAGTAGTTGACCTAAGTAGCAATTTGAGGGTTACAAAATGGAAAGTAATGTATTTTAGTGCAAAAGTCTGCAAGGGGCACTGATTTAATTCCTGCAGGTGAGTAAGTAAGTTGGTTTCTGTATACTCAGCAGCTCAGAGCAGTAATCATGACCCTCTGATAAAATCATAGTGTGGTCAGTTGACAGATGTTTTAACTACAGAACATGACCCTTCATTAGTCCCTAGTGGTTAGAGTGTTGGGCCAGTAACCGAAAGGTTGCAGGATCGAATCCCTGAGCTGACAAGGTAAAAATATGTCGTTCTGCCCCTGAGCAAGGCAGTTAACCCACTGTTCCCCGGGTGCCGAAGACATGGATGTCAATTATGGCAGCCCCCCGCACCTCTCTGATTCACAGGGGTTGGGTTAAATGCGGAAGACACATTTCAAGTGAATGCATTCAGTTGTACAACTGACTAGGTATCCCCCTTTCCCTACAGTACATTACCCTTCATTAGTCCCTACAGTACAGTACATTACCCTTCATTAGTCCCTACAGCACATTACCCTTCATTAGTCCCTACAGTACAATACCCTCCATTAATCCCTACAGTACAGTACATTGCCCTTCATTAGTCAGTCAGTACAGTACATTACCCTTCATTAGTCCCTACAGTACAGTACATTACCCTTCATTAGTCCCCACAGTACAGTACATTACCCTTCATTAGTCCCTACAGCACATTACCCTTCATTAGTCCTTACAGCACATTACCCTTCATTAGTCCCTACAGTACAGTACATTACCCTTTATTAGTACCAACAGTACAGTGATTAGTGCTTTTTGAGGTCGGTTTAGTTCCGGTTCGATAATTTTTTTTTTTTTACATATCACAGTCTTTGATTTCAGTTTCAATTATTTGTTTTTACATTAAATGCATTATGCATTATGCGGGTTGAATGCTGTAAAAACACAGAATAAAACAATTAAGAAAAGTCTCATGATGGTAGTGACTGCCATTACTGCTTATCACTTATTAACCATAATTTATTCACATTACTCTACTTTAATAAAATATTTCAGTTGTGTATATTACATTAGTTTTATTTTATGACTGATTATTTAATTCCAAATCAACATCTCACCTCTATAGAGCTGCTGGCTATGCGGTCTGAAAATCAACATTTTTGTAGTTTTTCAAAGTAAATAACGGATACTTTAATGACTGCTGAATACCAACCATCAAATCACTTAGATCATGTATTTTCAGGTAGAGATACCTCGCGAAGCAACTGCTCTCTATCCCTCTCAATCATTATTCTCTCCCTATCCGTGTCTGCTACACACCGACTGGACAAGTAGGCGCACAATTGATTATGGTCATTGTAGTTAATTACCACGTTTTCTTCACTAAACAATGTAGAATATTGGCCGGTTGGGAACTACAACTCCCTACTACATCGCACAGTTCGTGCTTGATCTGATTTATCTTTAGAGAAATTGCACATTCAGCTCACAGAAAAAAAATAACTAAATGGAATTCAAATAATTTAACAGACATCGGTCAATTAGTTTGATTAAATCCTACAAATAACAAAAATGTTGGTTAATCGCTCAGCACTAGGCACATTACCCTATCATTAGTCCCTACAGTACAGCACATTACCCTTCATTACACCTCAAAGCCCAACGCATATGGCCTTCAATTAATCCCATTGATATGGCCTTTCACCCACCAAAACATATACATTTACTGTGACTAATGTCTGAGGAGTATTTAGCTCAGGGTTCCCCAACTGGCGGCATGGTTTCATTTGGCCCCCAAAGTTTTCTGAGCCATATATGTATATACACTGCTCAAAAAAATAAAGGGAACACTTAAACAACACAATGTAACTCCAAGTCAATCACACTTCTGTGAAATCAAACTGTCCACTTAGGAAGCAACACTGATTGACAATAAATTTCACATGCTGTTGTGCAAATGGAATAGACAAAAGGTGGAAATTATAGGCAATTAGCAAGACACCCCCAATAAAGGAGTGGTTCTGCAGGTGGTGACCACAGACCACTTCTCAGTTCCTATGCTTCCTGGCTGATGTTTTGGTCACTTTTGAATGCTGGCGGTGCTTTCACTCTAGTGGTAGCATGAGACGGAGTCTACAACCCACACAAGTGGCTCAGGTAGTGCAGCTCATCCAGGATGGCACATCAATGCGAGCTGTGGCAAGAAGGTTTGCTGTGTCTGTCAGCGTAGTGTCCAGAGCATGGAGGCGCTACCAGGAGACAGGCCAGTACATCAGGAGACGTGGAGGAGGCCGTAGGAGGGCAACAACCCAGCAGCAGGACCGCTATCTCCGCCTTTGTGCAAGGAGGAGCACTGCCAGAGCCCTGCAAAATGACCTCCAGCAGGCCACAAATGTGCATGTGTCAGCATATGGTCTCACAAGGGGTCTGAGGATCTCATCTCGGTACCTAAAGGCAGTCAGGCTACCTCTGGCGAGCACATGGAGGGCTGTGTGGCCCCACAAAGAAATGCCACCCCACACCATGACTGACCCACCGCCAAACCGGTCATGCTGGAGGATGTTGCAGGCAGCAGAACGTTCTCCACGGCGTCTCCAGACTCTGTCACGTCTGTCACGTGCTCATGTGCTCAGTGTGAACCTGCTTTCATCTGTGAAGAGCACAGGGCGCCAGTGGCGAATTTGCCAATCTTGGTGTTCTCTGGCAAATGCCAAACGTCCTGCACGGTGTTGGGCTGTAAGTACAACCCCCACCTGTGGACGTCGGGCCCTCATACCACCCTCATGGAGTCTGTTTCTGACCGTTTGAGCAGACACATGCACATTTGTGGCCTGCTGGAGGTCATTTTGCAGGGCTCTGGCAGTGCTCCACCTGCTCCTCCTTACACAAAGGCGGAGGTAGCGGTCCTGCTGCTGGGTTGTTGCCCTCCTACGGCCTCCTCCACGTCTCCTGATGTACTGGCCTGTCTCCTGGTAGCGCCTCCATGCTCTGGACACTACGCTGACAGACACAGCATACCTTCTTGCCACAGCTCGCATTGATGTGCCATCCTGGATGAGCTATATATATCAGTTGAAGTCGGAAGTTTACAAACACCTTAGCCAAATACATTTAAACTCAGTTTTTCACAATTCCTGACATTTAATCCTAGTAACAATTCTCTGTCTTAGGTCAGTTAGGATCACCACTTTATTTTAAGAATGTGAAATGTCAGAATAATAGTAGAGAGAATGATATATTTCAGATTTTCTTTCTTTCATCACATTCCCAGTGGGTCAGAAGTTTACTTACAATCAATTAGTATTTGGTAACATTGCCTTTAAATTGTTTAACTTGGGTCAAATGTTTCGGGTAGCCTTCCACAAGCTTCCCACAATAAGTTGGGTGAATTTTGGCCCATTCCTCCTGACAGAGCTGGTGTAACTGACTCAGGTTTGTAGGCCTCCTTGCTCGCACACACTTTTTCAGTTCTGCCCACAAATTTCTATAGGATTGAAGTCAGGGCGTTGTGATGGCCACTCCAATACCTTGACTTTGTTGGCCTTAACCTGTTTGGGGTGCAGCCCGACACCGGTACACTTATGACAACATCCAGCTCAAGTGCAGGGCGCGAAATTCAAAAGATATGTTTTTTAAATATTTAACTTTCACACATTAACAAGTCCAATACAGCATATGAAAGGTACACATCTTGTGAATCAAGCCAACATGTCCGATTTTTAAAATGTTTTACAGGGAAGACAAAATATGTAAATCTATTAGCTAACCACGTTAGCAAAAGACACCACTTTTCTTACTCCATCAGTTTTTTACTCCATCAGTAGCTATCACAAATTCGACCAAATAAAGATATAAATAGCCACTAACCAAGAAACAACTTCATCAGATGACAGTCTGATAACATATTTATTGTATAGCATATGTTTTGTTCGAACAATTTGCATATTTCAGGTATAAATCATAGTTTACATTTCAGCTACAATCAGAAATTGCACCGAAAGCAGCCATAATATTTACAGACACCAACGTCAAATACCTAATTACTCATCATAAAACATTTCTGAAAAATACATAGTGTACAGCAATTGAAAGACAGGCATCTTGTGATTCCAGACAATATTTCCGATTTATTAAATGTTTTACAGCGAAAACAAAATGTAGCGTTATATTAGCATAGCCACAATAGCCAGAAACACTTGGGCGCCGACGACCAGTTCACATGCACGACAGATATTAGAAATAGCATCATAAAATGTTTCTTACTTTTGGTGATCTTCCGTCAGAATGTTGGACAAGGTGTCCTTTGTCCAGAACAGTCGTTGTTTGGATTTGGAACGGCAAATTTCCCTCTTCATTTAGCATGGGCACTTGCCAAGTGCTACGGAGCTCTCCAACGTCAACAAAGTCAGAGAACGGAACACGGCAAAACTCCCGAAAAAATTTAAATAATCTGATTAAACTATATTGAAAAAACATACTTTACGATGATATGGTCACATGTATCAAATAAAATCTAAGACGGAGATGTTAGTCGTCCATAACGAGAGCAAAACAGAATGCAAATCCATGTCCTCTTTCGCGCGCTCCAGAAACAGGAAGTGGACGGTCACGTCAAACAAAGAGCTTTAATTCCACCTCAGACCAAGATAAACACGAAATTTTTTCTCTCACCGCCTCTTGACAACCAGGGGAAGGTGTATGAAGTGTATGTAGACTCTTACGTATCATGCCCATGTATAGGCAGGAAGTTGAACAGAGCATCGATATCTGACATTCCACTTCCTGGTCAGGAAGTGTGCTGCAGAATGACTTCTGTTTCACTCAGAGAAATAATTCAAACGGTTTTAGAAACTAGAGAGTGTTTTCTATCCAATAGTAATAATAATATGCATATTGTACGAGCAAGAATTGAGTACGAGGCCGTTTGAAATGGGCACGATTTAACTGGCTACTCAATACTGCCCCTTGCAGCCATAACAGGTTAAGCCATTTTGCCACAACTTTGGAAGTATGCTTGGGGTCATTGTCCATTTGGAAGACTCATTTCCGACCAAGCTTCAACTTCCTGACTGATGTCTTGAGATGTTGCTTCAATATCTCCACATAATTTTCCTCCCTCATGATGCCATCTATTTTGTGAAGTGCACCAGTCCCTCCTGCAGCAAAACACCCCCACAACATGATTCTGCCACCCCCGTGCTTCACGGTTGGGATGGTGTTCTTCGGCTTGCAAGCCTCCCATTTTTCCCTCCAAACATAATAATGGTCATTATGGCCAAAAAGTTATATTTTTGTTTCATCAGACTAGAGGACATTTCTCCAAAAAGTACGATATTTGTCCCCATGTGCCGTTGCAAACCGTAGTCTGTTTTTTTTATGCCGGTTTTGGAGCAGTTACTTCTTCCTTGCTGAGCGGCCTTTCAGGTTATGTCGATATAGGACTCGTTTTACTGTGGATACACATACTTTTGTACCTGTTTCCTCCACATTCTTCACAAGGTCCTTTGCTGTTGTTCTGGGATTGATTTGAACTTTTCGCACCAAAGTACGTTCATCTCTAGGAGACAGAACGCGTCTCCTTCCTGAGCGGTATGACGGCTGTGTGGTCCCATGGTGTTTATACTTGAGTATTATTGTTTGTACAGATGAACGTGGTACCTTCAGGCATTTGGAAATTGCTCCCAAGGATGACCCAAACTTGTGGAGGTCTACCATTTTGGCTGATTTCTTTTAATTTTCCCATGGTGTCAAGCAAAGAGACACTGAATTTGAAGGTATGCCTTGAAATACATCCACAGGTACACCTCCAATTGACTCAAATAGTGTCAAATAGCCTATCAGAAGCTTCTAAAGCAATGACATTCTATGGAATTTTCCAAGCTGTTAAAAGTCACAGTCAACGTGTTGGTAAACTTCTGACCCACTGGAATTGTGATGCAATGAGGTACAAGTGAAATAATCTGTCTGTAAACAATTGTTGGAAAAATTACTTGTGTCATGCACAAAGTAGATGTCCTAACTGACTTGCCAAAACTATAGTTTGTTAACAAGACATTTGTGGAGAGGTTGAAAAATGAGTTTTAATGACTCCAACCTAAGTGTATGTAAACTTCCGACTTCAACTGTATATATACACACACATACACACACACAGTACCTGTCAAAGGTTTGGACACATCTCCCGGGTGGCGCAGTGGTCTATGGCACTGCATCGCACTTTTAGCAGTGCCACCAGAGACTCTGGGTTCAAGCACAGGCTCTGTCGCAGCCGGCCGCGACCGGGAGGTACATGGTGCGACGCACAATTGGGCTAGTGTCATCCGGGTTTGGCCGGTAGGGATATCCTTGTCTCATTGTGCACTAGTGACTCCTGTGGCGGGCCGGGTGCAGTGCATGCTGACCAGGTCACTAGGTGTATGGTGTTTCCTCCGACACAATGGTGCTGCTGGCTTCCGAGTTGGATGTGCGCTGTGTTAAGTAGCAGTGCGGCTTGGTTGGGTTGTGTTTTAGAGGATGCATGGCTCTCGACTTTCGTCTCTCCCGAGCCCGTATGGCAGTTTTAGCGATGAGACAAGACAGTAACGACTAACAATTGGATACCACAAAATTGGGGAGAAAAAGGGGGTAAAAAAATGTATAAAAAAGTTTGGACGCACCTACTCATTCCAGGTTTCTTCGTTATTTTTACTATTTTGGCATTATCTCAACGAGCTTCACCTGGAATGCTTTTCCAACAGTCTTGAAGGAGTTCCCACATATTCTGAGCACTTGTTGGCTGCTTTTCCTTCACTCTAGTATCCAACTCATCCAAAATCATCTCAAATGGGTTGAGGTCGGGTGACTGTGGAGGTTAGGTCATCTGATGCAGCCCTCCATCACTCTCCTCCTTGGTCAAATAGCACTTACACAGCCTGGAGGTGTGTTGGGTGATTGTCCTGTTGAAAAACAAATTATAGTTCCACTAAGCGCAAACCAGATGGGATGGCGTATTGCTGCAGAATGCTTTGGTAGACATACTGGTTAAGTGTCCCTTGAATTCTAAATAAATTACTGACAGTGTCACCAGCAAAGAACCATCACACCTCCTCCTCCATGCTTCACGGCGGGAACCACACATGCCGAGATCATCCGTTCACCTACTCTACGTCATACAAAGACACAGCGGTTGGAACCAAAAATCTCAAATTTGGACTCATCAGACCAAAGGACAGATTTCCACCAGTCTAATGTCCATTGCTCATGTTTCTTGGACCAAGCAAGTCTCTTCTTATTATTGGTGTACTTTAGTAGTGGTTTCTTTGCAGCAATTCAACCTGAAATGCCTGTTTCACACAGTCTCCTCTGAACAGTTGATGTTGAGATGTGTCTGTTACTTGAACTCTGTGAAGCATTTATTTGGACTGTCGTCTATTTGCTTATTTGAGCTGTTCTTGCCATTACATGGACTTTTACCAAATAAGGCTATCTTCTGTATACCACCCCTACCTTGTCACAACACAAATGATTGGCTCAAACGTTTTAAGAAGGAAATACATTCCACAAATTAACTTTTAACAAGGCACACCTGTTAATTGAAATGCATTCCAGTTCACCACATCATGAATCTGGTTGAGAGAATGCCAAGAGTGTGCAAAGCTGTCATCAAGGCATAGGGTGGCTACTTTGAAGAATCTCAAATATTAAATATATTTTGATGTGTTTAACACTGTTTTACTACATGATTCCATATGTGTTATTTCATAGTTTTGATGTCTTCACTATTATTCTACAATGTAGAAAATAGTAAAAATAAAGAAAAATCCTTGAATGAGTAGGTGTGTCCAAACTTTTAACTGGTACTGTATATATTTAAAAGTTTTATTGTTGGACATTAAAGACTGTAAAAACACTTAACCAGCTACAAGTGATTTTAATTTAAGAAATCTGTTAAAGTATTCCCACACATAATAGAGAGACACATGATCGTATACAAATGTAAGCAAGGTTTGAAATGATTATGTTTCGTCAAACATGATCTGTTTGGTCTTCTTGCGGTCAATTTGCAGTCTACAAAATATTTGTAATTATGTTCCGGCCCCCCGACCATACGCTCAACAAAAAATCTAGTTGATGATCCCTAATTTAGGTGATGTTGTGCAACCAAGTGAAATGTCTCATTTGGGGTTTTAGGGTGGGTTTCTGCATAGCACTTTGTGACATCGGCTGATGTAAAAAGGGCTTTATAAATACATTTGATTGATTGATTTTGTACATTTCAGTTTCCTTAAACTGAAGGCTGCAAATGACATAGGCAGACGAGCGCTAAACACTCAGTGTTCAGCTCCCTTTTTAACAGCCTCCACAGGTCATTAAGCTTCTGACTGTCCCAATTCGTCAAAGGGCCCACAGCCTTTTTCATTTAACTGTGGCTGCTAAAAAAACAGGTGCTAAATCATGTGTGTCTGTTTTCCTCCAAAAATAACCCATTGCATAAGACAAATGTTAGAGAAAGATAATACAAAAGCGGAATTATAATTGCAGAAGCATGTACTAAAAGCTTTGATTTTATCTTTAGAGATCATGAATATTCATGTACGAATGCACTTACAGATAAAATGACTGACTAATTTCCTTCTAGATGGATGCCTGAGAAACAGAGGTTTGCTCTAAAGCACACTTAAATTCAAATGCAGTCTTAAAAATGCTAATTTCCATCTTGGTAAGCATTGTGACTCTTATGAGAGGAAACTGCAGTTATGTCTAGAGATGGGAGGAGCCCAACTATGACCTCTAAATGATTCCACACATGCAGATGGCTGGTTAAAAAAAAAAGGTACAGTAGCAATTGCTTCAGGGTGAAGGGGACAAAGGGCATGTCTCAAAGTTCTGATGTTGCTGCCTCTCTTCGACCTAAAAACTCTGGAGGATGCCAGCTGTAGCTCTTTAACTAGGCAAGTCAGTTAAGAACAAATTCTTATTTACAACGACGCCCTACCGGGGAACAGTGGGTTAACAGCAGAACGACAGATTTCTACCTTGTCAGCTCAGGGATTCGATCCAGCAACCTTTTGGTTACTGGCCCAACACTTTAACCACTAGGCTACCTGCTACCCCATCATTGCAGTAGAGACAAGGAAAGGAAGCCTCAAGGAGAGGACTACTAAGACACCCATAGGGCACTATAATTTAAAGGAAGTTTAAAGGGCAGATATTATGTAATTACCTCGATTGACTGAAGTACTTATTTCCTTTTTTTAAATCCACTATTATTCCTCATAATTTGTTCTTCAACCATGTCAAATCAAAATCAAACTTTATTTGTCACATGCGCCGAATACAACATGCTACCTTGCAGGCCCTTAACCAACAGTGCAGTCAGGTCTTTAATGATGTCAGGTCTTTAATGATGTCAGGTTTGTGCTAATACCACCTTTCTCCTTTTGTTTGCCTTTTTTATACACTGGAAGGTAAGATTTTTTTCACAGGTGTGAGGTGTTGACGTGTTGTATCTACAGTACTTTTCTGACACACCCTGACTGCCCTACAGTTCCTCTAGCTGCTTGAACTCTATGAGTGCACTCAAGATGAAAGATTCCTCTTGATTAGTCATTCATCATCTTGAGGAAGTTAGTTTAGTGAGATTAAGAAATCACAGAAGTAGATTACAAATGCATTTTAGGAAATGATTGCAAAACAACATCCATCAAAACAATGTCACACCTTGAAAATGTTGAAAAGTATATCTTGAGGCGTTTTAATTGAGCTCCTCCTGTCACACGTTATCTCTGTGAGATATTGCGAAAACAAGCAGAGCCTTGTATGATTATTTTCACAGCTCCACACCATGACATTACACAAGATACTTTTCTCTTGCTAAGGTAACACGCATGTGTCTAGTACCTTCACACTCACGTCACTGTACTGACATGGTTTCAAGTGATATAAGATGAAAAGTTATTACTTGGCCCACTTCTTACCAATTATTGTGGTACAGTATGTTAGGGTTATGATTGTTATGTTGGTACCCCAGGACCACAGTATATTATTTACCATCACTATGTACATAGTATCTGACTCATTACTGGGCCTATAAAAATCCATTGACACCATCTGATCTCCAATCGGTGCCAGATATAAGCCAACTCGATGACCTAAGGCCTGTCAACAGGTGGGAGGGGAGACAAATTGTAGAACAAACTTTGTCCCGTCAAGCTGAATAGAATGAAAGATGGAGTTTGACAAATGGGGTGACACATGATAGATTGGGCTTGTCAATGGCATCTCAATAGCCAGCAGGGCTCCTGGGTTATTTTAATTCTGTCATCTAAGAGAAACAGCTGAGCAGATGTTTGGTTTGCCGTTGGGGAGAAAATTAAAAAGGGTCTCACACCTTTACTGATAACCGGAGGACCTGTCGCCAGACTGCAATTGATTGAGATAAAGATTGGTTGATAAATTCGGCCTCCCTTCAGGCGCTGCTGTAGCTCAATCTTTACCTTGTTTTCGGTTTGTCCTTTTCCCACCCTGACTGTATTATCAATAGCTATGCACGTGTTAGCACTAGCACGGACTGTTGCCAAAGGGATGATAGCCCGTTGCTAATGTTTCCAAATGTATCACCTCATGATTTACACCGTCCTTGCGTTAATAGGATTGGGAGTGAAAAGCCTGAGACAATATTAAGCTTTTTATATCTGATAGTGTCATTCTGCATTGTCAGACAGTCATGGCCGCCAATGAGACAGACCTAGCCTTGCTCCATTACAATCAGTCTGCTAAATCAATATGCCTTCATCAATAAAAAGGAGATTCCCGAATACATTGACAGGCCATCTGCACCGTGCACCACACGTATCTCCAGAACACAGTTGCTCAAATCATTACAGTGAGTCTTACCGAAGAGCTAGCTAACAGCCTACTGTGCATTTCATTCCATTTGGGCTCTGGGAAATGGATACCCCTCCCAGGGGAGCTAGTGTGGGTACTGCAAGGGGCAGCATATGTGTAGTGTACTGAAAACCTATTTGTGCTTTGGAAAAAGCCATGCATTCTCCAAATAGTATGTGTGATTGGGTTACGGACTCCGTATGCTAGTGGCATACTGTCATATATCAAATCCCACCATGTGCAAGGCGATATAATCCAGCTACTCAGGACACTGGTGAACCCGTGATTACTGGGACAGGTGCTTTTTTACTTTTCCTATAAATGTATTATGGCTGGCATATTTCTGGTCTTAGGTTAATGGTTTCTCGATTTTTCTCACTCAGTTCAGATGACACCCAAGGCAGAAACAGTCAGGATTTGATTTCTATAGATCCACTTGAATTATAGTATAGCTTAAATAAGTGGAACTGAGAGCAAGCAAGACAGAAACAAAATATGAACCATATTATGTGCACTCATTGTACCTACCTCTAGACTTCAAGGTGTGTCATAGGAACCACGCATGGACCCAAAGCTAAGTCATTGAAAATGGCGTGGAACTATGCATGATTAATCATCATTTTGAACTGCATTAAGCTCCCCTACTCACTCACTCACTCACTCACTCACTCACTCACTCACTCACTCACTCACTCACTCACTCACTCACTCACTCACTCACTCACTCACTCACTCACTCACTCACTCACTCACTCACTCACTCACTCACTCACTCACTCACTCACTCACTCACTCACTCACTCACTCACTCACTCACTCACTCACTCACTCACTCACTCACTCACTCACTCACTCACTCACTCACTCACTCACTCACTCACTCACTCACTCACTCACTCACTCACTCACTCACTCACTCACTCACTCACTCACTCACTCACTCACTCACTCACTCACTCACTCACTCACTCACTCTAGCTATATGAGGCCAGGCATGTGAGAACAACTGATGAGGGGCTCCTGTAAAACTCTTAACAGTATATAAGCTCTATACGTAACCCCATAAGAGACAGTGGACGGAATAAAGGGCTAATACTTATTTTCCATGTTCAGACTTCACATCTCAACCTGCAGCGAGAAGTTGATCTTGCTCTGATATCATAATTCATGCGTAGCAGATCATGCATCACTATCTCTCAGACTTACATTAGAAATTAGCTCAGTTGAGATAATAAATGCCTCAAAAAATGTACAGCATATCCAATAACTGTGAGGAGAGGACTTTGTTTGCTGTGTTTCAAACATAGTGGCACCTTCAGATTGTTACAATGGAGAAGAACATGCGGGTGGAACAGAGGGATTGGTACCAAATTGCTGGGTCAGTAGCATATTTCCTACCAGTGAGTGTCTTTCATCTCAGTCCTGCCACCCTGAATCATGCAAAAAGTGAGGCTGCATTGTTATTTTTTGGTGTGTGTGGGCTGCTGGAGGCATATATTGAAGTCACGCTTGTAAAACAATCATAGATTTCTTCAGGAAATCCATGATCACAATGGGAGTTGTCAGGAATCATTTATCAGAATGGTCATTTGTGAATACAGTAGTCTGGTTTTCTGTCTGGTCAATGATTGAAACAAAATGTGTTTACATGTCACATCTGAGTAATTCATGTTCTGTGAACATTTAACATAGCGACCACCGACCAGTCCCTCACTAACCAGCTGTGATCTCCTACCAAAGCAATAAAACTTTGTTCCCTTCTCTGCAACATGCAAGCACAGAATCAACAGCAAATGTTGGCTACCATGCTGTGTTGTCATGTGTTGCTGCCATGCTATGTTGTCGTCTTAGGTCTCTTTATGTAGTGTTGTGTTGTCTCTCTTGTCGTGATGTGTGTTTTGTCCTATATTTTGATTTAATTTATTTTTAATCCCAGCCCCCATACCCACAGGAGGCCTTTTGCCTTTAGTTAGGCCGTCATTGTAAATAGGAATTTGTTCTTAACTGACTTGCCTAGTTAAATAAAGGTTAAATAAAATAAAAATCCATCTGTATATTAGAAGCCACAGCTGCACAACATTTCAGTACTTGTCCGGGGTCATGCTCCTTGTCAATCAATCGCAAGGTGACGGCTGAGCCCCACGCAGTGAAGAGGAGATGGAACAGGACACTTTCAAATAGTTCTCTGACAGGGGTCGATGACATCTGCCAAACTATGTAGACATACCCTCCAGAGATGGTAACCAAGGTCAACTCATCACATCTACCCTCTGCCAAAATTGTAAGTCCAATGGAATTCAGTTTGCTTTCAAAACAGCTAATATCCCCCACAGACGGCTTAAGTCTATGTTAGTGCAGGGCTGTTCCAGCGATGTACTAATCGCAGGTTGACGTTTATTGTCATGGGTCTTGCCCTGGAGGCAGAACTGCACGGTTTCTGCTAGATCGGCCAGCTCCAAAGTCAAAATTGGCTATATCATAAAAATTCATGAAAGCTAAAATGAGCTTTCGGTCTTAATTTAAGGTTAGGGTTAGACATTGGGGTTAGTAGTGTGGTTAAGGTTAGGGTTTAAGGTTAGGGTTCAAATCAGATTTTATGACTTTGTGGCTGTACCAGCTAGTGACCACTCTGCAGAGCTGCCTCCAGTACATTAGTCCTTTCAATAAATGCCAACCTGCGTACTAATCCTTAAACACAGTTACAGATAACCCAAATGTAATAAGTTTGGAAACGTCAATATGAGCTACATTGAGAGGAAGCAACCGCATGAAAAATGCTTTAATTACCCAACAGTAATGCACTGATTATGCCAACAGTAATATTTACACGCCATATTTAATTCTCTCGTGTAGTCGTTTCAGAAATGCTTTCTCCTCAAGACATTTCCCAAGGAAATGTCGGCCTATGCAATGTTTCATGTAATGACACAATAGTTACATGTAGCCTATTTCACCTCAACGACCCGAGTAAGGTCAATTTTTTTGAAAATGCCAAATTGATTATTTCAAGTGTGCAATGAGCACATAAACCACTGGCAGAAGTGCAGCTGAGAGACAAGAGGCTTGAGGAAAAGATGCTGCCCAGCAGTAGATGACAGGTATTTGCGCTGACAGGTTATCCTGACTTGAGGCAGACATACTCCACCCTTCATGTCTAGACCGCACCGGGCAGACTTTCTTCTCTCTCAAAAATGTCAATGTTAGCGTTGGGCTATTTACAGTGGCGTGTTTATATGACCAAATTTATGTGCTCTTGATATTTTTGTCTCCTCTGGGAAACGTGGTGCTTGGACTCGGTGGTCGGCTCCAAACCGAATAGATTTTCAGCTCTAGGCCTAATTCAAAGAAATAATAGATAAAGAAACACTTGCTATATTGGATGTGCTGTAGCAATTGTTCAAAGGTAGCTGATAACATTCATTAACTTCTACTGCTATCTAAGAATCTCTCTTGAATTTAAGTTTCAATGAGGCATTTCATTTTGCAGGAAATAAGGAAAGTCTCTTAAAATGGAGCAATAGGTTTTCATGTCCATGTTCCTGGTCTAGGATTGGTTGGCTTTGTGTCTCGACAGTAATTAAGTCACTGGTTCACAGGTGTAAACATGCAAAAAGTTACAATGAAATTGCCCAAATTGAAGATCTAAAACTGTAATACGAACATGACACTGCTATTCATAATTTGCATGAATCCATAACTGTCATTGACACTCAGCATGCTGGCTATAGTTTGGGTCTGTAAGGCCTTGACTGGAAGATTAAGTTGAGGACACAGATGTTCCCTATCCACATAGTATAGGAAGACTATTCCCCACTTACTCTTTAAAAGGACAAGAAGGGAATGTATTGTGATAGAAAAAGAAAAGGCATGCGCCGTTACAGAACTGTGGCTGGATGGGCGACCCTCCCCACAGGGACATATCAACGAGAATGTCAAGATTTTTTTTTTTGTGTCCTAGAAAAAAAGACACTCAGGATGCTGACCTGAAAAGGACATTGATTCTGCTGAAAACAACCGGGCCTTACAAAGTACCTGGGGGTAATGTTGATACTGCAAGTGAGAGAGAAGCCACCGCCTGCCTGGAGAGGCTTTTCTCTGCCAATGCAGAGCTTAAAAACCTGTGACCCAGTTCCCTTGAGAAACTCCCTCCTGCTTGGGGAGAATGTACACTCGCTGCCCAAAATGACAAACAGCAGGCAGGCGGTGGCATGCTCGCCTGCCAAATACAGTTCTCCGACGTTCAAGTTGTGCTGACAGCAAAAACATAGACACTGTTATCTACTGTTAGTCCTCACTTGAGACTCTGAGGTGGTGAGAGGGGAACAAGTCTACATGGACTGCTTGTGGAGAGAATGACTGTGTTTGGTGTCTCAGTGAGGAAAGGCTCTTGTGTGGTCAGTATATTTTCTGGTCTATTTGTGTTGCAATGTCCTTACAAGTGGGTAAAAAATTACCCATTTTACTTTTAGGCATTTTTTTGTTGTCAGTGTAGGCCGACTACCTTAGTGCGAGTAACTAACTGTACATTGCTACAGTACATTAGTTCACCCTGAGAAACTTATTTAGAGAAACATCTGAACCGTATTAAAGAATAACTTGATATTCCAAATCCTTTTGGTGTTGTTTCACCAGTTTACAGCTATCCCGTAATTTCAAATAAAATATAAACTTAACCACTATGGGATCCACTTAACACAACAACAGACTGGTACCGTGAATCCCAGCTGACAAACTGGTAGCTGTCAACAGACTGGGCTAACAGCTATATTCACCACCCTAGTGAGTCCAGCACACATTGGATAATCATTGCCTGATAGGGAGAGGTGTTACTTCCTAAACAGAGCAAAACATGCAATATGCTGACTTCAACAAATCCCACACCACACACAAGGCTATGGGTTTGATTTTTGGAAATGATGCTTGTCTCTGTATGGAACTACACAGTACATTAAGTTTAAAAAAAGTTTGTCAAATCTCCAGATAGATAAGGGCCAGAGAGTGACTTGAGATTTGCAAGAATAACTTCAAGTTTGATGCAACTATCCATTGACGTCAACGCATGAAACGAAAGTTCCACCTCCATGTATAGCTACATCTCAAGTCCTATTCATGGTCTGAAGTGACCTAACATACTACAGACCATTATGCATGTTGGTTCCTTATCGTCTGTTTGTTTGTTTGTATCGGGACCTATTGAATGCACAATGCACTTCTGTGTCCCCAGACTAGAGGTCAACCGATTAATCGGAATGGCAGATTAATTAGGGCCGATTTCAAGTTTTCATAACAATCGGTAATCGGCATTTTTGGACACCGATTCTGGCCGATTACATTGCACTCCACGAGGAGACTGCGTGGCAGGCTGACTACCTGTTATGTGAGTGCAGCAAGGAGCCAAGGTAAGGTGCTAGCTAGCATTAAACATATCTTATAAAAAACAATCAATCTTAACATAATCACTAGTTAACTACACATGGTTGATGATATTACTAGTTTATCTAGTTTGTCCTGCGTTGCATATAATCGATGCGGTGCCTGTTAATGTATCATCGAATCACAGCCTACTTCGCCAAACGGGTGATTTAATAAGCGCATTCGCGAAAAAAGCACTGTCATTGCACCAATGTGTACCTAACCATAAACATTAACGCCTTTCTTCGAAAGGTACCTAACCATAAACATTAACGCCTTTCTTAAAATCAATACACAAGTTTATATTTTTAAACCTGCATATTTAGTTAATATTGCCTGCTAACATGAATTTCTTTTAACTAGAGAAATTGTGTCACTTCTCTTGCGTTCAGGGTATATGCAGCAGTTTGGGCCGCCTGGCTCGTTGCGAACTGTGTGAAGACCATTTCTTCCTAACAAAGACAGCCAACTTCGCCAAACGGGAGATGATTTAACAAAAGCGCATTTGCGAAAAAAGCACAATCGTTGCACGAATGTACCTAACTATAAACATCAATGCCTTTCTTAAAATCAATACACAGAAGTATATATTTTTAAACCTGCATATTTAGGTCAAAGAAATTCATGTTAGCAGGCAATATTATCTAGGGAAATTGTGTCACTTCTCTTGCGTTCATTGCACGCAGAGTCAGGGTATATGCAACAGTTTGGGCCGCCTGGCTCGTTGCGAACTGTGTGAAGACCATTTCTTCCTAACAAAGACAGCCAACTTCGCCAAACGGGAGATGATTTAACAAAAGCGCATTTGCGGAAAAAAGCACAATCGTTGCACGAATGTACCTAACTATAAACATCAATGCCTTTCTTAAAATCAATACACAGAAGTATATATTTTTAAACCTGCATATTTAGGTCAAAGAAATTCATGTTAGCAGGCAATATTATCTAGGGAAATTGTGTCACTTCTCTTGCGTTCATTGCACGCAGAGTCAGGGTATATGCAACAGTTTGGGCCGCCTGGCTCGTTGCGAACTAATTTGCCAGAATTTTACATAATTATGACATAACACTGAAGGTTGTGCAATGTAACAGCAATATTTAGGCTTATGGATGCCACCCGTTAGATAAAATAAGGAACGGTTCCATATTTCACTGAAAGAATAAACGTTTTGTTTTCGAAATGATGGTTTCCAGATTTGACCATATTAATGACCTAAGGCTTGTATTTCTGTGTGTTTTATATTATAATTAAGTCTATGATTTGATAGAGCAGTCTGACTGAGCGGTGGTAGGCAGCAGCAGGCTCGTACGCATTCATTCAAACAGCCCTTTCCTGCGTTTGCCAGCAGCTCTTCGCAATGCTTCAAGCATTGTGCTGTTTATGACTTCAAGCCTATCAACTCCCGAGATTAGGCTGGCAATACTAAAGTACCTATTAGAACATCCAATAGTCAAAGGTACATGAAATACAAATGGTATAGAGAGAAATAGTCCTATAATAACTACAACCTAAAACTTCTTACCTGAGAATATTGAAGACTCATGTTAAAAGGAACAACCAGCTTTCATATGTTCTCATGTTCTGAGCAAGGAACTTAAACATTAGCTTTTTTACATGGCACATATTGCACTTTTACTTTCTTCTCCAACACTTTGTTTTTGCATTATTTAAACCAAATTGAACATGTTTCATTATTTATTTGAGACTAAATAGATTTTATTGATGTATTATATTAAGTTAAAATAAAAGTGTTCATTGTTCATTCAGTATTGTTGTAATTGTCATTATTACAAATATATATATGCAAAAATCGGCCAATTAATCGGTATCGGCTTTTTTTGGTCCTCCAATAATAGGTATCGGTATCGGTATCGGCGTTGAAAAATCATAATCGGTCGACCTCTACCCCAGACATCCATGTATACGTGAAAAGCTGCACATTTCCATTGGCATGTGAGTTCTATTAACCTCCCGTAATCCCCTAATCTGTCTGTTTCAGAACAGCAGCCCCTGTGATCATTGGCATGTCTTGCATGTTCCTCGGCTTCCTGGACTGGTGCTGAAAGAGGCGACACTAGATTATCCCTAGGTAATCTGCACCTCGTACTAAAATCTGCAGCTGGGTTCTTGAATCTTTGGAAAAATAGTTTCAGAAGTTTGATTTTGAGGCAGTTTAATTTGGCTGACAATGCAATGCCAACACTCACTTATCAACTGCAAGATCGTGGAAAAGACACTGTAAATATTTAAGCATATTAACAAAATGTTAATTCATCAAGAAACAATCCAACCTGAAACCCAAAGTGTAATAAGCTACAATACAAGAAGTGGTTTAAAGTGGTTTAATTAGTGGCTGAGCCTCCCTCACTGGAGATGTGAGCCAAGTGGAACAGAATGAGAATGTCATGGCCGATCGTTACTGCCTGACACACCAAGCGAATAGGACTCCATCTTCTGTAATAAAGATGAAAGCCTATGTATCAGGTTGCATAACAACAGTCAACAACAACAGTTCCCTTGGAGAAAGTTACTGTAGTACAGGGACTGCACTAGTAACCATGCTGAGACTGATAGTAGAGTGACCATACTAGCAACCATGCTGAGACTGATAGTAGAGGGACCACACTAGCAACCATGCCGAGACTGATAGTAGAGGGAACACACTAGCAACCATGCTGAGACTGATAGTAGAGGGACCACACTAGCAACCATGCTGAGACTGATAGTAGAGGGACCACACTAGCAACCATGCTGAGACTAATAGTAGAGGGACCACACTAGCAACCATGCTGAGACTGATAGTAGAGGGACCACACTAGCAACCATGCTGAGACTGATAGTAGAGGGACCACACTAGCAACCATGCTGAGACTGATAGTATAGGGACCACACTAGCAACCATGCTGAGACTGATAGTAGAGGGACCACACTAGCAACCATGCTGAGACTGATAGTAGAGGGACCACACTAGCAACCATGCCGAGACTGATAGTATAGGGACCACACTAACAACCATGCTGAGACTAATAGTAGAGGGAACACACTAGCAACCATGCTGAGACTGATAGTAGAGGGACCACACTAGCAACCATGCTGAGACTAATAGTAGAGGGAACACACTAGCAACCATGCTGAGACTGATAGTAGAGTGACTGCAACTCTCCCAGGACTGTCACTCTCCCAGTAACCACCACTAAACATGCCAGATAGGGCTAGCTTTCAGTATCAAATTGTCGCCGAGCATTAGCAATCAACCACACTGGAGCGCTGGTGAAACACTCACACGTCAGAGCCAAAGGTTACCGTTAGCCAGGGCCTTTATTATCATTCAATGTGTGGCCACTGTTTGCCAATGGAGGAGCTGCATGCAGGAATGCGAGGTATGCAAATTAGGTGTTTGGGGTGAAGGGTAGCCTAGCGGATGGTTGACAGTTCGAATCCTGTGTCTAACGGGAAAAATGGGGCGGGAAGTGAGCTAGCAACCAGATGGTTGCTGGTATCAAATTCTAGATGCCATTGCCTGCCGTTGTGCCCTTGAGCAAGGCACTTAACCCCCCACAACAACAGGTCCCCGGGTGCCCAGTGTGGCAGCCCCCTGCACCAGTCCAAAACCTGTATATGTATGTGTATTTATTTGTGCCTTTCTGAGGGGTTGGGTTAAAAGTGAAAGTCACATTTCGGTTGGACCTTATGTGCAATTGACCAATAAAGTGATCTTACTCTTAAGAAGAATGTTTAATGTTTTAAGTAAGACATAGGGTGACATATGAATTACCACAACATGTGGGGGCTGTGCATTAGAAACTATTTTTGTTGTTAGTGACACTGTAATTATATGGTAATGACGCTGGTAAGTATTGAATAAACAAAGTTTGAGATAGTGAATCAGAATTAGTCTAAAGCAAAAATCTGCAAACAGTTTACATATAATAAACGAATGGAAAGAGTACATTGCTATACGCCGCCTAGTGTATGCTTCATCAAATAATGTTAAATTAACTGCAAAATTACCTGGATGCAAAAGCTAGTTATGAATTTATGCACAGGTGTGCACATCCATGCACACAGGCACACACACACACCTCATCACAACAACAGATTGATTCCAAGTTCAACATGCTGGAAATAATAAATTATTTGCAGAGATTATTAATTGGACAGTCTCTTACAATTTATGTATGTCTTATCACCACATTTATTTGACTTTAAAAGGGGAAATAACAACAAAACAAAAAACTATTTGACAGTCTAAATCAGTGGGGTTCAGAGAATAAGCAAATTACATCACCTGGAATGACTACCATTGAATGAATGGAGCCTTTTACGATCATAGAGAAAACCTCTCTCAGGGGACATTACATTTCAGAGGGGTTTCCCCCTTAAACACACACGGGCACACTTGAAAGGTAAAGGTAATAATATCCACTTCCTATCCTGGATAATGCTGTTTGAACTGAATAAAACGTATTCATTCATTGCTGTTTAAACTCAAGCAAGATGTGCTTTGTAAGAGGAGTATGTTTGAGTTCTGGAAGTTTATGTATGAGCAGGAATGGATATGTGAGAATTGTTAAAGTTCTTTATTTCCAACTCAACCCATGTTAAAAGTGACAGCTAAACACACATTCAAAACACGCAACTTACCGTTTTGTTCCTTTAAACTTGGTTGTTGGAATTTGCTGACATGACTTGATTCAGCTTCTGAGCCATGTTGTTGGAGAAGCGATACAAACAGGATTAATAATGGAAGGATCATTTGGATTAGTGGCGGACAGCGATTACAAAACACTGTTGATGAGACGTTTAGTACCACCATGCACAAACGTTGTTTGGATGACAACAATGCTGTTTTGGACACATTTGTAGCGGATAAACGCAGAGTAAAATCGACATAATCTCATCCAAATACGGAGTCCTTTGAAAAACGTCAAAAAAATCCCGTAATATCCACAAAAGAATAACTTTGAAACCAACGGCCGTCTCGCAAGACAAACTGGTTCCGATGCAAGTGCGCACCTGTGGAGTATATGGAAAATTGGCTTGGAAGTTAGAAAGTCACTGCTGCGCTTGAACTAAATCACATATCCACTTTAAAGTTCCAACAAAGGCACCGAAGTACTTATATATTGAGTGAAATAAATCGTAAATTCTTAAATCTTGAACTTTTTGTCCAAGGAGAAGTGCGATACTGTTGCCTGCGCGCGACATTCATTAGTTTCCAAAGTCTCCGCCGTCTGCAAGTCCAATCCACAGATTTGCAGGCATTACAATAAACTTCACATTAACCGCAGATACCACAAGAGTGCAGTGCAATTCGATACAGTTTGTACAGTGGATGATATTGCAGAGCACACATAACTCCAGTTGTTTGGTGAGGTCTTGGCTCAGTGGCTGTTGACTGGAACTAAACTATGCTGGAGACTGGAGCTAAACTGTCGCTAAAAGTGAGACGACAAGGTCTGGATTTTTGGAAAAGCAGACTGCCAACTGAACTGACGACACAACAGGTGCTATACAAAAAGTAAAACTTCCTAGTGAAGAAAACTACACGGGAAGTTAACTATTCAGTTGCTGCAGCTCTCCTGGTGTATGTCCAGCTAGCACATTTGGTTCCTTGGAAGTTGCGGGAACATACGTTTTTGGTTTCCAGTTGGTTCTGGGAACAAAGCCATAAAACGGGTAAAACATAATGTTTTCTAAACGTTCTGAGAACGGAAGTGAACATTTCGCCTGTTCTGGGAAGTAAATGTTTAGGTTGCAGGGAGATTCTCAGAACGTTTTACTATAGTTAAAGTTACCTGAAAGTTTTCCTGGGAGGTTTTATTAACGCTCTGAGAGCGGAAATTTTTGGCAATTTTGAGTTTTTTGAATAACTTCCTTAAATCTTTCACTGAATGTTTCAATAAGACTTTTAATAACACTGCTAGCTTATTTTGGGTTAACTTTTAAACTCCACGCACAGACAGGGCACATGGAAATTAATTCCCTTAGGCATTTATTTTTTATTATTTAACCAGGTAGGCAAGTTGAGAACAAGTTCTCATTTACAATTGCGACCTGGCCAAGATAAAGCAAAGCAGTTCGACACATACAACAACACAGAGTTACACATGGAGTAAAACTGTCACGTTCCTGACCTATTGTTCCTTTTTCTTTTATTTATTTAGTTGGTCAGGGCGTGAGTTGGGGTGGGTTGTCTATGTGTGTTTTTCTATGTTGGGGTTTTGTGTTCGGCCTGGTATGATTCTCAATCAGAGGCAGCTGTAGATCGTTTGTCCCTGATTGAGAATCATACTAAGGCAGCCGGGGTTTCACGTGTGTTTTGTGGGTGGTTGTATCGCGTGTCTGTGTTAGCACCACACGGGACTGTTTGCGGTTTGTCACGTTTGTTGTTTTTGTATGTTAAGTGTTCAGTCTGTTTTCATTAAATAATCATGGACACTAACCACTCTGCATATTGGTCTGATCCTTCTCGCCTCTCCTCCTCGTCCGAGGAGGAGGATTACGACGATCGTTACAAAAACAAACATACAGTCAACAATACAGTAGAAAAATAAGTCTATATACAATGTGAGCAAATGAGGTGAGATAAGGGAGGTAAAGGCAAAAAAAGGCCATGGTGGCGGAGTAAATACAATATAGCAAGTAAAACACTGGAATGGTAGATTTGCAGTGGAAGAATGTGCAAAGGCATTAATCCTGCAAACACATTTATTTTTTATTGTGACACGGCATGAGTGAGATTTGAACCTATAATCTTCTGTTCTGTATTTGTCATTTAGCAGACACTCTTATCCAGAGCAATTTACACTTACTGCATTCGTTTTAAGATAGCTTGGTGGGACAACCACAAATCACAGTTAAAGTAAGTACAATTTTCTTCAATAAAGTAGCTATCAAGTCAGACCTAGTAAGGGGGAAAAAAGTAAAGTGCAAGTGTTAGTTCACAAAAAGTTCACAAAAGGGGGGTGCTGTGGGATAATTTAAGATACTCTTTGAAGAGGCAGGGTTTCAGATGTTTTCGGGAAGATGGGCAGGGACTCTGCTGTCCTAGCTTCACGGGGAAGCTGGTTCCAGCATTGGGGTGCTTATAATCTTCTGTTCTCTGTCCATGGAATTATTCCAGTGCGCCACCAGGATGGAGCTAGCGTGCCATGTTTTTTTTAATGCATACAAAGCTGTTCATTTTAGTCTATTAAACAGACCCCATTTCAAGGAAACAAGATCAGGTGTGGCCAATTACGGGGCTCAGCCATCACACATTAACACACTTAACAAGATAGAGGATAGAGAGAGTTCTGTTGATGCTGAGAACGGAATGTAGAGTATATGTTTAAGTGATAATGCCAGAGAAGCCGGTGTTTGAAGGAAATATTGGCACGGGTATTGTTAGGCCCGAGACGAAGTCGCCAATATATCCTTCAAACACCGGCTTCAGAGGGCATTATCACTTTTATACAACGGGTTACCAACATATTCAAATAATGATTGACATGTTTTCATTATAAATGTTATTTTGATTAATTTATTCATACGATTTCATCCTTCCACAAGATATAGTCCCGACCCTAATCTAGGGTTGCTACCCAAGCAGGCTGGTCGTTCGTTCTATCGGTTCGGTTGCTAGAGACGCGACCCATTCGTACAGTCTATTTGTTCTGTATCGCTCGTTCTAAATGTTCCATTGCTATACTGGCTGGCAACGTTCTTATCCCTTGCTTGCTAGCTAGCCAACTACGACAAATGTACAGTCACGTCAAAAAATGCAGCCAGAATAACTGCAAAGTAGCTGCATTTGCATTTGTTTAAGCTGTTTTCTAGAGACATTTATTTGGATGCATCCATAACAATGAGCTAATGAAGTGCGATTTCGCCTGGCATAAAAAATATGCTCACCTGTCAGGACACTGTGTTGTTTAGAGGAGCTAGCCAACAATATAGCTAACACAATCACTTCAAACTGGAAAGACTGCAAACTACCTGCACATTGTTTCGTTTTACCTTTTCATTTGACATTTCTTTGTATATATCCATAAAAATGATGCCAACTGATTAACGATTTCGACTGGCTGAGAAACGCTGCTTGCCTGTCTGTCTCGTCCCGACTTCCCACATGTTCATTACTATGGGACAACTGGAGATTGAATTTGATTATGAAACAATGTTGCAAATGTCGGAGAGACAGACAGCAAGATTTATACAAATCTTGAAAACTACATTTTAGTGTAAAAGAAATGTGCGATAATGTCTAGATGCATTTTATAGTGGAGACATACATACATTTCTTGACTGGGCTGATGAGACAGTGGATTAAGCTGTCAGATGGAACAGAGTAAATAGGCATTTTAACATCATAGATTTAGCCGTTGGTAAATTGTAGAATAGACACCAGCTGGAATGCGGGTTTAACCAATCAGCATTCAGGATTAGACCAACCCAATTTTAATTATAAACTGGGTGATTCTGGCCCTGAATGCTGATTGGCTGACAGCCGTGGTATATCAGACCGTACACCACAGGTATGTCAAAACATTTATTTTTACTGCGCTAATTATGTTGGTGACCAGATTATAATAGCAACAAGGCACCTCGGGGGTTTATGGCCTATTGCCAATATTCCACAACTAAGAGCTGTATCCAGGCACCACATGTTGTGCCTTGCGTAAGAACAGCCCTTAGCCGTGGTATATTGGCCATATACTACACCCCCTTGTGCCTTATTGCTTAAATAACATTTTTAGAACATTCTCTGAACGTTACTAAAGTTTTTTTGTGATTTCTATGGAAAGTTTTCTTAATGTTCTCTGAACAATTTGACAACATGTCTTTAAATAGGACCATGAGGAAACCTGTAAGAAACATTATGCTGAAGTACCGAAATTCCCACAGAACAACATTGTTTCTTAATGTTCTCTGAACTATTTGAGAACATTCCAAATGTCAAACCAGTTGGAGAAGGTTCCTAGAACATTACCAAAATTGAAATTAAATGTAACCATGTTTGAACTTTAAGGAAGAGTTCTGTTAAAGTATGTTATTTTGTTAAGTTGCTTAAATGTGCTGAGAATGTTCCAAAACCAAGCAACTATCCTGCAGAATTTCCAGAAAGTTGTGTGAAGGTTGTATGCAAAATAACCATAGGACAAACATGCTCTAGAGTCTATTGATGCATCCATGCCTCACACAGTGAAGTCATTTTGAGTATTGATTATCTCCCGGTGTTTTTATACTAGAGATCTACCGTTTCTTATAGTGGCTGAAGCTCAATCCCATCTTTCTGCTGATATTCCGGGGCTTGTGAAAGTGGCTTTTTTCTACACATGAGAGGATCCGGACAAGAAAATCAGCACAAAATCATCTGTAAAACCCGAACCATGTGAGTTACACACTAATATGTCATGATATCAAAATGGGATATTCTCACAAACATGAATGTGTCGGTTGTTCTATTCTACGAAGTACACAAGCTTCAAGGGAGTCTTCTGAAGGTAACCCAGTACCAATGTTGCCTATAATGGCCACTGAGCAAATTGCAGGTATGCTGAGCGCAAACTTGAACATTGTGCAACTTCCAGCTTGCGTTTACTGTAAGCACTGATGCTGCACCCCTTTTAAGTTACAGTTTTAACAGTGGCCATGTAGTCTAATGAAAAAAAAAGAAAGAAAATGCATCCCAGAATTTTTTTACATGGAAATATCTGTTTTTGTTATTCAGCCTACAGTAGCATCCAATGTGTGGTGTTCAATGTAGGCCTACATTCCATGAGACTTTTGATTAAAAAAAACATGCAGGGCTTGACATGAACCTGTTTATCCACTTGTCCTTCAGACAAGAAGATGACTGAACATGTTGTTGTGTTGTTTGATGCAATAAACCACTTCACAAAATAAACTGCATTATTATTCCCATACCATTATTACAGAGAATCAGACTAATTATGCTACCCTTATTGAAGCCTGTCTCAAAAAAAAACACTGCCCCTTTAAGACAGAAAAAAACGCTTTTTACCTGACTCGCTTGTCTAGAAACTGATATATTTTGTACACTTGTAGGAAGCAATCACTCCCATATTGCTGACTACAAATTATCTATAACTGGGCTAATAACTCACTAACTAGCAAAGGATATGAACAAAATGTGCACACGTGGCTACATGAAGCTCTCGCTCTGATCTCAAAACAAGAGCATCTACTCACGACCGCTAATGCTGTAAACACAGTCCAGTTCAAAGTAAATGGCACAGACCCATATATGGCAATGGTATATTTGCATATGGGCCTAGTGGAGCTCTGATTGTTTAAAATCAAATAAAACTTTATTAGTCACATGCGCCGAATACAACAAGTGTAGACCTTTTCAAGAAAGATTTAAGAGAATATTGACCAAATAAACTGAAGTAAAACATTATAAAAAGTAACACAATAAAATAACAATAACGAGGCTATATACATGGGGGTACCGGTACTGAGTCAATGTGCGGAGGTACAGGTTAGTCAAGGTAATTTGTACATGTAGGTAGGGGTGAAGTGACTATGCATAGATAATAAACAGTGAGTAGCAGCAGTGTACAAAACAAATGGAGTGGGGGTGGTGTCAATGCAAATAGTCCGGTGGCTATTTGATTAATTGTTCAGCAGTCTTATGGCTTGGGGGTAGAAGCTGTTAAGGAGCCTTTTGGTCCTAGACTTGGAGCTCCGGTACCGCTTGCCGTGTGGTAGCAGAGTACGCCGTGCGGTAACAGTCTATGACTTGTGACTGGAGTCTTTGACAATTTTTGGGGCTTTCCTCTGACAAAGCCTAGTATATAGGTCCTGGATGGCAGGAAATTGGCCCCAGTGATGTACTGGGCTGTACGCACTACCCTCTGTAGCGCGGTCAGATTCCTAGCAGTTGCCATACCAGGCGGTGATGCATCCGGTCATGATGCTCTCGATGGTGCATCTGTAGAACTTTTTGAGGATCTGGGGACCCATGCCAAATCTTTCCAGTCTCCTGAGGGGGAAAAGGTGTTGTCATGCCCTCTTCATGACTGTCTTGGTGAGTTTGGACCATGATAGTTCTTTAGTGATGTGGACACCAAGGAATTTGAAACTCTCAACCCGCTCCACTATAGCCCCATTGATGTTAATATGGCTGCATCCCGCTACCGGGATTGATATGACAACAGCCAGTAAAAGTGCAGGGCGCCAAATTCAAACAACAGAAATCTCATAATTAAAATTCCTCAAACAGACATTTGTCTTACAGTGGGGCAAAAAAGTATTTAGTCAGCCACCAATTGTGCAAGTTCTCCCACTTAAAAAGATGAGAGAGGCCTGTAATTTTCATCATAGGTACACTTCAACTATGACAGACAAAATGAGAAAAACAAATCCAGAAAATCACATTGTAGGATTTTTAATGAATTTATTTGCAAATTATGGTGGAAAATAAGTATTTGGTCACCTACAAACAAGCAAGATTTCTGACTCTCACACACCTGTAACTTCTTCTTTAAGAGGCTCCTCTGTCCTCCACTCGTTACCTGTATTGATGGCACCTGTTTGAACTTGTTATCAGTATAAAAGACACTGTCCACAACCTCAAACAGTCACACTCCAAACTCCACTATGGCCAAGACCAAAGAGCTGTCAAAGGACACCAGAAACAAAATTGTAGACCTGCACCAGGCTGGGAAGACTGAATCTGCAATAGGTAAGCAGCTTGGTTTGAAGAAATCAACTGTGGGAGCAATTATTAGGAAATGGAAGACATACAAGACCACTGATAATCTCCCTCGATCTGGGGCTCCACGCAAGATCTCACCCCGTGGGGTCAAAATGATCACAAGAACGGTGAGCAAAAATCCCAGAACCACACGGGGGGACCTAGTGAATGACCTGCAGAGAGCTGGGACCAAAGTAACAAAGCCTACCATCAGCAAGGGCATTGAAGATGAAACGTGGCTGGGTCTTTCAGCATGACAATGATCCCAAACACACCGCCCGGGCAACGAAGGAGTGGCTTCGTAAGAAGCATTTCAAGGTCCTGGAGTGGCCTAGCCAGTCTCCAGATCTCAACCCCATAGAAAATCTTTGGAGGGAGTTGAAAGTCCGTGTTGCCCAGCAACAGCCCCAAAACATCACTGCTCTAGAGGAGATCTGCATGGAGGAATGGGCCAAAATACCAGCAACAGTGTGTGAAAACCTTGTGAAGACTTACAGAAAACGTTTGACCTCTGTCATTGCCAACAAAGGGTATATAACAAAGTATTGAGATAAACTTTTGTTATTGACCAAATACTTATTTTCCACCATAATTTGCAAATAAATTCATAAAAAATCCTACAATGTGAATTTCTGGATTTTTTTTTCTCATTTTGTCTGTCATAGTTGAAGTGTACCTATGATGAAAATTACAGGCCTCTCTCATCTTTTTAAGTGGGAGAACTTGCACAATTGGTGGCTGACTAAATACTTTTTTGCCCCACTGTACAAATTCCATTCAAATTAAGCTTCTTGGGGAATTTAGTCCACCGCCACCTTGTCAATTGATAATGGAGCTGTGAGGACTAATGGCAGACGCTGATGCCTCAGTGACTGAAAGTTTCCTTGAGCAATATACTGAATACCGCGGATGTTACTTGTAATCCATGGCTTCTGGTTGGGATATGTACGTATGGTAACTGTGGGGACAACGTCTTCGATGCACTTATTGATGTAACCGATGACTGAGGTGGTATTCTCCTCAATGCCATTGAATGAGTCCCGGAACATATTCCAATCTGTGCTAACAAAACAGTCCTGTAGCGCCATCTGACCACTTCCGTATTGAGCGAGTCACTGGTACTTCCTGCTTTAGTTTTTCCTTGTAAGCAGAAATCAGGAGGATATAATTATGGTCAGATTTGCAATATGGAGGGCGAGGGAGAGCTTTCTATTTATCTCTGTGTGTGGAGAAAAGATTGTATAGAGTTTTTTTCCTCTGGTTGCATGTGACATGCTGGTAGAAATGAGGTGGAACGGATTTAAGTTTGCCTGCATTAAAGTCCCCGGCCACTAGCAGCACCGCTTCTGGATGAGCATTTTCTTGTTTGCTTATTGTTTGCTTACTCTGCTACTTTGTGTAGAGTACGGGCTGAGTAGTGCGTATCAATGCAATAGAATCCTACTCTGATGCATTCTGCCTACAACAACATCTGTTGCATAGTTTGTTTTGTTTCGGTATTTTGCATTGAAAGTGGCTAATATTGTGTGTCACAATTGCCACAGTAATGGGAAACATTGATAGTGTTAACAGCGAAAACTCTAGCACAGTGGTCACCAACCTTTTCTGAGTCAAGATCATTTTGAGTCAAAATGCAAGATCTACCGCTCATGACTTAAAAAAAAAACGTAAGCCTTTGCAATTAAAAACAGTACTGTAGCAATGAGGTTTGCGCAGTAAGCTATATGCCCAATACATTACCACCGCATATTGGCTTTGCTTGAATTGCCTTACCAATGCATTGTTGTTCGGGCCATTTTTTAAAATTATATTCCAAAATTTGAGGTCGGCTATATGATCACACCGGTAAAATATCTATTATCTACTTGTGAAGCACAGCTGAGTGAGCATACATTTAAATAATTAGCTTTTTATTTTTATTTTACTGGGCTGATTGTGTCTACATCTAATGATCAGTTTTAGTTAAATAAAGGTTAAATATTTATTTTTTTGTCTCAGCGGAGGGAGAGAGCAGCAGACTGAGAGTCCGTCGTTCAACATCCCTCTGCTCTCCCTTTCCTCCACTGTCACTGACTAAAAAGGGACAGCGTCTTCCAGCTGATAGCGAAACTCAAGTCGCACCACATTATTTCTGCCTCATGCTCAAGTTCATGTTGTTACTCCTAGGAACAGAGAAAGTGAAATATTCCTCGATATTAAAAAACGCAAGCCTATAGATACACTTTCTAACTCATTCATTACTGTTGCAGTGCTTGTTGTAGCGCTGAGTGGAAATAGGAAGAACACACATTTTATGGCTTATAAAAGTGTTGACAGTGCTGAATAACTTAAACATGAATTCATTCATAAAAACAGCATTTCTTTGCTGTATTATTTGACCGTCTCTCTCTAGTCATGGTTTTAAACGTTTTGAAATCTCACAGTATCAGCTTTGCTGTAGCTTTCTTTTATGCCTGCTACCTAACTGCAGACACGGTTATCTGAGCCATCCGATTGGCCAGCGGTAGACCTACAGTGCACTATATTTGCTCTCTGGGCCCCCCGGGAAGGCAGAGTTTGTGCCTTCAGACACATGCAATGGTTCAAAATGGCAGCAGTTTGCCTACCCGGTGTGCTGGGCAGCTGAATCAGGTGCACCTGCACTAGAGAAATAAAAAAAAATAGGAACACAAGGCTTCGACCAGTCGATCGCGACCTACCGGTTGGTGACCACTGCTCTAGGAAGTTGAGGGAAGTTCAATCGTGCTTCTCTCTGTCGACTGATATTTCTGTGCTGCAGTCCCAGGCGGAGCTGTGCCCAGTTCATAGGGAGCATTGCCAAGTACCGGCTGTAAAAATTGCAAAAAGGGCATTGGGTTAAAATGTGCCATGAATAACGTGACCAAACATGGGTCTAAAATATGTCTTCTTTTTTTCCTGAGTTTTCTTATATCTCTTAGATATAGGACAGACACTTTAAAACCTTTTTTTGACTGTCTGTTTTGCCATTTATGTTTCTAAGTTTCTATGGGCTATAGCAGTAAAGGCAAAATTCAATGTTATATAAAATATTTATTTTATACCTACAGGGGTCCTAAAATAAAAAAACAAATGGCTAAATTATAAATTTTATGAACATATTAAAACAATTCTATATGTTAACTTAGTACATGTTGCAATCTAAGGGCTTATAAACTGATTTTGCAAACATGCAAACATATTCCCTGATAAAGTAGCCTACAGTAACAAACCATGTGTGTCCATGATGCATAATGCATTGTGCCTGTATTGAACTACAGTATCTACTGTAAATTGGATAATTAATCTTCAATATAATCACATCATAAATTAAATCAGCTAGATTTTGCATCAATAGAGCAATAATGCATGGCACATTTGAGTCAAGCAATGTTAATGCAATAGGCCACAATGTAATGTATAAAATATAATTTCGATCAGCTAGTCCTCTTTTTCTCTCTTTGTTTTTTCCTACCCATTGCTGTTAAACGTATCCCTTGTGATATCATGCCATTAAGGGTTAATATAATTTTGATATTGGCACTGAAGGCTACACATAACTTTCCCATTTCAACAATGTGAATACTGTACCATAAACACTCCCCCTGGACTCATTCCTTAATCTCACCATCATTGCCCAGAACTTTTCATCATGGGGAAGTTAGAACAATGCCTAATGCCTGTTTGGGGAAATGTTTAAGAACTCAAAATATGTCATTTCAAAGCTGTAGACACCACTGTTACCATTTCCCCCTTCTGTTCCCAATTTCCACTCTCCAGCACAATGCTGTACCTCATCATATGCGTTTCATGTGGTTACTCTCATCTCATTGTCAGTGGAATCCTCATATGTGTGTCCCTGTGTAAGTATACCAGCAGACAAAGCAATCAAAGGGAGTTGCAGACACATTGAACCTATTCACCATGACACATGATGCAATGGCAGAGCAACTTAGCCCTGTCTCACATTGGTGAGACATTGCAGCCTCAGAGGGAGGGAAAGCCTAAAGATATCGCCACCTGAAAAGTATGAGAGGTTTTAATGTTTTTAATCAAAGTTAACGGCAGATAAGAGATTGCATGGCTGTGATACACGGGTTGGTGTGTTGCCTCCATGTAGTGTGGCATATAGAGGTCCTCTTGTGCCTTCTGTAAGGGCCAAGTCCCTTTGTGTAAAGGAGAGTATCACATTCCACCCCTGCAAAAGCCTGCAGCAGATGTCAGCACTTCACATTGTGGAATCTCTCTCTCTCTTTCTCTCTATCTCCCTCTCTCTTGTGCACACACACACACACACACACACACACACACACACACACACACACACACACACACACACACACACACACACACACACACACACACACACACACACACACACACACACACACACACACACACACACACACACACACACACACACACACACACAGTCTCTGCCCCTGAGCAAGGCAGTTAACCCACTGTTCTCCGGGCGCCGAAGACGTGGATGTCGATTAAGGCAACCCCCCGCACCTCTCTGATTCAGAGGGGTTGGGTTAAATGCGGAAGATACATTTCAGTTGAATACATTCTGTTGGACAACTGACTAGGTATCCCCCTTTCCCTTTGTAAAGCTAACCTTGTGGGGACACACAATTCAGTGCCATTCTAAATCCTATTTTCTCTAACCCCTAATCGTACTCCTACCCTAACCCTAACCCTAACCTTAACCAAGAAACCATACCTTAACCCTAAACCTAACCCTAGCTCCTAACCCTAAACATAATTCAAACCCTAACACTAATTCTAACCTTAACCCTTAACCCTCTATAAATACCATTTGACCTTGTGGGGAGCAACAAAATGTTCCCGGTTGGTCAAATTTGTGTTTGTTTACTATTCTTTTGGGGACTTCTGATCTCCACAAGAATAGTTGAACACATCACACACACATACACTTAAGCATGCACACACATACACCCTCTCTCTCTCCCTCTCTCTCACACACAGGCACATACTCTTTCACCCCTGGAGGTTTTGTCTGTGAAAGCTTGGTATTTTGTCTCCCTGTCCACATGTGATTGCTGCTTCCATGGTGGTCTCCTGAAACACAGAGACTGATACGAAACATGCAATAAACAGAGGAAATTAGAAACAAGACGGACCTTTGGGTCACTGCAAGCATACAAAGACATGCAAGCCAGAAGGCTCTGCAGTAGGCTGGATGTAAATGTATACAAGAGAAAATTCACAGCCTCTAGCAGAGCTAAATCCCATTACGGTCCAGTTGCCTTTTTGGGACACACTGTCAAATAAATGCCCCATACGTTATGTATTCGTCACGGTGAATGTGAGATATTATTTTGTTAGAGGTGAATTACAGTGAAAACCGTATGAATGGACATTGCTATAGAGTATTCAAATCATAGTACATCATTATCGTACCTTGAGGAGAGGTTTAGGGTGTTTTGCTGACTTCATTTGTACGTTACTTATTTTTTTTACCAGCCTTGGCTATTGAGTGCTCCGCTGAGCTGTTACCATTTGAAGCTACAAAGAAATAATCGAGCACCTTTAAAGTCAGATGTTGATCTCCACAGAAAACCAAAACTGTGACTCTCCTTGAATCTTACAGTATGTCACAGTCACAAATGTCCTTCAGCAGTATTATTTTGTTACAGTGGAGTTTTGCTTTGAGGCTAGAGCCCCCTGGTGGTAGCCCCTGAAGCTGCAGGTCAAATCTTGACTAATGGCTGACAATGTGTCTGGTGTTGGAGACCATTACTCATGGGCAATCTCCAATCGCACAGAAGAGTTTTGTATGTCATATAGTTACAGTGTCTAGTCAAATATATGGAAAGTGGTATTCAATTTCATAACTGTTAGTAATGTGTTATCCCTGTATTCTGATCCAACAGGTAAACACTGCCAATACGCTGGGCAGGTACGGCACGGTAAACTCTACGTATGTCGACTCAATAGGAAATTGCATTTAAAAAACGAAATGCCTATAACCCTCGAACGGATTGAATCCCAGCCTGTGTGTGATGGAGAGAGGGAGTGTGAGACCTTGTGTGAGACAAGGAAGAGATAACGAGAGAAAAAAGCATGTGATCAATATGGAAAGGGAGAACTCAGCAACGAAGAAAACACCAATTCCGTGCATGTCTGTGTTCTTAGAAAAACCTGATTACCAATGGCCTTGACTGATACGTCTAGCTAGCAGGCCTCTCCCTTAGCCATCAACAATCAGCTTTTGATTACCATATACCTCTTTCTCTAAATAAGACCCATTTGTCAATGAGAAGACTACCAAAAATATTTGATCGGTTGAGATCTAGATAGTGTCTGGTAGGCCATCACCACTAATCCATTTCCCTCTAAACGTCTTCAATCTTTGCATCTTCAACATATACTGTAGGAATATGAATCCCTTCTCCTGGTGCTTCTGCCACCTCAATCACCAATCAACTGTTCATCCACTTCATCAGCACTATTTGCCACATGGTTAGTGCTTGTCCCTGTCAATGCTCATATTTCTCACCATTATTACTCCCAATAACTAGACAGGTACACACACGTTTCACGCACATGCATGTGCACACACACACACACACACACACACACACACACACATGTTGAATGGCGCCAGAGGAGGTGGCTGCTGTTTTACCGGCTCCTAACCAATTGTGCTATTATGTGTTTTTTCATGTTATTTGTAACTTATTTTGTACATAATGTTTCTGCCACTGTCTCTTATGACCGAAAAGAGCTTCTAGATATCAGGACAGCGATTACTCACCTCGTACTGGACGAATACTTTTTTTTTAACGAGTCAGATACAAAGGATTTACTTCAGACACCGGACAAGGCTAAATCCCTGTCATTCACATGAAGAAGAAACTGAGACATCGGGGACGTAGGTCGGGGTGCCTTGTAAGGATCCGATGGCGAGTGGGTAATCCGCCTCTACCATCAGTCTTATTAGGCAACGTGAAATCATTTGATAATATACTGGATAGGCTCCAATCAAGACTATCCTACCAACGGGACATTAAAAACTCTAATATCTTATGTTTCACTGAGTCGTGGTTGAATGACGATATGGATAACATACAGCTGGCTGGGTTTTCCATGCATCGGCAAAATAGAATAGCTGCCTCTGGTAAGACAAGGGATGGCAGTCTGTGTCTATTTGTAAATAACAGCTGGTGCACAAAATCTAATATTAAGGAAGTCTCAAAGTTTTGCTCGCCTGTGGTAGAGTATCTCATGGTAAGCTGTAGGCCACACCATTTACCATCTATATTTTTCGTAGCTGTCTATCTACCACCAGAAACCGATGCTGGCACTTAGACCACACTCAACGAGCTGTATAAGACCATAGGCAAACAAGGAAATACTCATCCAAAGGCGGCGCTCCTAGTGGCCGGGGACTTTAATGCAGGGAAACTTACATCTGCTTACCTAATTTCTACCAGAATGTTACATGTGCAACCAGAGACAAAAAACCTCTAGACCACCTTTATTCCACACACAGAGACATGTACAAAGCTCTCCCTCGCCCTCCATTTGGCAAATCTGATCATAACTCTATCCTCCTGATTCCTGCTTACAAGCAAAACAAAAACTAAAGCAGGAAGTACCAGTAACTCGCTCAATAAGGAAGTGGTCAGATGACGCAGATGCTAAACTACAAGACTGTTTTGCTAGCACACAGACTGGAATATGTTCCGGGATTCTTCCGATGGCATTGAGGAGTACACCACATCAGTCACTGGCTTCATCAATAAGTGCATCGATGACGTCGTCCCCACATTGACCGTACGTACATACCCCAACCAGAAGCCATGGATTACAGGCAACATCCACACTGAGTTAAAGGGTAGAGCTGCCGCTTTCAAGGAGCGGGACTCTAACCAGGACACTTATAAGAAATCCCGCTATGCCCTCCGATGAACCATCAAACAGGCAAAGCTTCAAAACAGGACTAAGATTGAATCTTATTACACCGGCTCCAACGCTCGTCGGATGTGGCAGGGCTTGCAAACTATTACAGACTACAAATGGAAGCACAGCTGCGAGCTCCAATCGACACAAGGCTAGACGGTGAGCTAAATGACTTCTACGCTCGCTTCGAGGTAAGCAACACTGAAATATGCATAAGAGCACCAGCTGTTCCAGATGACTGTGTTATCACGCTCTCCGTAGCCAATGTAAGTAAGACCTTTAAACAGGTCAACATTCACAAGACCGCAGGGCCAGACGAATTACCGGGACGTATACTCCGAGCATGCTCTGAGCAACTGGCAACCTGGCAACTGACATTTTCAACCTTTCCCTCACGGAGTCTGTAATACCAACATGTTTCAAGCAGACCACCATAGTCCCTGTGCCCAAGAACACCAAGATAACCTGCCTAAATGACTACCACCCCGCAGCACTCACGTCTGTAACCATCAAGTGCTTTGAAAGGCTGATCATGGCTCACATCAACACCATTATCTCAGAAACCCTAGACCCACCCAATTTGCATACCGCCCCAACAGATCTACAGATGACGCAATCTCTATTGCACTCCACACTTCCCTTTCCCACCTGGACAAAAGGAACACCTACGTGAGAATGCTATGCATTGACTACAGCTCAGTGTTCAACACCATAGTGCCCACAAAGTTCATCACTAAGCTAAGGACCCTGGGACTAAACACCTACTTCTGCAACTGGATCCTGGACTTCCTGATGGGCCGCCACCAGGTGGTAAGGGTAGGTAACAACACGTCTGCCACACTGATCCTCAACACGGAAGCCCCTCCGGGGTGCGTGTTCAGTCCCCTCCTTTACTCCTTGTTAACACATGATTGAATGGCCAAGCACGACTCCAACACCATCATTAAGTTTACCGACAACACAACAGTGCTAGGCCTGATCACTGACAACGATGAGACAGCCTATAGGGAGGTTGTCAGGGACCTGGCCATGTTGTGCCAAGATAACAACCTCTCTTTCAATGTTATCAAGACAAAGGAGATGATCGTGGACTACAGGAAAAGGAGGACTGAGCACGCCCCTATTCTCATTGACGGGGCTGTAGTGGAGCAGGTAGACAGCTTCAAGTTCCTTGGTGTCCACATCACCAACGAACTATCATGGTCCATTCACACCAAGACAGTTGTGAAGGGGGCACTACAACGCCTATTCCCCCTCAAAAGACTGAAAAGATTTGGCATGGGTCCTCAGATCCTCAAAAAGTTCTACAGCTGCACCATCGAGAGCATCCTGACTGGTTGCATCACCGCCTGGTATGGCAATTGCTCAGCCTCAGACCGCAAGGCACTACAGTGGGTAGTGCGTGCTGCCCAGTACATCACTGGGGCCAAGGTTCTGCCATCCAGGACCTCTATACCATGTGGTGTCAGAGGAAGGCCCTAAAACTTGCCAAAGACTTCAGCCACCCTAGTCATAGACTGTTCTCTCTGCTACCGCACGGCAAGCGGTACCGGATCGCCAAGTCTAGTTCCAAAAGGCTTCTTAACAGTTTCTACCTCTAAGACATAAGACTCCTGACCCACCCCCCCAACACCCTGCCCAGGGACTGCGTTTGAAAATAGCCGGCTGGCTAAAACTGGCACTTTTACTGAAACGTTGATTAATGTGCACTGTCCCTGTAAAAATAAAATGAACTCAATAAACTCAAACCCCTGCTACTCTCTGTTTATTATCTATGCATAGTCACTTTACCGCTACCTACATGTACATATTATCCTCAATTACCTCGACTAACCGGTGCCTCGCACATTGACTCTGCACTGGTACTCCCTGTATAAAGCCTCGCTACTGTTATTTTATTGTTGCTCTTTAATTATTTGTTATTTTTCTATTTCGTATATTTATTTTTTACTTCAGTTTATTTTAGTAAATACTTTCTTAACACCTATTTTTCTTAAATCTGCATTGGTAGTTAAGGGCTTGTAGGTACGCATTTCACTGTAAGGTCTACACCTGTTGTATTCAGCGCATGTGACAAATCAAATTTTATTTTATTTGATACACTCACACACCACATTTCTAATTGAATCACTAATTGAAGACTGAATCCTTAGGGCTAAACAAAGGCCTCCCAAATAATCAAAGTGATATACCACTACCTCTACCACTACCTCTACCACTATCTCAGTTGTTTTTTTAAACCTATTTTTCACCCCAATTTTGTGGTATCCAATTGTAGTTACAGATTGTCTCATCGCTGCAACTCCCGTACCGACTCGGGAGAGGCGAAGGTTGAGAGCCGTGCGTCCTCCAAAACACAACCCAACCAAGCCGCACTGCTTCTTGTCACAATGCCCACTTAACCCGGAAGCCAGCCACACCAATGTGTCGGAGGAAACAGCATACACCTGGCGACCATGTCAGCGTGCACTGCGCCTGGCCCGCCACAGAAGTCGCTAGTGCGCGATGGGACAAGGATATCCCTGCCGGCCAAACCCTCCCCTAACCCAGACGACGCTGGGCCAATTGTGTGGGTCTCCCGGTCGTGGCCGGCTGCGACAGAGCCTGGACTCTAGCCCAGAATCTCTAGTGGCACAGCTAGCACTACGTTGCAGTGCCATAGACCACTGCACCACTCTGGAGGCCCTACTACCACTATCTCTACCACTACCTCTACCACTACCACTACCACTATCTCTACCACTACCTCTACATCTAGCACTACCTCTACCACTACCTCTACCACTACCTCTACCTCTATCTCTACCTCTACCTCTGCCGCTAACTCTACCTCTACCTCTACCTCTGCTGCTACCTCTATCTCTATCTCTACCACTGCCACTACCTGTGCCACTACCACTATCTCTACCTCTACCACTACCACTATCTCTATCTCTACCTCGGCCGCTACCTCTGCCACTACCACTACCTCTATATCTACCACTACCTCTACCTCTGCCACTACCTCTATCTCTACCACTGCCTCTACTGCTACCACTACCTCTACCGCTACCACTACATCTGCCACTACCACTCTACTAGGGATGCACCGATATGACATTTTTGGCCGATACTGATATCCGCTATTTTCCTTGTGACAAAAAACTATACAGATAACCGATATACATTTTTTTTGCTGCCTTTTAAGCATTCTAGTACAGTTAAATAGTTAACACACACACACACACACACACACTGACCAAAAAGTTATTTTGTTGGCATTTACGTATGTCCTCATTACCCGTAAAACATTATCAAAACCTATTTCTTTCACTTACTTGCTGTGCTGTTTCGTTGTTCATTTGTTCAGTCCCAACCAGGATTTCATCATACATGTCAAGCAGTGAAGTTTCAGCTCTGTCTGTCCGTGGCCTCTCTTCCTCGGTGTACACTGTCACTGTGTCCGTTTCCATCTTGTCCAGCTGTGTCTGTAACATTTAATGTAAACCCTTTTTATTTTGTCTGCATCGAAGTAGCAGTCCTTGCACCTAGCATCGAGCATGGTGGCGACACAATAAAGCGGCCCAGAGAGAATGCCACCGAAACACTTGTTCACAGATTCTTGAAGAGTACTTTTGCAAGTTTTAACCCCACGGTATGTGTTGGAAGTTTTGTTGAGCAGGCGTTTCAATGCCATGACAGAGGGTATCATGTCTGCGTCAGACGCAGTTGAGCTTATTTCTCAAGTCAGTTGTTCGAATGGAGCTAGGAGTGTTTATGTTTCCAAGTTTCAAACAGGTTCTCAAATGCCATTGAAATGGCAGCAGCGGTGTGAGAACCAGCACATTCTGGAGCATGCAATACGGCTTTCCTCAGTACGAAATCCTTGTCGACCCACTGTGCTGTCAGACTCAGCATGCTCATGGGGCTGACATCGATGGTCCAAATGTCAGTCGTGAAACTAATAGCAGTGACGTCCATAGCAAGTAGCTCATAGATGTGCGTTTCAACAATACTGTGTAACTCCGGTAGGGCAACATCTGAAAAATAGCGCCTACTTGGTAGTGTGTACCGGTGCAAGACCAGTCGGCGAAAGCCAACATCATCCACGACAGAGAACGGTTGATTGTCAAGGGCAATGAATTTCATTATCTTGGCGTTAATGGATTTCGCCTTTGAGTTGTCTCACTGAAATTTTGTTACTCATTTCAAATGACTGCTCGACTTGAACTTGTTAAGTTGTTGGAAGTGCGCGCTTAGTATATTTATGCTTTTGTTCTGTGTAGCGCTGTATTTTTTGTGGCGTCATTATGTCATCTACCTACGTTATATAGGTATGCAGGTCAGCTTTGACATCGGTTTTGCAACATTGGCATTTTTTGCTAATATCGTCCAATTCCGATATGCTTACCGATATACAGTATCATGCATCCCTAACCTCTACCACTACCTCTACCAGTACCTCTACCACTACCTCTACCAGTACCTCTACCACTACCACTATCTCTACCACTACCTCCACCACTACCTCTACTTCTACCTCTACCACTACTTATACCTCTAGCACTACCTCTACCACTACCACTAACTCTACCAGTACCTCTACCTCTACCAACACCTCTACCACTACCTCTACCACTACTTCTACCCCTACCTCTACCCCTACCACTACCTCTGCCACTACCTCTACCACTACCTCTACCACTACCACTACCTCGACCACTAACACTACCTCCATCTCTACCTTTACACCTACCACTACCTCTACCTCTACCTCTACCTCTACCTCTACCTCTACCACTACCTCTACCACTACCTCTACCACTACCTCTTCCCCACATTGGTCCCCATAGTGTCGGTCCGAGGCAGATTGGACCAGTTCCCCACATTGGTCCCTATAGTGTCGGTCGGATTGACAGGCCATGACAAAAATATGTCAATATGGGATTAGCAAATATAATGTGGTATTATATCTGGCATGCAGGCCACATTTTGTTATCAGTAAGGACTTTGTGTTGACACGTTCTTTGTTTTAATGAAAATAAAGCCCTTGACAGAGGTAGAGGTACTGGTCCAATCTGCCTCAGACCGATAATATAGGGACAAATGTGTGGAACTTGTCCAATCTGCCCTAGACCAATACTATTCAAATCAAATTGTATTTTTCAAATGCGCCGAATACAATAGGTGTAGACCTTACCATGAAATGCTTACTTACAAGCCCTTAACCATCAATGCAGTTTTTTAAAGTAATAAAATATTTGCTAAAATAATGAAATACAAATTAAATAAACTAAAGTTTAAAAAAGTAACACAATAAAATAACAATAATGAGGCTATATACATGGGATACCGGTACCGAGTCCATGTGCGGGGGTACAGGTTAGTCGAGGTAATTGAGGTAATATGTACTGTCCATGTAGGTAGGGATATAGTGACTATGCATAGATAATTAACAGAGAGTAGCAGCAGTGTAAAAAAGAGGGTCAATGCAAATAGTCCGGGTAGCCATTGGATTAATTGTTTAGCAGTTTTATGGCTTGGGGTTAGAAGCTATTAAGGAGCATTTTGGACCTAGACATGGCGCTCCGGTACCGCTTGGCATGTGGTATCAGGTAGAACAGTCTATGACTAGGGTGGCTGGAGTCTTTGACAATTTTTATGGCCTTCCTCTGACATCGCCTGGTATAGAGATCCTGGATGGCAGGAAGCTCGGCCCCAGTGATATACTGGGCCGTACGCACTACCCTCTGTAGCACCTTGCGGTCAGTTGTCGAGCAGTTGCCATACCAAGCGGTGATGCAACCAGTCAGGATGCTCTCGATGGTGCAGCTGTAAAACTTTTTGAGGATATGAGGACCCATGCCAAATCTTTTCAGTCTTTTGAGGGGGAATAGGCGTTGTAGTGCCCCCTTCACAACTGTCTTGGTGTGAATGGACCATGATAGTTTTGAAGCTCTTGACCCGCTCCACTATTAGGGACCAACGTGGGGAACCTGCCCAATCTGGGAACCTGCCCAATCTTCCCCAGACTGATACGAAAGGTACCAATGTGGGGAACCTGTCTAATCTGCCCCAGACTCATTGAATAATAGAAAAGGAACTGAAGCTCTGGGTTATATGTGAAATGGGATTTGGAATAGATTACATAAGGCCCATTTAAAAAGGTGATGCTAACTGTTCCTCAGTAATACCTCTTGGCTAGACGTACAAAGTTGAGGGTCATAAACCACATAGTTTGATTCTCTTTGATATCAGACTGTGTGAGAGAGAAAGGATTGTCTCCACCTCAGAGATCAGCTTTGATTCACTGTTGGCCTGGCTACAATGTGGAGGTACACTGCACACCATATATGGTAGAGAACCTCAACTCCCAATGTCCTGATGCATGCATTCCTGCACACACACGCACGCACGCACGCACGCACGCACGCACACACACACACACACACACACGCACGCACACACACAGCGAAACACACACACACTCACATACACACTGACACTGTGTTTGTTGGCAAACAAGCATGTATTCGCTCATCCAAACTCCCTCTCCCTCACAGACTCAACATGTAAAGTGTGGTCCGATGTTTCATGAGCTGAAATAAAAGATCACAGAAATGTTCCACATGCACAAATTTGTTTACATCACTGTTAGTGAGCATTTCTCATTTGCCAAGATAATCCATCCACCTGACTGGTATGGCATATCAAGAAGATGATTAAACAGCATGAGTCAGCATGACAAGTGCACCTTGTCCTGGGGACAATAAAAGGCCACACGAAAATGTGCAGTTTCGTCACACAACACAATGCCACAGCTGTCTCAAGTTTTGAGGGAGCGTGCAATTCGCATGCTGACTACAGGAATGTCCACCAGAGCTGTTTGCAGATAATTTTATGTTAATGTATCTACCATAACGTTGCTTTAGAGAATTTGGCAGTACGTCCAACCGGCCTCAGAACCGCAGACCACCTGTAACCATGCCAGACCAAGACCTCCACATCTGGCTTCTTCACCTGAGGGATCGTCTGAGACCAGTTACCCGGACAGTTTAAACTGTGGGTTTGCTCGACCGAAGAATTTATGCACAAACTGTCAGAAACCATCTCAGGGAAGCTCCTCTACATGCTCGTCGTCCTCACCAGGGTCTTGACCTGACTGCAGTTTGGCGTCGTAACCGATTTCAGTGGGCAACTGCTCACCTTCGATGGCCGTTGGCACGCTGGAGAAGTGTGATCTTCACAGATTAATTCCGGAATCAACTGTACCGGGCAGTATTGCATTGTGTGGGCGAGCGGTTTGCTGATGTCAACATTGTGAGCAGAGTGTCACATGGTGGCGGTGGGGTTATGGTATGGGCAGATATAAGCTACGAACAACGAGCAGAATTGAATTTTATCGATAGCAATTTGAATGCACAGAGATACTGTGACGAGATCCTGAGGCCCATTGTCGTGCCATTCATCTGCCGCCATCACCTCATGTTTCAGCATGTAATAAACGGCCCCATGTCACATGTACACAATTCCTGGAAGATGAAAATGTTCCCTTTCTTCCATGGCCTGCAGACTCCTCAGACATGTCACCCATTGAGCAGGTTTGGGATGCTCTGGATTGATAGGAACAACAGCATGTTCCAGTTCCAGCCAATATCCAACAACTTCACACTGCCATTGAAGAGGAGTGGGACAACATTCCACAGGCCACAATCAACAGCCTGATCAACTATATGTGAAGGAGATGTGTTGTGCTGCATGAGGCAAAAGGGGGGTCACACCAGATACTGACTGGTTTTATGATCCATGCCCCTACCTTTTTTAAGGTATCTAACCAAAAGATGCATATCTGTATTCCCAGTCATGTGAAATCCATAGATTAGGGAATTTATTTCAATTGACTGATTTCCTTATACAACCTGTAACTCAGTAAAATCTTTGAAATTGATGCATGCTGGGTTTATATTTTTGTTCAGTGGATCCTTATTTAGTGTAGAGACATGGATATAGAAATGACAGAGATTAAGAGAGATTAAATAGATAATACTTGCCAGGTATGTTGAGCTATAGATGTGATGTTGTGTTATAGATGTTATGTTGTGTTATAGATGTTGTGTTGTGTTCTAGATGTTATGTTGTGTTATAGATGTGATGTTGTGTTATAGATGTTGTGTTGTGATCTAGATGTTATGTTGTGTTCTAGATGTGATGTTGTGTTATAGATGTTATGTTGTGTTATAGATGGTGTGTTGTGTTATAGATGTTATGTTGTGTTATAGATGTGATGTTGTGTTATAGATGTGATGTTGTGTTATAGATGCTGTGTTGTGTTCTATATGTTATGTTGTGTTATAGATGCTGCGTTGTGTTCTAGATGTTATGTTGTGTTATAGATGGTGTGTTGTGTTATAGATGTTATGTTGTGTTATAGATGCTGCGTTGTGTTCTAGATGTTATGTTGTGTTATAGATGGTGTGTTGTGTTATAGATGTTATGTTGTGTTATAGATGTGATGTTGTGTTATAGATGCTGTGTTGTGTTCTAGATGTTATGTTGTGTTATAGATGTTGTGTGGTGTTATAGATGTTGTGTTGTAGATGTTGTGTTTGAGATGTTATGTTGTGTTATAGATGCTGTGTTGTGTTCTAGATGTTATGTTGTGTTATAGATGCTGTGTTGTGTTCTAGATGTTATATTGAGTTATGAATGTAGTTGTTATGTCATGGATGTTATGTTGTGTTAAGGATGTTATGTTGTGTTATAGATGTTACGTTGTGTTATAGATGTTATGTATGTTATGTTGAATTATAGATGTCATGTTGTGTTATAGATGTTATGTTGTGTTATGGATGTTACGTTGTGTTATAGCTGTTATGTTGTGTTATAGATGTTGTGTGGTGTTATAGATGTTATGTTGTGTTATAGATGTTGTGTTGTAGATGTTGTGTTTGAGATGTTATGTTGTGTTCTAGATGCTGTGTTGTGTTCTAGATGTTATGTTGTGTTATAGATGTTGTGTGGTGTTATAGATGTTGTGTTGTAGATGTTGTGTTTGAGATGTTATGTTGTGTTATAGATGCTGTGTTGTGTTCTAGATGTTATGTTGTGTTATAGATGCTGTGTTGTGTTCTAGATGTTATATTGAGTTATGAATGTAGTTGTTATGTCATGGATGTTATGTTGTGTTAAGGATGTTATGTTGTGTTATAGATGTTACGTTGTGTTATAGATGTTATGTATGTTATGTTGAATTATAGATGTCATGTTGTGTTATAGATGTTATGTTGTGTTATGGATGTTACGTTGTGTTATAGCTGTTATGTTGTGTTATGTATGTTATGTTGAATTATAGATGTCATGTTGTGGTATAGATGTTATGTTGTGTTATGGATGTTACGTTGTGTTATAGCTGTTATGTTGTGTTATGTATGTTATGTTGAATTATAGATGTCATGTTGTGTTATAGATGTCATGTTGTGTTATAGCTGTTATGTTGTGTTATAGATGTTACGTTGTGTTATAGATGTTATGTTCTGTTATAGATGTTATGTTGTGTTATGGATGTTACGTTGTGTTATAGATGTTACGTTGTGTTATAGATGTTATGTTGTGTTATGTATGTTATGTTGAATTATAGATGTCATGTTGTGTTATAGATGTTATGTTGTGTTATGGATGTTACGTTGTGTTATGGATGTTATAGTGCAATTAAAGCACTAATGGAGAAGATTGTGTTTGGTGAACATAATTCCTATTGACCTGATGATACCAATAGTCATTCCATTTGGCTTCTCGTTGACAGAAAATGACACAATAAATGTTACAGACTAACCTACTTTATTCAGTCATTGTTGGATTTTGTTGATCACCCCAACAAGAGCATAGCCTTTCTGACCTTGATAGGCATTCAGTCATCAATCAATCAACGTTTTAACACCTCAACACAATATTAAAATATATAATTGACCTACATTCACTAACATGTATGTATCTACAATCCAACAAAACATAATTAATTAGATGCTGTCATTTGTTTTGCTAAATAGCCTATGGCGTCATGTGCAATCTTCACAAGCGCTCGACCGACTCTTCAGTTGGCGCTAAACGTTGCTCATGAATATGACATAATAAATAATAGGAAGTTTGTACGCTTCACATGAATATATATTATTGCCCAAACGTAATGGGCTTCCATGTATCGTTGGGGGCAGAAAGCGGCTGCCCGTGGTGCTGAGGCAATGCTGTATTAATGTGTGCATCCCGCTTCTGCGCATGTTGCATGACAGGTGCACACGCAATCCTCCATCTTGGGCATCCCGAACTGAGGCAAAAGGGCATCAACCATATACATTCAATAGAAATACAAATCTGACCGCGCGTAGAGAAAAACAGGCATATACCCGAAATGTAAATTAGAGATAAAAATCAACAACTGCTACTTCGAATGAATGACGGACGAGGGAGACCAGAATGAAGAATATCGACTGCGTATGGTCAAGGAAGACTAACGACCTTTTACACTGTCAGCTTTTGCGGGTCTAGTAACGAATAAACTATTAAAGAAAACAAAATGGTAAGTGAAATGCTTGTATTTTTAAACAAAACGTCGTTGTAGCCTATGTTCACTTCAATGTAGGCAATGTGAAATGCATGACCCCGAAGTATGTAGTTAATGACATTTCCCCCTATTCCCCTATCACCTCATATCGTGGTGGTCGCTTCGCTATGTATAATATTCTCCATCTTTTGCAAGCGGTGCTCAATCTTTGGCCAAGTGGCAGCGTCTTCTCTTGTTGCGATTAGACCTGATGCGAGGTGCAGGCAGCCACAGGTAGTGATTGTTGAAATTGGTAGGCTATTAGAAGGAATTGTATCGCTTGTTTGCTTGACTTAAATAGGGAGGTGCACGGTAAACGTCTCGATAAGACACAAAGATGAAAATGAGGGAAAGTTGAATAATGTCATGCAAAGCAGTTAAAAAAAAAAAAATCGGTATCTATTCTATACTATCAATATCATACTTTATTTTTCAGCAGACTATCAAATGTGGAATGGAAAAATGTTTTGCAGTGCCTGGGTAGCCAAATTAAATGGGCATTTCTGTGCTGTTCAATAATAGCAGTGTTTTTGCTACATTGTGCATACTGTATGTAATCCTCCACAGGCAATAAGAGCCGTTTAATATGCCTCCAAGGTCACAAATCCAATAGTGCAATTAAAGCACTAATGGAGAAGATTGTGTTTGGTGAACATAATTCCTATTGACCTGATGATACCAATAGTCATTCTATGTGGGAGCTTGTGTCACTGACTTTACATTTGAATTTAACTCTACATACAGTGCATTTGGAAAGTCTTCAGACCCCTTGACTTTTTCCACAGTTTGTTACATTAGAGCCTTATTCTAAAATAGATTCAATTATTTTTCTCCCTCATCAATCTCCACACAATACCCCATAATGACCAAGTGAAAACAGGTTTTTAGAACTGTTTGCAAATGTATTAAAAATAAAAAACACAAATACCTTATTTACATAAGTATTCAGACCCTTTGCTATGAGACTCGAAATTGAGCTCAGGTGCATCCTGTTTCCATTGATCATCCTTGAGATGTTTCTACAACTTGATTTTAGTCCACCTGTGGTAAATTACATTTATTGGAAATTATTTGGAAAGGCACACACCTGTCTATATAATGTCCCACAGTTGACAGTGCATGTCAGAGCAAAAACCAAGCCATGAGGTGGAAGGAATTGTCCGTAGCCACAGATCTGGGGCAGGGTACCAAAACATTTCTGCAGTATTGAAGGTCCCCAAGAACACAATGGCCTCCATCATTCTTAAATGGAAGAAGTTTGGAACCACTAAGACTCTTCCTAGAGCTGGCCGCCCAGCCAAACTGGAGTTCTTCTGTGGAGATGGGAGAACCTTCCAGAAGGACAACCCTCTCTGCAGCACTCCACCAATCAGGCATTTATTGTAGAGTGAGAAACAAGATTCTCTGGTCTGATGAAATCAGGTTTGAACTCTTTGGCCTGAATGTCAAGCGTCACGTCTGGAGGAAACCTGACACCATCCCTAAGGTGAAGCATGGTGGTGGCAGCATTATGTTGTGGGGATGTTTTTCAGCGACAGGGACTGGGGGACTTGTCAGGATCAAGGGAAAGATGAACGAAGCAAAGTACAGAGAGATCCTTGATGAAAACCTTCTCCAGAGCACTCAGGACCTCAGACTGGGGAGAAGGTTCAGCTTCCAACAGGACAACGACCCTAAGCACACAGCCAAGACAACGCAGGATTGGCTTCGGGACAAGTCTCTTCAGGACAAGTCTCCTTGAGTGGCCCAGCCAGAGCCCGGACTTGAACCCGATCGAACATCTCTGGAGAGATCTGAAAATAGCTGTACAGCGACGTTCCCCATCCAACCTGACAGAGGTTGAGAGGACCTGCAGAGAAGAATGGGAGAAACTCCACAAATACAGGTGTGCCAAGCTTGTACCCAAGAACACTTGAGGCTGTATTCACTGCCAAAAGTGCTTCAACAAAGTACTGAGTAAAGGGTCTGAATACCTATGTAAATGTGATATTTTAGTTTTTTTTACAAGGCTGTAACGTGCCAAAATGTGGAAAAAGTCAAGGGGTCTGAATACTTTCCGAATGCACTGTATAAACAACACAAGGTTCTTACGCTAAGAATGGATCAGTAAGAATGGAGTGACATAGTGGTGAACTCTCTTAAAACTGGGCTTTTTTAGGTTATTTGCAATGTTTTCTCAATCAACTTTTCTACCTGTTCTTGACCGAAGTGCAACTGACTCTACTCTAAAATCCCTTGATTCTGTTTATCATAGTACCCTTCGTTTTATTAGATCTGGCAGTTAATATTCTTCACTGCATCCTTTACCAAAAAGTTGACTGGACCTCTTTAAAGGCAAGTAGATCACTTAATTTCTCTCTTTTTGTTTATAAATCCCTACTCCACAAGCTTCCAACATGCTTAACATCTTTGTTGAAATTAAGAATTTCAGGTTATAATTCAAGGTCACAGGGTTGGATAACAATGATGACTTCCATGGTAACCACAGAGTTCAGGAGATCTGCTTTTTCAAAGCAGGTACCTCGTGTGGAATTGTCACGATAGCTAGGAGGGGTGGGTGTGGAGTCAGGCGCAGAGAGCAAAGTTTCCAAATGAGACGTATTTATTCCAAGCTGGGTCAAGCCAAAACAACAGGCACAAGGACCACAAAAACGGGACAGCAGACAATCCGTATAGGAACAAAACACAAATGTCCACTGACAGAAAGGAAAAAAGCCCGCACAAAAGCAGACGGGCCCTGAAGGCTTAAATAGCCCCGAATTAACTACAAATAAGGTACAGGTGAAAACAATCAAGACAAAACCAACAGAAAGGGGAAAAGGAATCGGTGGCAGCTAGTAGACCGGTGACGACGACCGCCGAGCGCCGCCCGAACAGGGAGAGGAGCCACCTTCGGTGGAAGTCGTGACAGGAATAGTCTCCAGTTGGCACTTCGTTTCGATCATTGGGTGTCCCTGGGTCAATTTAAGATATTGGTTAAGGATTTTTATAGTGATTAATGTGTTTCTTTTAATTGATTATAATGGCAATGTGTATATTGTATGTGTATTTTGTATATAATTATTTGTGTGCTGGTCTCAATGTGTCTCCCTGGTTGCATTTTTTACATTTCATTTGAAATAAAAGTTAAATAAAATAGATATTATTTACATTATATTAGGAGAGCAGCAATGATTGCCTCCTCCGTCCTCACTCAGTGAAAAGGGAAAATTCTCGAACAAACTATATTTAGGAAACAGGGACCACGCCAATGCAAAGTGACTAAAAGCTTATGAAATATGCAGGGTATACCAGCAATAGCACAACTTAGCCATAGCACAACTTTGCACAGCTCTGTGAACTTGACTGTAAATCACTTTAGAGAGAGAGAGAGAAAGAAAAAGAAAAAAAGAAAGAAATAAAGAAAAACGAATTAAGGTTATATTTCACTGGAAGATAATGATTAGGAGTAATTCTAGGTGAATGGAATTCTGGGTCGTACACAAAGAAGTACATGACGGGATAGGTGTCATGTCAAATAAACCACCAACACTTCAGCTGTGTGGAATCAATAATCATGTGTGAAATACAGATGTAGGATCTTAATTTTAGCCAGTTTGCTACAGTGGGAAAATAACACCAAATGTGAATTATTATGTGGATTGTAATTAATGGACATTTTTCATTGGGTTAATACATCTTTCATTAGGGCTAATCAAATTTTAAATTTCAAAGTGGAAATAACAAACTTTAGAAGCCTTTTTAAAACTAAAATACACCACAAGTTTGCATTTCCTGCTGTGCAACAAAAGGGTGATCAAATTAAGATCATACATCTGTATGAGCTAGGAGAGGTTTTAGTGCTGAGGTACAGAGGGAACCAAAGTGGGACACAGTTCTGCTACTGCTGATGATGATCAATGTGGGAGTAGCAGACAGGGAATTCCTTGTGCAGCGGCAGAGTGTCTAGACAATGAAATGCAAGAGCTCCATTCTGGCAAATGAACTAGTCTAGGAAGACTGGGTTGTAATGTCTTAATGGAATAAAGGTATACATTGAGTTGGTGGCATCAATCAATCAATGCAATTGTAGAGTACTTTAGACACTTAACAAGTGCTTTGAATTTAGTAAAATTGCTGTATTATTTTCAATTTATGAAACTCTCCAAAACAACCATTTCAGCAAGAGGAAGACATTATACTTTAAGAATGCTGTGATTAGGTTGTTTAACAGACACTCTTACATGAAATGACACAATAACTCTTACACACTGAGTGTACAAAACATTAAGAACACCATCCTAATATTGAGTTGCATCCCCCCACCCTCTTTGCCCTCAGAACAGCCTCAATTCGTTCAGGGCATGGACTGTCGAAAGTGTTCCACAGGGATGCTGGGCCGATGCTTCCCACAGTTGTGTCAAGTTGGCTAGATGTCTTTTGTGTAGGGAACCAGTCTTGACACACTCAAAACGGTGCGCCTGGAACCTACTACCATACCCAGTTCAAAGGCACTTCAATATTCTGTCTTGCCCATTCATCCTCTGAATGGCACACATGCACAATCTATGTCTCATTTGTCTCAAGGCTTGAAAATCCTTCTTTAACCTGTCTCCTCCCCTTCATCTACACTGATTGAAGTGAATTTAACAAATGACATCACCTGGTCAGTCTATGTCGTGGAAAGAGCAGGTGTTGTTTGTACCCCTAGTGTATTAATACATTTTCAGTGTACAGTATGTGTATGTACTTCTCCAACCAACTGAGCCACAAGATTTAAAGTACACAGAACGTTCAAAGTTATGAATCGAATCAGATTATATTGGTGATAGAATCTCATCCGAGTCATATCCATGGAGTACCAATCTGTTGACAGAACAATAGATGTGATAGATCTACAGTCTTAATTTACAGGAAGGGATTTAAACTAGAGCATGCAAATGTGTGCCTACTGTATTCATATGGGTTAGCAGAATGGGCTTTAGTCTTATATAACTTACAAATGGGGTAGCCTTGCTCCATATGTGCAAATCAACTTCAAGTTTTATTGGATGGCTAAAAGACAACATTTGGAAAGAGCGTGTGAATGTCGACACATTAAGCATGAGTGAGTTGGAAGACATGAAGAGATCTATTTTTAAATTTTCTTTCTCTTTTCAGGCCCAGGGGTTGACCAGTATGGGTGTCAAGAAGCTGGCCATCCTTCTCCTCGTCTTCTTGGTCTGGATAGAGGGAGGATGCACTAAAGAAAAAGGGACAAAGAAAGGGAAGAAGGGGAAGCAAGTCTACTGTCCTTCGTAAGTGCAGAATTTCACCCCACCTCATGAGATTCCCTGCGGCATTGCCTAAATTGCTCAAACTCAAAAATACGATCAGTTACTCTGACCATTTTCAAATACTTAGTGTTTGAAAATGCAATCCAAGAAGAGACAGATGTTTGATACATTAGAAATCAGGACAGCTGGCCAGAAGTATCGTCTCTCCCAAAAAATTATTTGTCATCCCTATCCCTGTTTTAGCTTCAAATCCTAATTTGTCATGCAATGTTTGATGTCTTACTGTACTAAATCATAAAAGGGATCAAACATAACGATTATTGAAATTGAAGGGAAACCTTTAATTTCATTACAATATTCACAGTGAATGCCTAAACTGGAGAGAAAACAATGTTTTGTTGGTGGGGAACTTATGGTGGAGCAGAGGGGATACACCTTGATCAAGGGAACTGCAAACGTGCACACACAAATTCCAGCCGAGCACTTTCACTCATCCTCAGTGCCTGATGAGGTTTACATAATCATATGTAATGTGCTTTTCAAGTTGAATTCCTTGGCAGAGTTCAGTTGCCACCCACGTGGAGTGGATTTTCCCTCTTTCCTCTGCCAAGTCCTGCTCCCTCCATCCATCTCTCCTCAGGTCAATGTTATTTCAGCAAATCAGTTTCAGAAAGCAGAAGATGTTCCTTGAAAGTTGAACATTCTTCTAAGGTCACAACTGATGTGAATCTTTCACAAATACACTAAGAACCTTTGCTTGTTGACAGAAATGCAACAGATTTTCACACTACGTTCCAAGAATGTCATGCTAGCGTTGCAGGAAGCATTATGCAAATGTGATATTCAGCAACATTGTGGATGTTGCCATTTACAGTAGCTGCTGACATTAAAGCAAAATATACAGCCATAAACTACTCATTCCTTGAATTATTGAGGAATTTCCTTTATTTTTCACTCTGCTATGAGAACCAAGAACACTTCCCATAATCTTGTGAACATTTAACTCTAATTTTGCAGACATTCCAGGAATGCTCTGAGACCCCAAGCATCGTTTGCTGGGGAGGTCCTATTACCGAAGCTACTTGAAACACCAACGGGTAGTTCTCAGTTTATGGAAACACAAAGATATACTTCCGTCTGCACAGTTAATCCAGGAGAATTTGACCTGCTACGTAATGTGGTTTAGAGTTTCCTCCTTTTTTCTTTCTTCTTTGCAGACAGCTGACACCTGAGGATCTCGCACGGGTCCCTGAGAATTCAACCAGTAACATCTTGAACAGATTACTGATCACATATGATCCTCGAATCAGGCCCAACTTCAAAGGTTAGCCTGCTTTCTCTCTCTCTCTTTCTCTCTCTTTCTCTCAATTCAATTCAAGGGGCTTTATTGGCATGGAAACATATGTTTACATTGTCAAAGCAAGTGAAATGAATAAACAAAAGTGAAATAAACAATAAAAAGTGAACAGTAAATATTACACTCACACAAGTTCCAAAAGAATAAAGACATTTCAAATGTCATATTATGTCTATATACAGTGTTGCAACGATGTGCAAATAGTTCAAGTACAAAAGGGAAAATAAATAAACATAAATATGGGTTGTATTTACAATGGTGTTTGTTCTTGGTTCTTCACTGGTTGCCCTTTTCTTCTGGCAACAGGTCACAAATCTTGCTGCTGTGATTGCACACTGTGGTATTTCACCCAATAGATATGAGATTTTATCAAAATTGGATGTGTTTTCGAATTCTTTGTATGTCTGTGTAATCTGAGGGAAATATGTGTCTCTAATATGGTCATACATTTGCCAGGAGGTCTCTCTCTCTCTCGCTCTCTTTTTCTCTCCATCTCTCTCTCTCTCTTCCTCTCTCTTTCTTTCCCTCACTCTCTTTCTTTCTCTCTCTCTCTCTCTCCCTTTATCTCTTTCTTTCACTCTGTCTCCATCTCTCTCTCTCTCTCTCTCTCTTTCTTTTTTTACTCTATCATCCAAGTTTCCATGTTGAGGAAGCTATGTTAAAGGCAGTTATTGGAGAAGACCTTTACAGTAATTCACAATTTGATTGAACTCAATCTATACACCTTATCAAAATAACCAGCGCTCCCAGGCTTTTAAGATGTTTTGTGCCCCAATAGAAACCCCAGCTAATGATGTAATGGGTCCAGGGTGGTCTTCTTTAGACCATCGCAGACCCATCCTCATTCCCTGGCCTCGGCTCTGTATGCATCTCCCAGACTTCGACTGTTTGATGTGGTTCGTGCCATGTGAATTCCCTCTATGACTGCCTGGTTATTCCTCCCACTGGGCCCACATCTGGTGTTCATATCAAGGCCAGACGAAAGCTAGATCTTGACATCCATTAAAGTCAGCGCTCTAATCTCAGAAATTACATTTGAAGCTGTTTCTCGGGCATCCCTTCGCCATTTTGTGTGACGGGAGATATTTTTTACTGTGTTTTCTGAATTTCAACTTCGTTGGCTATAGTCACAGCTATAGGCTGATATTCTGAAATGCATTTTGAATTGTAACGTTTACATCAAGTAGATTTTCCTCATGAAGCTTATGAATATGAGATGCTAGCTAAGATTGTATTGAAACGTAGGTTAAGCCTGTTCAGTTCAGTAAGATTGTGAATGAGAGGTCCTCATGCTGCCTGTTTTCAGCTGCTACTGTTCTAACCTTGTTTTGTTTTTTTAGGCATTCCTGTGGAGGACAAAGTGAACATATTTATAAACAGCTTTGGGTCAATCCAGGAGACCACTATGGTAAGACTTCCTCACTGTGTGATAGAAGTTCCCTGTTTACCCTCCCCAATTCCTGAACTTAACCATTAGGGTAAACAACTGACCTTAGGTCATCATCTAGGTGTATCTTTAACCTACTAAAACTCTCCATGGTTCAATTACATCTGATCAACATATCATTTTATCAATCACTATTATAATAGTACATTATTAATAAGCATAGGGGATTGGGGAAGTTGTATTGTACGCAGACTACAGTGCGTCAGATGATTTAACGGTGAATCATTATTAGGACAAAGGCTTTCATGCCTCATTTATCTGATGGCTTCATTGCTGAAAGAACTGTGTTTCCGAATGCTAATGAATGTAGATTAAACTCAGGACGAGATGATTTGACCCTGACTCACTTTGAGAGACATTAAAGAGAACGCTGTTTAAACTTCCTAATAACCTACCTAATGTTGTCTTTTCATTCCACATATGGGAGGAGTAGAATAGTTAACAATCTGTTCAGTTAGCGACTCAGGCCCTATGTAGGCTAATGGATTTGCGAGTGAGCGTTACTGTAGATGGATTTGGAATGCAAATAGACCTGCTGCACTGTAGATACTGTGGATACAGGAATGGCAAGTATGTCGGTGGGTGGATGGAGACAGACATACAGCCAGTGTCTGTTAACCCATGGGTGTTGTTATCCAGCTATGTATCACTTGGGGCCTCGGAGCTTTATGTCAGCTCTGTTTTGCTGAGGCAGGTGTGTATGTCTTCTCCAGAGTCAACTCCTGTTCCAATGTCTTTGCACTTCATGGGGAGTGACACCCATAACAAAGCTTAGATCCTGTATCCTGGAATGTCTTGGGTTTCCACCTAAAATATTTCCCTTGGCCAGAGATCAGTGGCGTGTGTCTGCGGTCTACCGGTGCACTTAATACCAACAGTGGGGAATTTCACACCGGGGACGATTAAGGTGATGCTATGTGTCACATGAAAACGATAACAGTCAAAACCCAAGAGTTAGCGGTGAGACAGACAGACAGGCGCTCATCTTTTCCATATTTCCACTTAGTTATATCCCAGCATGAACAAGAGATAGTTTAAGAAGGAGTGAAAGACAGAGAAAGAGAGAGAGAGAGAGAGGGATGAAGAGAGACAGCTGGTTACCTCTAGTTCTCCATTTATCACTCGACGGGGCATCTGATCTTTTGAAATACTGTTCTGTCATTTACACCTCAGCTAAATGCTCCAATCCGCTGCACGCCCACCTTAGTTAACACATCCATTTTCACTTTATGAGGCACAGTCGCCTGGAGAGAATGACTAATATGATGTTGCAGCGGGCAATAAATCGCCACCATGTTTCATAAGGCCTCTCCGTCTTGAACTTTCCTCTTTCATTACACTTGGTGGATGTGTTAAATCTTTGCCAAATTCACAGCGGCAGATGGGTGGTTGATACCCGGCCGCAGAGAATACATTTAATCTTTTGAGATTTACAAAAATCAAGGTGTGAAATTTGGAACGCAACAGAGGTTGGTTGAGTTTCTGTCAGGGTGCAGTCAAAGATAGGCCTGTTAAACGTTATGGTCAGTTGTTAAGGCCACGATACAGTGGTGCAGTGGAACAACTATTGGACATTTTGTTTTTGACTATATATTATGAATGAAGATGGTCATTGTCATTAAACTGATCACAATTTTAACAAGGCAACACCAAGTGCACACACGCACACACACATACACACACACGCACAGTTGGTGTGTTTGGGGATTATTTGACAGGTCATTCGTCTTCACGAAATTAACTAATAGCCCCCCCTACACCTGCTCTCCAACAGAATTTTGAAGTACACCAAAACTCAATGGCACATAAAACGTCACTGAGTGACATGTTCTCTTAAACAACATGGTCTAAGTTCTTACTGAAGCTCTTAATGAGGCTTTTGCATAATTCCGTGTAACCCCTTGAACCTTTGCAACATCCTTCAATAGTTCCTTTAATGTCAACATTTCTTTGATTGATTTTAATCAAAATAGAATCAGCATTTCTCTGCATATCTGTAGAACCTAAGCCTTGTTTACACTGCCGGTCTAAATGCACAAATCAGTTTTGTTTTTCAAATCCATTTTGGGATACTGAATGTTCAAACAGCAAGTTAGAAGTGACCAAATCAGATTTGTGTGTGTTCAGACTGCAGTTCTTTGCTGTCATGGCTACACTAGTTGTCATAGTAATGACGGGTTTATGTGCAGTGTTGTAGGCTGATTGGTGATGGTGTTCTGCTTCCTCTCATGCAGAAGTTATGTAGCAAGCTAAGGTGACTGACAACAATGCCTGCCATAGAAGTCTCCCAGTTGCTTTGAATTTTGAAAATCATACTGTAAGAACAAAGGATAAGATGATCCAACTTTCAAAACAAGTCATTTTTGGCTAACCACAAGAGTCAACTAGCTAGTTAGGTAGCTGTTTACTTTCTAGCACATTAACTCATTTGCTTGTGTTCTTGTCAAACTACCACATGTTCTTGTCAAACTGTTAACAGAGTAGCTAGCAAGCAACAAGATATGCCAAATAACAGTCTAAAACCCACTTGAGGGCAAATAAATCTGATTTGACTGTTCAGACACAAGTCATATGGCCAGGAATCAGATTTCTATCTAATTTCAAACTACCTAAGAAGGCTTCAGACACTTTTGATCAAACTGGTTTGTTTATAATTAGTGGGTAGAGTTCGTGGGAAGAAGTCAGCCATTTTGTTAGCCATTTGGATTCCCTGTTAACAGTGCCAGTTGACTAATGATTGATAGTAACCACACAGTTTTATTACATGTAACTCCATGAAGTCAGGTTTGCTTGTCAACCATTTATCAGAGCACATGTCTGCCTACTTTGTGCCTACAATTAGTGATATTTGAGCCTTGACATTAGCATACACCTTAGCATTAGCTCATCCATGGTTAGCATAGATGTGGGACTGTGTTTCTCTATTGTCTTTTTGCCTACATTTAGCTTACATTTTGTAAAACTAGAGCCTTCACAAATGGATTAATCTCCATTAGTGACAATAACTGCAGGACTAGGGTTTTGTTGTGCTTTTGTATTCCCGACTGTGAACATAACAGGATTACAGAGTGAACATCTTTCTGAGGCAGCGATGGAATGATCCCAGACTCAGGCTACCTCGGGACTTTAAGTCTGACTCACTCACCGTTGATCCCAAGATGTTCAAATGCCTGTGGAAGCCTGATTTGTTCTTCGCTAACGAGAAGAGCGCCAACTTCCACGACGTCACCCAGGAGAACATTCTCCTCTTCATCTTCCGCAACGGTGACGTCCTCATCAGCATGAGGTGAGTGTTGGCGTACTGTTATACATTTTTACTGATTTATTTTCCTATACAGATGATGCCATTAAGATTTGAAAAATATATTTTAGCAGATAAACTTTCAGATAAACATGTGTATTGCTAATCATCCTATGGCGTATGGTCAATTATTCTTCTTTGTCTAATGAGTGTGTGGATTATCACGGTATAGCTATCTGAACATACATGTGTCTTTAAAATTGTAGAGTGGTTGCTCTCCTTTAAGCCAGCTTTGGAGACAGCCATTTCCTCACAGTTACAGTAAACTGAGTCCTAACAACCTAATTAGGTTCAAATGAGGTATAATCAAGTCCATACCTTCATTGTTCATTCAGAGTGCTTTAACATTGTTATCTGATGGCTCACAGAAATTGCTGCACTATTTTGAAGCTAAAGCATTTGTATTCTCTTAGATTTACTGGCACTGCCATGCACTAACAAATTAAACATAGCTTTTTTTATGATTTTGGAAATCAGACCACAGCAACTAGAATACAATATACCTCAGAAAACTATTTGTGACAAATGCTGATGATTAAAAAAAATATATATATATATTTGATTGATTGAAAATATGGTTATTTTATGTTAATGTTCACTCTGGTAAACTTTGTTGAAAATACATTGACTATACAGCTATGTAGATGAACAAGATAAATATATATATATATTAGTACTATATTAATACACAACATCCACCAGGAATCATGTCATGACATCATTTGTGTTTGTGTATCCGGTGCACATAAAAATCTCTCTGTAATACTTTAATGCTGCTTTAGGGACTTAGAGTAATCAGAGATTTGGAGATGTGATACATCTGTTGAGCCTTTTTACTGATCTGGAATGCCAATATTCTATGTTATTAGTGAGAGTAATGTCCACAGGATGACAACGCTAAAAACCTATGGCAGCCTGTATTTTCCCACAATGCCCCACTCCACCACCCAGCCCAAAGATTAGCACATTAATAAGACTCCCCCCCCCCCCCCCCCCCACTAATACTGTCCAATGTTAATCTCCCCAGTCAGTTCTCCCTCTACTTACTGCATCTGGAGCCTCGACATTAGTCTTGTCCTTATAAGCTGTGTGACAAGGTGGCACTAGCTGCTGTAAGAACTATAGTATAGAGAAAGGAGAATGTTTAGTCCTCTTACACTCCCAAGTACTGAAGCTCGGCTGCTCGCCTGCTCAGCTGCTCGGCTGCTTGGCTGCTCAGCTGCTTACTCCTGATCCCATGTTGGATACCCTATGTGTATTTTTATGTCACTCAGGGCTAAAAGCTATGAGTCACTCCCCAAGCTTACAGTGTTGTTGTGGTGATGTACTCTATGTACTGTGTATACATGATGGGGAAAGCTGTCAAAATACTAAAATAGCACTCCTCTAAAATCTCAACCAAAACCCAAAGCTTTCATGTGCAAATGGACTGCTGGGAAATACATATGCAACTCTGCACAATACAGGTGTTGCTCACATTAAGAATGTATTCCCGGAGCTGAGGAAGCATCTTTTTCAATCATTCAGTAGTCGCCATTGTCTCTTAAATGATATAGCTTTGCGGTATTGATGAACAGATTTGGGAGGAAACGTTTTTAGATGAAAGTCTGAATCCCCAGCAGCTCTGTAATTCTCGTTCTACATCCATCTAGCTCACAGCTCATACTTAAATTCAAGGACACAGACATTTCTAATATATTTTTCAGTCAATTTGACCAGTTTAGCCTACTTTTCACTAGAAGGAAGCATTTTATTGCAGTAGGTCACAATGAATTCAACCTCAATCAGATAGATCTCAATTGATGGGTTTTAAAAACATTCATAATTTCTAATTATGTCCACATGCATAGGGTGGTATTGGCTGAAGAGCAACGTGACATGAAACAAATCATCAATAGCATTAATGATGAAATCATTAAAGGGTTCTGCATTTTGCCAGGTTGTCTGTCACTCTATCCTGTCCTTTGGACCTGACCCTGTTCCCCATGGATACGCAACGCTGTAAGATGCAGCTGGAGAGCTGTGAGTAACTGATAATGGCTCAGTTTCACATTACCATATATGGTATCTGTTAGAGAGAGAGCTATAGTTATTCCTGAATTCATGTAAATTATGTTTTTCAGTTACAGACCAATTGGGTTCATTTATATCCAGGTTGTTTTATTCTGCATTGTTGGAACTGTCTGTTACGTGTTGTGATGTCTTTCCTGTTGTCTCTTTCCTGTCTCGTTTTATTTATTTATTTAGCGCTGCCCTTGCCCTTCACCACTTCCCAGGCCGTCATCGTAAATAAGAATTTATTCTTAACTGACTTGCCTAAACAAATAAAATACATGTAATCACGCTAGCAAATGTATAGGACATGTAAATCAGTCTTTATTTCATGTTTGTTAGGGAAGGATTACAAGTAATTAAAGATGACTACTGGACAATCGTATTATTAGCAGAGTGTGATTACTATTAATATAAAAATGTACTTCAAACAACATTCTATATATAGTGTAATCATGTCAGGATGGAGATTTATATAGACTATTAACTGTTGTTGACGACGACGGTGTGTGTTTGTGTGTTTGTGCGTGCGTGCCTGTGGATGCTTTCACGTGTGTGTATGTGTTTGTGTGTGTTTGTGTGTGTGTGTACCCGTCTCTCTGTGTCTACAGTTGGCTATACGACGGATGACCTGCAGTTTATGTGGCAGTCAGGGGACCCTGTCCAGATGGAGGAGATCGCCCTGCCCCAGTTTGATATCAAACAGGAGGACATAGAGTATGGAAACTGCACCAAATTCTATGCAGGGACAGGTAAGCTCCCCATAGACATGAAATACAAGTATTCTGTTTTCATTTGAGTGAAAACTACGGCTAGGAATTGCCAGGGATTTCACAATATGATATTATCACAATACTGATACGATCTGTATTGTTGTTCAATACTGTGATTTTATTGCTATTCCATTGCTCACCATATGTGTGCTGCAGAGGGACAAGAGAGAGCCATGACTCATGGATATGAAATAGGATGGCAGGTAGTCTAGTGGTTAGAGTATTGGGCCTAAAGGTTGCTGGTTCAAATATCTGAGCTGACACAATGAAAAATCTGTTGATGTGCCCTTGAGCAAGTCACTTAACCCTAATTTGCTCCAGGAGTTCCATAGTACTATGGCTGACCCTGTAAAACAACACATTTCACTGCACCTACAGTTGAAGTCGGAAATTTACATACACCTTAGCCAAATACATTCAAACTCAATTTTTCACAATTCCTGACATTTAATCAGTAAAAATTCCCTATCTTAGGTCAGTTAGGATCACCACAATACTTTAAGAATGTGAAATGTCAGAATAATAGTAGAGAGAATGATTTATTTCAGCTTATATTTCTTTCATCTCATTCCCAGTGGGTCAGAAGTGTACATACACTCAATTAGTATTTGGTAGCATTGCCTTAAAATTGTTTAACTTGGGTCAAACATTTAGGGTAGCCTTCCACAAGCTTCCCACAATAAGTTGGGTGAATTTTGGCCCATTCCTCCTGACAGAGCTGGTGTAACTGAGTCAGGTTTTTAGGCCTCCTTGCTCGCACACGCTTTTTCAGTTCTGCCCACAAATTTTCTATGGGATTGAGGTCAGGGCTTTGTGATGGCCACTCCAATACCTTGACTTTGTTGTCCTTAAGCCATTTTGCCACAACTTTGGAAGTATGCTTGGGGTCATTGTCCATTTGGAAGACCCATTTGCGACCAAGCTTTAACTTCCTGACTGATGTCTTGAGATGTTGCTTCAATATATCCACATAATTTTCCTACCTCTTGATGCCATCTATTTTATGAAGTGCACCAGTCCCCCCTGCAGCAAAGCACCCCCACAGCGTGATGCTGCCACCCCGTGCTTTACGGTTGGGATGGTGTTCTTCGGGCTTGCAAGCCTCCCCCTTTTTTCCTCCTAACATAACGATGGTCATTATGGCCAAACAGTTATATTTTTGTTTCATCAGACCAGAGGACATTTCTCCAAAAAGTACGATCTTTGTCTCCATGTGCAGTTGCAAACCATAGTTGTGCTTTTTTATGGCGGTTTTGGAGCAGTGGCTTCTTCCTTGCTGTGCGGCCTTTCAGGTTATGTCGATATAGGAGTCGTTTTACTGTGGATATAGATACTTTTGTACCTGTTTCCTCCAGCATCTTCACAAGGTCCTTTGCTGTTGTTCTGGGATTGATTTGCACTTTTCGCACCAAAGTACGTTCATCTCTAGGAGACAGAACGCGTCTCCTTCCTGAGCGGTATGACGGCTGCGTGGTCCCATGGTGTTTATACTTGCGTACTATTGTTTGTACAGTTGAACGTGGTACCTTCAGGCGTTTGGAAATTGCTTCCAAGGATGAACCAGACTTGTGGAGGTCTAAAAAAAATGTCTGAGGTCTTGGCTGATTTCTTTTGATTTTCCCATGATGTCAAGCAAAGAGGCACTGAGTTTGAAGGTAGGCCTTGAAATACATCCACAGGTACACCTCCAATTGATTCAAATTATGTCAATTAGCCTATCAGAAGCTTCTAAAGCCATGACATCATTTTCTGGAATTTTCCAAGCTGTTTAAAGGCACAGTCAACTTAGTGTATGTAAACTTCTGACCCACTGGAATTGTGATACAGTGAATTATAAGTGAAATAATCTGTCTGTAAACAATTGTTGGAAAAATGACTTGTGTCATGCACAAAGTAGATGTCCTAACTCACTTGCCAAAACTATAGTTTGTTAACAAGAAATTTGTGGAGTGGTTGAAAAACGAGTTTTAATGACTTCAACCTTAATGACTTCAAGTGTATGTAAACTTCCGACTTCAACTGTATCTGGTGTATATGACAATAAAAACATGTATTTATTTTTTGTACTTTAAACAAATTGGCTCCCTATTTAAAATGAAGATGGAGAACAAGCTATGAAGGAAAAATACTCGAGTTTTGGTGCAGTTACAGCCAACTAGCGTGAAATAATATTGCGATATTGTCAAAAAAAATATCCCGATATGTAACTGTATCACTAGTGAAAACTGTGCTAACTACAGGTATAAGGCATTATTACTTGTCATAAGCATGTACACATGGGTTTGCAAATCAATTGTCAATACAGTCATTCTACTGCTGTGTGCAATATGCTGGGTGTATTGCACTATAGGCCTATACGGCTAGACATAAAAACGACCTACTATGTTTTACTCATTATTTTTTAAAGAATATGCAATGAAACCATATTGGACTGCTCTATTTTACTCATGCCAGACTCTCTCTTGCATTTGGCATCAGTTGCATGGCAATAATTATTGATAAGAAAATAAGAAATTAGCACAGTGAGAAATCCTTTGAACCAATGAACTTCCAGTCTCCTGATTAAGCTTCGCCATTAACTGGAGCGTCAGAGACTTTAATAATCTTGGCTTAACAATGTAAAGCTCTGGCTTTTCCATTTCATCCATTCATTAATTATTCCCTGTAAATTGAAATGCTTACGTGGCTCGATACCAACGCTAAGATATCATTTTCTCATAAACTTCAAAGACTCCAAAGGCCTCAAAATAAACCAGTGTTCTATTTTACTTTTCAATGTTGTATTTGCATGTGTTACATACAACGGTTTTTCATCTCTATCTCTGTAAGTTCTTCATTAATGAGAACTGTAGCACATGTAGTTGTATGTAGCTAATCTATCTAACTAGCTTTGGCCAAAGCTTAAAATGGTGTCTCTTACGCTACTCCTGCACTTGCACATTGAAGAAACACACAGTAGTCTACATTGGTTGCCCTCATGCTCAATATAGCCTGGAGATATTAAAACTTTGATAGGTCATGCTTCGCTAAAGCACCTTAAAAACCCAGGCCTTTTCCTCACCTGTCAGTGTGAGTAGCTAAATGTTAACTCTAAAAACAAAGCAACGAGTGTCACTGGAGGTTAGCATAGCACCGTTAGCACTCAGTTTGAACACGACCCCTGCACACTCACACAGGGGAGCAACACAGCTGGAAGCGAGGCAACCTTTAATGGGGTTGTTGTGACAACCAAGCGAGACACAAAGATCACCGGGGAGAGCCCATTCTATGACACAGCTCCCCCCACCCCTACGGCATGGCACACACACACAGAGACAGAGGTGTGTAAACATTGCCTCATTATTTAACTAGGCAAGTCAGTTAAGAACAAATTCGTTAGAGCCCAACGCTCTAACCACTAGGTTACCTGCCACCCTTATGCTTATGTCCACCCCAAACCCCTACATGGTCTCAAAGCCTGGTTTAACAATCGTTTCACACCTTGATTACATTGAGGCAATCACATACAGTGTGTCTCTTTTTTTATTCGTGGGAATACTTGGGAAGATATTTCCTAAATAAATGAATTTTTAGCTGAGTTCCTGGTGATTTTACAGTCTTTTTTGACCAACCCCCCCCCCCCACCAAAAAAAACCAGTTGAAAGTTAGAATAATAAAATACACAGCAGGGTCGAATTAACGACCGGGGTGGGGCCCATTGATCAACAGTTATCATTTTCAAGAATGCAAACATTTGCCTCCACCCTATTGCAAAATTAGTAGAACTGCATGAAAGTAAAAATTTTGCAGCAAACTTGCTTTAATACACTCTTAAGGATCGGACCCTTTTTTTAAATTTTCGCCTAAAATGACATACCCAAATCTAACTGCCTGTAGCTCAGGACCTGAAGCAAGGATATGCATATTCTTGGTACCATTTGAAAGAAAACACTTTGAAGTTTGTGGAAATGTGAAATTAATTTAGGAGAATATAACACATTCGATCTGGTAAAAGTACCATCATCTTTGAAATGCAAGAGAAAGGCCATAATGTATTATTCCAGCCCAGGGGCAATTCAGATTTTGGCCACTAGATGGCGGCAGTGTATGTGCAAAGTTTTAGACTGATCCAATGAACATTGCATATCTGTTCAAAATGTTGTCTCAAGACTGCCCAAAGTTGCCTAATTGGTTTATTAATACATTTTTCAAGTTCCTAATTGTGTACTCTCCTCAAACAATATAATGGTATTATTTCACTGTAATAGCTACTGTAAATTGGACAGTGCAGTTAGATTAACAAGAATTTAAGCTTTCTGCCCATATCAGATATGTCTATGTCCTGGGATTTTTTTGTTATTGTTACTTACAGCCTCATGCTAATCACATTAGTCTACGTTAGTTCAACCGTCCCGCGGGGGGACACCGATCCCGTAGAGGTTAAAACAGCAACATTCTCTGTATGCCCCATTGCAAAATGTGCAGAATTGCAGAGAAATACTATAAAACATAAATTGTTTCTCATTGAAGTCATGAGGGGCTCCGTTAAAATAATTTGCTCCCAGGAACATCGCTACAAGGTCCACCAAAAGGAATGGCAGGGGCCTCCCTACAGGGTCCACCAAGAGCAGCGTTTCCCACACTAAGGGACGCCTGATTTTTTTTTACCCAATTGAAAAAGTAAGCATTGGCCATTTATTGCATCACTTTTTTTTACATGGTGGGGTCATGAAAAATGTTTGATATCAAAATGGGGTCAGGGGCCAAAAACAACAAGTTTGGGAACACCTGACCTAGAGGATTGGCAGGGGCATCGCTACAGGGTCTACTTAAGGGAATGGTAGGTGCAGGTGCTAGGAAACAGGGTGTGAAAACACAAGAGAGACATGTTTAAAGATCCAATGCAGCATTTTTTTATCTCAATATAAAATAATTTCGGAGGAACAATTAAGTACCTTACTGTGATTATTTTCAATTAAAATGTTAAAAAATAAACAAAAATAGCTTCTTAGCAAAGAGCAATTTCTCAAACAAGATTTTTTTTTATTGATGTCACCAGGCAGGGCAAAACTCCATCCCACCAAAACAGGCTGAAATTTCAGGCAGTATTTTCAAACAGATCTTTTAAAACACATTAAAATCAAGTTTTTGACTGCACTGGGCCTTTAATATAGTTACTCCAAAGCAGATAACGAGGGAAACAAACAGTGAAACAGCAGTCTGTCTGGGATGTGAGATATCATGGTTATTCATAAAGGCAATTAAACAGTAGATCATTATCAGAGAGAGAGAGAGAGAGGAAGCTGACAAAATTGAATACGCCATGGGCTGCCCCTCCCCTCTTCTGTTCTGCTTCTGAAAGAATAATCCAAGAGGAAAATAGCCCCCGGTGTTAGACGAGTTTATGAACATGCACATTTATCCAGGAATATAGGGTATCTTGATGATGATGCACTCTCTTTCTGCTTGTCCTGAGTCAAACTCTTGGAAAATACTTGTTGTATCATTCTTTCATTCTTTCGTTCATTCTTTCACTCACAGACCGATAGTCATCACAACAGTTATTTAGTGTTCATATTATTGTCTACCCAAATTCATTTTATATTACTTTGTTATGAATATTTGACCCTACCGGTAGCTTGAAAAACTTTGTACACATTAGTTTGTGAATATACATATTATACTCATCCTAAACCAAGGAGTGCCAACCCTCACCTTACTGGTTGTGCGGGCTTTTGTTCCAGCCTTGCTCTATAACACTATCTTTACTCCTCTAGGCTACTACACGTGTGTGGAGGTGATATTCACCCTGAGGAGGCAGGTGGGCTTCTACATGATGGGTGTCTATGCCCCCACACTTCTCATTGTGGTCCTCTCCTGGCTCTCCTTCTGGATCAACCCTGATGCCAGCGCTGCCAGGGTCCCTCTGGGTATGCACTTTAATCCCTACTCTAACCTCTAACCACTGACCCCTAACCCCTATCCTAACCACTGACTGACCCATAACCCCTATCCTAACCACTAACCCCTATCCTAACCACTGACTAACCCATAACCTGTATCCTAACCACTGACCCCTAACCCCTATCCTAACCACTGATTGACCCATAACCCGTATCCTAACCACTGACCCATAACCCGTATCCTAACCACTGACCCCTAACCCCTATCCTAACCACTGACCCCTAACCTCTGTCCTAACCACTGATCCCTAACCCCTATCCTAACCACTGACTGACCCATAATCCCTATCCTAACCACTGACCCATAACCCCTATCCTAACCACTTACCCGTAGCTCCTATCCTAACTACTGACCCCTAACCCCTATCCTAATTACCCGTAGCTCCTATCCTAACTACTGATCCCTAACCCCTATCCTAACCACTTACCTTTAACTTCTATCCTACCCACTGACCCCTAACCCTTATCCTAACCCCATGTCACTGTGTCTGACTGTAGGTAGTCTTCCATGTCACTGTGTCTGACTGTAGGTAGTCTTCCATGTCACTGTGTCTGACTGTAGGTAGTCTCCCATGTCACTGTGTCTGACTGTAGCTAGTCTCCCATGTCACTGTGTCTGACTGTAGCTAGTCTCCCATGTCACGGTGTCTGACTGTGGGTAGTCTCTCATGTCACTGAGTCTGACTGTAGCTAGTTTCCCATGTCACTGTGTCTGACTGTGGGTAGTCTCCCATGTCACTGTGTCTGACTGTAGGTAGTCTCCCATGTCACTGTGTCTGACTGTGGGTAGTCTCCCATGTCACTGTGTCTGACTGTAGCTAGTCTCCCATGTCACTGTGTCTGACTGTAGGTAGTCTCCCATGTCACTGTGTCTGACTGTAGCTAGTCTCCCATGTCACTGTGTCTGACTGTAGCTAGTCTCCCATGTCACTGTGTCTGACTGTAGTTAGTCTCCCATGTCACTGTGTCTGACTGTGGGTAGTCTCTCATGTCACTGTGTCTGACTGTATCTAGTCTCCCATGTCACTGTGTCTGACTGTAGCTAGTCTCCCATGTCACTGTGGTGTTGTCTGAATTTAGCCTAAAAAATTAAAACTGAATAATCCTACGTTTCGTTATTCTTTTGCTTTAGTAATTGAAATAATAGTGAAATGTAGCGTGATTCAATTCAGATTTTGAGGCTGGTCTGACTTATGGAGGCATCAAATGCAGCCTAATATAGCCATCCATTTGACATCACTGCATGATGACATGAGAGTGGTTTAGTGTTTTTCATATACTCTAGTGTCCCATTTTACTGTTTCACTGTCTGCCTGAGGGAGTGCAATGTGAATAGCAATGGAACCATCTATTGTCATTCCACTGTCTCCCCTACATGATACATAATATATCATGAAACAATTTATGTTGTATGAGTAACTCGCCTAGTCCATCGTCAACAAGCCTGCATGAGTGGGAAATGGCAACTTCTCCCCGTGTGATGTCACTTCATCCATTCTGATGGGTAAGGAGAGAGCTGTGTGGATAAGAGGACCATACATTGTTACTCCCCCACTCCCACCACTGCCGTCACTACCTCCTCTTCCTCTGTTTCCCCTCCAGCTGTTAGTCACTTTCCTCCCATCCCTCCATCTCCTCTGGAGGGCCACCTCATGACACCTCAGTAAATGGGATCAGCACAGGTCAGTCATCTCCTGTGTGTGTCCATTCATTCACCTCTGTGTGTGGGTGAGTGCGTGTGTGTGTGCATGTGTGTTGGCGTACATGTGATTAGATGTGTGGAGTATTTCCGTATACACTTCCTACTATGTGTGTCGTGTTGGACTAATTTTGTTCCCACAATACAGCGTCCCATCCAGGGCCAAGCGTCAGCAAACAAAGCATTATGCTGTTTCAACAGAGCCAACACCTTCCCTGTGTTATGTAAAATAGGCCAGCTTGCATGCTGGGATGAAAAGGATTTCAGAGCTCGGTGAACTCCGATGGGGTTAGGTAATCATCCGAAATAAGGACCCCACGCTTTTATTTCGAGATATTTCTGCAGTCACTTATATAACGGCCTAGATTAATTGTCCAATCAGAGAGGAAAACAATAGAAAATAGCTCTTTATTATTGGTGGCGCTGTGAACCCACTTCATCACTAGAATGAGGAAGGTAGAAAGGTAAAGGAAGGTTCATGGGTTTATAATTGGGATCTTAGTACTGTATATCCTGGGATATGGGTTTGAATGTGAGTGTTTTAGTACCACTGCCTAGTCCAGGTGATTCATATATCCATTATTCTGTACTGTACATCAGGGGTATTCAATTCCAACTGTCGAGGGCTGCTGTGTCTTCTCCCTGCTATTTACCACTCACCTGGTTTAGATCAAAGACTAGACCTCTGATTTAAAGGCAAGGATGAAAACTAGCAAATACTGCGACCCTCAAGGTCTGAAGTTGAATCTCCTTGTCTGCTGTGCATTCTATGTTGAGCATTAGAGAGTCGAGTCCAAATGCTAATTTGAACTCCTTTGACACATCTAGAAGTATCCCCAACACTAAGCTCTGCTCTCCTTCCTTGGATGTTTAGTTGACAAGGTCACCTCTTCCCTCCCTGTTAACCTCCCAGGGATCCTCTCGGTGCTCTCCCTGTCTTCTGAGTGCACGTCCCTGGCGTCAGAGCTGCCCAAGGTTTCCTACGTGAAGGCCATCGACATCTGGCTGATCGCCTGCCTACTGTTTGGCTTCGCCTCGCTGGTGGAGTACGCCGTGGTGCAGGTGATGCTCAACAGCCCCAAGCGCATCGAGGCCGAGAAGGCCAAGATGGCATCCAAGGTGAAGGCAGAGGGTAAGGAGAAGGCGGCAGGCAAGAACAACACGGTCAACGGTACCAGCGAGACGCCCTGTCATGTCAGCACACTGCAGGTGGGTGAAGGAAAGGTGGGGAGGGGATGGGATGGGTGTTTGTGGGGAATGGGGTGGGGGGGTGTTGCTTGTGTACGTGAGTTCGCTTTCTGTAATTAGAAATAGGATGTAGTTGTCTCCAGACACTGGTCTAAGTCAGGATGTAGTTGTCTCCAGACACTGATCTAAGTCAGGATGTAGTTGTCTCCAGACACTGATTTAAGTCAGGATGTAGTTGTCTCCAGACACTGATCTAAGTCAGGATGTAGTTGTCTCCAGACACTGATCTAAGTCAGGATGAAGTTGTCTCCAGACACTGATTTAAGTCAGGATGTAGTTGTCTCCAGACACTGATCTAAGTCAGGATGTAGTTGTCTCCAGACACTGATTTAAGTCAGGATGTAGTTGTCTCCAGACACTGATTTAAGTCAGGATGTAGTTGTCTCCAGACACTGATTTAAGTCAGGATGTAGTTGTCTCCAGACACTGATCTAAGTCAGGATGTAGTTGTCTCCAGACACTGATCTAAGTCTGGATGAAGTTGTCTCCAGACACTGATTTAAGTCAGGATGTAGTTGTCTCCAGACACTGATTTAAGTCAGGATGTAGTTGTCTCCAGACACTGATTTAAGTCAGGATGTAGTTGTCTCCAGACACTGGTCTAAGTCAGGATGTAGTTGTCTCCAGACACTGATCTAAGTCAGGATGTAGTTGTCTCCAGACACTGATTTAAGTCAGGATGTAGTTGTCTCCAGACACTGATCTAAGTCAGGATGTAGTTGTCTCCAGACACTGATCTAAGTCAGGATGTAGTTGTCTCCAGACACTGATCTAAGTCAGGATGTAGTTGTCTCCAGACACTGATTTAAGTCAGGATGTAGTTGTTTCCTGACACTGATCTAAGTCAGGATGTAGTTGTCTCCAGACACTGATCTAAGTCAGGATGTAGTTGTTTCCTGACACTGATCTAAGTCAGGATGAAGTTGTCTCCAGACACTGATTTAAGTCAGGATGTAGTTGTTTCCTGACACTGATCTAAGTCAGGATGTAGCTGTCTCCAGACACTGATTTAAGTCACGATGTGGTTGTCTCCAGACACTGATTTAAGTCAGGATGAAGTTGTCTCCAGACACCGATTTAAGTCAGGATGTGGTTGTCTCCAGACACTGATTTAAGTCAGGATGTAGTTGTTTCCTGACACTGATCTAAGTCAGGATGAAGTTGTCACTAATGGATACAGACGCTTGCGTGTGTGCACGTTTGCGTACATGTGTGTGTACTCGTGTGTGCGCGTGTGCTATCCTCACACTTAGTTGAATGACGAATGGTTAACCTTGTCCCTAGGCATGATTAGAGTGAAGTTAGCAATCTAAATGCTAAATAGATTGGACGATCCACTCATTCATAAATGCTAACATCTTCTGCACTCTTGCCTGGCACGGATAAAGATTGACACTCAGGTACAGATTTCGCTCCTGAAATGTCGTGTTAATCATACACTTCATTGAAATTACTTGACATTGTAATGTATGTTAGTCAAGACTTCGAGAATATTACACTCGTCCGCAGAGATGAAATATGTTTTCTTATCAAATGTAAATTAAATGAACAACGATTTAATGAGATTAATGGTTAGAGTGAAAAACGAGCAACTATATGATTAGTTTCTCAATTGCCCTGTAGCCCTTGAGGGAAGTCGATGAGAAAGATCGATGTTGAAATTTGGGGTTTTAGAAGCTACTTCCCACAGATGATTTTGTATTTAGCAATCTATTGTAACAGCATGTCAATTCACCAAAGAAAACACACGAGAAGACGTCCAGATTACATCTCCAAAACAGCAACATTAGGGATATTTTGCCACTGTCTATGGGTGCCATCAAAAGACAATGCATAAGATAATTGTGTATCTGTTGCATTGTCATCTCATTCAGAAAGAGACTGCCAGACACCACACCAATGCAAAACACCACTGCATGGTCAAAATGGCACCCTTTGTATATGCCAATATATATGGACACCAATAATGATCAAACCAGCATCACTCAAAGTGTCTCTCTCCAGTAAGATCCTATACAGAGGAATGCAGCTGATCTATCGCTCTGACGTTTAGGGAATGGAGGTTCCATAGGGAACGCACAACACAGCCAATGTCTACAGAAGGTAGGCATGTTAGCACCATCCTACCCTCCAACCACACTAGAACCATAGAACGTATCTGACTGAAACCACACCAAACGGTCCTGAATGGGTTGGCAAAGCACAGTCATAAAGTAACTAATGTCAGAATGTCACACGAATGAAGGCATTACTTGATTGGAATGAAGGCATTTCTCTCTGGCTCTGGCCACTACTGCTCAGCGTTGGCAGTTGGCAGTAAGGGAGGAGGATGACATGGGATGTGATTAGAGCTCTAGCTGACTCCTAGTTCATGGGCTGCCGAGATGTATGATGCCATTAGCTGAGAGAAAGTCAGAGAGGTGGAGAGTGACTGGATGGGAATGTTTGGAGTAGTGGGACTAATGCAATGTTTTCAATTGCTCCCATCACTACCTCACCACCAATGCCATTGTTCACTTGAGCAAGGCACTTAATCCCTAACCTGCTCAAGAGGCACTGCTTTTTTCCTGACCCTGGGCTCTCCCCAGCCTTCTGTGAATGTGTGTGTGTGGTGTGATTGTGGGGTGGGTACTCTGTTAGCAAAAATACCGCTTTCCCATAAACAAAGTTATGTTTACCACCTTTCCCTTTTCCAGGGGGCAGAGACCCGGTGCAAAAAGGTGTGCACCTCCAAATCGGACCTGCGCACCAACGACTTCAGCATTGTTGGCTCACTGCCGCGGGACTTTGAGCTCTCGAACTTTGACTGCTACGGGAAGCCCATTACCTTGCCCCACGGCCTGAGCAAAAGCCAGGCCAAGGCAAAGAAACCGCCGCCGCCCAAGCCCATCATCCCCTCAGCTGCCAAGCGGGTCGACCTCTATGCCCGAGCCCTCTTCCCCTTCTCCTTCCTCTTCTTCAACGTCATCTATTGGTCCGTGTACTTGTGATCAGGGATGGAATTGAAGGGGTTTGGGCCAGCTTGGCTAGTAGACCACACCTTTGCTTGTGATCATCTCGTATTTTGATCCATTCTTCCTTAATTTTTCAAGTTATTTATTTGTTGATCTGTTTATATTAATCTATATATTATTAACTATCATTATTGGCACTAGAACAATTATATCATCCATGAATTCATAATTATTGGCACTAGGAAGAGCGAACATCCATCATAGGTGTAATTCGTGAGATGAATGATATAAATGATTTGACAATTTGAAAATCAATAAAGAATAAATAATATAATTAAGAATTTATGGAAAAAGAATACTGTTGTAGTACTTAGTTCAAGGAAATCATAAGAGACAGTACAAATTATTGTAAATTGGTCTCCATGTTTGAGCTAGCAGGGTTTTAACGCAGACAGTCGCAGAATTTCAAAACGCATTCTGATATGTTAAAGAAATTGCATTGTGAAACCCAAACGTATTATGTCGAAGTCTCTCAAACGCTCCAGAGTACCGCACCAGGGTACCGCATTTCAAATGTGAAAACAACCCTAAAAATAGATTAAAGAAAGAATTAATAAAAAATATGAGTGTACATAGCCAGGTGCTTTTTGTCGCTAAGAGCAGGAACTTGCTCGCAAGATTGATAAGATGGCATCGGCACAAAGTTTACAATTGCATGTTAAAAATTGCTTATATGAATATAAATGCAGTATATTATATCTATGAAAGTTTATTAAAGCTACTATATGTCACTTTTTGGGTGACCTGACCAAGTTCACGTAGAAAAGTGAGTTACGGATCTGTAATTTTCATTGAAAGCAAGTCTAAGAAGTGGAAGATCGGTTCTATGTGCGCTATTTCTATGCTTCCCGTTCTTAATTTCGTTTTTGCGTCTATCACTTTCGGTTTTGTACACCAGCTTCAAACAGCTGAAAATGCTATATTTTGGGAGTTTGAAAAGGTTTTTCACAGCGGTTTGGATGGTACAATGATTCTCTACACGATGCATTGCTTGTTTTGTCACGTAAACTAAAATTAGGCTAACTCTAATATTAAATACTAAATATTACCTTTAATACTATGGTATTATTTTCTTTCTCCAAGACTACAGTTGATATATGAAAAAGCGTGTCGTTGTTCAGTTGGTTATATGACATTGCCACTAATTGTACCTTTTGACAATCTCTCACATATCACTACATGTTCAGCACCATATTTCATGTGTAAATGGGTTAACAAACTGACCATGTATATGTGATTTGCAAGTTTACAATTTACAAACTAAATAAATGTTTATATGACTCACTCAACGATGTATTTGTGATATTATTTGTTGTAGTCTAAATCTGTCTGTCTCTACACACATTTATCACAGATTTACCACAATGACTAAAGAATGTGAGATTAAACAAATGTTGTATACCCATTGCTCATTAAAATAAACTCAAGGATTTTGCCAGAGATCATAAAAATTACCCCTTCCCCTAAATTATTCACATGGTATCAAAAGGTTAACTTTTCCTCGTAAAAACAGTCACATTTGTGATAGATCATTCACAGTAAGATGAATAAATCAAATAAAATGTTATTTGTCACATGCTTCATAGACAACAAGTGTAGACTAGCAGTGAAATGCTTACTTACGGGTCCTTTTCCAACAATGCAGTTAAGATAAGATTTTGTTCTATGTAAAAAATAGACATAGTGACACAAGGAATAAATACACAGGGGTACGAGGTAATAACATGGATATATACCGTGTGGAAGTGTGTGTGTGTGGCTTCAGTGTGCATGTGTGTGCATGTTATGTGTGTGGGTGTATGTGTCTGTGTGTGCAATTGATTTGCTATTTAGCAGTCTTATTTAGAAGTCTCAGCCTCGTGAGGGGGACGAGGCGTTGTCGTTCCCTCTTTACGACTGTGTTGGTGTGTGTGGACCATGATAGATCCTTAGTGATGTGGACACAGGAACATGAAGCGCTCAACCCGCTCCACTACAGCCCAGTCAATGTGAATGGGGGCGAGCTCGGCCCTTCGTTTCCTAATTGCGGATTATCAGTGGGAAACTGATTGAAAAAGGACAGGTTTTTTATGTCTTTTTCTGACTACCACATGACCAGCTGGTCATAATTCTGACCACTATATTATGTGCTATATTATGTACTGGTCATAGACCTCATCCTAACCTGGTAATAACTTGACTACAGTTTATTACCTGCTGTAGAAAGTATTGCAGAGGATAGAGTTGGATATTGAAAACATTGTTCATTACATTTATATTTGTTTCCATAGTCCCCAATTAAAGTTGAAATCTGCAACATATTCTTACATTTAAAATAGATCAAGCAATGGAAAAAACATATCTACATCACCATTTTATTCACATCTGCATATAGTAATTGGTTTCATAATTCACCCACAGACATTACATGCATTGAAATACTGGGACACAGAGTATATAAAGGCTGATTGTTTTTTTAAATTAATATTAATATGTGTGGATCTTCATCAAGGATCTCTGAGCACAGAAGGCGATCTGGAGCATAGTGGCCCTCTTGAAGAGTGGTGTGATGGGTCAGATCTAGAGCGTAGTGGCCCTCTTGAAGAGTGGTGTGATGGGTCAGATCTGGAGCTTAGTGGCACTCTTGAAGAGTGGTGTGATGGGTCAGATCTGGAGCATAGTGGCCCTCTTGAAGAGTGGTGTGATGGGTCAGATCTGGAGCATAGTGGCCCTCTTGAAGAGTGGTGTGATGGGTCTGATCTGGAGCATAGTGGCCCTCTTGAAGAGTGGTGTGATGGGTCAGATCTGGAGCATAATGGCCCTCTTGAAGAGTGGTGTGATGGGTCAGATCTGGAGCATAGTGGCCCTCTTGAAGAGTGGTGTGATGGGTCAGATCTAGAGCGTAGTGGCCCTCTTGAAAAGTGGTGTGATTGGTCAGATCTGGAGCGTAGTGGCCCTCTTGAAGAGTGGTGTGATGGGTCAGATCTGGAGCGTAGTGGCCCTCTTGAAGAGTGGTGTGATGGGTCAGATCTGGAGCATAATGGCCCTCTTGAAGAGTGGTGTGATGGGTCAGATCTGGAGCATAGTGGACCTCTTGAAGAGTGGTGTGATGGGTCAGATCTAGAGCGTAGTGGCCCTCTTGAAGAGTGGTGTGATGGGTCAGATCTGGAGCATAGTGTCCCTCTTGAAAAGTGGTGTGATGGGTCAGATCTAGAGCGTAGTGTCCCTCTTGAAGAGTGGTGTGATGGGTCAGATCTGGATTTTAGTGGCCCTCTTGAAGAGTGGTGTGATGGGTCAGATCTGGAGCATAATGGCCCTCTTGAAGAGTGGTGTGATGGGTCAGATCTGGAGCATAGTGGCCCTCTTGAAGAGTGGTGTGATGGTTCAGATCTAGAGCGTAGTGGCCCTCTTGAAGAGTGGTGTGATGGGTCAGATCTAGAGCATACTGGCCCTCTTGAAGAGTGGTGTGATGGGTCAGATCTAGAGCGTAGTGGCCCTCTTGAAGAGTGGTGTGATGGGTCAGATCTGGAGCATAGTGTCCCTCTTGAAAAGTGGTGTGATGGGTCAGATCTAGAGCGTAGTGTCCCTCTTGAAGAGTGGTGTGATGGGTCAGATCTGGAGCATAGTGGCCCTCTTGAAGAGTGGTGTGATGGTTCAGATCTAGAGCGTAGTGGCCCTCTTGAAGACTGGTGTGATGGGTCAGATCTAGAGCATAGTGGCCCTCTTGAAGAGTGGTGTGATGGGTCAGATCTGGAGCGTAGTGGCCCTCTTGAAGAGTGGTGTGATGGGTCAGATCTAGAGCATAGTGTCCCTCTTGAAGAGTGGTGTGATGGGTCAGATCTGGAGCATAATGGCCCTCTTGAAGAGTGGTGTGATGGGTCAGATCTGGAGCTTAGTGGCCCTCTTGAAGAGTGGTGTGATGGGTCAGATCTGGAGCTTAGTGGCCCTCTTGAAGAGTGGTGTGATGGGTCAGATCTGGAGCATAATGGCCCTCTTGAAGAGTGGTGTGATGGGTCAGATCTGGAGCGTAGTGGCCCTCTTGAAGAGTGGTGTGATGGGTCAGATCTGGAGCATAATGGCCCTCTTGAAGAGTGGTGTGATGGGTCAGATCTGGAGCATAGTGGACCTCTTGAAGAGTGGTGTGATGGGTCAGATCTAGAGCGTAGTGGCCCTCTTGAAGAGTGGTGTGATGGGTCAGATCTGGAGCATAGTGTCCCTCTTGAAAAGTGGTGTGATGGGTCAGATCTAGAGCGTAGTGTCCCTCTTGAAGAGTGGTGTGATGGGTCAGATCTGGATTTTAGTGGCCCTCTTGAAGAGTGGTGTGATGGGTCAGATCTGGAGCATAATGGCCCTCTTGAAGAGTGGTGTGATGGGTCAGATCTGGAGCATAGTGGCCCTCTTGAAGAGTGGTGTGATGGTTCAGATCTAGAGCGTAGTGGCCCTCTTGAAGAGTGGTGTGATGGGTCAGATCTAGAGCATACTGGCCCTCTTGAAGAGTGGTGTGATGGGTCAGATCTAGAGCGTAGTGGCCCTCTTGAAGAGTGGTGTGATGGGTCAGATCTGGAGCATAGTGTCCCTCTTGAAAAGTGGTGTGATGGGTCAGATCTAGAGCGTAGTGTCCCTCTTGAAGAGTGGTGTGATGGGTCAGATCTGGAGCATAGTGGCCCTCTTGAAGAGTGGTGTGATGGTTCAGATCTAGAGCGTAGTGGCCCTCTTGAAGACTGGTGTGATGGGTCAGATCTAGAGCATAGTGGCCCTCTTGAAGAGTGGTGTGATGGGTCAGATCTGGAGCGTAGTGGCCCTCTTGAAGAGTGGTGTGATGGGTCAGATCTAGAGCATAGTGTCCCTCTTGAAGAGTGGTGTGATGGGTCAGATCTGGAGCATAATGGCCCTCTTGAAGAGTGGTGTGATGGGTCAGATCTGGAGCTTAGTGGCCCTCTTGAAGAGTGGTGTGATGGGTCAGATCTGGAGCTTAGTGGCCCTCTTGAAGAGTGGTGTGATGGGTCAGATCTGGAGCATAATGGCCCTCTTGAAGAGTGGTGTGATGGGTCAGATCTGGAGCATAGTGGCCCTCTTGAAGAGTGGTGTGATGGGTCAGATCTGGAGCTTAGTGGCACTCTTGAAGAGTGGTGTGATGGGTCAGATCTGGAGCATAGTGGCCCTCTTGAAGAGTGGTGTGATGGGTCAGATCTGGAGCATAGTGGCCCTCTTGAAGAGTGGTGTGATGGGTCAGATCTGGAGCATAATGGCCCTCTTGAAGAGTGGTGTGATGGGTCAGATCTAGAGCATAGTGGCCCTCTTGAAGAGTGGTGTGATGGGTCAGATCTAGAGCTTAGTGGCCTTCTTGAAGAGTGGTGTGATGGGTCAGATCTGGAGCGTAGTGTCCCTCTTGAAGAGTGGTGTGATGGGTTAGATCTGGAGCATAGTGGCCCTCTTGAAGAGTGGTGTGATGGGTCAGATCTGGAGCATAATGGCCCTCTTGAAGAGTGGTGTGATGGGTCAGATCTGGAGCTTAGTGGCCCTCTTGAAGAGTGGTGTGATGGGTCAGATCTGGAGCTTAGTGGCCCTCTTGAAGAGTGGTGGGATGGGTCAGATCTGGAGCATAATGGCCCTCTTAAAGAGCGGTGTAATGGGTCTGATCTGGAGCATAGTGGCCCTCTTGAAGAGTGGTGTGATGGGTCAGATCTGGAGCATAATGGCCCTCTTGAAGAGTGGTGTGATGGGTCAGATCTGGAGCATAGTGGCCCTCTTGAAGAGTGGTGTGATGGGTCAGATCTAGAGCGTAGTGGCCCTCTTGAAAAGTGGTGTGATTGGTCAGATCTGGAGCGTAGTGGCCCTCTTGAAGAGTGGTGTGATGGGTCAGATCTGGAGCGTAGTGGCCCTCTTGAAGAGTGGTGTGATGGGTCAGATCTGGAGCATAATGGCCCTCTTGAAGAGTGGTGTGATGGGTCAGATCTGGAGCATAGTGGCCCTCTTGAAGAGTGGTGTGATGGGTCAGATCTAGAGCGTAGTGGCCCTCTTGAAAAGTGGTGTGATTGGTCAGATCTGGAGCGTAGTGGCCCTCTTGAAGAGTGGTGTGATGGGTCAGATCTGGAGCGTAGTGGCCCTCTTGAAGAGTGGTGTGATGGGTCAGATCTGGAGCATAATGGCCCTCTTGAAGAGTGGTGTGATGGGTCAGATCTGGAGCATAGTGGCCCTCTTGAAGAGTGGTGTGATGGGTCAGATCTAGAGCGTAGTGGCCCTCTTGAAGAGTGGTGTGATGGGTCAGATCTGGAGCATAGTGTCCCTCTTGAAAAGTGGTGTGATGGGTCAGATCTAGAGCGTAGTGTCCCTCTTGAAGAGTGGTGTGATGGGTCAGATCTGGATTTTAGTGGCCCTCTTGAAGAGTGGTGTGATGGGTCAGATCTGGAGCATAATGGCCCTCTTGAAGAGTGGTGTGATGGGTCAGATCTGGAGCATAGTGGCCCTCTTGAAGAGTGGTGTGATGGTTCAGATCTAGAGCGTAGTGGCCCTCTTGAAGAGTGGTGTGATGGGTCAGATCTAGAGCATACTGGCCCTCTTGAAGAGTGGTGTGATGGGTCAGATCTAGAGCGTAGTGGCCCTCTTGAAGAGTGGTGTGATGGGTCAGATCTGGAGCATAGTGTCCCTCTTGAAAAGTGGTGTGATGGGTCAGATCTAGAGCGTAGTGTCCCTCTTGAAGAGTGGTGTGATGGGTCAGATCTGGAGCATAGTGGCCCTCTTGAAGAATGGTGTGATGGGTCAGATCTTGAGCATAATGGCCCTCTTGAAGAGTAGTGTGATGGGTCAGATCTGGCTTTTAGTGTCCCTCTTGAAGAGTGGTGTGATGGGTCAGATCTGGAGCATAATGGCCCTCTTGAAGAGTGGTGTGATGGGTCAGATCTGGAGCATAGTGGCCCTCTTGAAGAGTGGTGTGATGGTTCAGATCTAGAGCGTAGTGGCCCTCTTGAAGACTGGTGTGATGGGTCAGATCTAGAGCATAGTGGCCCTCTTGAAGAGTGGTGTGATGGGTCAGATCTGGAGCGTAGTGGCCCTCTTGAAGAGTGGTGTGATGGGTCAGATCTAGAGCATAGTGTCCCTCTTGAAGAGTGGTGTGATGGGTCAGATCTGGAGCATAATGACCCTCTTGAAGAGTGGTGTGATGGGTCAGATCTGGAGCTTAGTGGCCCTCTTGAAGAGTGGTGTGATGGGTCAGATCTGGAGCTTAGTGGCCCTCTTGAAGAGTGGTGTGATGGGTCAGATCTGGAGCATAATGGCCCTCTTGAAGAGTGGTGTGATGGGTCAGATCTGGAGCATAGTGGCCCTCTTGAAGAGTGGTGTGATGGTTCAGATCTAGAGCGTAGTGGCCCTCTTGAAGAGTGGTGTGATGGGTCAGATCTAGAGCATAGTGGCCCTCTTGAAGAGTGATGTGATGGGTCAGATCTGGAGCGTAGTGGCCCTCTTGAAGAGTGGTGTGATGGGTCAGATCTAGAGCATAGTGTCCCTCTTGAAAAGTGGTGTGATGGTTCAGATCTAGAGCGTAGTGGCCCTCTTGAAGAGTGGTGTGATGGGTCAGATCTGGAGCATAGTGTCCCTCTTGAAAAGTTGTGTGATGGGTCAGATCTAGAGCGTAGTGTCCCTCTTGAAGAGTGGTGTGATGGGTCAGATCTGGAGCATATTGGCCCTCTTGAAGAGTGGTGTGATGGGTCAGATCTGGCTTTTAGTGTCCCTCTTGAAGAGTGGTGTGATGGGTCAGATCTGGAGCATAGTGGCCCTCTTGAAGAGTGGTGTGATGGGTCAGATCTGGAGCATAATGTCCCTCTTGAAGAGTGGTGTGATGGGTCAGATCTGGATTTTAGTGGCCCTCTTGAAGAGTGGTGTGATGGGTCAGATCTGGAGCTTAGTGGCCCTCTTGAAGAGTGGTGTGATGGGTCAGATCTGGAGCATAGTGGCCCTCTTGAAGAGTGGTGTGATGGATCAGATCTGGAGCGTAGTGGCCCTCTTGAAGAGTGGTGTGATGGATCAGATCTAGAGCGTAGTGTCCCTCTTGAAAAGTGATGTGAGAGGGCAGATCTGCAGTGAAGAGAATCAACGCATTACAACTTTATACATTTGAGATTTTAAAATAACATTTTACAGGACATTCCTGAAGAAAGTTTGTGGACTCAGCTGGCTAAAAGTATTTCCATGGTACTAGTTGAAACAGTTTGTGACAGTTATAGCTCAGAGATGTCTTCAAAAATGAGAAACTTGCTCGTATACTGTACAGTGCATACGGAAAGTATTCAGAACCCTTGACTTTTTCCACATTTTGTTACATTACAGCCTTATTCTGAAATGGATTAAATAGTTTCCGTCCCTCATCAATCTACATACAATACCCCATAATGACAAAGCAAAAACAGGTTTTTAGATTTTTTTTGCAAATGTAGTAAAAATTTAAAAAAAACATTATTTACATAAGCATTCAGACCCTTTGCTATGAGACTCGAGATGTTTCTACAATGTGATTAGAGTCCACCTGTGGTAAATTCAATTGCATGTCTCTTGGGGAATCAAGTCTCAGTGAGACCTGATGCAGAGAAAAAAAACATGATTGATCCCAGCACAGCTAGTACAAACCTAGTTCTTACAAAGCTGGTTAGTAGAAATCAATACACGTTGAACAGTATCAAACAGAACAAATAAATAATTGCACACAAAACTTACCTTCAGTAACTATGAATTGAATGAGGGGTGGTTCTGCTCTCTCCCTGGGGTGTGGCTGAATAAGTCATTCGTAACTGAGTGGCTGGCCAAGCACTGCTGTAGAGGCCATGCATCAGGTCATTGATATATGTTTCAGGAACTGTAAAGACGAATCATGATTAATCATTACCTAAGGTCTTCACAGTTAGCCTAGCCAGTACATTGACTATGCTGTCCCTCAGCAATCTGGCCGTCAGGCAGACAGATGGAGAGAAACAGAAAAACATAGGCTATTTACATTTCTTGGCCGGCAGACTGGATAACTCCCCTTTGTTCCCTCCTCCCATCCAAGCTAGAAGATTCAGAAATTGAAAAAGGCAGTTGAGAGTTGTAATGTTCATCTCTCTCTCTCTCTCGCTCTCTCTCTCTCTCTCTCTCTCTCTCTCTCTACCTCTCTATCTCTCTCTCTCAGCTAGCATGACACAATGTTGACATGATTACAATCTTTTCTATAAATTATTCGTAATCTCTCTCCCCCTCTCTTTCTCACACAGAACACACACCTACACACAGCTAGCATGACAAGGTTCTCTCTTCGTCTCTCCCTCTCTCTCTCACACACACAGTCACATGCACACACACACGCACACACTAATTTTTCTGTCAACTAAACAGATATCAAAATGTCCTAACGTTAGCTACAACCAATGGTTACCACAGGTAAAAATGAAAACATACCATGTCCATGGAGGATTAGCCAAAGAACTAACGTTAGCTACTTAAAATTAGCTATCGTTTGTGTAGATTGGTGTAAATTAATTGATAAAACGTCTTAATCTGGTTGTGATCTGGTTATAAGATGTCCCGACCAGATTTCAACCAGTAAAAGATGTCTTTATCACGATGTATGCCCACTGGGTTCCTCCTTTCCCATTGGCTGACCTGTATTTTCCCAACATGCAACCTGCACATTAAGCATGGCACACAGCTATTTCCTCCATGAGAGGCTTGACCATCTCCTAATCTCCCAATTGGCCATCAATAATTATGCATTGGAAATGCGTTTGGATATTGACCTCTGAGTTTTGTTGCGAGACTCCTCAATATGAGATTTGTCTCCGACTTAATAAACCAAGATAGATGCTGACCTCATGTCATGACAAATGGCCCATATAAATGAAGCAGAAGGAGATCTGGTCAGGTTTGTTGAGGATGGAAAGTACAGAAGAAAATGCAATTTCAGTGGTTATATTACATGTAGGGTTAGACCATAGATTAATTTAAATAACATGTTATGAATATATCCTTATTTATCAAGCAAATAAGTACCATCTTGACTTCTTTGCTGTTGCTGTCATGGTAACAGACATTACAGAGGGAAGATTTCAGCGGTTACTCAGGGCAACCAATCTCGCCGACGAATGTTTCTGGAATGAATACACATGCCAGACGGTGAGACAAAGACATAACAATAACAACACGTGAGTTTATCGAGAATGACAAATTAGTGGTTAAAAGGTATACTAATATCACTCAGGAAATTCACTGTTTTTAGGGCCAAAATGTGTTGGTTAAATTGATTTTCCCCAAAATCTATCAGTTTGCCTTTAATATTAACTGGTTCCTATGGAATTTCCTCTCATGGATGTCCCCTTTAACCTTATTTTGAAAGCCTGGGAGAATCAGATTGAGCTCTGCAGTGCCCACTAGAGGATGTTTCTATTTCTGCCTTTAATTTAAATGGCTGGAGGAGATAAGGTTCCTTTGGAACAGAAAATAAACAAGTGAAGCTGGGGAAATATGAAGTCAAATACCACCGCATCACATGTAAAATAGGCATGAGTATGTGGCATCTTGGTTCTCAAATAAAGATTTTGATCACCTTGTGTGTCTGGTATCTTTGCCTTATTCCTTTAAAACATGGTGCTATAAGCTTGCTACCAGCTTCCTGTCTTGTTAAACATGTCACATTACAAAATCAATATGCAATCTAGGTTTTTATTTTGGGTCAGTCAGATGCCTTGTTCCCATAGAGACGGCATTATGAGGCAAACACTTGTCTTGATTTGTCCTATTCTAAAAGCAATGCTATGATAGTCAATGGCATCTGAGATGAAGAAAGTGAGTATCTATGCTGCTCATGACTCATCCTCTCTCATCACTGACATAACGGGGATAATTCTGTATCTGCACCACCCCCACCCTCCTCCAGCCCCCCTGCTGCTAACATAGCTCTGTAACCTATAACACACAGACTGGCTTCTAATCTAACCTGACCTTTCACAGGGGGACAACCTCCCCCATTGGACACACAGGTAACCAACAGACCTGAGTCAACCTCCCCAACCCCCCTTCCACATGGGGGACACAGATAACCAACAGACCTGAGTGACAGTTAGAGCTGATTAGTTCAAATAGGAGTTCCACTACATGTGGTCAATGATCACCCCGCTTAACCCTACAGATTCCAGGTTATGGAACGTAGGGTGATTTTTCCTAGAGATTTTGGGGCATTAGATCATCTTCAATTCTGAAATGTGGGTTACATTTTTTTCTGTTGCTTGTCCTCTGAAATGGTAATAGAGATATTTAACCACAGAGATTAATCTAATCTCCTAATTGATGCTGGAGGGAATAGCGGATGTTTTACGGGCTCCTGACCAATTGTGCTATTTTGTATTTTTCGCTGATCTTAACGTTTTTTTTATATAATGTTTCCACCATTGTTTCCTATGACCAAAAATATCTTCTGAACATCTGAACAGCGATCACTAACCTTGATTTGGACGAGGACTTCTACTTCAATGAGTTGGGGGGTGAAGGACATATTGACTTTCGCGGACCAGGCCCAAATCCCCGACACTCGAAGGAGGAGGAGACCGCGCTATAGAGGCAGGCATTTGGGATACCTTACGAGTATATATCGGAGAGTGCATAAATTGTCTCTACCCGCCGTTCTAGTGGCGAATGTTCAATCACTGGAGAATAAAGTGGATGTGCTCCGTTCGAGACTATCCTATCCTGTGTTTCTCTAGCTGGTTTTCTATTCATTGGCAAGACAGAATGGCAGTGTTGGGGAAGCTCAGGAGAGGGGGTGTGTGTCTCTTTGTTAATAACAGCTGGTGCGCAGTCTCTAATATTAAGGAAGTCTCGAGGTTCTGCTCGCCTGAGTTAGAATACCTCATGATAAGGTGTAGACCATACTATTTACCAAGAGTTTTCAGCTATATTTTTCATAGCTATCTATTTACCACCACAAACCGATGCTAGCACTAACGACGCACTCAACGAGCTGTATAGGGCCATAAGCAAACAAGAACATGCTCATCCAGAGGCGGTGCTCCTAGTGGCCGGTGATTATAATGCAGGGAAGCTGAAATCTGTTTTACTTAATTTCACCTGTACAACCAGATGGGAAAAAAACTCTAGATCCCCGTTACTCCACACACAGATGCATACAACGCTTTCCCTCACCCTCCATTTGGCAAATCTGACCATAACGCTATCCTCCTGATTCCTGCTTACAAGAAAAACTTAAAGAGGAAGTATCAGTGCAATGCTGAAGTGGTCCGATGAAGCGGATTCTAAGCTACAGGACTGTTTCACTAGCACAGACTGGAATATGTTCCTGGATTTATCCGATGGCATTGAGGAATTTACCATATCAGTCACCAGCTTCATTAATAAGTGCATCGGACGACGTCGTCCCCACAGTGACCGTACGTACATGTACATATCCCAACCACAAGCCATGGATTACAAGCAACATCCTCACTGAGCTATAAGCTAGAGGTGCCGCTTTCAAGGAGCGGGACACTAATCCGGACGCTTATAAAAAATCCCGCTACGCCCTCAGAAGAACCATCAAACAGGCAAAGAGTCAAAAACAGGACAAAGATCGAATCCTACTACATGCATGAGAGCACCAGCTGTTCCTTACGAGTGTGTGATCACGTTCTCCATAGCCGGTATGAGTAAGACATTTAAACAGGTTAACATTGACCGCAGGAACAGACTGATTACCAGGATGCGTACTCAGAGCATGCGCTGTTCAGCTGGCAAGTGTCTTCACTGACATTTTCAACCAATCCCTGACCCGGTCTGTAATACAAGCTTGTTTCAAGCAGACAACCATAGTCCCCGTGCCCAAGAACGCTAAGGTAACCTGTCTAAATCGCCCCGTACCACTCATATCGGTAGCAATGAAATACTTAAAAAAGCTTTAAAAGGCTTTACAAAGCTCACATCAACACTATCATACCACACACTCCAATTTGCATATTGTCCCAACAGATCCACAGAGAACGCAATCTCAATCGCACTCCACACCAAGCTCATCAATAAGCTAAGGACCCAGGGACTCACCTCCCTCTTCACCTGGATTCTGGACTTCTTGACGGGCCGCCCCCATTTGGGGAGAGTAGGCAACAACACATCCGCCACGCTGACCCTCAACACGGGGGCCCCTCAGGGGTGGACTCCCCTTCTGTACTCCCTGTTCACCCATGAATGCATGGCCTCGCACAACTCCAGAACCATCATTAACTTTGCAGATGACATGATGGAGGAAGGCCTGATCACCGACGACAATGAGACAGCTTACAGGGAGGACGTCAGAGTCCTGGCAGTGTGGTCTCAGGACAACAACCTCTCCCTCAAAGTCAGCAAGACAGAGGAGCTGATCGTGGACTACAAAAAACGGAGGGCCGAGCACGCCCCAATCCACTTTGACGGGGCTGTAGGTTAGGGCTCTGTGCAGGCCAGTCAAGTTCTTCCACACCAATTTCAACAAATAATTTCTGTATGGACCTCGCTTTGTGCACAGGGGCATTGTCATGCTGAAACAGGACAGGGCCTTCTCCAAACTATTGCCACAAAGTTGGAAGCATAGAATCGTCTAGAATGTCATTGTATACTGTAGCATTAAGATTTCCCTTCACTGGAACTAAGGAACCATGAAAAACAGCCCCAGACCATTATTCCTCCTCCACCAAACGTTACAGTTGGGACTATGCATTGGGGCAGGTAGCATTCTCCTGGCATCCACCAAAGCCAGATTGGTCCGTCGGACTGCCAGATGGTTAAGCGTGATTCATCACTCCAGAGAACACGTTTCCACTGCTCCAGAGTCCAATGGAGGCGAGCTTTACACCACTCCAGCCGACAGTTGGCATTGCGCATGGTGATCTTAGGCTTGTGTGCGGCTGCTCGGCCATGGAAAACCATTTCATGAAGCTCCCGACGAACAGTTCTTGTGGTGACGTTGCTACCAGAGGCAGTTTGGAACTCGGTAGTTAGTGTTGTAACCGAGGACAGATGATTTTTACGCGCTACGTGCTTCATCACTCGGCGATCCCGTTCTGTGAGCTTGTGTGGCCTACCACTTTGGGCCGTTGTTGTTCCTAGACATTTCCACTTCACAAAAACAGCATTTACATTTGACAGGGGCTGCTCTAACAGGGCAGAAATTTGACTAACTAACTTGTTGGAAAGGTGGCATCCTATGACGGTACCACTTTGAAAGTCACTGAGCTCTTCAGTAAGGCCATTCTACTGACAATGTATGTCTATGGAGATTGCATGGCTGTGTACTCAATTTTATACACCTACCAGGAAAGGGTGTGGCTGAAATAGCCGAATCCACTGATTTCAACGGGTGTCCACATGAATTACAGTTCATATAAGGAAATCAGTCTATTGAAATAAATTAAATTGGCAATAATCTATGGATTTCGCATGATTGGGAATACAGATATGCATCTGTTGGTCACAGATACCTTCAAAAAAAGGTAGGGTTGTGGATCAGAAAGCCAGTCACTATCTGGTGTGACCACCATTTGCCTAATGCAGTGTGACACATGTCTTTCGCATAGAGATGATCAGGCTGCTGATTTTGGCCTGTGGAATTTTGTCCCATTCCTTTTCAATGTGTGAAGTTGCTGGATATACTGGCAGGAACTGGAACACACTGTTGTATACGTCGATCCAAAGCATCCCAAACATTCTCAATGGGTGAAATGTCTGGTGAGTATGATGGCCATGGAAGAACTGGTACATTTTCAGCTTTCAGGAATTGTGTACAGATCCAGGCGACATGGGGCTGCGTATTATCATGCTGAAACATGAGGTGATGGCGTCGGATGAATGGCACGACAAAAACCTGGAATTTTGTCACGGTATCTCTGTGCATTCAAATTGCTATTGATAAAATGCAATTGTGTTCGTTGTCCGTACCTTATGCCTGCCCATACCATAACCCCACCGCCACCATGGGGCACTCTGTTTACAACGTTGACATCAGCAAACCGCTCGCCCACACGACGCCATTCACGTGGTCTGCGGTTGTGAAGCCAGTTGGACGTACTGACAAATTTTCTAAAACAACATTGGTAGAGAAATTAACATTCAATTCTCTGGCAACAACTCTGGTGAACATTCCTGCAGTCAGCATGCCAATTGCATGGTCCCTCAAAACTTGAGACATCTGTGGCATTGTGTTGTGTGACAAAATTGCATATTTTAGAGTGGCCTTTTATTGTCCCCAGCATAAGGTGGATCTATGTAATGATCATGCTGTTTAAAACCAAGCCCTTTCTAAGCAGGGGTAGGGTGGGGTTCTACTAAGCTATATGGAATTGTTTAAAGAAAGTCGTACCGAAGACCATTTGGCTATTTGATAAAAGAAAATATACCAAAAATATTTGATGATTTTTTTGGGGGGGTTTTACTGCAATTAGCCCATACAAACGCATTGAATAAAAGATTCACTACATGTAATTACAGATAGTCCCCCCCCAAAAAAAATCGGGAAACCTTTTCTTTCTTTTTTTACATTTATTTATCCCCTTTTTTTAGGCACTAAACTATCTCCATTTATACTTCCATACATTTTTGTTAACTGGTACCGGGACCTTCAGACGAGTACAGAGTGCAGAGGGTCATATTAGTGTATAGCCCAAACTGTTCGGACGCTGCAGACGGTGGTGGGGGGTAACGCGAAATGGAGAACACCATCGTGTTCATGAAAGTTTCATCGTTCCGTAGAGGGGTAATATTTTGTAGGTCAAACCATTCGGTTGCTAAAGACGATTTTGTGAGAAGACCGATTTTCGGGATGTCTCATGGTCTAACAAACACAGTTCTAGCTCTGTTTCCTTTCACCGCGGATGCGGAAGTGCGACATTGGCGGATGCGGTGGATTGAGACATATCCAATGCGTATCCTAATTAGATTTCCGCAGGCCTGCAGACATCGACTCTAAGGGGTTTTAATCAGCTTCTTGATATGCCACACCTGTCAGGTGGATGGATTATCTTGGCAAAGGGGAAATACTCACTAACAGGGATGTATTCATATTTGTGCAAAGCATTTGAGAGAAATACTGTCAGCTTTTTGTGCATATGGAACATTTCTAGGATATTTCATTTCAGCTCATGAAACATGTTATATTTTTGTTCAGTGTAGTTAACCAATAGCTACTCTGACTATCTGCATTGACCCTTTTTGCACAAATTATTTTGACTCATCACATACGCTGTTGTTACTATTTATTATCTATCCTGTTGCCTAGTCACTTTATACCTACCTATATGTACATATCTACCTCAGTTACCTCGTACCCCTGCACATCGACTCGGTATTGGTACCCGATGTATATAGCCAAGATATTGTTACTCATTGTGCCTTTATTCCTTGTTATTATCTTTCTATAATTTATTCAATTTTTCTCTCTACATTGTTGGGAAAGGCCCGTTAGTAAACATTTCACTGTTAGTCTACACTTGTTGTTTACGAAGCATGTGATGAATGAAATTTGATTTGATTTAAAGAGTAATGCATCTCTATGTGTTTAACAGCCTCAAAATTGCTGTTGTATTTGATAACAAAGTTAACTCACATATTACTGTACCTTAGTCTGAATTTGAGTAAGGTGTGGGTTTCAGTTAATGAAATGCAAATAAAATTAAGGTCTCTCGAGATTATATTCATTGTAATTGATTCATTTCTTTTTTATATGTACCTGCCAAATAACTTAGGGAATCCATTTTTGAGTCTTTTAAAAATGTCCACGCTCTTGATGGCTGTGGCCTTGGTGACTGTAGTACGGCATGGCATGAGGAGGTATGGGACTTGAGGAAGTGTGCTGACTGGGACTTTCCGTAAAGCAATGGGGTCGTGGGTGGCTCAACGCAGGGCTTGGGCTGAGCAGACTGAACCAATTGCCAAACTTTCCATGACTCCTGGCTCGGTTGCCAGGAGTGAACAAGTTAGTTCTGCTCAGACCTGAGAGAGAAGAAAGGAAGGGATGGATGAAGTTAGAAGGAAGGAGAGTGTGTGTGTGAGAGAGAGAGAAAGGGAGAGAGGAAGTGTGAGAGAGAGAGGGAGAGAGGAAGTGTGAGAGCGTGAAAGAGAGGAAGATAGCTCACAAAAAATCATGACAAATTTGTGGAGTCTCACAGAAAGAGAGAAATGGAAGAGAAGACCCATCTAGAAAGCTGGAAGGGCTATTAAACATGTAATTAATAAACAGTGTTAACCGTCTCCAACCTCAGACATGTACACTCCCTGAATTAGTCTCAGGGCTCTTCTCTTAGTTAAGGCCCTTACAATCGTTTCCACACTATTTTACTGTGAAAAATTATAGGACAATTATAATATCTTATGCATATGTAAATATTCTGAGTGTGTTATAGTTTAGCTATCTCTAATCTGTATGCTTGAGGGCAATTAATATTCCAAGCACAGCGCATAGCATTAGAAACCATACAGTATTGCATAATATCTATTGTGTGATGCTTTACAGTAGATCCACAGAGACCATTAGGTATCAGTGTAATATGAGGTCACACAATAGACTGTCTATGACCTATTCTAATGTAGTATAGACTTTCACACACATATTTTATGTAAACTACTGAGTCAGAGTGAGTTGCCAATCTCAGCACTCTTCCTGACCTGGGTGCTGATCCATGGTAGGTTGGCTCGTGGGAATTTTCACTGTTTGTAATATATGCTTGGCCTAGAACATTTTTCGGCTCATGTGCCTTTCTGTGCATTCATGCCGCCACCTTGCTGTATTCAGTATATTGCTCAAGGAAACTTTCAGTCACTGAGGCATCAGCGTCTGCCATTAGTCCTCACAGCTCCATTATCAATTGACAAGGTGGCGGTGGACTAAATTCCCCAAGAAGCTTAATTTGAATGGAATTTGTATATCCTCTAAAGTCGTTCAGGAATTGGTTTGTCAGTGACTCAGCCCTGAATATGCAAATATGTCAGTTCGTTCTATGAAATTATTACTCAGGGTTACAAATGTCCCTGAATTCCAGGTTGATACTCAAAATCCAGTTCCTCACAAAAGGGTATAATTTCACAAACTTGCTGAGTCTTAGGTCGGCAGTGTACCCCAATTCTTCTCGGATCGCTTTTGCCTATTCCTTTCTCAGTCAGTAAAAGCTTATCTTGCTTTCTGCTTCAAGCAGTTTCTGCCTAAGTAGACATCACCGCACAGTCCCCTCTACTCTCTATGCTCTTGTGCAAGTTCTTGTGCTCATCCATATAATAGCATCATGAAGCCGCGAGCCCGAGGGAGTAGGAACACTTTGATATGAAATGAACCGCTACAGAAGCTCAATTCACCCCAGCTACTGTACAGCCACTGTACCATTGTGTAGCATTGCAACAGATAGCGTAGGTTTTTATTGCATAATCCCCCATTACCAATTGTCTCAGTATAACTCATTTGCAAAGATAGTTATCACTTCTGCATTGTGTCTAGTTCCCCTGTCAGCACAAGTTGAATGAACTGTCAGTCAACGATCACTCTAGCCCAGGGGATGTCAAACCCATTTTCCCCCGGTGGACGCATTCGATTTTCAACTAGGTCCGGAGGGCCGCACAGAAAATGGGTTATATTTCCGTGCTGTCAAAATGTGCAAAAAATGTCCTGAATTCTCCCTGACTGTCTAGCTTTCATTTCTGTGATTATTAGGGAGCTGGACACAGTCAAGAACCTGTATTAATGAAGGTCCATTATAATTTATACACAGTTTTGATTTGGTTGTAGTCATTTGAAAGTATATTGAGTTTGTTTTCCCATATTTTTGGGGTTATTCTTTAAATTTACGGGCCAGATTGGATCCTGTAGCCCATATGTTTGACACGTCTGTTCTAGCCCCTCTTGTTTTAGGTAAATTCAGCATGTGTAAGCCAATTTTATATGTTTATTTAACCTTTATTTACCTAGGCAAGTCAGTTAAGAACAAATTCTTATTTATAATGACGGCCTACCCCGGTCAAATCCAGACAACACTGGGCCAATTATGCGCCGTCCATTGGGACACCCAATCACGGCCAGTTGCGATAGAGACCGGAATTGAACCAGGGTCTGTAGTGACGCCTTTAGCACTGAGATGCAGTGCCTTAGACCATGAACCTTGTTATAATGTTAATTAATTCCTAAAGCTATTCTACCCCTCACTTTTGAGTGTAATCTTATTGAACTACCTCTGGATACAATACGGTATATTCTACCAAGTCAGTCAGTGGTAAGCTCCTAAACAAACCAACATATCAAAGAAGATGGGAGAAGCCCAAGAGGTCAATGCCGAGACAGATTCCTTATAGATCCGTGTGTCTGGCATCGAATGGGACCGACAATATACAGAGAGCCCAACTTTCTCTCCCAGACTCCCATTCACCAATTATACACTGCCAGTAGTTGCTCTTCTGCACAGATACATATAGATATCTGGTTGACAACCAGACAATTAGAGCAGAAAGCTATGAATATTTACGAGAGAGAGAGTGGCATCCAACATCCCAGGTTCAGTGACTGATACAATAATAACCCAGCGCCCTGGGTTGACTGAGGTAGCATGAGTTAGTGGGGTGTTCATGATGCTTTGCACCCCCTGATGTATAGCTATCAGTCACTTATGTGTACTGTAGCTATTTCCGACTGTGCAGTACTATTGCTGCACTGGGTTTGTACTGCTTGTTTTAGCTATGGTCCTAATACCATGCTGCTCTGGGTTGATACTGCTGGTTTGAGCTATGGTCCTAATACCATGCTGCTTTGGGTTGATACTGCTGGTTTGAGCTATGGTCCTAATACCATGCTGCTCTGGGCTGATACTGCTGGTTTGAGCTATGGTCCTAATACCATGCTGCTCTGGGTTGATACTGCTGGTTTGAGCTATGGTCCTAAAACCATGCTGCTCTGGGTTGATACTGCTGGTTTGAGCTATGGTCCTAATACAGTGCTGTTCTGGGCTGATACTGCTGGTTTGAGCTATGGTCCTAATACCATGCTGCTCTGGGCTGATACTGCTGGTTTGAGCTATGGTCCTAATACCGTGCTGCTCTGGGCTGATACTGCTGGTTTGAGCTATGGTCCTAATACCATGCTGCTCTGGGTTGATACTGCTGGTTTGAGCTATGGTCCTAATACCGTGCTGCTCTGGGCTGATACTGCTGGTTTGAGCTATGGTCCTAATACCATGCTGCTCTGGGCTGATACTGCTGGTTTGAGCTATGGTCCTAATACCATGCTGCTCTGGGCTGATACTGCTGGTTTGAGCTATGGTCCTAATACCATGCTGCTCTGGGCTGATACTGCTGGTTTGAGCTATGGTCCTGCTCTGGGTTGATACTGCTGGTTATAGTCCTAACACCATGGTGTTCTGGGTTGATACTGCTGTTTTGAGCTATGGTCCAAATACCATACTGCTTTGGGTTGATACTGCTGGTTTGAGCTATGGTCCTAATACCAAGCTGCTCTGGGCTGATACTGCTGGTTTGAGCTATGGTCCTGCTCTGGGCTGATACTGCTGGTTTGAGCTATGGTCCTGCTCTGGGTTGATACTGCTGGTTATAGTCCTAACACCATGGTGTTCTGGGTTGATACTGCTGTTTTGAGCTATGGTCCAAATACCATACTGCTTTGGGTTGATACTGCTGGTTTGAGCTATGGTCCCAATACCATGCTGCTCTGGGCTGATACTGCTGGTTTGAGCTATGGTCCTAATACCGTGCTGCTCTGGGCTGATACTGCTGGTTTGAGCTATGGTCCTAATACCATGCTGCTCTGGGCTAATACTGCTGGTTTGAGCTATGGTCCTAATACCGTGCTGCTCTGGGCTGATACTGCTGGTTTGAGCTATGGTCCTAATACCATGCTGCTCTGGGTTGATACTGCTGGTTTGAGCTATGGTCCAAATACCATACTGCTTTGGGTTGATACTGCTGGTTTGAGCTATGGTCCTAATACCATGCTGCTCTGGGCTGATACTCCTGGTTTGAGCTATGGTCCTGCTCTGGGTTGATACTGCTGGTTATAGTCCTAACACCATGGTGTTCTGGGTTGATACTGCTATTTTGAGCTATGGTCCAAATACCATACTGCTTTGGGTTGATACTGCTGGTTTGAGCTATGGTCCTAATACCATGCTGCTCTGGGCTGATACTGCTGGTTTGAGCTATGGTCCTAATACCATGCTGCTCTGGGTTGATACTGCTGGTTTGAGCTATGGTCCTAATACCATGCTGCTCTGGGTTGATACTGCTGGTTTGAGCTATGGGCCTAACACCATGCTGCTTCTGTAGCAAAATCCCCTAAAAAAAGGAAGAACACTTTACTGTCATATACAGTTGAAGTTGGAAGTTTACGTACACCTTAGCCAAATACATTTAAACTCAGTTTTTCACAATTCCTGACATTTAATCCGAGTAAAAATTCCCTGTCTTAGGTCAGTTAGGATCACCACTTTATTTTAAGAATGTGAAATGCCAGAATAATAGTAGAGAGAATGATTTATTTCAGCTTGAATTTATTTCATCACATTCCCAGTGGGTCAGAAGTTTACATACACTCAATTACTATTTGGTAGCATTGCCTTTAAATTGTATATCTTGGGTCAAACGTTTCAGGTAGCCTTCCACAAGCTTCCCACAATAAGTTGGGTGAATTTTGGCCCATTCCTCCTGACAGAGCTGGTGTAACTGAGTCAGGTTTTTAGGCCTCCTTGCTCGCACACGCTTTTTCAGTTCTGCCCACAAATTTTCTATGGGATTGAGGTCAGGGCTTTGTGATGGCCACTCCAATACCTTGACTTTGTTGTCCTTAAGCCATTTTGCCACAACTTTGGAAGTATGCTTGGGGTCATTGTCCATTTGGAAGACCCATTTGCGACCAAGCTTTAACTTCCTGACTGATGTCTTGAGATGTTGCTTCAATATATCCACATAATTTTCCTACCTCTTGATGCCATCTATTTTATGAAGTGCACCAGTCCCCCCTGCAGCAAAGCACCCCCACAGCGTGATGCTGCCACCCCGTGCTTTACGGTTGGGATGGTGTTCTTCGGGCTTGCAAGCCTCCCCCTTTTTTCCTCCTAACATAACGATGGTCATTATGGCCAAACAGTTATATTTTTGTTTCATCAGACCAGAGGACATTTCTCCAAAAAGTACGATCTTTGTCTCCATGTGCAGTTGCAAACCATAGTTGTGCTTTTTTATGGCGGTTTTGGAGCAGTGGCTTCTTCCTTGCTGAGCGGCCTTTCAGGTTATGTCAATATAGAACTCGTTTTACTGTGTATATAGATACTTTTGTACCTTTTTCCTCCAGCATCTTTACAAGATCCTTTGCTGTTGTTCTGGGATTGATTTGCACTTTTCGCACCAAAGTACGTTCATCTCTAGGAGACAGAACGCGTCTCCTTCCTGAGCGGTATGAGGGCTGCGTGGTCCCATGGTGTTCATACTTGTGTACTATTGTTTGTACAGATGAACGTGGTACCTTCAGGCGTTTGGAAATTGCTCCCAAGGATGAACCAGACTTGTGGAGGTCTACAATTTGTTTCTGAGGTTTTGGCTGATTTCTTTTGATTTTCCCATGATGTCAAGCAAAGAGGCACTGAGTTTTAAGGTAGGCCTTGAAATACATCCACAGGTACACCTCCAATTGACTCAAGTGATGTGAATTAGCCTATCAGAAGCTTCTAAAGCCATGACATCATTTTCTGGAATTTTCCAAGCTTTTTAAAGGCACAGTCAACTTAGTGTATGGTAACTTCTGACCCAATGGAATTGTGATACAATGAGTTATAAGTGAACTAATCTGTCTGTAAACAATTTTTGGAAAAATGACTTGTGTCATGCACAAAGTAGATGTCCTAACCGACTTGCCAAAACTATAGTTTGTTTACAAGAAATTTGTGGAGTGTTTGAAAAAGGAGTTTTATTGACTCCAACCTCAGTGTATGTAAACTTCTGACTTCAACTGTATGGCCACCCAAAGCAGGTAAAACATTTGTCAAAAGGCCAATGACTTACTTGATATTAACTTGACAGTTACACATGGCAGCAACATATGCGTGGGTGGTAATAGGGTCTTTGCATCAAGATTAAATATTGTGGTTTGGCTTGAATCACAACACAGTGTACAGAGCAAAACCTCATCTGACATTTCTGGTTTATAGTTTTTAGTAAAGACTGACTGGAATATAAACTTATTCACGTCTCTAATTAGATCATGTTTTATTGAAAAAAACCTCTCATTAAACGTAATAAAACAGCATCTCTACTGCTACCTACATTGTATGTGTGAACCAAAATGATATCTTATTCAGTTATGTGGAAGGGATTCAAAGCCCCAGCTGTCGGTGATTAAATAGATTTAATGTAGTCAAAAAGGAACACTACTTAACCCTATAAACACAGATGTGCACGCGTACTGTCTACGTCATAGACACCCATAGATATGTCAACCCCCAGCAAGGACAAGCAGTTATCGTTTCACCACCGTCCATTGGGCTGAAAACTATGAGAGAAAATAATTTCAACACTGTCCATGGCGCTGAAAGCTATGAGAGAATATAGTTTCACTGCTGTCAATGGTGCTGAAATCTTTGAGAGAATATAATTTCACTGCTGTCCATGGTGCTGAGAAATATGAGCAAATATATTTATTTTTTTATTTTAAAAAATGTGCTTATTTAACTAGGCAAGTCAATTAAGAACAAATTCTTATTTACAATAATGGCCTACCCCGGCCAAACCCGGACGACGCTGGGGCAATTGTGCACCGCCCTATGGGACTCCCAATCACGGCCGGATGTGATACAGCCTGTGATACAGCCTGTGATACAGCCTCATTTCACCACTGTCCATGGTGCTGAAAGCTATGTGGAAAACATGGAATAGTGGAAGACATGGAATAGTGGAACACATGGAATAGAGGTTGACATGGAATAGTGGAAAACATGGAATAGTGGAAAACAAGGAATAGTGGAAAACATGAAATAGTGGAAAACATGGAATAGTGGAAAACAAGGAATAGTGGAAAACATGAAATAGTGGAAGACATTAAATAGTGGAAAACAAGCCATAGATCAAAGGTAAAGAGTGCATTCATTTGATGGTTAACCCCAGAGAGATGGGAGTGGAGGGATACACACACACACACACACACACTAATTATTATTAAGTAACTGGTTCTCACAGCCTTTTTAAGTTTACTCAAAGTGTTACCTAAACTTAACATTTTTAGTTAGCCCAAACATAGCTCCAAATTTAGAAAACATTTACAAAAATTCTGTCAATATAAAATGATGTGTTTGCTCAACTTGTCTTATTGTCACGCCCTGACCTTAGTTCCTTTGTTATGTCTCTATTTTTGGTTTGGTCAGGGCGTGAGTTGGGGTGGGCATTCTATGTTTTTGTTCTATGTTTTATATTTCTATGTGTTTGGCCGAGTGTGGTTCTCAATCAGAGGCAGCTGTCTATCGTTGTCTCTGATTGAGAACCATACTTAGGTAGCCTCATCCCACCTGTGTTTTGTGGGTTGTTGTTTCCTGTTGTGTGTCTGCACCAGCCAGAACTGTTTCGGTCGTTATTCTTTGTTATTTTTGTTATTTCAGTGTTCATTTCATAAATATGGACACGTACCATGCTGCACCTTGGTCCTCTCCTTCCAACAGCCGTTACACTTATGTTCATTCAACTATAAAGTATTATGGTGGTGTCTTAACTCAAAAAGGCTGTGGAACTGGTTACACACACAGTGCTTTTAACATACAATGTTTTCAATGTACATATTTTACACACATGATTACATTGTGCATGTTCTATTATGCAGTCATTATTATGATGTCCTCACCATCAACTTTAGACAACCTTACAGAAAAACCCTACAATTGCTGAAATATTTCTGTCAAATCAATGAGGAGAGAATAGTCAGATTAACTGATAAATGACAGACATTGTGGCGTAGCAGGAAAATCAGAATGCTGTGAACCAAAAGGTTGTGAGTTTAAATCCCAGGTGAGAACATGTTGAATAATAATTACTGTATAAATTAATTAACATGCACAATGTAATCATGTATGTCAACCTGTGTCAAATATGTCAATTGAAAACATCGTAAGCACTGTGCGTGTGCGTAACCAGTTGCACCGACTTTTTTAGTTAATAATTTATAGTTGAATGAACATATAAGACAAGTTGAGCAAACGCATCATTTTATGTTGACTGAATTTTAGCTAAGTTTGGGCACAACTAAACATTTTAAGTTCAGGTAACAATTTAACCGAAAAGTTGAGTAAACTAAAAAATAATAATTAGACGATCACAAATACATGCACGCACATACGCACACCCACACACGCACACGCATATACACACGTATGTACACAAACACCCACACTTGACAAGATTGACTTGACGAGCCACAAATGAACTGCCTCTAAATGTCTGCCTGTACAAACTGACAATGGGGATGATGAGAAAGCAGTAGGCCTATGTTACAGTGAGTCTGACATGACAAAAGTATATGCTGTTACAGGTATACAGTACCTCATGATAATTAGGACTAAATAAATGGAGATGGACACAGGATATTCAACCACTCTTGAAAAAAATATATGAACGCATCTGGATGAAGGACCACATTGGTTTACTAGAGATTTTATTCCAACAGTGGTTAGAGCCAGTTTATTTTTCATTCCTTATATTTTGGGTAGACCGTGAGCGACAGTATTGTTTTTCTTTTGGATAAGCTAGATAATCTTGTTAAGTTCATCAAGTGCAATTTAAATGTCTCAGAGATATAGACAACAATGCATCAATGTTTCAAGCCTAAGAAGCAGGCGTTGGTCAATAGCTGGCACAGCTACATGCTTTTGAGCATGGCACCCACTACCCATGGATGAACTAAGGTGGCACTCTCAAACCGGCATTGGCATTTGTTTGCTTATCCACATGCTGTACTGTTATAGTGACTGTGAGTCTGATTATCAGAAGGGCACACATAGGTTTATTCAAGATGTAATTCATGTCAGTATTTGCTAAGTTGTTAGTGCAGAGTGATACAGCGAAGGGCTAACCCCTCAATAATGACTTGTTTAACACGAAGACACCTGGAGATGATGAGATTGCCCTTATGGTCTGCCATGAATCTTAGCAGGTTTAAAAAGTCATCGCCACATATTTAGTCTCTTATTATATGCTCAACAAACTAACATGTACAAACACTAATGAGCCCTTGACGTCGCGAGGAAGTGGAGTGCGCGCTCGGCTCCTCTCGTGTCTTTACGCATCTCATTAACATTCGTCGCTTGTTCGTGATGCTGAAACGATCTCCAGAGCACGGAGCAGAGACTAGAAGTGTTCCTGTTTGTTAAAGGAGGTGTCGACGACTCGTAGGAGGACAGCGCGAGAAAGAGGAGCTGAAGAGACAGTTAATATACAATTCCTTCACTGTTGGACCTGGAAAAAGGGAGCAAGAGCCCTAATTTTCCATACAAAATCCACCTGCAGAAGAAAATAGTCACCAGTGAATTTTCCCTGACAGCAAGTCTTCAACATGTGTCGGATCTAACATAGACCATTATTGAGTAAACAAGGAATATCTCCGTTCTTGGGTGGACGTGGGCACATTTTTTTGTGGAAATGCCTAAGCTTAAGAATTCATCGGTTTTCTTTCTACCAGTTTTATGGGGTTTGGCGCTTGGTGGCTCTCAAAGTGTACAAATTGGTATGTATCAATCAAATAAGTTAATTGAAATGATATATCATTGGACATAGGTCCAGCAAGTAGGCTAGTGATTGTGCCAATGCATTATGAAAGCTGGTCATGAAAATATATCAAATAAATTAACAATACAACATATTGGAATAGTCTATGCGCACGTATATTGAGATGTCCAATTGTTTCTATTACAGGTGGACTCTTTCCAAGGGGTGCTGATCAGGAGTACAGTGCATTTCGGATAGGAATGGTTCAATTCAGCACACCCGAATTCAGATTGACGCCCCATATTGACAATCTGGAAGTAGCGAACAGTTTTGCCGTCACCAATTGTTGTAAGTAACAACTGTAACCTATTTCAAGTCTCTTTACATAAAATGCAAACCATTTTCATCCCCTTCAAAGATATCAATAGAAACACAGCGAAACTATCAATTTATATATTAAATTACATTGAAACGGTGCATGGAACAATTCAATTAGCGCGTAATTTGTGAGCGCTTATTTTAGTTCGTGAAACCATATCTGTTGTGGAAAGACATAGAAAATTAGGCTGTTTGTGTTTGTACAATAAGATCATTGTTAATCTTCGATTCTGCGAGAAATGACAAGGTAATGTTGGTTTCCACAGTAACAGTCAGTCACAGTGATGACTCCCATGCCACAGGCGCGCGTAATGTAATGCATGATAAGCACGGGAATAATATCCATCGTCGTTTTGTTCATATTTTAATCAAATTCAACATATTTTAATTATATTTTGTGAAATATTTTTACCATTTGCAATAGCTTATCATCACAATGAAAGACCTGACTGAGGTCAAAAGGCATTCAAGCCTGTTAATGGACAATTCATGGTCTTGGAAGACCCCTAAAGACCTGAGTGCAGGCCTTTATGGTTCCACATTTAATAGTCTTTGTGCATTTATTATCCGTATTTTGTCATTACCTTGATAAGGAAACTGATCTATATACATTATATGTAGTTCTGTGGAAGAGAAAGAAAGAAAGTGTACGAATGAAACTATACAAATAATTGCTTCCCTTCGGGCAGAAATATGATATAGGTTATTGCATAGCCTACTTCCAGTGTTTGTGGATTAGACTCTTGCCTACCACTTCTTCGCCCACATTCGTTATGTTATTAGGTTCTTGAGCGCGATTTCTATATCTATTTTGGGAACATTCTACTGCAACAATATATATTTTAAAACTGACAGTATTTGCTAGTTTATTTTAGAAATAATAGGTTCGATTTGATCTGTGCACTGAGCTATTAATGAGCGCGCGCTCTATGGATGGGCTACCAATTTCATCTAGCTGTTGCCAAGCGACAGTTCGTTTTGAAAAACGTCTCGGAAGTATATCAAAATGATACTTTAAATAGTATGTTCATTGATTATCTATATAGATTCCACACTTTTCATATAAAAGCATGTTGCATTAAAGCTCCTCATTGCATCGCGCAACAGATGCCTGATAATGCTGGATTGATAGAACGGTGACGACATGTCAATCACAGCTTGGGTTCTATCTAAGTAACACCATGAATACCCATGAGTGTGATGTCAGAGATGTTCTTAAAGACTTGTAGATGGCTTCATTCCCTTAGTAGTCTACTGTAAGTACGAAGCAGATGGATTCATTGTAACTTACAGATTTGCCTCACTTATTAAACACATATGCCATTTAAAAGCTTTTCCGTTCAGGAAGATTATTTATATGCTCTTCAGAAGGGAAAAAGCTGAAAGCATGTTGATTGGACATACTGTAGCCTATTAGTCATATGTGTTCTTATCATTTATTTGAACATATAGGGACAATAGATATGTGATAATCGTGCCTGTAGTCAACAAATCGGTCAATGGACCAACTCAAACTCAAGTAAACCACGGGTCAAAAACACTCATTAATAATTGGCAGTACTTTTGACAATACAATACATCTATATTTTTTTTATTGTCAGTAAAATTTTATTTTTCGTGTATGGGGATATACTGCATATTACTAGAGAGCGAGAGGCTCTTCTCAAAGTTTTGACTGTATGCTTTTAACCCAGTAGATGGCACTATACATTACAAGGCATTACAGGACTTCCCTTTGTATTTAAAACAAACATTTTCAGCTGAGAAAGCACACTTAAAACTGGGCACAGAGACATTTATAGGAGCCCTATTAAAATTACATAGATCAATTTGCTATTCATTAGGTGAGACAGTTAATTTAGGTCCTGACAATGTAACCAGTAAATGGGGAATTTTTCATGCATAGAAAGAATGATATCCCTGGGATGAAAGACACTCTGATTAGCTAAATCACCAAGCTGTATTGAGGGCATAAGCTTCCCTTAAAGGTTGAGGGCATAAGCTTCCCTTACAGGTTGAGGGCATAAGCTTCCCTTACAGGTTGAGGGCATACGCTTCCCTTACAGATTGAGGGCATAAGCTTCCCTTACAGGTTGAGGGCATAAGCTTCCCTTACAGGTTGAGGGCATAAGCTTCCCTTACAGATTGAGGGCATAAGCTTCCCTTACAAATTGAGGGCATAAGCTTCCCTTACAGGCTGAGGGCATAAGCTTCCCTTACAGGTATGCCTTGTGGGATAAGATCATTTATAATCTGATTAAGTGGATTGACATTTTCTCAAAGACATTTTCGTAAAGGTTATGCAGTGAGTCCGAGAATAATTCCATTACTGGGATATTGTTGTCTATGCTTTTATGGTGACCATAAGAAAAACAAGAACGTGTACAAATGTACTGAATAAATTATTGTTGGGCCAGTGGTACTTCTACCATGTATCAAAGCTATGGCAGGAGAGATGACATATTGTGCTATCAAGAGTACATCTGGTACATTCTAGATCTGCTGCCAACTCTAGGAGAGTAGATAGAGGTGGCCACTGTGTGTATGTGTGTGTGTGTGTGTGTGTGTGCATGCATGTGTGCATGCGTGTGTGTGCCTGCATGTGCCTTTGTGCATATATGTGTGTCTATGCACACTATTGTGTCTTGATGATTTTCCACTGACCAATTTCAAAACAATCAACACTCCCTCTCTGGGGTCTCATAGAAGAGATAAAGTCTCTTGTAAGAAACAGATGATTTAACACATCAAAAGTCCATTGTTTTTATGGTTAACTTAGTCTCTCTAGACATCTGCATTGCCTCCCACAATTTTCAAATGCCTAGGGTCTCGTTTTCAAAATGATGGTTGACTTGCCATGCTGTAATTTCCTGCATTCATCTGCAATCTGACTTTGTTATGATGTAGTATTCATGATGTTTACACTTTTCACAAATTACCAAAAATCTGATGTATGCAGAAAGCATTTCCCATAGTATTTTTTTGTGTGAAAACTTAATTAAATCCATATCCCACTATTAAAGAGAACACTGTGAAATATTTAATATGCTAGGAATTTGGGCCGGTCAGAAATCGAGGTTAGGCAGGACTCTGTGGACCTTAGCCTGCCCTGAACACGCGCCTTAACCAAACCACTTCCTAAATTGCTCCCTATTCCCTATATAGTGCACCAGAGCCCTATGGGTCCTGGTCAAAAGTAGTGCACTACATAGGGAATAGGGTGCCATTGGGCACACACACTCCTCTCCTTTAATAATCCTGCATTCACACATATACGTGGGGTATCTCTAAACTACACAGAGCTGAAATATCAATTACACACTTGTTCAAACACTCTTTTCAAGTAATATCCTAAATAATAAATGTGAATTATAAAAGTAAGTCGTCTTCTCTTGTCTCATATGACATGGCTTAGCACGCTCACTGCCTCAGAGGCAGCCAGGTCAAGTCTCAAATAACATGGCTTAGCCCGCTCACTGCCTCAGAGGCAGCCAGGTCAAGTCTCAAATAACATGGCTTAGCCTGTTCCCTGCCTCAGAGGCAGCCAGGTCAAGGCTGTCCACGTTGATGTGCTCTATATGGAGTCACTGTGCATAGATGTCACTTGTCTGTCAAAGCAAGTTAGAAGACCTAAACAATATTGAGCTTGAAGTTATTGCTTTCTAGGCTGCTGCTGTATGTTCAACCAATGAGAGGACACATCCACCCCTGCCAGGTATTTGATGAGTGAGTCATCAGATCTAGAATCAGCTTCCCCTTCCCCATTTATAACCCTAACTATTATGAGGGGAAACAGAAAATGGACCCTAGATCAGCCTCTAGGGCTAACTTCATCCAATTCCTAATTCTTAGTTCAGCACCACATCAACATGTCATCCTTATCCCACTGCATCGATCTTGATGTGTTCACTCAAATACATCTTATCTTTAATCTGATCTAGGACCTGATAAACAACACTCCTGGCTCCTACACACACCCAGTATCGTGTATCAAACTGTAGGCTACAGTATACCCAAGGGCAGAAGGCACTGTAGCGACAACTCTATTTACTCACAGTCCCTGTTCCAATCTAGATTCTGAAGGCAGAGCACTTCTTTGCCAAGGAGATGGAGCGGAGATGGACCACAAGTATGATTATGTATCAGCAGTCCTTGACATCTGAGACTCAAACTAGTATGTGGACACCCCTTAAAAAGAGTGTAATTGAGCACACAGCCATCAATCTCCACAGACAAACATTGGCAGTAGAATGACCTTACTGAAGAGCTCAGTGACTATCAATGTGGCACCATCATAGGATGCCACCTTTCCAACAAGTCAGTTCGTCAAATATCTGCCCTGCTAGAGCTGTAAGTGCTGTTATTGTGACATTAAAATGTCTTGGAACAACAACGGTTCAGCCGTGAAGTGGTAGGACACACGAGCTCACAGAACGGGACCGCCAAGTGCTGAAGCGCCTAATGCGTAAAATCGTTGTCCTTGGGTGCAACACTCACTACTGAGTTTCAAACTACTCCTGGAAGCAACGTCACCACAATAACTGTTTGTCGGGAGCTTCATGAAATGGGTTTCCATGGCTGAGCAGCCACACACAAGCCTAAGATCACCATGCGCAATGCCAAGCGTTGGCTGGATTGGTGTAAAACTTGCCGCCATTGGACTCTGGAGCAGTGGAAACACGTTCTCTGGAAAGATAGGGCTAGGCGTTCCGCTAGCGGGACAACTTCTGGTGAAACTGGAGGGCGCACAATTCAAATAAATAATCATAAAGATTATGCATATTAAACATGTAGGTACATACAAGTGTCTTATATCAGTTGAAAGCTTAAAACCTTTCTAGGACACACGTTCCGCTAGCAGAACCTCACCACAACATTCCGCTGAAAAGGCAGCAAGGGAAATTCAAAAATATTTTTTAGAAATATGTAACTTTCACACATTAACAAGTCCAATACAGCAAATGAAAGATAAACATCTTGTTAATCTACCCATCGTGTCCGATTTAAAACATGCTTTACAGCGAAAACACAACATATGATTACGTTAGATCACCGCCAAGTCCAAAAAACACACAGCCATTTTTCCAGCCAAAGATAGGAGTCACAAAAAGCAGAAATAGAGATAAAATTAATCACTAACCTTTGATGATCTTCATCAGATAACCCTCATAGGACATCATGTTACACAATACATGTATGTTTTGTTCGATAATGTGCATATTTATATCCAAAAATCTTAGTTTACATTGGCGCCATGTTCAGAAATGCCTCCAAAATATCCTGAGAAATTGCAGAGAGCCACATCTAATAACATAAATACTCATCATACACTTTGAGGAAAGATACATGTTTTACATATAATTAAATATACACTTGTTCTTAATGCAACCGCTGTGTCAGATTTCAAAAAAACTTTACAGAAAAAGCACACCATGCAAAAATCTGAGACGGCGCTCAGATATAAAAAAACATTTCTCCGCCATGTTGGAGTCAACAGAAATACGAAATTACATCATAAATATTCCCTTACCTTTGATGATCTTCATCAGAATGCACTCGCAGGAATCCTAGTTCCACAATACATTTTTGTTTTGTTCGATAATGTCCGGTATTTATGTCCACGTAGCTACTTTTGCTAGCACGTTTAGTACACATGTCCAAACGCTCGCGCCGGTCCAGGCGAACTCAGACGAAAACTTCAAAAAGTTATATTACAGGTCAAATAAACTTGTGAAACTAAGTAGAGAATCAATCTTCAGGATGTTGTTATCATATATATCCAATAACGTTCCAACCGGAGCATTTCTTTGTGCCTACAGAAGTACTGGAACGCAAGGCGATATCATTTGGAATGCGCATGACCAAGAACTGGCACTCTGCCAGACCACTGACTGAAACAGTTCCCATCCGGCCCCACATCACAGTAGAGGCTTCATTCAACGTTCTACAGACTGTTGACATCTAGTGGAAGGCGTAGGAAGTGCAAACAAATCCATATCTTACTGGGATTTGAATAGGCGATGAGTTGACAATCAACCAGCCTCAGAATTTCCACTTCCTGTTTGGAAGTTTGCCTGCCATATGAGTTCTATTATACTCACAGACATAATTCAAACAGTTTTAGAAACTTCAGAGTGTTTTCTATCCAATAGTAATAATAATATGCATATATTAGCATCTGGGACAGAGTAGGAGGCAGTTCACACTGGGCACGCTATTCATCCAAAGTGAAAATGCTCCCTCCTATCCCTAAAAAGTGAAATTCTTGTTAATCTAACTGCACTGTCCAATTTACAGTAGCCATTACAGCGAAAGCATGCCATGCAATTGTTTGAGGACGGCGCCCCACATCCAAATATTTTTCCACCGGCACAGGTTTCATAAATTCACAAATAGCGATTAAATATTCACTTACTTTTTGAAAATCGTCCTCTGATTTGTCATCCAAAGGGTCCCAGCTATAACATGTAGTGTCGTTTTGTTAGATAAAATCCTTCTTTATATCCCAAAAAGTCTGTTTAGTTGGCGCCATCGATTTGAGTAATCCACTCGTTCAACATGCAGAGAAAGGAATTCAAAAATCTACCGCTGAACTTTGTTAAAACAGGTCAGAATACGTTTCTATTGACTCCTCAGATACCCTAAAATGGAATCAAACTATAATATTTCATACGGAAAGAAGTATGTTCAATAGGAAACCGATATTAGCAGGTGCGTCTTGTCTTCCTCGTGCACCCAAACACGAATTTACAATAGTATTTCCCAGTACTAAAACAAATTTTTCTTACTCGTTTTGGAAGAAACAAGCCTGAAACCTTGAACATAGAGTGCTGACACCCTGTGGAAGCCATATGAATTGCATACTGGGAGCTATAATTAATTATTTCCCTATACTTTCCATTGTAATAGCATGGGCTCTCAAAAAAAACTATTTTCCGGTTGGTTTATCTTTGGATTTTCTCTTACCATATCTATTGTGTTATAGTCTCCTACATTATTTTAACATTTCTACAAATTTCAAAGTGTTTTCTTTCCAATGGTACCAATTATATGCATATCCTGGCTTCAGGGCCTGAGCAACAGGCAGTTTACTTTGGGCACGTCAGTCAGGCGGAAATTGAGAAAAAAGGACCCTAGCCTGAAGAAGTTTTAATCACGCTTCACCTTCTGGCAGTCCGACGAACGAATCTGGGTTTTGCGGATGTCAGGAGAATGTTACCTGACCCATCGCATAGTGGCGATTGTAAAGTTTGGTGGAGGTGGAATAACGGTTGGGGTTGTTTTTCATGGTTAGGTCCCTTAGTTCCAGTGAAGGGAAATCTTAACACTACAGCATACAATTACATTCTAGACAATTCTGTGCTTCCAACTTTGTAGCAATAGTTTGGGGAACGCCCTTTCCAGTTTCAGCATGACAATGCCCCCATGGACAAAGCAAGGTCCATACAGAAAAGGTTTGTTGAGATCGGTGTGGAAGAACTTGACTGGCCTGCACAGAACCCTCAACCCCATTGAACACCTTTGGGATGAATTGGAATGCTGACTGCGAGGCAGGCCTAATCACCCAACATCAGTGCTGACCTCACTAATGCTCTTGTGGTTGAATGGAAGCAAATCCCTGCAGCAATGTTCCAACATCTAGTGGAAAGCCTTCACAGAAGAGTGGATGCTGTTATAGCATCAAAAAACTCCACGTTAATGCCTATGATTTTGGTAAGAGATGTTCGACAAGCAGGTGTTCACATAAATATCTACACTTCAAAAGGGCATCGACAACACAAGGTATACACAGTGCTGGATATATTGTCCTGCCTAGTCCCCATTGGTAAGATGGCACAAACAAATCTGGGACTAGGCTAATATCGTCCCCCTCATCACATTTGGACACAGAGAAACAGGTGTGCTTGTACAGATCATAGGCGCTGTTTATATATAGTCCTCCCGGGTGGCGCAGTGGTCTAGGGCACTGCATCGCAGTGCTAGCTGCGCCACCAGAGTCTCTGGGTTCGCGCCCAGGCTGGGCTGGGTTCGCGCCCAGGCTCTGTCGCAGCCGGCCGCAACCGGGAGGTCCGTGGGGCGACGCACAATTGGCATAGCGTCGTCCGGGTTAGGGAGGGTTTGGCCGGTAGGGATATCCTTGTCTCAGTATGTAATAAAATGTATGCACTCTACTGTAAGTCGCTCTGGATAAGAGCGTCTGCTAAATGGCTAAAATGTAATGTAAATGTATACAGCGCATGCTGTAAGTGGGTTCAGCAACAGTATATACATGTTGCATCATAATTCTCTGTCTGGTTTAACCCCTTAATATCCACTGGTCACCATTTAGCTCAGAATATGAAAGATTCAAACATGTTAAATGCAGTGGAATCCTCAGTACATAGCTCCATTAAAAAGGTGTGGCAATGAAGGGGTTAAATGAGTCGTGAATCCCTGTCCACAGGGAGACTTGTTATCACAATATTTGTGTAGTCAATTTGATACTGGGTCAATTTGGAATGCCCAAATTATTTATTCTGTTTGTTCTAATCTAGATATTTGCAATGGTGGGTGAATTCATTAGCCATACTAGATACCAAGCTCGCTACCCCTCTGATGGAGAGGTTTTCTTTAATCAACGATATGATTACGATTTTAATCGGGCCGCTGTTGTAGGTTTATTTCTTATTACCTGTTCTCATCAAAAACCCTAACATCTGTGTGTGTGTGCATGTTTGTGTGTGTCAGTGTGTGCGTGCATGCATGTGAGAGAGAGAAAGAGAGAGAGAGAGAGAGAGAGAGAGAGAGAGAGAGAGAGAGAGAGAGAGAGAGAGTGACAGACTGTGATGGGCAGAGTAGCGAGTGGGCGATGGAGGATGGCCAGAGAGAGAGGCAGTGAGATAGAAACTCAGACAGACAGAGAGAGAGAGGTAGAGAATTGTCTTATTCTCCATCCAAACAACCCATTGAACAGGCTTATGTAATTCCACCTATGAGACATACAGGGTATCAGTATGCAGCCAAGCAGCCCAGGTCCATTAAAGGAGACAGGATGATTCATATCTATCCAAAACCACCACGAGGGGTCTAATCGATAGAGGGAGGTCTCTTCTCTTTTTTTAAGAGTAAGATCATTTTATTGGTCAATTGGACACAAGGTCCAACCGAAATTTGACTTCCACTTTTAACCCAACCCCTCCGAAAGACACATACATACATCTCTGTGTTCTATTCAAGAAGGGACTGTAGATTTCCTCCATTCGAGAGACCAGAAATAGGCTGACCTGGTAGATATGTCACACAGACCATTACAATGAGCTACAGTCCGTACACACAGTTCTTTCACCAAGAGATGACATTCTCAGAGTTGAACGCCCCCACCCACACCCATCTAGTACAAGAACCACATCTTCTACTGTGGCTAAGCAGTGACTAGAGAGAATTGGAGAAGGAGAGAGAGTGGGGGGAGTTGCATAAATGATCTGACAGATTGATTTCCACTCGGCTCTTCCCCTCACAAAGAAAGTAAAGGTAATTGTGTTCCATCCAATAAAAAACGTATAGTACTGCTGATCTTTTAGCGAGACCTGGCTCGATCAACTCCATTCTAAATTAACGTGGAATCAAATGGGGCTGCTATAGTTATAACGCAATCGATGTGCCCCTGTTGCACAAACACACAGCATAGTGTTGGAATTTCATTTACTCTCTTACAGTAATGACAACCTGAGGCTATTGAGACTTTCTTCTGTGTTTGGATGATGTGTTATTCTTATGATCATTGTCACGAAGTCACACCCATCCCACTGGTGTTAGAAGTTCAGAAGGAGAAAGCGTAGGCTATATAGAAGTAATGACGCTCAAATAGAAAATCATTAAACCAAACAATGAGGGTTTCTATCATCGTAATGGAGGTGTAGATTCCATCTCACATCCCAGTGTTCCAACTTGCATGGAATTTATCTTAATAATGCGACTACGTGTAGCCAATGGCAATGTCTGCTTTAGGTATAATGCCAGGAGCCACTTGGGTATTTGACAGCTCAAACGTAGTTCCACCTCCGACACGTCAAAACATCAGTTATGTGGATTTCGGCTGAAGTGGATCTGATTGAATCGGGCCATAAATGTTCCACTGCACAATAGCAGTGGAGGGGCATCACTTGCTTATGATTGGTAGTCCATTGTGATTGTATTGCTTGCTTATGATTGGTAGTCCATTGTGACTGTATTGCTTGCTTATGATTGGTAGTCCATTGTGACTGTATTGCTTTCTTATGATTGGTAGTCCATTGTGACTATTGCTAGCTTATGATTGGTAGTCCATTGTGACTGTATTGCTTGCTTATGATTGGTAGTCCATCGTGACTGTATTGCTTGCTTATGATTGGTAGTCCATCGTCACTGTATTGCTTGCTTATGATTGGTAGTCCATCGTATCTGTATTGCTTATTTTGATTAGTTGTCCACCGTGCTTGTATTGTTTGTTTTTGATTGGTTGTCCATCGTATCCAATGAGGACCATCTCAATCTTGCCCTTTATCTGTATAAGGCTGTATCACACCCGGCCGTGATTGGGACCGTGATTGGGAGTCCCATAGGGCGGTGCACAATTGGCCCAGCTTCGTCCGGGTTTGCCGGGGTAGGCCGTCACTGTAAATAAGAATTTGTTCTTAACTGACTTGCCTAGTTGAAAAAAGGTTATATAAAATAAATAAATATCTATGAGTCTTGTGATGGCTGTAGAGGCCAATTCTGGTGGCAGACAGGGCAAGTAAAGGCTGGGTTGAAGGGCCAGGTGACAGGGCATGTAAAGGCTGGGTTGGAGGAGGCAGGGGACAGGGCATGTAAAGGCTGGGTTGGAGGGCCAGGGGACAGGGCATGTAAAGGCTTGGTTGGAGAGCCAGGGGACAGGGCATGTAAAGGCTTGGTTGGAGGGACAGGGGACAGGGCATGTAAAGGCTGGGTTGGAGGGCCAGGGGACAGGGCATGTAAAGGCTTGGTTGGAGGGCCAAGGGACAGGGCATGGAAAGGCTTAGTTGGAGGGACAGGGCATGTAAAAGGCTTGGTTGGAGGGCCAGGGGACAGGGCATGGAAAGGCTGGGTTGGAGGGGGCAGTGTGCAGGGGACAGGGCATGTAAAGGCTGGGTTGGAGGGCCAGGGGACAGCTCTGTAAGCATGCTTCTTCTCACACTTCATTTACAGTTGTTGTTTACGTTGTCCCTCAATGCAGTGGGACCAGTCTGATATGCAGCAGGAAGTCCTGAATTGTGGATGTTGCCCTTCTTCTGGGTTGTTTTAATCTGGTCCTTGAAACATTATAGTGTCAAACTATATCTGTCTGTACAAACCCAAAACATGACATGAATGTATGGTTTGCTGTAAGTTAAAGTCAATGGGACATACTGTACTACAGTAGGAAAGGGAGTCATCGAAAATATAACACCAGAGACCGAGAGACATGTAAAACCCATTTTACAGTGTTTTAGTAGCTCAACAGCCAAGGCTGCTCCACTGTTACCATAGCAACGTGGTGCCAGACTACCTCTCCATTGGTAGACCAGTAGACGTTTCATTTGTCTTTTTGTGAGGCCTATGCTCCTGAACGTTCCCCTACATTGGTGGTGTTGTTCTTCAAATTAGCTAAAGCACAACTAGGGCAATGATGCTCAGTGGAGCAATCAACTTTTATTAACGATCCAGCACCGTAATAACATGTTCAGTACAGCTCTATGGTAGCCATGGCGACAAAGGGAAAATTGGTCTTCGGAATTAACATACGCTTTCATTTGAGTCTAGTCATGTGTAAGGATCTATTCTGAGCATTAGTACAGGAACATAATCTACCACAGCACGTATGTATGTGTTGAATGGTTTGCCCAATTCCGTGTTATGTTGGTGTGTTTACAGCACCATAGTAATGCTACGTCATGCATGCCATGATGAACCAATCTGAGCAGGTATCATTGAGATAATGTGCACTGAGTGGAACTCCAATCATATCCAATGAGGCTTTGGGGTTACGTTTGGTAGATCCGAAAGATAGAAGTATAACATAGTCTACTATAGTCTATAGTCTACTGATGGGATACTGTTTCTGATTCTTACAAAGCAATTTACTGTAACTTGTAGCATACTAATCAACCCTGCCAAATCGTTGGACTACAGATAGTGTCTCAAACTCAGTATGCCAGAAAACAGACTGCTATTCAACATTAGGGTGCAAGTGTTATTCTGTCCACAGTACACCTTTCTATATTTTCCATTTAACGTTTTTCCATTTGTGCGTGCATTATCCCTTCTCCTTGTGTATGTAATGTTGTTCCATCCTTTTATATGCACAAATGAACAGACAATACTGAATAAGTAAGCTGGAGCTTTCACACACATTCAGCTCGAGCAAACAGGGAGTCTGTTTGGTTTCCATGGCAACCTGGCTCTCTGTCTAGTTGGATGAAACAGTCTTTCTATACAGCAGTAGTAGCTAATATAACACTATGCCAAGACATCATTAAAGAGAGTGCTGCTTGGCCAAAACCTCTGTGCTGGTATATTTAGAGAAGTCATTATTTATGTACTTTGTATTTAGCTATGACTACACAGACAAATCTAATAGCATCCCTACCAGCTGCAGTGTTGTGGTCTTATACCTGCATGATGCATGGATTGATTGATGAGAATCAATATGTCTTTGAATATAGTATTGTCTTTTGTGGAATTAAATATTGCCTGTGTGAACAACCACAATAACCACAAAATTATTGTTTGTTCTATGTTTCATATGCACAATTTAGGAAACAAATGGCTATTGTAATGTGTTTACTGAGGTTTTTACTTCTCACTTCATAATATGCGGTCAGTTTATAGTAACTGGAAGAAATCAAGGGACATCTGCTGTAAAGTAAATTTTTTATGTGACGCGATACATAGTAACCCCTCCCTCCCCCACACAAACAACCAACCAATACGTGGCACATATGGACTGAGGTTAATGAAACAGGGACGGGGAGGGTGGGTGGGTGTTGTCAGAGACTGAGATCTTCTGTTTTCTGTGCTGCTACAGAGCAGCTGCCGGAAGAGCCCCCGACCCCCAGACCCAAAAGAATCCCACAATGCCTCCCTCAACCTCAGTGGTCCCCTCGAGCAACCTCATGGCCACAACACCACACTGCTACACCAAACAAGAGAATGATTGAGACATGTCACCATGTCACCCCCAGCCTTTAGTTGGCTGAGGAGAGAAGCTCAGCTAGGTTCTACTCATCTACCTGTATGTGGCCTCCTACCCACGCTTGCTACACTTGATTGCTGATGTGGAGTTAATTGGGATTCAGTTGTGAGAAATAAATAAATAAATATGGAAGATAAGATGAAAATGAGATTCTCTCGACGGGCATCACCAGTGAAGAGATCAAAGAACAGACCCCATTTTTTTTGGTAGTGTTTTTTCTCTTTTCCATATTTTTTTCCTTCTGTTTAATCTCAGGTGTAATGGCACAGATGCAAATTGTGAAAACAGGAAATAAATAAAAAGTACATTTTGTGTGTACTACGTCATCACAAGTGTTAGCAACAGAGATATTTTCAATGTTGTCATTCTGCTGTTGACCCTCACTCTGCTTCTATATGTGATGGTAGTAGCACATTTGTCATCATCACAAAAGTGCCTTTCGACTGTCATATAGACAACAGATGTCACATGCTGCCATAACATTTTTTATTATTTGAGAGTGAGAGAGCAAGAGAGAGAGATAGAGAGAGTCTAGCCATTCCTGACGTTTGCCAATCTGCAACTGACTAAGATAATGTGTAAAGGATGGTTGTACACCATTGTACAACATGCTTGATACCCAGCTATGGTGTGCTCTGGTGTAATTCTGAGACTTCAATTACAACAGAGACATGCTCATGTCCAAGTCATATCCAAGTGTTTATTTGTGTGTGCAAATATGTATAAGTTATGGAAGGTTGACAGCGAGACACATTGACTCTCACGAACTTGAGTTTATTTCCTGTTTAGGATTCAATTGGTGAGTTCCCACCTTCTCTGCGCTACGGATCCCTTTAGCGGGATCATTTTCCTAAACAACCGCTGAATTGCAGGGCGCAAAATATGACTAAAAATATTTATAATCATGCAATCACAAGTGAAATATACCAAAACACAGCTTAGCTTGTTGTTAATCCACCTATCGTGTCAGATTTTGAAAATATGCTTTGCAGCGAAAGCAATCCAAGCTTTTGTGAGTGTATCAATCAATGCTACAACAGCTAGCCCCAAATTAGCATGGTCACGAAAGTCAGAAAAGCAATCAAATTAATAGCTTACCTTTGATAATCTTCGGATGTTTGCACTCACAAGACTCCCAGTTACACAACAAATGTTATTTTTGTTCGATAAATATTACTTTTATAACAAAAAAACGCAATTTGGGTTGCGCGTTATGTTCAGAAAACCAAAGCCTCGTTCTGTTCGACGAAAATTCGTATGTTCGTAGAAACATGTCAAATGTTTTTTATAATCAATCCTCAGGTTGTTTTTAACAAACTTAATCGATAATATTTCAACCAGACCGTAACCTATTCAATAAAAGAGAGAAAGAAAATGGAGAGCTACCCCTCTCGCGCGCAGGAACTAATCAGAGGACACCTGACTAGTTTTGAAAAATCTTGCTCATTTTTCAAAATAAAAGCCTGAAACTATGTCTAAAGCCTGGTCACAGCCTGAGGAAGCCATTGGAAAAGGAATCTGGTTGATACCCCTTTAAATGGAAGAAAGACGGGCCAGGAAACAGATTTTTTTTTAAAAATCACTTCCGGGTTAGATTTCCTCAGGTTTTCGCCTGCAGAATCAGTTTTGTTATACTCGCAGACAATATTTTGACAGTTTTGGAAACTTTGGAGTGTTTTCTATCCTAATCTGTAAATTATATGCATATTCTACGATCTGGACCTGAGAAATAGTCCGTTTACCTTGGGAACGTTATTTAAAAAAATATATATATATCTGACCCCTAGCGTCAAGAGGTTAACATAGCTCCAGGTGCTACCTTTCCTCTCACCGAGAGAAACACCATTTAAAACAACATTGACATTTGTCACTAGACAGACTAGGCTGTGAGAAAACCCATTGATGTTCTTTCCTCAATCTAGACTAACAAAGACATCATGGTGGGCCGTTGAGGGTCTTTCTAGTAAATTCTCTCTGTGCTATAGGGGGGCTGAAATCAGAGCAGGAATCAGCCTGTGCAGTAACTAGATAAGTGACACGTACTCAGGCCACTGTGGGGAACGGGTGGTGGCTTACAGCTACAGCTCACAAACAGTGACACAGTGACAAATCCACTTTTACATAAAAGATCAGTCCTCAGGCTTTCTCTGCAGAGTTAGAGCAGTGTTATCTATTCTACTAGGAGTGAACGGATGATGAGGGTGATGTTGATGAGTGTGTGTGTGTGTGTGTGTGTGTGTGTGCATGTGCGTATGTTATGATAATAATTGGTCTAATCAGTGCTACTTTCTTCTGGGGCTAGAACCCATCACTTGCATTTAAAAGGCAACATTTACATATTATCTCTAAAAGAAACAACAAATGTGATTAATTTCAAAATGTTGTCCTTTTCATCAAAACATCAAACAGATGACCAAATTAATTTCTCTGTCCCCCAAAAATTATACTTCATTATGCGCCCAGCTGCCGTCTATTTGAGGGAATATCACCTGTCAAGTATAATTGAGCATGATAGAAACACAGTCCAACAGTCTGCTTCTTAAATATTGTGGCTGAAAAGGGAAAAGCAATGCTCTAAAACAGCCTGTCACGGAGCAGGAAATAAGGCCAGCAACACTCTAAAACAGCTTATCATGGAGCAAGAAACGATGCCACCAACACTCTAAAATAGCTTGTCATGGAGCAGGAAACAAGGCCAGCAACACTCGAAACAAGACTGTAATGGAGCAGGAAAGGACGACAATAACATTCTAAAACAGCTTATCATGGAGCAGGAAACAAGGACAGCAACACTCTAAAACAGCATGGAAATGAGGCCAGCAACACCATAAAAGAACCTGTCATGGTGCAGGAAACGATGCCAAAAACACTCCAAAACAGCCTGTCATGGAGTAAGAAACGAGGCCAGGAACACTCTAAAACAGCCTGTCACGGAGCAGAAAACGAGGCCAGCAACGCTTTAAAAAAGCCTTTCATGGAGCAGGAAACGAGGCAAGAAACATTCAAAAACATCTTGTCATGGAGCAGGAAACGAGGCCAGCAACACTCTAAAATAGCATGTCATGGAGCAGGAAATGACATAAACACACTAAAACAGCTTATTATGGAGCAGGAAACGAGGCCATCAACACTCTAAAACAGCATGGAAATGAGGCCAGGAACACACTAAAACAGCCTGCCATAGAGCAGGAAGCAAGACCAGCTACACTCTAAAACAGTGTTTCATGGAGCAGGAAACGAGGACAATAACACTGAAACAGATCATCACGGAGCAGGAAACAAGGCCAGCAACACTCTAAAAGAGCATGTAATGGAGCAGGAAAGGAGGACAGCAACACAATTAAACTACCTGTCATGGAGGAAAAACGAGTCCAGCAACACTCTAAAACAACATGGAAATGAGGCCAGCAGCACACTAAAACTACCTGTCATGGAGCAGGAAAGGAGGACAGCAACACAATTAAACTACGTGTCATGGAACAGGAAACGAGGCCAGCAACACACTAAAACAGTGTTTCATGGAGCAGGAAACGAGGACAATAACACTCTGAAACAGATCATCACAGAGCAGGAAACAAGGCCAGTAACACTCTAAAAGAGCATGTAATGGAGCAGGAAAGGAGGACAGCAACACAATTTAACTACCTGTCATGGAGCAGGAAACGAGGCCAGCAACATTATAAAACAGCCTGTCATGGAGCAGGAAATGAGGACGGCAACCCGCCAAAAACAGCCTGTCATGGAGGAAAAACGAGTCCAGCAACACTCTAAAACAACATGGAAATGAGGCCAGCAACACACTAAAACAGCATGGAAATGAGGCCAGGAACACACTAAAACAGCCTGCCATGGAGCAGGAAGCAAGACCAGCCACACTCTAAAACAGTGTTTCATGGAGCAGGAAACGAGGACAATAACACTCTGAAACAGATCATCACGGATCAGGAAATAAGGACAGCAGCACACTAAAAGAGCATGTAATGGAGCAGGAAAGGAGGACAGCAACACAATTAAACTACCTGTCATGGAGCATGAAACAAGGCCAGCAACATTATAAAACAGCCTGTCATAGAGCAGGAAATGAGGACGGCGACATGCCGAAAACAGCCTGTCATGGAGCAGGAAACGAGGCCAGCAACACTCTAAAACAGCATGGAAATGTGGCCAGCAACACAATAAAACAACCTGACATGGAGCAGGAAACGAGGCCAAAAACACGCTAAAAAAGCCTGTCATAGAGCAGGAAATGAGCACGGCAACACACGAAAACAGCCTGTCATGGAGCAGGAAACGAGGACAGCAAAACTCTAAAACAGCTTGTAATGTAGCAGGAAACGAGGCAAGTAACACATTGAAACAGCTTGTCATGGAGCGGGAAACGAGGCCAGCAACACTATAAAACAGCCTGTCATGGAGAAGGAAGCGAGGGCAAAAATATTCTAATACAGCTTGTCATTGAGCAGGTGACGAGGATAGCAACACTCTAAAACAGCCTGTCAATGAGCAGGAAATGAGGCCAGAAACACTCAAAAACAACCTCTCATGGAGCAGGAAAAGAGGCCAGTAACACGTTGAAACAGCTTTTCATGGAGCAGGAAACAAGGCCAGCTACATTCTAAAACAGTGTGTCATGTAGCAGGAAACGAGGCCAGTAACACTTTAATACACCCTGTCATGGAGCAGGAAACGAGGCCAGAAACACTCTAAAACAGTCTGTCATGGTGCAGGAAACGAGCCCAACAACACTTTAAACAGCATGGAAATGAGTCCAGGAACACTTTTAAACAGCCTGTCATGGAGCAGGAAACAAGGCCAGCAACACTCCAAAACATCTTGTCATGGAGCAGGAGAGTGAGGCCAGCAACACTCTAAAACAGCCTATAATAGAGCAGCAATCAAGGCCAGAAACACTCAAAAACAACTTCTCATTGAGCAGGAAATGAGGCCAGCGACACTCTAAAGTATCTTGTCATGGAGCAAGAAACAAGGCCAGCAACACTATAAAACAGCCTGTCATGGAGCAGGAAACAAGGCCAGTAACACATTGAAACAGCTTGTCATGGAGCAGGAAACGAGGGAAAAAACACTCTAAAACAGCTTGTCATGGAGCAGGAAACGATAACAGCAACACACTAAAACAGCCTGTCATGGAGCAGGAAACTTTGTCAGCAACACTCAAAAACATCTTGTCATTGAGCAGGAAAGGAGGACAGCAACACTCTAAATCAGCCTATAATACAGAAGCCAACAAAGCCAGCAACACTAAAATAGCCTGTCATGGTGCAGGAAACGAGGACAGCAACACTAAAATAGCTTGTCGTGGAGCACGAAACAAGGCCAGCAAAACTATAAAACAGCCTGTCATGGAGCAGGAAACGTGGACAGTAACACTCTAAAACAGCTTATCATGGAGCCGGAAACGAGGCAAGCAACACTCAAAAACAACCTCTCATGGAGAAGGAAATTACGCCAGCGACACTCTGAAGCAGCTTATCATGGAGCAGGAAACGATGCCAGCAACACTCAAAAACAACCTCTCATGGAGCAGGAAATGATGCCAGCAACACTCTAAAGCATCTTGTCATGGAGCAGGAAATGAGGCCAGAAACACTCTAAAACAACCTGTCATGGAGCAGGAAACAAGGCCTGTAACACATTGAAACAGCTTGTAATGGAGCAGGAAATGAGGGAAAAAACACTAAAACATCGTGTCATGGAGCAGGAAACGAGGACAGCAACACTCTAAAACAGCCTGTCATGGAGCAGGAAACAGGACCAGCAACACTTGAGAACAGCCTGTCATGGTGCAGGAAACGAGGACAGCAACACTATAAAACAGCATGTCATGGAGCAGGAAACGAGGACAGCAACACTATAAAACAGCATGTCATGGAGCAGGAAACGTGGACAGTAACATTCAAAAACAACCTATCATGGAGCAGGAAATGAGGCCAGCTACACTCTCAAGCATCTTGACATGGAGCAGGAAACGAGTCCAGAAAAACTCTAAAACCGCGTGTCATGTAGCAGGAATCGAGGCCAGTAACACTCCTAAACAGCATGGAAATGAGTCCAGCAACACAATAGAACGACCTTTAATTGAGCAGGAAACGTGGACAGTAAAACTTTAAAACAACTTATCATGGAGCAGGAAACAAGGCCAGCAACACTCTAAAACAGCATGGAAATGAGGCCAGCAACACAATAAAACAACATTTCATGGAGCAGGAAATGAGTCCAAAATCACTCTAAAACAGCCTGTCATGGAGCAGGAAACGGGGACAGCAATACTCTAAAACAGACTCTTGTGGAGCATGAAACAAGGCCAGCAAAACTATAAAACAGCCTCTCATGGAGCAGGAAATGAGGACAGACAGCAACACTCTAAAACACGCTTGTCATGGAGCTGGAAACGAAGGAAGTGTCATGACGTGGCCCTCTTTGGGTATAGCGAGTGCCTTCCCCCGCTCTCCCTCTTACATCCAGGTTCTGTTATCTCAGGTCGTAAATTCCTGGAGGAGACTCTCTCCCTCATGCAGTATAGAGAGAGGGTTCACAGTAGAACAATGGAACTTCTACCTCACAGAACTTGAGAACTGAACAATATCCATGTTTTGGAGAATGTGTAAACGGTCGGTGAACAATTCAGCTACGACCGGCCAATTCTGTCAAATCAAATCAAATCACATGTATTTATATAGCCCTTCTTACATCAGCTGATATCTCAAAGTACTGTACAGAAACCCAGCCTAAAACCCCAAACAGCAAGCAATGCAGGTGTAGAAGCACGGTGGCTAGGAAAAACTCCCTAGAAAGGCCAAAACCTAGGAAGAAACCTAGAGAGGAACCAGGCTATGAGGGGTGGCCAGTCCTCTTCTGGCTGTGCCGGGTGGAGATTATAACAGAACATGGCCAAGATGTTCAAATGTTCATAAATGACCAGCATGGTCAAATAATAATAATCACAGTAGTTGTCGAGGGTGCAACAAGTCAGCACCTCAGTAGTAAATCTTTTCATAGCCATAGCCATAGCCACCGGCCATTCTCAGTCCCTTTGTCTACCAAGCCGTCATATCGGTTTAGCCCACTAGGGAACATCCCCTATCATTTCCTTGTAACCATATATATTGTTGTTTGTTTATGCATTTCTGGGATTATTTAGTTAGTTAGTAAATAAATGATTAAGACAATTGATGTATGGATGATTCGTAGCAAAGACTGGGTTCGTGCAGATAACCAACAACTTTCGACGTTTGGAATGAGACTAACGTGAGGTAAAGAATGATTCATTAATTAGAAGACTAATTGGTCAGATATTAAAATATCTGAAAAGTTATATTAGGAAAATTATAACTTTGTAATCTGAAGATTTTCCTTGGTGCCCCGACTTCCTGGTTAATTACATTTACATGATTAGTTTAATCACGTAATAATAATTACAGAGAATTGAGTCTTCACTTTAATGATGCCAAAGACACGACACAAGCAACACTCAAAAACAACCTCTCATGGAGAAGGAAATGAGGCCAGCGACACTCTGAAGCATTTTATCATGGAGCAGGAAACGAGGAGAGCAACACTCAAAAACAACCTCTCATGGAGCAGGAAATGAGGGCAGCGACACTCTAAAGCATCTTGTCATGGAGCAGGAAACGATGCCAGCAACAATCTAAAACAGCTTGTCATGGAGCAGGAAACGAGTCCAGCAACACTGTAGAACAGATTGTCATGGAGCAGGAAATGAGGGAAAAACACTCTAAAACATATTGTCATGTAGCAGGAAACGAGGAGAGGAACACTCTAAAACAGCCTGCCGTGGAGCAGGAAACGAGGCAAGCAACACTCTAAAACAGCATGGAAATGAGGCCAATAACACACTAAAACAACCTGTCTTGGATCAATAAACATGGCCAAAAACACTCTAAAACAGCATGTCATGGAGCAGGAAACGAGGCCAGAAACACTCTAAAACAGCCTGTCATGTAGCAGGAGACGAGGCCAGCAACACCCTAAAGCATCTTATCATGGAGCAGGAAACGAGGCCAGCAACACTCAAGAACAGCTTGTCATGGAGCAGGAAACGAGGAGAGCAAAAATCTAAAATAGTCTGTCATGGAGCAAGAAACAAGGCCAGCAACACTCTCAAACAGCCTATCATGGAGCAGGAAACGAGGCCAGTAACACTTTAAAACAGCGTGTCATGGAGAAAAAAGCGAGGCCAGCAACACTCTAAAACAGCCTGTCATAGAGCAGGAAACGAGTACAGTAACACTCTGAAACAGCTTATCATGGAGTAGGAAAGAGGCAAGCAACACTCTAAAACAGCATGGAAATGAGGCCAATAACACACTAAAACAACCTGTCTTGGATCAATAAACATGGCCAAAACCACTCTAAAACAGCATGTCATGGAGCAGGAAACGAGGCCAGAAACACTCTAAAACAGCCTGTCACGGAGCAGGAAACGAGGCCAGTTAAATACACTCAGAGAGCTCTACAAGTAATCATACTGTACTTGACTATTGCAAATTTTGTTTTGTTAAAGCCTGAATTCTAAATGGATAAAAAAAAAATTAAAGCTCACCCATCTAAACACAATACCCCATAATTATAAAGTGAAAACATGTTGTTAGAAATTTTTGCAAATTCATTGAAAATGAAATACAGAAATATCTAATTTACATAAGTATTCAGACCCCTGAGTCAATACATGTTAGAATCACCTTAGGCAGTGATTTCAGCTGTGAGTCTTTCAGGATAAGTCTCTAAAAGGTTTGCACTCCTGGATTGTACTATATTTGCCCAATTTTCTTTTCAGAATTCTACAAGCTCTGTCAAATTGGTTGTTGATATTTGCTAGACAACCACTTTTATGTCTTGCCATATATTTTCAAGCAGATTTAAGTCAAAACTGTAACTCAACCACTCAGAAACATTCACTGTCTTCTTGGTAAGCAACTCCAGTGTACATTTGGACTTGTGTTTTAGGTTATTGTCCTGCTGAAAGGTGAATTCATCTCCCAATGTCTGATGGAAAGCAGACTGAACCAGGTTTTCCTCTAGGATTTTGCCTGTGCTTAGCGCCATTCCATTTATTTTTTTATCCTGAAAAACTCCCCAGTCCTTAATGATTACAACCATGCCCATAACATGACGCAGCCACCACTATGCTTGAAAATATGGAGAGTGGTACTCAGTAATGTCTTGTATTGGATTTGTCCCAAACATATATCACTTTGTATTCAGGACAAAAAGTGAATTGCTTTGCCAATTTTTGTTGCAGTTTTACTTAAGTGACTTGTTGCAAACAGGATGCATGTTTTGGAATATTTCTATTTTGTACAGGCTTCCTTCTCTTCACTCTGTCATTTAGGTTAATATTGTGGAGTAACTACAATGTTGTTGATCCATCCTCAGTTTTCTCCTATCACAGCCATTAAACTCTGTAACGGTTTTAAAGTCATCATTGGCCTCATGGTGAAATCCCTGAGTGGATTCCTTCCTCTCCAGCAACTGAGTTCAGTAGGATGCCTGTATCTTTGTAGTGACTAGGTGTATTGATACAGCATCCAATGTGTAATTAATAATTTCACCATGCTCAAAGGGGTATTCAATGTCTGCTTTTTTTTTTTTTTTTTACCAATATCTTTGAGAGGCATTGGAAAACCTCCCTGGTCTTTGTGGTTGAATCTGAGGGACCTTACAGATAATTGTGTGTGTGGGGTACAGAGATGAGATGGCCATTCAAAAATCATGTTAAACACTATTATTGCACGTAGAGTGAGTCCTTGCAACTTATTATGTGACTTGTTAGCACATGTTTACTCCTGAACTGTTTTAGGCTTGCCATGACAAAGGGGTAGAATATGTATTGACTCAAGACATTTTAGCTTTTCTTTTTTAATTAATTAGTAAAAATTTCAAAAAGCATTATTCCACTTTGACATTATGGGGTGTTGTGTGTAGGCCAGTGAAAAAAAATCTAAATTCAATCCCTATTAAATTCAGGCTGTAACATAACAAAATGTGGAAAAAGTCAAGGGTTGTGAATACTTTCTGAAGGCACTGGACATAATGACAAGATGCTCATGTCTCCGCCCTAACAGTGAGAGTCATTGTCCCAAAGGCGGAAGGTAGGCGACAAGCTTAGGTTCAAAATAAACCCATAGAAACGCATTGGGCTTTTTGTGGACAGATTTTGGCGAGAGTGAAACCTTTCGCTATGCCTCTTCCTCGCTGGTATACTTTGTAGGGTTAGAGTTATGATGTACCCTCTTCTAGATTCACTGCTGAAGTTTCTACAGATCGCTGGAGCTGGCACTGACATATTTGATGGTTCCTTTCTAATATTAGTTATAATGGGGCGATCATTATCCTTACCACGGCTGACCAATATAGCTTGTTATATAATGTACACTACCGTTCAAAGGTTTGGGGTAACTTAGAAATGTCCTTGTTTTTGAAAGAAAAGCAAAAACGCCTATGTAGATATTTCATAAAAGAATCTGCCGTTTCCAGCTACAATAGTCATTTACAACATTAACAATGCATACACTGTATTTCTGATCAATTTGATGTTATGTTAATGGACAAAAAATTTGCTTTTCTTTCCAAAACAAGGACATTTCTAAGTGACCTCAAACTTTTTAACGGTAGTGTATATCTCAAAAACATACTGTGCTGTTTGGTGTCCCGGGCACAGATTCAGCCTACTCCTGGACTAAAAAGCAAGCTCAAATAAAAATGTATCTAAAATATAATATAAAGTTAAAATGTGTGATTCAGTTGTTTGTTTTCAAAGATTCACAGTGATTTGTGTTGCTGTGTTTTGAAATACTGGATGCTGAAGACTGGACATGCATGGTTTTGTTTTAGCCCAGCACAGTCCAGGCCAGTCAAGGTGGTTTATTGGTTGAGTGTATATAGATGTTGTGGGATTATTTAAGATGCTATTTGAAGAGGTATGTTTTCAGAAGATGGGCAGAAACTCTGCTGCCCTAGCTTCAGGGGGAAGCTCGTTCCATCATATTGACCTACAGAGCATCTTCGGCCATGATGAAGCGAATATCTGTGGTTGGGGTCAATTCCATTTATATTCTAGTCCATTCAGAAATTAAACCCAATTCCAATTCCACATTTTCCTCATTGAAAAACATTGAAGAGAATTGGAATTTCAGTGTACTTCCTGAATTGACTGGAATTTAAATGGAATTGACCCCAACACTGGTTGTGGCGACCTCCAAACTCCATTGCTCATCATTACTATGGAAGTCTAACAAACTGAAATGAGATGACATGCTTGTGGTGCAGGTTAGTGCAGGGGAGTTGGAAAGTCTTCACACAGAGAGATGCAGACAGCTAGACAATTAGGGCTGAACACATAACTCTCCCTCTGTAGTTATGGTATTGACTCCATTTTCACCCAAATAACTACATAGCACTCACTCTCACAGGGCAAGTTCACGTTCCACTGTCTGTGACCACTTGCTCTGTGTACAATTTACCATGGTAGCAGAAGTTGTCTCAACACTCTCAAGTGTCCTGTCCTGGTCTCCATCTATCTGATGATAGACCATAATGCTGCTCCTTAGTCGTCTGCAGTAGTTACTCATTTTGGTCGACACTTCTTCTCTAGTTGTTTGAGTCTCATATTGATTCCACCTGTCATGATTTTGTTCTTATGTTATTACAATTAGAACTAGTGATTAGGATTTAGTTGTTGGAATGCTGTTGTATATTTATTTGTCAACTCAAACACACACATACACAAACTGGCATCACACTCCACAATAGAAACTGCACTACATTGTTGGAATTACAATTTACAAATCCCCCAAATCTGCGTTACAGTTATCTTCTCCAAACATTACTCAGATTACACCTAAGTAAGTTTCCACTGTATGGTTCCCTCCAAAACAACAGAGATAATAAGTAGAAACTTGGTTGGAAAGCATAGCGAATGGACACGGCACTGAAATAATAATATCATTTTCTGTCAGTCTGACCTCAAATTGCCCAATTAGGACCAAAGAGATTCACCCAGACACTCGAGTCTAGAGGGGGTATTTCCCAATGCAAAGTACAGCCCACTTTCATTGAGAGCCAGTTATATAGTATGTGACAGGCATTTAATGGCTTTTCTGAATCCTCTGCTTTTCTTCCAGTAACAGTTTTTGTGGGTTGTTTTTGTCTTGGGATGGAACATCATTGGATATTTTGATTTTGTGTGGGAAATTTGGTTGTAGACATATCATTGTTCGATCTTACAGTACAGCACAGCCACTTAGGGCAGGATTACAGTAGTTAGCATGTGATACAAATTTCATTTGATCGGATGCCACATCAATGGACGGCGGGTTGGTGTCACAAAATTGATGGGGTGATTGGACCGCCTTAAGCAATGCTTTCCCCGATGACCCCTGACAAACTTTTAATTGACAGACAAACTTGACAGATCATTAATGAATTTGGCAGGATATGAATGTGGGGCTGTCAATTGGAGGCATTCAACTGAAATGTCTGCCTGGCTTTAAGAGTGGCGTAAGGGATTTGTGAAATACTTCAGTGTTGAAGGAAGTAGGAGAATGCTGTGGTAAGATACTTGGTGGTGTCACTCTGTTTTGCTTTGGAAGTTGCTCCATATATTCCAAGTAGCTTGGGTGTTCACATTTTCGAAGTAGCTTATGTGGACGTTCATATTCACTTTCCCTCCACTTGTTAGACAGAAATAGTTTCTGCCAATAGAGTATGCATTAAACTAGGCCCAACAACTAATCACAAAGTCTAAACCTGATGATATTCAAGCCTGTCCAGCATGTTAACATCAAAGATGGCCGTCAAGCCAATAAAGATGTAAAGCAGCAAGATGTCCATTTTAGCCGAGGCAGCTAATATCTAATGGGTAGACGCCAATCCCCCGGTGTCAGCAAGTCAACCCAGTTTTACCGTGCTAGAGGCCAATGATTAATTGGATTAATTACAATGAAGAGACATACATGTCCAAGTCAATAAGGCTGATTAAGGCTGATTTACAAGCGACACCCCAATAGGCTGACCAAATGTTGTATGAATACAGCTGAACCACTTAGCCATTTAATATTCATATTTACAGTACCTATGCACAGCTACAGTCGCTGTGCATCATGTATATAAAAGGACTTCTGTTTGTAATTCATGTGATGGGGCATAGGGATGGACTCACTCATTTGGGAACGTGCAATAGTGAACTGTGTAATGTAACTAACTGCAAAATAAAAGGGCTGTGCAGGGTACAGGAATCATGGATGCTGAGATTATAGGCATGTGCAATAATATTATGTGCACTGCTCAGGGACTTGTGGATGATAAAAGGTAATATTGAGTATATGAGGAGGAGGAGAGAAGTTATGGGGAAGAGAGGGTTGAAGTCCTTCAGCTTTTTTTTGTATTCATCTTTTTTAAATTTGTTTGTTTGATGTTATGTCTATCGCAGTGCATTTTCTGGTAAGTAAAGCAAATATCTGTGAGAAACAGACAATAAAGAAATATCTAATCTAATGATAGATGTATTATACCAATCTCAAACAGAGGTGATTGTATGCAACCAACCTATAGTCGATCTATACTGTATTATATCTACAGTATGGAAAAAACAGCAGGAAAAAGGAAACCACAAGGAAACCAACAGAAACATGCCACATACAGTAAGAGAGTAAAGCAACTGAACTATATATGTATATAAATAAAAGCCAGTCCTTAAATTTGCATGGTCTTCCTTCCCAGCACAAGCTTTCCAGAGGACTATACATAGTATAGGCCACAGCAGAGCCATATGGGACAATAGTATAGGCCACAGCAGAGCCATACGGGACAATAGTATAAGCCACAGCAGAGCCATAAGGGACAATAGTATAGGCCACAGCAGAGCCATACGGGACAATAGTATAGGCCACAGCAGAGCCATAAGGGACAATAGTATAGGCCACAGCAGAGCCATACGGGACAATAGTATAGGCCACAGCAGAGCCATAAGGTACATATAGATGTCGGTGCCATAGTGTAGCCCTGTATTGTACTGAATCTTTCAACTATCTCTCAGGAGAAGTCTTTGAATCTCAAATTGCCTACCTATGAACATAACTCAAGCAGAAACCACAACTGCTCAGTATATAGGGCTCCCTCAGGCACAGCGGTCTAAGGCATTGCATCTCAGTTGCACTGAGATGGGGGTCACTATAGTTCCTGGTTCGAATCGAGGCTGTATCACAACCAACCGTGATTGGGAGTCCCATAGGGCGGCGCACAACTGTCCCACGTCACACGGGTTTGGCCAGAGTAGGCTGTCATTGTAAATAAGAATTTGTTCTTAACTGACTTGCCTGGTGAAACTTTATTAAAAAATATATATATATAGAGCGGGTCATGTCAATGTCCATAGATGTCCAACATGAAGATTTGATGAACTGGTTGTGGTTGCACTGATACGGCACGTTTTCTTACATACAGTACATTCCCACTGTATTGAATTCTATAATAAAAGCCCATAACATTTTTACAAGTAGCTTTCAAATATTGTGCTGTTGTAAGGAAGAGCTCCCCAGGCATTGCTTATGGACAGCAAAAATATATTAATCAGCTAAAACAAGCCACTCCAGTGGCATAGGCTCCTTTAGACAGTAATAAAGTTCATAAACATTCAAACTTAAATTTGTTACAGCACTTGTTTGAAGCCAAAATGTCTCACAGTATAGCTCATTTTTAGTATCTTCAGTATCTTCTAGTTTATGTCCTGTAATGACCTTGTTTTAATGATGGCGCAAATAAAAATGTATGTGAAAACAGACAATAAATCGCATCTTATCTTAATGTCACACTGTTATCCAATACGTAAGTACACTTCTCCTCATGACTGTTTTGCAACTTGTCTCGTTTCAGTCTGTTCCCAGTTCTCGAGAGGAGTTTACGCCATCTTTGGATTCTACGACAAGAAGTCGGTCAACACGATAACGTCGTTCTGCGGGACTCTGCATGTGTCATTTATCACCCCCAGCTTCCCGCTGGATGGAACTCATCAATTCATCATCCAGATGAGGCCTGACATCAAAGGACCCCTACTCAGCCTCATTGAGTACTACAAGTGGGACAAGTTTGCCTATCTCTACGACAGTGATAGAGGTAAGAGATACTAGTTTAACAGGACAGAATCTACCCCATTTAAATGAAAATGATAAAAGTCACTGGCTGACTACTTCCACTATGGGCAAACAAATATGAAAAGTTTTGTTCAAATCAAAAAGGGTGCGGTCAAAAAGACGATTGATTTCATGTGTAAAGACACGAAGGACAACAGGTTTGACTCATCAATAAATCAAACTTAAGTCAACCCCTTGATTGGTTGAGTCGAGTTTGGTAGCATTGGGTTGGAACAAGAGCCTGGACATTCTGTTGGTCCCCAAGACTAGGATTTGTAAGGGTCAGTCAGGACTAAACCTAGCACTACAAAGCCTAGGATGTATAAGGGTTAGTCAGGACCAAACCTAGCACTACAAAGACTAGGAATTAAAAGGGTCAGTCAGGACTAAACCTAGCACTACGAAGCTTTACCAGGACACGTACTCAGAGCATGCGCTGACCAGCTGGCAAGTGTTTTCCACTGACATTTTCAACCTCTCCCTGACCCAGAGTGTAATGCCTACATGTTTCAAGCAGACCACTATAGTCCCTGTAAGAACACCAAGGTAACCTGCTTAAATGACTACCGCCCCATAGCACTCACATCTGTAGCCATGAAATGCTTTGAAAATCTGGTCATGGCTCACATCAACACCACCATCCCAGAAACCCTGGATCCACTCCAATTCGCATACTGCCGCAACAGATCCACAGATGACACAATCTCTATTGCACTCCACACTGCCCTTTCCCATCTGGACAAAAGGAACACCTACGTGAGAATGCTGTTCATTGACTACAGCTCAGCGTTCAACACCATAGTGCCCTCCAAGCTCATCACTAAAGTAAGGACCCTGGTACTGAACACCTTCCTCTGCAATTGAATGCTGGACTTCCTGACGGGCTGCCCCTAAGTGGTGAGGGTAGGCAACAAAACATCTGCCACACTGACCCACAACACGGGGGGCCCTAAAATCAAATCAAATTGTATATGTCACATGCGCCAAATACAACAGGTGTAGACCTTACAGTGAAACGCTTACTTACAAGCTCTTAAACCAACAATGCCGTTTTAAGAGAAATAAGTGTTAAGAAAAAAATGGATAAGTAAAAAATAACAAATAACAAATAGTTAAAGAGCAGCAGTAAAATAACAGCAGCGAGGCTATCTACAGGGGGTACCGGTACAGAGTCAATGTGCAGGGGCACCAGTTAGTCGAGGTAATTGAGGTAATATGTACATGTAGGTAGAGTTAAAGTGACTATGCATAGATAGTAACCAGAGACTAGCAGCACCGTAAAAGGGGAAGGGAGGGACAATGCAAATATTCTGGGTAGCCATTTGTGACTCAACACCTGGATTCGGTCTTATGTAGCAAAATGTGAAATGGTGTTTTTTACATTGGATAAAAGTAGAGACACAGAGCTACACCATGGTACAGTGAGGGAAAAAAGTATTTGATCCCCTGCTGATTTTGTACGTTTGCCCACTGACAAAGAAATGATCAGTCTATAATTTTAATGGTAGGTTTATTTGAACAGTGAGAGACAGAATAACAACAACAAAATCCAGAAAAACGTATGTAAAAAATGTTATAAATTGATTTGCATTTTAATGAGGGAAATAAGTATTTGACCGCTCTGCAAAACATTTACATTTACATTTACATTTAAGTCATTTAGCAGACGCTCTTATCCAGAGCGACTTACAAATTGGAAAGTTCATACATATTCATCCTGGTCCCCCCGTGGGAATTGAACCCTGGTCCCCCCGTGGGAATTGAACCCACAACCCTGGCGTTGCAAGCGCCATGCTCTACCAACTGAGCCACACGGGAAAACACGGGAAAAGATGACTTAGTACTTGGTGGCAAAACCCTTGTTTCCAATCACAGAGGTCAGCCGTTTCTTGTAGTTGGCCACCAGGTTTACACACATCTCAGGAGGGATTTTGTCCCACTCCTCTTTGCAGATCTTCTCCAAGTCATTAAGGTTTCGAGGCTGACGTTTGGCAACTCGAACCTTCAGCTCCCTCCACAGATTTTCTATGGGATTAAGGTCTGGAGACTGGCTAGGCCACTCCAGGACCTTAATGTGCTTCTTCTTGAGCCACTCCTTTGTTGCCTTGGCCGTTTGTTTTGGGTCATTGTCATGCTGGAATACCCATCCATGACCCATTTTCAATGCCCTGGCTGAGGGAAGGAGGTTCTCACCCAAGATTTGACGGTACATGGCCCCGTCCATGGTCCCTTTGATGCGGTGAAGTTGTCCTGTCCCCTTAGCAGAAAAACACCCCCAAAGCATAATGTTTCCACCTCCATGTTTGACGGTGGGGATGGTGTTCTTGGGGTCATAGGCAGCATTCCTCCTCCTCCAAACACGCCGAGTTGAGTTGATGCCAAAGAGCTCCATTTTGGTCTCATCTGACCACAACACTTTCACCCAGTTGTCCTCTGAATCATTCAGATGTTCATTGGCAAACTTCAGACGGGCATCTATATGTGCTTTCTTGAGCAGGGGGACCTTGCGGGCGCTGCAGGATTTCAGTCCTTCACGGCGTAGTGTGTTACCAATTCTTTTCTTGGTGACTGTGGTTCCAGCTGCCTTGAGATCATTGACAAGATCCTCCCGTGTAGTTCTGGGCTGATTCCTAATCGTTCTCATGATCATTGCAACTCCACGAGGTGAGATCTTGCATGGAGCCCCAGGCCGAGGGAGATTGACAGTTCTTTTGTGTTTCTTCCATTTGCGAATAATCGCACCAACTGTTGTCACCTTCTCACCAAGCTGCTTGGCGATGGTCTTGCAGCCCATTCCAGCCTTCCAGCCCCATTCCTTGGAGAGCTCTTTGGTCTTGGCCATGGTGGAGAGTTTGGAATCTGATTGATTGATTGCTTCTGTGGACAGGTGTCTTTTATACAGGTAACAAACTGAGATTAGGAGCTCTACCTTTAAGAGTGTGCTCCTAATCTCAGCTCGTTACCTGTATAAAAGACACCTGGGAGCCGGAAATCTTTCCCTCATCTTTCCCTTATTTCCCTCATTAAAATGCAAATCAATTTATAACATTTTTGACATGCGTTTTTCTGGATTTTTTTGTTGTTATTCTGTCTCTCACTGTTCAAATAAACCTACCATTAAATTATAGACTGATAATTTCTTTGTAGGTGGGCAAACGTACAAAATCAGCAGGGGATCAAATACTTTTTCCCTCACTGTATATCATACACTGCATTTGAGGAATAATGGGAAAGTAATTCTGCTTTAAAAGTTGATCAACTTGTAAACTCACTTTTGAGAAAATCGCCTTTTAATGTTTTGGTATGTAGTGGAGCTCTTCTTTGTCTACAGTCATTCAGCATCGTTCACACCCTCTTAAGTTTTAGTCCCACCCATTTAGTTTCACTCTCGGAGCACACACTTGACGCTCTGACCGTTGATTTGTTTACCTCTGGATAACCGGAAAACAGCCTAACCAGCTCTGCTGGCAACAATTTCATTATGCTTTTTTGCAGACGTTACCTGACACTGGCCATATTCAACGGGTGTTGTACACACGTCACGTAACTTTTGCTAACGAGCCAGCCAGCTAATGTTAGCTAGTTAAACAACAATGAACAAAGTGCCAACAATGCCTAACATTAGCCTCTAACTAGAAAAGCAAACAGCTCTGGGAAACTAATAAAAACGTCCGCTAGGGAGCCAGCCAGCTAATGTTAGCTAGCTAACGGTACACTTTAGCTAAAGACATATACGTAGCTAGCTAGCTAAACAATAAACCTAGCTAGGTAAACATTGTTTAAGATCACACACACGTCACGAAACGTTAGCTAAGGAGCCAGCCAGCTAATCTGAATAAAGTGTCAAAAATGTCACAGTGCTGGGAGCTAACCAACCAGGTCCAATGTTAGCTAGCTAACATTAGTCTCTACCTAGAAAAGAAAACAGCTCTGGGAATCAAATAATAACGTCAGATAGGGAGCCAGCCAGCTAACGTTAGCTAGCTAGCTAACAGTACACTTTAGCTTGAAATGAAACCGCTTTCTGCCAAAATTAGAAACGCGTAATATCTGAAAATGTAGCTAGCTAACGCTAGACTATCTTACCTGTATACGGATGCGTCTCCCTGTCAAGAATGCCATACCACGGTTGCCCTTAGTTTGAAGATGTAACCCGGGGACAGGTGTTTTCTCCATCTCTTTAGCTATCATACACTAATTCCACTGATTTCAAAACTTGATCCTCCAGAATGTGGAAACCAACACTTATGCAGCTCCGCTACACTTTTTTTTAAAGTCCCCGCCTGTATTCCCTGTTCACACATGACTGCATGGCCACACACGACTCCAACACCATCATTAGGTTTGCAGACGACACGACGGTGGTAGGCCTGATGACCGACGACGATAAGACAGCCTATAAGGAGGAGGTCAGAGACCTGGCAGTGTGGTGCCATAACAACAACCTCACCCTCAACGTGAGCAAAAAAAAGGAGCTGATCGTGGACCACAGGAAAAGGAGGGCCAATCACTCCCCCATTAACATCGATAGGGTTGTAATAGAGCGGGTCGAGAGCACACACACACATGCACACACACACACACACACACACACACACACACACACACACACACACACACACACACACACACACTCACACTCACACTCACACACACTCACACACACTCACACACATACACATTCCTTCACACTCTTCACATACAGTACAGTGCTTCTATTCTCTGTTTATTATCTATGCATAGTCACTTTACCCCTACCTGCATGTACATATTACCTTAATTACCTCGACTAACTCGTACCCCTGCACATTGACTCGGTACCTTTCACCTTACCACAGAGGGGTTCTATTAGTGTGTAGCCCAAACTGTTAGGACGCTACAGACAGAAGTTGACAGATCGGCTGTACCGACTTCAGACGAGTCCCAAGATGCATGTGGGGGTCGTAGATCAAACGGAGAACACCATCGTGTTCGTGAGGGTCTCATCTTTTCATAGAGGCCAAACCATTTGTATGCTACAGCCAATTTCGTGAGAAGACAGATTTTCAGAATGTCTCATAGTCTGACAAACACCACTCTAGCTCCATCACCATTCACCGCAGATGCAGAAGTGCGAAATTAGCGGATGCGGTGGATTGAGATTGAGAATGCAAAAAAAACAGCTTTAATTGACAGATTTTGGGGGAGATTATTTTTCTTATGCTAATTTGATTTTCGCGTGGGAGCGGACATCAACTCTAGGGGCTTAAACAAGTCATTCAGATTGTTCTCACTTGTGTGGAATTCGAAAACTAGGCTTTTCGAACTGTAAACAATTTCCTAGTTACAAACACTTCCGTCAAGATGGCTTCCCCCTTCCTGACACACTCAAACCAGGAAGTGACTATGGGTGTGGCTAGGGAGTGACTGGGGTGGAGCCCACAGCCTATACATATCTCAAGGAACTGTGGAACCTTATGGGTTACAGAATAAAGAACACTGCTTTTTGCCATTATTCAATGTTGACATAGAGGTTACTGTATATTAATAAAGAGGACTTATTTTTTTAAACACTGTAAAAACCTGAAGGTTGAAGAGAAGACAAGTACTGTATATGACAACCAACTGTGATTAAATTATATTACATTTAAACTACACCTACACAGGTATTCATGGAGCGACCGCCCTCTTGTCAACACATCTAAAGCTAACTAGAAAGCACTCAAACATATGAGAGAAGACTAGAACTGTCTATGCACTGCAAAGGTTATGCTTCTAGACTGTTTGCCATACATTTGATGTGACACGTTACATCCACATAAACGAGACACAGAGAGAGTTCATAGCAGTACCACACACTGAGAAAGGTACCAGGAGAACACGCTGTAAAGGGCATTGTGCTGTATGACAAACCACTTGTCAGATATTATCAACTAGGACCATTGCACCTCCTGTGTGAGAGCTTGTTTCATGGCTCGCAGCAAAGTAGGAGGGCAGTTCCCTGACAGTGAGGGTTTTGGACCTTAGGGTGGTGGTCCCCACATGTCCTAAAGAGTAGCTGGGTTTTCACGTTTATGTTCTATACAACTCAAGCAACAGAACGCTGAAGAGAATGACCTTTGCTTTTGACTAAAAGTCTACTCACTCCAGAAATATTCAGGTGAAGTGATTGTTATAGCCCCAGTTATTCTTGTCTATGTGCATGGAGGTTTTCAGCCTTGTTGGTGCTTTTCAGTATTTTTTATTTGCTGTGTCGTGTATTAGGCTAAGGATGATGCATTGAGTTGTTACCCTGGAGGATATTGCAATGTCAGACAGTATTTACCCTTTGTGATGACACCACTTGGTATGACACTACTTTGAAAAGGACACAGGCCTAGACTTCCCCAAATGAAATTACATTCCATGTGACTGTCCTGATAGCAAGGCTACAAGCAGTGGTGTAGTTGTAAAACAAATAGGTGGGTAAACGATGATCGCTTTCCGCGGTGAGTAAAGTAAAGCTTCCTATACTTTCAATGCATTTCTCTGCAAAAGGTGGGTAAACAGTCACGCGAAATAAAAACGCTAGGTAAACGGTATTTACATGCGTTTAACCTCCACTACACCACTAGTTACAAGGCTTTCAACAAAGAGTTCCATAGTCTAAGTTTTTGTACCGGAGGCAAGAGTAATATGCATAATATATATTATTGGGCTTGTATAAGAATAGTTGAAAGGCACGATAAGATCCTATTACTTTTTATTATATGATGCTATCAGTCTTCATTTCCATTATGTCAAAATGAGAGTGATTTAGGATAGCAGTATGAAGTAGCACTTTCAGTTGGAGTACAGTAGGTGATGATACCTGATGATAGAAGCTAAGGGCGGGCTTTCCAGAGTCACAGTGGAATGGAAGACTGACCTAAAAGAGAGAAAATCTGAATGTGTGATTATTACCACTGTCTTTATGGACCAGCTTCTAACCTCAATACAGTGTGGTAGTGCTACTGGCTAATACAGGCTCTACTCTCTCTCTTTGTGTCTCTCTCTGTCTCTCTCTCTGTCTCTCTCTCTTTCTGTGTCTCTCTCACTATGTCTCTCTCGCTCTCTGTCTCTCTCGCTCTCGCTCTGTGTCTCTCTCTCTCTCTTAAATTTTAGACATTTAGCAGACACTCTTATCGAGAGCGACTTACAATTATTGCATTCCTCTTAAGATAGCTATGTGGGACAACCACATATCAGAGGCTGTCTCTCTCTGTCTCTCTCTCTCTATCTCACTCTGTCAATCTCTCTGTCTATTTCTCTATCTGTCTGTCTCGCTCAATCTCTCTCTCACGCTTTCTCTCTCTTTCTTACACTCTTTCTAGCTCTCAATTAAATTCAAAGGGGCTTTATTGGCATGGGAAACACATATTTACATTGCCAAAGCAAGTGAAATAAAGAAATTTAACAACATCAACATCAAGGAACATCAACGATAAGAAATTTACAGTAAACATTGCACTCAATAAGGTTTCAAAAAGATAAAGACATTTTAAGTCTTGTATTATCAGCTATGTACAGTGTTTTAGCAATGTGCAAATAGTTGTAGTACGAATAGTGGGGGAAGATATGGTGGTATTTACAATCTTGTTTGTGCTCCACTGGTTGCACTATTCTCATGGCAACGGGCCACAAATCTTGCTGCTGTGATTGCACATTGTGGTATTTCACCTAACAGATATGGGAGTTTATCAATGTTGGATTTGTTTTCAAATTCTTTGTGTGTCTGTGTGATCTGTAGGAAATATGTGTCTCTAATGTGGTCATACATTTGGCAGGAGGTTAGGAAATGCAGCTCAGTGGGCACATACCGTGTCTTCTCTTGAAAGCCAGGTCTGCCTATGGCAACCTCTCTCAATAGTAAGGCTATGCTCACTGAGACTAGTCATAGTCTTAATTCTTCATTTTGTATACTCTCTGTTTAGGGCCAGATAGCATTCCAATTTGCTCTGTTTTTTGGTGGATTCTTACCAGTATCTTTTTGATTTCACATAATTTGGTTGAGTCTAATTGTGTTGCTGTCATGGGGCTCTGTTTGTGTTTGTGAACAGAGTCCCAGAACCAGTTGGCTGAAGGGAGTCTTCTCTAGGTTAATCTCTTTGTATTTGAGGGCTTTGTGGTGGAATGTCTGGGCATCGCTTCCTTTCAGGTGGTTGTAGAATTTAACAGCTCTTTTCTGGATTTTGATAACTAGCGGGTATAGTCTACATTTTGCTCTGCATGCATTGTTTGGGGTTGTGCCAGGAACACAAAGTATATTTTTGCAGAATTCTGCATGCGGTCTCAATTGGGTGTTTATCCCATTTTGTGAATTGTTGGTTGGTGAGTGGACCCCAGACCTCACAACCATAAAGGCAATGGGCTCTATAACTGACTGAAGCATTTTTTTGCCAGACCCTAATTGGGATGTCAAGTTTTATGTTCCTTTTGATGGCATAGAAGCCCCTTCTTGGCTTGTCTCTTAGATCGTTCACAGCCTTGTGGAATGTACCTGTGGTTTTGATGTTTAGGCTGAGGTAGATATAATATTTTGTGTGCTCTAGGGATACAGTGTCTAGCCAGATTTGTTGTCTTGGCAACTGGACCTTTTTTGGAACACCATTATTTTTGTCTTACTGAGATTCAATGTCAGGGCCTAAGTCTGACAGAATCTGTGCAGAGGATCTAGGTGCTGTTGTAGGGCCCCCTTGGTTGGGGATAATAGCACCAGATCATCAACAAACAGTAGACATTTGATTTCCGTGTCCGGTAAGGTGAGGCCGGGTGCATCCCTGTCTATTGTTCTTGTGCCCTCGCCAATTCATTGATATAAATATTGAAGAGGGTGGGGCTCAAGTTGTCTCACCCCACGGCCCTGAGGAAAGAAATCTGTGTGTGTACTGCCAATTTTAACTGCACACGTATTGTTTGTGTACATTGATTTTATAATGTCACATGTTTTCCCTCCCACACTGATTTCCACCCATTTGTATAGCAGACCCTCATGCCAAATTGAGTCAAAAGCTTTTTTGAAATCTGCAAAGCATGAGAAGACTTTGTTTTGTAAAGGTTTATTTGTTTGTCAATAAGGGTGTACAGGGTGTATACGTGATCTGTCTTACGGTATTTTGGAAAGAAGCCAATTTGACATCGCAATGATAATAACAATCAATCAATAGCTTTGGCCAATCCCCGAGGTTTGTAAGACCATGGGTTTAATAATAATTAGTCAAAGACTCAGCTTATGCAAAAGGTTAGTACAGTTTATTCACGAGAACGTTCTGAAGTCCACAATACAAAGACATCCATTTTATAGCGGCGCACATACTTCCACACAAACAGTAGATATCATACGCACATACATACACACCAACAGTAGGTATCCTACGCACATAGTGTATCACTACCCAGTGAGAAGCACTCCCTGTCCTCCCCCAAGATTAGGGAGGCCGTGAGATGTACTCCCTGTCCTTTCCCAAATCTCTCAGTGGCCCCTAGCCAAGGTCGGCACCGAATTTTGCTCAGACAGTCTGTGTTTAAGATACTATAAAGATATATTGTACAGATATATTGTTTTACCCTAATTCTGACTAAAACTACACACATCATTAATAATAATTTTATGATTCTAATCAATTTCATACAATTATATGGTTTCAGGGTGAAATTATTTCATCATTATCTTTCAACATTTAAATTACTTTAACACATTTGCTCAGGACATTGTTTCCACTGAGGAAATGTTGGAGTCTGCTGTTGATGATACTGTAGAGGATTTTTCAGATATTTATGTTGAAACAGATTCCACGGTAATTATTGGGATCAAAGTTGTCTCCACTCTTGTGGATTGGGATGACCAGACCTTGGTTCCAAATATTGGGGAAGATCCCAGAGCTGATGATGAAATTTAAGAGTTTAAAAATAGCCAATTTGAATTTGTGGTCTGTATATTTTAACACCACAGGCCTTTTTGGGTTCGAGGGTTTGTATTTTGTCCTGTACCTCATCCAATGTAACTGGAGAATCCAATGGGTTCTGGAAGTCTTTAATAACTGACTCTGTTCAGTAAATTATCATGTATATGTTTTTGTTCTTGGTTCTTTGTTATATGGCCGAAAAGGTTGGAGAAAGGGTTTATCCATACATCTTCATTTTGGATAGGTATCTCTTCATGAATTGTTGTTTGTTTTGTTCCAATGTTCCCAGAAGTGATTTGATTCTATTGATTCTTCAATCACATTGAGCTTTTTTTCTGACATGCTGTTCCTTCTTTTTTCTTGGTGCATTTCTGTACTGTTTTAGTGTTTCCACATAGTGAAGGCATAAGCTGACGTTTTCTGGGTCTGTGTTTTTGGTTGGATAGGTTTCTCAATTTCTTTCTAAGGTTTTAGAATTCTTTATCAAACAATTTCTCTATGCTGTTTGTTTTCTTAGGTTTTCTGCTTGAATTTAAATGACATATGTTAGCTAATAGTTCAAATATACTGTTCATGCTTCCTACTGCTAAGTTTACACCTTCACTATTGCAGGGAAACATTTTGTCCACGGAAATGTCTCGGAGGGATTTGTTGTTGGCCAATTGTTTTTTGGTAGGTGTCTACACTACCCTCATTCCATTTATAGCATTTCTTAACAGCATGCCGGTTTTTTTCGGCTTTGATGCTTCATGGTTGAGTTTTGCTCTGTTCACGTAGATTGTGATTTTGCTGTGGTCTGAAAGGGGTTGGCTGACTGTGAATGCCCTGGGAGACTCTGGGTTGAGGTCAGTGATAAAGTACAGTAGTCTACAGTACTACTGCCAAGAGATGCACTGTACAGTGGCAAGAAAAAGTATGTGAACCCTTTGAAAATACCTGGATTTCTGCATAAATTGGTCATCAAATTTGATCTGTTCTTCATCTAAGTCACAACAATAGACAAACACAGTCTGCTTAAACTAATAACACACAAACAATAATATGTTTTCATGTCTTTATTGAACACACCGTGTAAACATTCACAGTGCAGGGTGGAAAAAGTATGTGAACCCTTGGATTTAATAACTGGTTGACCGTCCTTTGGCAGCAATAACCTCAACCAAACGTTTTCTGTAGTTGCGGATCAGACCTGCACAACGGTCAGGAGGAATTTTGGACCATTCCTCTTTACAAAGATGTTTCAGTTCAGCAATATTCTTGGGATGTCTGGTGTGAACTGCCCTCTTGAGGTCATGCCACAGCATCTCAATCGGGTTGAGGCCAGGACTCTGACTGGGCCACTCAAGAAGGCATGTTTTCTTCTGTTGAAGCCATTCTGTTGTTGATTTACTTCTGTGTTTTGGGTCGTTGTCCTGTTGCATCACCCAACTTCTGTTGAGCTTCAAATGGCGGACAGATAGCCTAACATTCTCCTGCAAAATGTCTTGATAAACTTGGGAATTCATTTTTCCATCGATGATAACAAGCTGTTCAGGCCCTGAGGCAGCAAAGCAGCCCCAAATCATGATGCTCCCTCCACCATACTTTATAGTTGGGATGAGGTTTTGATGTTGGTGTGCTCTGCCTTTTTTTCTCCACACATAGTGTTGTGTGTTCCTTCCAAACAACTCATCTGTAGTTTAATCTGTCCACATAATATTTTGCCAGTAGCGCTGTGGAACATCCAGGTGCACTTTTGCAAACTTCAGACATGCAGCAATGTTTTGTTTGGACAGCAGTGGCTACTTCCGTGGTGTCCTCCCATGAACACCATTCTTGTTTAGTATTTTACGTATCATAGACTCATCAACAGAAATGTTAGCATGTTCCAGAGATTCTGTAAGTCTTTAGCTGACACTCTAGGATTCTTCTTAACCTCATTGAGCATTCTGTGCTGTGCTCTTGCAGTCATCTTTGCAGGACGGCCAGTCCTAGGGAGAGTAGCAACAGTGCTGAACTTCCTCCATTTATTTTCTCAATTTTTGTGCTATTGACTGTATGTCTGTTTATCCCATGTGTAACTCTGTGTTGTTGTTTTTGTCGCACTGCTTTGCTTTATCTCGGCCAAGATAAAGCAAAGCAGTGCGACAAAAACAACAACACAGAGTTACACATGGGATAAACAGACATACAGTCAATAACACAACAGAAAATCTGTATACAGTGTGTGCAAATGAAGTAAGGAGGTAAGGCAATAAATAGGCTATAGTGGCGAAGTAATTACAATTTAGCAATTAACACTGGAGTGATAGATGTGCAGATGAGGATGTGCAAGTAGAAATACTGGTGTGCAAAAGAGCAGAAAAAAAACAAACAAAAAAATATGGGGATGAACATCAAGACTTTTAGAGATACTTTTATAACCCTTTCCAGCTATATGCAAGTCAACAATTCTTAATCTTAGGTCTTCTGAAATCTCTTTTGTTCGAGACATAATTCACATCAGGCAATGCTTCTTGTGAATAGCAAACTCAAATGTTGTGATTGTTTTTTATAGGGCAAGGCAGCTATAACCAACATCTCCAATCTCGTCTCATTGATTGGACTCCAGGTTAGCTGACTGCTGACTCCAATTAGCTTTTGGAGAAGTCATTAGCCTAGGGGTTCACATACTTTTTCCATCCTACACTGAGAATGTTTAAATTATGTATTCAATATAGACAACAAAAATACAATAATGTGTGTGTTATTAGTTTAAGCACACTATGTTTGTCCATTGTTGTGACTTAGATGAAGATCAGATCAAATTTTATGACCAATTTATGCAAAGATCAAGGTAATTCCAAAGGTTTCACATACTTTTTCTTGCCACTGTAGGTGTACCTACCGGAGGAGTCCCCTCGAAGGCTACTATTGACTATGTAAAGACCCAGCGTGCAACAGAGATGCAGGAGTTGTCATAGTTGTGTCTAGGGGGGGATATGGGGGAGGGAATGCTGTCACCTTCAGGTAGGTCTTTGTCCCCCTGTGTGCTACTTGTCCAGTTCTGGCATTTAGGTTGCCCTGGACTAGTACATGTCCCTGAGCCTGGAAATGGTGGATGGTGGTGAAGCTGTTGTCACTAAAGTATGGGGATTCTATAGGGGGTCGTGTACAGGAGGTAGTATATAGGTAGTATACAGGTAGTTTACAGGATGACATTTTCATTTGTTGAAATAATTTCCCTATTAATTTCTAACCAGATGTTAAATGCTCCTGTTTTAATTAATTTAATAGATTGGGTTAGGTATGAACTATACCAAATTAGCATACCCCCTGAGTCTCTTCCCTGTTTTATACCTGGTAGTTTGGTGGATGGGACTACCAGCTCTCTGTAATTTAGAGGGCAACCAGTGGGTCCATCTCCTCTATACCATGTTTCTTGTAGAATAACAATTTCTGTATTTCTGATTTCTTTGGTGATGTGTGGGATCCTGCTCTTTAGGCCAAAGGCAGATGACCTTAGACCTTGAATATTCCAGCATGAGATGGTAAAAGCTTTGTGTTCCACAATGTGCACAGATCATTAGTTGAGAGCATGCTGAGCATCTGCTGAATGCCTCTTAGGTCAATGGATGGGGCTTGGTTGGGTGTAGGAGTTGGGCCTGTTGCTCTGCTCACAACCTGGGCATATGGGTTGCTGTCATGTTGAAGTCCTTGCTGTAGGGTTGAGGGGCATGGAGGGGCATAGGTCTGATCTGGGGGGGGGGGGGGGGGGGGGCTACATAGGGTGTGGCCCGGGTTGGTTTGGGGGGGTCGACTAGTGATGCTGTGGTCTGGGCGTAGGTCCTCTGGGTGCAGGTCTGGGGGGTCTGGGAGGGAGAATTGGTTCTGGGAGGGAGTCTTACATGTCTGGGTGGGGTGCTCATCATTATGATGCTCCTGTGTGAGGTACTGTGTCTGCGGTTGAGTGTTATGAATCTCAGGGTCCTGGCAAATCTTGTAGAGGTGTACCTGGTCATAGAGGCTGTCCAAATCAGACAAACAGAATGATCCCTTTGATTGTTGTCTAATTCCTTCTCGCATCTACACTCTCTCCTCCTCTCACCTTTTCCCTTTGCTTGTGGACTTCAGTGCACAACACATCTCCTGTCTGTGACTAGGCCAACAAAAAGAAATCTAAGCCAAACTTTCAGATCAGAACCGCTAACCGCTACACAGCCTACATCGTTGCCACCATATTAACATCATAGTCAACATAGCTACTAGAACTAACGCGTTAGTAAACCTGCTACAATCACGCAGTATAGTGTACAGTCAACAGCAAACAATTTAACAGTTACACCGGCGAGCCCCGGTGGCAAAATATTTATAAAACCAAAAGAAAAAAACAAAACCAAAAACAATGGCTACATACAGAGAGATAGATATTCTGTTAACAGGGGGAAAAAATGGCAACATCAAGAGAGATAGATACATTATGTTACAATTTTAAAAAACAATGGCAACATCAAGAGAGATAGATACATTATGTTACAATGAAAAAAAACAATGGCTACATCAAGGGAGATAGATACATTTTTACATTTTTTTTACCTTGACTTAGAAGAGTTCCAGGTGTTGGATAGCCATAGCCAGCTAGCTAACATAGCATCCTTCACTGTTTGAGCTGGATGTTTGTATATGCTAAACTAGCTAGCTGCAATCGCTAGCTAAGTAAGTGAAAGTAAAAATAAATACATCTAAATATAGCAAGCTCTCTCTCTCTGTCTTGCTTCTTCTTCATTGTATGCACTGCAGTGCTAGCTAGCTGTAGCTTATGCTTTCAGTATATTAATTCTCTGATCCTTTGATTGGGTGGACAGCATGTCAGTTCATACTGTAAAAACTCTAATAAATTGGAGGCTGTCCTCCAGAAGTTGTCATAATTTCTCTGTAAGTCTATGGAAGGGGGTGAGAATCACGAGCCTCCTAGGTTTTGTATTGAAGTCAATGTACAGTACCCAGAGGAGGACGGAAACTAGCTGACCTCTGGCTACATCATGGTGCCTAACCATTTGAGTCTATTAGGAGCAGAATCTCTGGCTTTTTTGTGTCCTCAGTGGGTGTGGGGGTGTTGTCAAGAGGGCTATCAGGGGGGCTGACAGGGGTTGCTGGGAGGGGGGTGGGTCTGATGGGTTAGTGGGTTAGTGGGTTAGTGGGTCCTGTCTTGTCTGTCCTGGCTGTGGTCGGGGTCTGAAGAGGGATGTTCTGTTGGCTTCTCTGGGGGGATGGCCAGCTCTCTTACGAGTTGTTCATTGTCCCATCTCAGCTTTCTCACCTCCTCCTTCAGCACTCTCCCCCCTTCCTCCTGCTGGGCTGGTTTTCCTCTCCCTCCTGTTGGAGTTTTGTCACCACAGTCCAGAGTGCAGACACGTCTCTCTCCCTTTTCAGCTCTCTGGTTTAGGGGGTGTTGTTGTGCTAGTCTGTTGGTACCTGTGCTGTCTGGCACTTTCTCTCTCTGTCTGTCTCTTTCTCTGTCTCTAGCTATCTCTCTAGCTATCTCTCTCGCTCTCTCTTTCTCGAACAGGGCTGGTTACAGTGGAATGTGTGATAGCATTGACTACATTGAATAGGGCTCAAAAGAATATCCATGGTCTCAGAAGGTCCAATTAGCATGTGCTAATCCTACAGTGCTAGTTGTAGTGGAATGTTGTGCTAGGGTGAGCTACATGAAACGAGTATAATGGAATGTTTTATTGAGAATGCTAATGCTATAATGCTAGTCCCTGGTTGATGAGCTCTCTCTGGCTCGCCCCTTGTGCATATTTCATCATCACATTGCTCTGCCTAATTAGGTCAGATAGATCCACACTCATTCCCATGGCAACTGATGTGCAGTGCGTACACTGGTGTGGTGGCTCCTTGGTGTATGTGGATTGGTGTGTGTGTGTGTGTGTATTTTTAGAGTCTGTGTGCATGTGTGTGTGTGTGCTTCCCTGCATCTGTCTGTTTGTGTGTGTGTGTGTGTGTGTGTGTGTGTGTGTGTGTGTGTGTGTGTGTGTGTGTGTGTGTGTGTGTGTGTGTGTGTGTGTGTGTGTGTGTGTGTGGTGTGTGTGTTGTCGTTAGATATAATGAATCCCATCAGCACATTGGGTCTAGTTACTAAACCTACGCCTCTCCTGACTTCCTCGATAGTCCTTTGAAAGCGATACTGTCAAGGCTACAATGGAATTTGGAGGGACATTTAAGAAAGAGCAGATTTTAAGAAAGAGCAGATTTATGTTGCTGTAAATAATGTGTTCTCAGTCCCTTAGAGAAATAAGGGTTCAATATAAATGAAATGTGCTCTCAATACCATTCTACAATGTGCCAAGGTACTGAGGAGATGCTACTAACATGTTGATGTTGATGAATTTGACAGTCACGCAAGAGACTTATAATGCAGTCAGTCAAATTATTACTGTGTCATGCTTCCTACCAGGAAGACTTTGTACTGGATACATCAATGTTAGGCTCAAAGTGGGTGCTTAGCTAATTATCCAATTGAGAAAAGTGGTAGCTTGATTGCTGCTATCCTGATAATTGACTGCCACTTTTAAAAGTCTTGAGGCTTTCCCAGAAATGTAAATGGACCCTATCCCCTCCCCCCTAGCCCATCCTCCCTAGCCCCTCCTGTAGATCTGAAGGAGTTGGATAGGAGCAATATTGCAGAAATTATATCAATCCTATCAAAAGGCAAACGTCAAGCAAATACCATATTGCCTATACCTACCCAATCCCTTCAGATCTCCTAGTGTCCACGGAGGAGGGGCTATGGGGTCCATTTAGATTAGATCTAGATCTGATCTGGGAAACAGCTGTAAAGATTTGACTTGATGTAAGACTAACTTTGATGATGATTTACACAGATTGTACCACCAAGATCTTATCCACCCCTTGAACTGGCATTCTTTGAAAGTTGGGGATAATCCTCGCTCTGCAGTGTTGCACAATGAAAGATAAGAGTTTTGTGTAAAATTCAGGTTTCTCATTAAGTGCAATTTGTTTCCTATCTCCCTATGGTTGCTTGGGGCATGAACCCTTTTTATGGGGTTAAATTAAGGTTAGATGTCTTGTTTTGTAGAACATATTTAATCATTGTTCAAATGGATGGGATATGATTGGCCCCGAGCTCAACAACCTATGGTGTATGTTTGAACAATAACAGTGTATGTTTCCAAACCATGTTGACGAGAAACAATAAGGAGTGACACCTCTGATACAGAATTACTATAACACTCAGAATGAACCCGCAGTGCACTTTCCCTTTATCTGCATGCAATTGAATTGGGGGTTTAGTCTAGAGAGAGAGGTAATGCAAGTATAGGTTCACACCTTGAGTACAGTGTTTTATATTCTGACTGAACTCAAAGTGTGCTTCATTCTATCTACAATGGATTGAATCTTGAATTAGAATCTCGGGAGATGTTCTGGACGTGTATGTGGGTTTCGGCTCTTCTCCCAGCCTTTGCCCCCTCTGTGGGTGAGAGACAGCTTCTCTGACAGCCTCTGACTATCCTTCAGCCTCACCACTCCTCCTCTCCCAAAGCGCTAGCTGTCTCCACAGCCCGTCTGTCAGCCATCCACTACCCGCCATGATGGAGGGAGGCTGCATGGGAAATCAGCCCATCTCGACGCCCAAACTGTTTGGGAAATGGAAAATTAAGGAGAAACCCAATTGGTCTATTGTTTTTATTGGTTGGTGATGTTTTTATTGATATTAAGAATGGCATACATACTCGGCTGGCACGATGTGGAATGATAAGAATATTTTTCACAGAAAGGTTCATTACTGGTATGGTATGGTGTTTTCACTTCACTTACAGTATGTTACCTGTAGATATACTGTAGTATCTGGTGATCTGTGTCTAAAGTACAATACAGGCCAGGGTTTGAGGAGAAAGAAGGACATTGATACTCTAAGGTAACCTTTCAGTGATACCCATCCCGGATCCGGGAGCATCCTCATCAAAAAAGCTGACTAGCATAGCCTAGCCTAACGGGACAGGGATATCATATAATATAATTTTCATGAAATCACAAGTCCAATACAGCAAATGAAAGATAAACATCTTGTGAATCCAGCCATCATTTCCGATTTTTAAAATGTTTTACAGCGAAAACACAATATGTATCTCAACCGCATATTTTCACCATGTTTCTACCGCATAGGTAGCTATCACAAAACCGACCAAATAGAGATATAATTAGTCACTAACCAAGAAAAAACTTCATCAGATGACAGTCTTATAACATGTTATACAATACATTTATGTTTTGTTCGAAAAATGTGCATATTTGAGGTATAAATCATAGTTTTACATTGCAGCTACCATCACAAATCGCACCGAAGCAGCCAGAATAATTACAGAGAGCAACGTGAAATACCTAAATACTCATCATAAAACATTTATGAAAAATACATGGTGTACAGCAAATGAAAGATAAACATCTTGTGAATCCAGCCAATATTTCAGATTTTTTAAAGTGTTTTACAGCGAAAACACAATATATATTTCTATTAGCTCACTACAGTAGCCAAACACACAACGCAATTTACTCCCCGCAAAAATAGCTTGCACAAAACCGATAAAATAGAGATAAAATTAATCACTAACCTTCATGAACAAATTCATCAGATGACAGTCTTATAACATCAGGTTATACAATACACTTATGTTTTGTTCGAAAATGTGCATATTTAGAGCTACAAATCCTGATTATACATTGTGAATACGTAGCATCGATTCACCAGAATCTCCAGAGATATTTTGGACACTCACCTAATCTGACCAAAGAACTCATCATAATCTTTACATAAAAATACTTGTTGTATGGCAAATGAAAGATACACTGGTTCTTAATGCAACCGCCGTGTTAGATTTTTAAAAATAACTTTACCATAACAAACAGCTTGCGTTATTGCGAGACAGCGCTCGCCAAAACGGCAGAGAATAGGAATCAACATTTTCCACAGAAATACGAAATAACATCATAAATTGTTCTTACTTTTGCTGAGCTTCCATCAGAATCTTGTACAAGGAGTCCTTGGTCCAGAATAAATCGTTGTTTGGTTTTAGAATGTCCTTTTCTTCTGTCGAATTCGCGCCACAATGCTAGCCAATGTTGATAACGTTCCCATTTTCTCTCGACGCAAAGAACGGAAAACTCCAAAAGTCCCAATAAACGTTGAATAATCTGATAAAACTCGGTTGAAAAAACCTACTTTACGATGTTATTATCACATGTATCAAATAAAATCAGAGCCGGAGATATTCGCCGTGTAAACCGAACGCTTATCAGAAGACAATATCGAGGTGCTTCGCGCGCCTTGGTAGACAAAGGAAATTCCTGACCTGCAACTCCAAAAGCTCTTGTTCGACCTCAGATCAAGCTAGACACCCCATTCCACCTTCCACTGCCTGTTGACATCTAGTATGAAGTGCATGTATATCGATAAATATAAGCCAGTTGAATAGGCAGGCCCTGAAACAGAGCCCCATTTTCAGAATTTTCACTTCCTGTCTGGAAGTTTGCTGCCAAATGAGTTCTGTTTTACTCACAGATATAATTCAAACAGTTTTAGAAACTTGAGAGTGTTTTCTATCCAATAGTAATAATAATATGCATATTGTACGATCTAGAATAGAGTACGAGGCCGTTTAAATTGTGCACGATTTTTTTGAAAAAAAAAATAGCGCCCCCCTATTGACAAGAAGTTCCAGTGGGACTGTGTAGACAGTAGAGGTGCAGTCATGTAAAACACAATGAACACAATAATTTTTGACCCAATACTTTACATATAACTATGCCGTGAGTATAGAATTCAATCATCCTGTCTATAACAATTGTTCTGCATCATTTCTCGACATTTTTATTGGAAATATATGTTTGAATCCCAACTGTAAAATATTGCATGTTTCACTTATTTACATTTTGTGGGCTTTGAATCGATTGATTTCTGTCCTAAGAGTTCAGTTCCAACCGAAGGGTATTCTAACAGGTTTCTCTAGCATTCATGGTATCAATATAGTGTTGGAATCTGTTTAATGACGATGCTTAGGGTTTGTGACTATGTAACTTAACACTCTGTTGAGGTTTCTAAGTGGCAGTAGTTTAGTAAAGCTACTGTATAGTGTGGTGATTCCTGACTATCCCAGGAAGACATAAAAGCATGAAAATGCTTCTCACATGTAATGCTGAGTCTGAACATGCAATAAACATGCATCCCAAAAGATTAACAAAATGATTTCCACTCTGTGAAGATGCTTTCTAAAATACAATATGTTAAAATTTTACCCAATGCATAGGCCTAATAACTTACAATATTGACCATTAGCCGGCATTCTCTTGTTGCCTCGCGTCAGCCCATGTTGAGCGGAGCTTAAATCAGAGCAAATTCCAATTATCTTCTTTAATGGGCATCGGAGAAACAGTCAACCTTTACTGAGTCATAATGACCCTACAGTAATCATGACTTACAATGTGTTCTGAGGAAAATGCTTGCCTCCATCTACTATCTTCACAAAGCCCCCCCCCCCCCCCCCCCCCCGACATCTCACCTTCATGGACACTGCTGCCCAGTCGTATCAAATCAATTAGCTGTAATTCACCAACTAGGATGAAACACTCACCCCCTTTAATATCAAATCATGCTCCAACTGCCCTTTATGGAGGTTGAGATCAACACACACTACTCTTGTACCGTCATTAAACAAGGTGGGCCACAAGTAGAATAGGAACATTAGAATTGATGTAACAATTAACTTAAGCCTTGGCCAACTCTTTGTAGAGAATTGTACAGAAAGAATGGGGCAGAGATAAAATGATTAAATGGGGCAGAGGTAACTGTACACAGGAGTAATTCTTACAGTATGATGAACTGGACCGTGTGGGTCTTTTAGCCAGACATTGTGGTAGTAGAACTGTGTGTTACCTTTCACCACAAATGTTGGTTGATGTTGGCTCCTCTAATGTCATATATCCATCTATTTGCATGGATATGAACCCTACAATGAACTGTATTCATGGGTCATGTTCATTAGAACACACCATAGCAAAACATTTTGCGACAGAAAACAAAAACAAGCATTTCTTATTGGAGTAGTTCAAATAGTGCCTTCTCATCTCACCCAGTTTCAGAGCATTTTCTTCAGTTTAGTGACGAATGAACATGACCCTGTTGTCTGTCCAGGTTTGACCACGCTGCAGGTGGTGCTGGACACGGCTGCGGAGAGGAAGTGGCAGGTGACGGCCATTAACGTGGGCAACCTGAAGGACGAGAGGAAAGACGAGGCCTATCGCTCCCTCTTCCAGGACCTGGAGAACAAGAAGGAGAGACGGGTCATCCTCGACTGTGAACAGGACAAAGTCAGAGACATTATGGAGCAGGTACAAGCTCAGTATGTGTAATGCAGCGAGTGAGATGTTGTTGGCGTGTGCTTGTGTGTTTGATTTTACTAGCCTTGTGGGGACCAGAAGTCCTCACAAGGATAGTAAAACAAGGAATATTCATACAAGTGGGGACATTTCCTCAGTCCCTACAAGGAAAAAGGCTATTTTAGGCTTAGGGGTTAGGTTTAGGGTTATAAATAGGGTTAGGATTATAATTAGGGATTAGGTTTAGAGTTAGGGGTTTGGGGTTATGTTAAGGGTTAGGTTTAGGGTTAGGGAAAATATAATTTTAAATGGGAATCAATTGTTTGCTCCCCGCAAATCAAATGTGTGTGTGTGTGTGTGTGTGTGTGTGTGTGTGTGTGTATATCAACTGTTTATGTTTGTGTGCATCCTTCCCTGCAAACTATTCACATCTACCCACCAAGTGGACTGAGGCCTTGCAACAATCCCTCTAATTGTTATATTAGAATACAACAATAGAATTAAAAGGCATAGAGATTCACATGAACAGGTTATTTCTAAACCTTCGCTAGACCCTGGGATAGTCCATTGATTAGTATTTAAAGCAAGCAGACATGTGTTTAACCAATGCCCATATTCACCCCGCTGTTGCATGCTAGAGCTTTTATCTGAGAGAAAAATAATCCAACCTGGTCACACTCTCCTGCCAAAGGAAGTCACTTAAAATGCATTTTATTCAAATGATTCTTCAAATCTCTATATGTAACTGGATTTCTAAGTGGAGGTGTTACTCATGTGGTGGGATTAGTTGCAGGTGTGTCATTTGAGATAGTTACTAAAATGGCTTTTGAGGTAGTTACTGAAATGGGCTTCCTGTTTTAGTTTCGGTACTGACAAGGGATAGCACTGGCAGGTGGCAGTGGGTTATGATTTTTAATCAAAACAATTGTACATGCTACAGGTATAATGTGGAAATATGATAGTGCTTATCATTTAACAGAAATTTTGGTTAATTTTAGTTTTTTAACAACTAATTGACCGATGTCGGTTCAATAATTTACTGACGTCGGTTCAATTATTATAATTGCGTTTCGTTCGTTTTTTTTTTCTGTGAGCTCAATGAGCAGTTTCTCCAGAGATAAATCAGATCCAGCCTGAATTGTGCGATGTAGTAGGGAGTTGTAGTTTCCAACAGGACAATATTTTACATAGTTTAGCGCAAACAATGTGGTAATTAACTTCTTACGGCTGAAATACCGTTAACGGGATCGATTTGACAACAGCCAGTGAAAGTGCAAGGCGCCAAATTCAAACAACAGAAATCTCATAATTAAAATTCCTCAAACATACAAGTATTCAACACCATTTTAAAGATAAACTTGTTGTTAATCCCACCACAGTGTCCGATTTCAAAAAGGCTGTACGACGAAAGCATACCATGCGATTATGTTAGGTCAGTGCCTAGTCACAAAAACACAGCCAAAGAGAGGAGTCACAAAAAGCAGAAATAGAGATAAAATTAATCACTGACCTGATGATCTTCATCAGATGGTACTCATAGGACTTCATGTTACACAATACATGTATGTTTTGTTCGATAAAGTGAATATTTATATCCAAAAATCTCAGTTTACATTGGCGCGTTATGTTCAGTAATGTTTTGCTTCCAAAACATCCGGTGATTTTGCAGAGAGCCACATTAATTTACAGAAATACTCATCATAAATATTGATGAAAGTACAAGTGTTATGCATGGAATTAAAGATAAACTTCTCCTTAATGCAACCGCTGTGTCAGATTTCAAAAAAGCTTTACAGCGAAAGCACACCATGGAATAATCTGAGTACAGCGCTTAGCCACAAAAACAAGCCATACAGATACCCGCCATGTTATGTCAACAGAAGTCAGAAATAGCATTATAAATATTCACTTACCTTTGATGATCTTCATCGGAATGCACTCCAAGGAATCCCAGTTCCACAATAAATGTTTGTTTTGTTCGATAAAGTCCATCATTTATGTCCAAATACCTCCTTTTTGTTCGCGCGTTTAGTTCACAAATCCAAATTCACAAGGCGCATGCACTTAGTCCAGACGAAAAGTCAAAACAGTTCCATTACAGTTCGTAGAAACATGTCAAACAATGTCATAAATCATAAATCAATAATATTCCAACCGGACAATTCCATTGTCTTTAGAAATGAAAGGGAACGTAGCTCGCTTTCACGGCTGCGCGCGTGACTTAGCTCATGGCATTTTGCCAGACCCCTTAGTCAAACAGCTCTTATTTGCTCCCCCTTCAAAGTAGAAGCCTGAAACAAGGTTCTAAAGACTGTTGACATCTAGTGGAAGCTTTAGGAAGGGCAATCGGACCAAATTTACACTGTATCTTGGATAGGCAATTACTTGAAAATCTACAAACCTCAGATTTCCCACTTCCTGGTTGGATTTTTTCTCAGGTTTTTGCCTGCCATATGAGTTCTGTTATACTCACAGACATCATTCAAACAGTTTTAGAAACTTCAGAGTGTTTTCTATCCAAATCTACTAATAATATGCATATCTTAGCTTCTGGGCCTGAGTAGCAGGAAGTTTATTCTGGGCACCTTATTCATCCAAGCTACTCAATACTGCCCCCCAGCCATAAGAAGTTAACTACAAAGACCATAATCCATTGCGCGCCTACTTGTCCGGTTGGTGTGGGCAGAGATCTGTATATAATGACTAGATGCTCATGTCTCCGCCTTAACAATGGGAGTTGTTGTTCCAAAAGAAGGAAGGCAGGCGGCAGCAAGCTTAGTTCCAAAATAAGCCATAGAAACGCATTGGGCTCATTTTGGACAGATTTTGGCGAGAGTGAAACCTCTCGCTTCGCCACTTCCTCTCTGGTGTGTAGAGGGAGAGAAGAGATGAAGAATGCGCGATCAAGAGGGATAGAGAGCAGTTGCTCTGCGCGGTATCCCTACCGGAAAAGACGTGATCTAAGTGATTGATAGTTGGTATTCAGCAGTCATAAAAGTATGCCATATTTACTTCAAGGAACTACTAAAATAGTGATTTTGTCATACAGCATAGCCAGCAGCTCTAGATGATGAGATGATGACTTGGAATGAAATAATAAAGTCATCAAATATAACTAATGTAATATACACAACAACAAAAATATTTTATTAAGGTAAAGTAATGTGAATAATCGATGGTTATTATATGATAAGCAGTAATAGGCATCAACTACCATCATGGGACTTTTATTAATTGTTTTATTCTGTGTTTTTACAGCATTCAACCTACATAATGCATAGTGCATTTAATGTAAAACAAAAAAAATCTAAACTGAAATCGTCAACCGTGATAATTTTTTGATAATCGAACAGAAACCGAATCGACCTCAAAAAGCACTAATCGCTCCACACTAAAATATGGATGTTTTTTTGTGTTTGGTAGATAAAGAGTTATAACTCCACTGAAGTATGCAATTTTCATTCTCAAACATGACTGCTGTACCATGAGGAATATGATTACTTGGTGACTGTCTTGTTTGGTTTCCACGTCATTATGGTTTCTGTTCTGTTTCCCTATCTGATGTTGCCCCCAGGTCATCACCATTGGCAGACATGTGAAAGGCTACCACTACATCATTGCGAATTTGGTAAGTTTTCACACCTCTGTCAACCAGCAGTGGAATTGTAATCTCAGGAAGAACAAAGTGATTTGTAAAATAATTTATCAAGCTCAAAGCATAGTGATAAGACATTGAGAACACAGAGTGATTGTCTTCCAATTGAACCCTCTACGTATTACACAATTAGTTAGCTTCATCTATTAAATCATTCCTTTCCCGTTTTTTTTTCCTTTTCGCTGACATTTCGATAGCTTGGGACTATAAGGTTCTATCTGCAAAAAGATGATTCTGAGATAATTGGCTTTAAAGTTCCGAACCCTCATTAGTGTGATGGTGTCAGAAATGTTTATCTTTTGAACTTAATAACATCAATAATTAGTAATGGTTTTATTCTGTGTTATTACAGCATTCAATCCATTGAACAGAACGAGGTTATGTCAATATCTCAATTTTGACAAAAAGCTCTTGATTTGTATGATGGCAAACATTTCCATTTTATCTCCTTATTTGATTTCCTTGTTTTAATTTCAGGGTTTTGTGGATGGGGACCTCTCCAAAATCCAATATGGCGGAGCCAACGTGTCAGGTTTCCAGATTGTGGATTTTGATGACCCGTTGGTGTCCAAATTTGACCAGAGGTGGGAGGCTCTGGAGGAGAAGGAATACCCTGGTGCCGACAGTAAGATTAGGGTGAGTAGATATCCACATTGGGTTCGGTTGAGAGGCACTCAGCTAGCATTCTTCTGTCTTCGGGGAGCTGTGAGGTGTCTGCCGATTAAAAATGTTCCTCCCCCATTCTCACTCACTCACTCATACTGTGCGCGTGCAAACCCAGGAACACAGCCGCATGCCCACACACAAACACGCACACTAACAAGTCGTCACAACCCCCCTCACACACACACCACCTCTTCCTCCCCCTCCCCTGTGTCCCCATATCTCCCCACACAATCACACACCCATCCCCCTCTGTTCTATTGCAGTACACATCTGCGTTGACCTACGACTCGGTGCAGGTGATGACGGAGGCCTTCCGCTACCTGCACAAGCAGCGCATTGACATCGCCAGGAAGGGCAACAACGGCGACTGTCTGGCCAACCCCGCTGTGCCCTGGGCGCAGGGAGTGGAGATTGAGCGCGCACTCAAACAGGTGATAGCATGGGGTTGCCGTGGCAACGGCTGTCTGGCTCTACCACACACACACAGACACAGAAGTATAAGGACACACACATACACACTCACACACATACGCATGCACACACACACAAACGCACACAACACATTCTCCCCTGAGCTAACAGTGACAATCGTCTGCCCACACACAATAGTCAGCCTCCAGCTTCAGAGCTTAGACAACGCAATGTGAATCCAAATCTGTGTGGAGAAACTGAATTGGTTTTGTCTATGACAGAGGTATTTAATTGTGGCGTCTTGCAATTCTGACGATGTGCTTTTGTGTCCTTTTAGGTTCGTGTGGACGGCCTCACAGGGAACATTCAGTTCGATCAACATGGCAAACGAGTCAACTACTCAGTTAATATCATGGAGCTGAAGAATAATGGTCCTGTGAAGGTATGCTAGTGTTTCTGAATATGAATATGTCTAGAATAAGTCAGAATCTTAATAGATCAAGGTTGTATAATATATGAGACAGTCTTTAATGTGTTTGTCTGTGATGGAACAAGACAACAGCACATCAGAACTGAACCAATAGAGCAAAGATCTAAAGACACGACATTGGATGGAATTGGCCTACAGAAATCAACAATTTTTTGCACAGAGAGAAGAAATTACAGAGAATTTATAACATGGCTGTGTAGATGCTTCAGTCCTTTCCCACCATGTGAAACAACAACATTGTCTCATGACATTATGGCATTGTTCATTCACTATTCATTATTTCCTCCACAGATTGGATATTGGAATGAAGTTGACAAAATGGCTGTCACAAAATCAGACGTGTTCCCGAATGACACAACAGGGATGGAAAACAAAACTGTCATTGTGACCACAATCTTGGTAATGATTTATCATAGACTCTATTCATACTAACTGACTCATGAACACACAACAATTGTATATCATTTCCTTGGATTAGTTTCTCACTTCGCAATTGTTACTTGTCCATAGAATCCTGTTTTTACGACATTACAGTGTCCATATAAAATCAAATAAAATTGTATTTGTCACATGCGCCGAATACAACAGTAGACCTTACCGTGAAATGCTTACTTACAAGCCTTAACCCACAATGCAGTTTAAGAAATAGAGAAAATTGACTAAATATACTAAAGTAAAAAATAAAATAAAGGTAACACAATACAATAGCGAGACTATATACAAGGGTTACTGGTACTGAGTCAATATGTGCGGGGGTACAATTTAGTCGAGGTAATTTGTACATGTAGGTAACACATTGCATTGCCCCCCCTTCACCTCTTCTACAGCGCAGCTACTCTCTGTTGTTATCATCTATGCATAGTCATTTTAACAACTCTACTTACATGTACATATTACTTCAACTAACCAGTGCCCTCGTACATTGACTCTGTACCGGTACCCCCTTGTATATTGTCTCGCTATTGTTATTTAACTGCTGCTCTTTAATTACTTGTTACTTTTATTTCTTATTCTTATCTGTATTTTTTTCAACTGCATTGTTAGTTAGGGGCTTGTAAGTAAGTGTTTCACTGTAAGGTCTACACCTGTTGTATTCAGCGCATGTGAGTAATGACATGTGATTTGATTTCAGTCGTGCTTGGCCACGCAGTCGTGGGTGAACAGAGAGTACAGGAGGGGACTAAGCACACTGAGGCTGTCCTAATATGGACACTGTACAACATACACAAACCAACCCATAGTTGTCTAGGGGCTCTATTCACTCAGATTTGCAAAAGTTCAGCTTTACAGCGTGATTGAAATTTAATGGCAACCTTCCTGCTTTATCAGAGACTTCATTCACAGTAAATGCTGCTTATGTCGGCTCAATCAGAAATTACCTTAACATCTCTATCACGGAATCTGTAATGCTTCAGCTTTCCATATTGAATAGAGCTCTAAGTCTGTTACAACATTAAGTTCGTGAAACTATTCATTCCTCTGTCTTTGTACAAAGCTAGCATATATACCATGATGTAAAGCCTAAAGGCAAGCCTACTGGACTGAACAGTATTTGTACTTTTCTCCCTCAGGAAGCCCCATATGTAATGCTTAAGAAGAACGCTGACCTTTTTCTAGACAATGAAAGATACGAGGGCTACTGTGTCGATTTGGCCGCTGAGATAGCCAAGCACTGCGGCTTCAAATACCAGCTGAAAATTGTGGGGGATGGAAAATACGGAGCCCGAGACGCTGAGACCAAGATCTGGAACGGAATGGTGGGAGAGCTCGTCTATGGGGTAAGAAAAGAGATACATGGATCTTCTAATACTGATCACATCCAATGACCTGCTGTATACAAACTATTGAAACATTCCCAGTAGTTCCCTTTAAACACAACTAAACCATATGCTGTTTCCCTAGAACAATAAGCTCCTTCTTCCTCTCTTACCCAGAAAGCTGATATAGCCGTGGCACCGTTGACCATTACCCTCGTCCGAGAAGAAGTCATTGACTTCTCCAAGCCCTTCATGTCCTTGGGGATCTCCATCATGATCAAGAAGCCCCAGAAGTCTAAACCTGGAGTCTTCTCTTTCCTGGACCCTCTGGCCTACGAGATCTGGATGTGCATCGTGTTTGCCTACATCGGTGTGAGCGTGGTACTCTTCCTGGTCAGCCGATTCAGCCCATACGAGTGGCACACAGAGGAGTACGAGGATGGCCAGATCCAGACTAATGAATCGACCAACGAGTTTGGGATATTCAACAGTCTCTGGTTCTCCCTCGGCGCCTTCATGAGACAGGGCTGTGACATCTCGCCAAGGTGGGTCTCAAACTGCCTCCTGATTGTACGTTGTTAGGCTGGCCCACTGATTTACTAGTATTCTTACATCGATCTTCTGGCTCAGCAACCTGGCAACTCATACTACAATGGCCATCTAATCATCTCTCCATCCTCCTCTCCCCTTTAACTATTCCCCAGGTTGTTGTATTAAAAAATGGCAATGTAATCTCAATCATTTTACCCTGTAAAATAACGAGATAAAAATATACATTAACGATATCTCTACAAACTTAATCTCAGGACATTACACTTTGATTCACTTCCTGTAGAATCCTTGCAGTCCTTGTGCGCTCAACATACAACATAATACTTAAACATACTAAAAATACCATAGGCCCAGTCATATTACTGATTGGCGTATAGCGATTTAATGAGGTGCGATTGCAGCAGATTATGTTAAGCAGGCTCCCACTTTGCACCAGAGAGGGGACAGTCAGTCACATGAATTCTGGGAGATTTGTCATCAACCCTCCTACTACATATCCACTCCCCCAGTCATGTTGAGTCAGGAAAGATAAGCCGTGGCGTCAATGTGTAGCTGTTCCCCACCGCATCCCTTTGTGTATGAATGATACTTGCTGATGTATACTGGGAGAGCTAACACTGTATATTTGCTCCAGTGTGCTCAGTTTCAATTTATGTTTATGGTCATAACATTTATTTATACGCCCTCAACAGATATGAGTTTAGTGTGTGTATCCTCCATCTTGAATGGCATGTATGGATGTTTGGTTTTGGAAAGAGGGATTTGATTGATCTTTGACCTTTTGCATGTTGTAGTGACCTCTCACTTTTAGAAAGTGTGTACTCAATATACTGACACCATGTACATATTGTAATGGTTTGCAAATGTTTTGGAACAGTTATCTAGTAAAAATGTTGGACATTTCTTGTAGACCAACAAGCCAACACAGTCTTAAGCCATGACCCATCAAATGAATCAATTCTGGCCCACCAGTTGGTTTGACAATCCATTTTGGAAACAGGATCTAACCATTTATATTTTTGTTCTTCACTAGATCCCTCTCTGGGCGTATTGTGGGGGGGGTGTGGTGGTTCTTCACCTTGATCATCATCTCCTCCTACACGGCCAACCTGGCTGCCTTCCTCACTGTTGAGAGGATGGTGTCGCCCATTGAGAGTGCTGAGGATCTGGCGAAGCAGACCGAGATTTCCTATGGAACACTGGACTCCGGCAGTACCAAGGAGTTTTTTAGGGTAAGAGAAAGACAGAAATGACCAAGTATTTACTTAGGAATCCCATGGTAATATGTTAATATGGTAATTAACACGATGA